>NC_140123.1:75722674-76322674 GCF_964035555.1 Netta rufina
GTACTATCATATTTTTAACACCCAGAAATAGTTATTGCATATTTCTTCTGAAGCTATAGCAGCAACTTTCATAAATGTTTTATTATACAATTAATATATTAATCCATTATGGAATGAATGTCACTGCTCATCCTTAGGTAGTATCCTGTAGAAGAGGTTATAAAATACAAGAACATCTAGACATGCTTAACTAATTACAGTATAGGAATATACTGAAATATTACTACACTCAACTTAAAGTTTGTCATACTAGAACAATCTTTTACTATTAAAATACTATTTTGTGAGCAGTGGCTGTGATACTACTCAAAGATACTATGTGTATCATTTTTTACAACCATTTTAATATCAGTTAAATAACAGAAGATTTGACTTCCAGTTTCATCGGTTTGACCTAATCAAGGAATATACACTTTTACCATTTGACACATATACCCTTAGCTTAGCTCTTGATGAATATACACTTAACAATACAATTTCAACTTGAAGGTGGCATTTCTCACTTCTACAGTTAATTTCACTACTGACAGAAAGCTTCCTACTAGCTGTGAGGAATGCAGCATTTATATGCATTTATTTTTTAGCAAATTCAGAAGACCATCTTTTGTCCACTAAAATCATGAAATATGCATGCTTAGAAAGTTTTTGGTGGGAGGGTGGCAGAGGGCAGTGGAGAGGAGGGTAGTCTCATGTTCCTGGAAGCTTACTTGAGATAGAAGTAGTTCAAAGCATTTACATCAAAGCCTGTGGAGGTTTTAAAGACTGTGGAGGTGAGCTTGGCAGACACAAAGTATTGCATTCAAAGCCGGAAGCAAATGTATATATGTCCAGGCTTGTTCTGTTCATGTTTTCATTAATTGCAAAGAATGTATTGCTTTAGGCCTTCTTCATACTACAGATAACAAAATCACCTCAACAGAAGTAAAAATCATTTAAATCACCCACAGAATTATCTTAGATACAGACAGTGAAGAATTTTGTGGTCCTATTTTGCTATGAAAAAACAAACAAACAAACAAACAAAAACCTTCAGATTTCTCTTTGCCTTTTACAAGAAGAACTATACCATCACCTACATATAACTCTCTTAGACATTCAGCAATACTAATGGTAGCAATTCTCCAAATTGTTCTGAAATGAATGAAAAAGTTGTGGGAAAAGGGAGAGAAAAAATGAGTGGGGGATCAAGTGATAAAATAAAATACATTTTATCAGTTCCATGCCTCAGGACTATGGTGAATTTGTGGATAACTATAAAACTTTTATTCTTGAACCTGACGTACTTGCAGTGACCCATGTTGCCCCCATTAACAGTAGCAGACTGTCAGTTTCTCTGTTGGCTCCTTGACTATGTGTGAGAAAGGACAGCAGAAAGAAAGGCATTTTTGCTTATAGAGTTTGGAGGTAATTAAATAAGACAGAAAAACAGTGAAAAATAAAGTGTATGTAAGCAGTTAGTAGAACCTTCAGAATGAAAAATAGTCTTCATTCCTTTCAGGAGGGAAGGAACATCATGTTTTTAAGACAGCTTTATGCTACAAACATATGCTTCTTATTCAACATTCCCATTCTTATTCACCAGCTAGAAAATATCCTAACCATGCAAAACTGCTTTTCTCTTATGGAGGTGATAGTTGAAGACCCATAGCTAAGGAGAAAGGAAATACTTGCCAAGATCATCTTGAGCAGAACCACCTTTGTGTTTGGTGTCCCAGATGGTTTTGGTTTCAGGGCTGGGGAGTCATTCAGGCTAAAACTGACGTTTCAGAAAAAACTGTTAAAATACCCTAGCAGAGCTGGGGAAGCTCCTTATTCAACATGTCAATATAGTTGATGTGTAATACTTGTGCGGGTAGCAGGCACTCCAGCTGGTACGGAATCAGTATGCAGTCACCCTGTAATGCCTGGAAAACTTACATGGCAATTAATACCAACGTTAATGCTGTAATTTGCAAGTGAAGTCTGAAGTATCTGTAGCACATTCATTGTTGCAGAAATTTTGCTCACTGGGTTTTCACAAAGATTGGTGTATGTGTGTAAAGTGGAACGAATTAATCAATTTAACCATCTAAATTAATTATACTCCTGCAAAGTGTAGACACTCAGCTAGATACTTTTACCTCAACTGGATTGGAAAGATCAGAGGGGAGCCAAATTCTTTGGTCTTTCCATAAGCATTACATTATCACTGGGGTTTCTCAAATTCCAAGGCCCTGTTTGACCATACTAAAGATTGCTCTGTTTCACACATACAAGTAAAGAAGTCTTGAAGGATGAAAGCTCTGCATGTGCCTGGGGCAAAAAGGAAAATTTTCTCTTTTGTGATGAGTAAAAACCCAGGCCACATAGCACCGAGGTCTCAGTATTACCATCTACCACAGAAAGTTACAACAGGATAGAAGCAAAAACTCAGCAGGATAATGTAAACACATGCTTGGGAATTGAGGGTTGCATTTAAGGAATGAAGTTAATGTTTTGAGTAAATTATTTCTTTTATTTTTGTTTGTTTGTTTGTTTGTTTTTCTTTTTTTTTTTTTTCTGGAAATTCTTGGGAGGTCTGACTGTAGTCTGGGAGACTTTTGGTTTCTCAGGATTGCGAAGGTTCTCAGTGTTCCCTCACAAACACAAAAGCCAGTGGTATGCACTATATGCTAAGAAGGGAAACTCTCTGTAGGAACTGCTCAATGTTTTCTCTACCTCCCAGTGAAGCCAGTGTTGAAATGACGTTGAGTTCCTGACACCTGCCTTATTAGTAGGTGACTGGATGGAAAAAATATAGATCCTGTCTGCCCCAAAGACTGCAGTAGCAACACAGGGATTGTGACTGTCCAAGTTGTGCATTTTCTTCATCCATGCATCTATGAATAGTAATGGAGTAATTTGATTACTTTTAAAAGGAGGGTTGGTTTTCTGTTCAGTAGAAGAGTTTTTCTACAGTAGAAATTCAATTACCTACCTTTCTGATTTGTGTTTCTGGTTCATGTTTCTTTTTTTTTTTTTTTTTTTTTTTTTCCCTTCTGCCTTTCTTACTACTACCTAGCTCTTTACTCCATTCTTTTTCCATATCCTATTTACCCATTGCTATTTGAATGCCCCACTTCAGTCCTGCTTTTAGTTCTGTTCTGCTCCCATCTTTCACCATCCTTTGTTTGATACAAATAAGATGTGATTGTAGTTACACACCTTCTGTTCTCATTTCATGATAGCATCAAAATACTACTTTCCCAGCAATGTGAGAATTGCAACAATAAGAGCTTTTTGTTGGACTTTTTTTTTTTTTTTTACTTCACATCTTTTTGAATATTTGACATTGAGTGAAAAGCAGGCTTTTCCTTTCACGTTACTGCTGTTTTGAAGAAGCAAGGTTTCAATTTCTTTGAAGATAGGAGACCAAAAAAAAAAAAATCTATTATTTGGACACATCTTTGTTATTTTGCTATAAAATAACACTATTGACTCATGTCTCCTGCCTCATCTACCTCTAGGCCAGGGCAATAAAGATGCTTAATTTGTCTATCACTGAACTTCGACATTTATTTTAAAATTGTATATAATATGCATTATGTGTGGGAGAAAACTTGAATAAAGAGTGTACATCATACCTATCTCCCTTCATTTCAGATAATCTAAAATGCCTATTCCTTCTCATTTTACCTTTACCTCTCTTTTCAGTAAGTTCTTTCAGTCACTGTCACTAGTTAATTCCTAACCATCAGAAGTTAATAGTTTTTTCCTTTTAATTTTTTCTTTTTTCTTAGCATTACCTTGACTTATACCTTGAACACACACCTTCACCATCCCCTTCAAAGTGTTTGCATAGTTAACAGTGCCACCTCTCTATTGCCTTTTTGCAGCCCCTTTTTGCAACTGTTATCATGTGTTTGTTGTTACCATCTGCTTGCTGCATATTGACATCTCTTAAAAATTTGTTTGTGTTCATGTGGCTTGTAGACAGAGAGAGTTTTTTGTTGGTTTGTTCATAAGTTAATTTGCTCTCAAAGAAAAATGAAAAAAAATACCTGAAGTGATTGATTCCTCTCAGTCTCCATTTTGCGGGGTGAGAAATGTAAATTAGTCTTGTGTGTGTAGAAATGTAGAATCAAGTACTCTGTTGACACTAAACAACTTTTTAGTGTATATTTATTAACTGACACAGAGACATATGCTTAGGAGAAACAGCCATAATAGGCTTTCACAGTTTCTTACTTTTCTTTGAATTAGGCTTTCATATTATCAGCTGCAGAAACTGGGTTGGAAGTTCATCTTTTGTAACTTTGTAATACATGTATAGTGCTAAGATTACACAGAATGATCTTTCTAGTTGAATATCCCCCCAAATCAATTAACTAAGTGAAGTAATAAATAAATAAGTAAATAAATAAATAAAGAGGCAAAATAAAGCATTATAATCACAGCAGATTTTAGTTGTGATTATGTACATAGAATTCTGAATTAACACTGCCTAGAATCTCAATCTGATTTCATACAATTGTCTTTGAATTTATGCCGGTAAAATCCAGGATAGAAATTCATTAATTCTCTTTGGAAGGAGACTATTATTATAATATCTAGGCAATTATTAATTTGTTACTAATTTCATAAATATAAATTAATTATACTATGTATTTGGTACAAGTATCCTTTGTCTTAGAATATTTTCAATATTGAGAGTATTTTCCCTGGTATTATTGGCATCCTGTAGTGGTAGACGTACACAACTGCTATACAAAAAATCTGAGCTTGATACCATAACTATTTCATAATATGTCTATTATAAATAAATTAAAATCTTCAAGTTCAATATTTTTGTTTGTTTGTTTGTTTGTTTGTTTTTTTTCCTCAAATTTTCCTCTAGTGGAAAGTTTAACTTATTCTTTTTTAAAAATGAAAATTCATATGTTATCTCTTTGGGTCTCACCCAGGGTACAGTCAGTTTATACCAAAAACTAACAATGTGGAAATAATCCAGACTTCTGTAAAAATATACATAAGAAAGTAATGCTTTTGCAGCATGTATATATTAACTATAAGGAAAAATGGGGAAATTCTGAGTTATTTTTTTCTAAGTGTCTGTCAGCAACTTTCACGCCTTTTTTTTTTTTTTTTTTTTTTTTTGGCCTAGTAAGTTGTCTGTATGTTCTAATGAAACCAAGCTACTCTGGGACACTGAAAGAAGTGAAATGAAAGAACATGAGGTAAACAAAGGTTCTTGTTTAATGAACCTTTATTAACCTCCTACATATTTCTTCTCATTATGTTGATTTCAATCTTAGAAAGGACTTAAAAATATATTCAGAGAAACTGCCTGCTGTGGAAAAGTTTGGTTTGTGAAGAATGTAGTGGTATGCCAGTTCCTTCAGCATGGAAAGAGAAAAACATAAGAAAATTTAAGAATGCTTGCCAATTAAGGCAAAGTAATTCAGCAAGCCAGAGCCATCTGTAGAATAACCCTGCTAAGACTACAATGGTATAATTGCTGAGTAACTGTGCAATCCTAGTAAAGATTTGTCAGTACCTACATGAAGACAACCTTACAATAAAATTGATTGGTATCTGAAGACCTTCAGCAAGGAGACTAACACCTGGGAGGGAAAGACAGGAAGACATCTTCAGCAAGACTAACACCTGGGAGAGAAAATCATAAATCTCCCTGTTTATGGTTTGATGAGATAATATAAATAAAGTAGAGTCTAAATAAAACATTATATAGTCACTGTAGAGCAGGGAGATAAGTCTTGCAAAAATACAGGTTAATTGATAGCACCTTAAAGTCAAAATCTATCTATATACTAGCTGAGAACCTAGACTTTTATCTTTGAAGTTGAAATCAAGGAGCCTTAAATCATAGCAGCACTGAATTACTTCCCTCAAGACAGTTTCTCAGAATAAGGACATAGCTAGATGGAGAGAATTTATTGATTGCATCTTTGATGCTACTGACCAAAGTGAGACTATACTGTGCTTTCTCAGGTTGCAAGCTCTACTGTAAGCATTTTTACTGTGGTGCTACTGCATAGTGGAATGAAAGAAGAACTTATTAAAATGCTCTTGACCTGGAGGGATAACTGTCATGAAAGACATTGTCCCCCTTAAATGTCATTATATTTCTCTTCCCTTTCTTATTTCTAACAGAGTACAAACTCTTTCCTGACCAGATATTGATGGGAGGATATGCCTTTTTCTACTTTTAGTAGTCAGTCTAGCTATACTTTTAGGTGTCCAGTCCAGGGGTATTGGCATTGCGCTTTGTTTGTACAGAAGCACCTCAGGTTGTGGAAATCTCTGAAATAAAATACAGTGCTATATTAATAGCATTATTATAAGTGAAAATGAATATTGAGTGTCATTAAAAGAATGAGGTAGTCTACACAGATTCTGAGGTGCTTTCCGTAGTAGCTGTGAGATTTCTTATTCTCTATCCCAAATGTTGGCCCTACAACAAAAAGGAGCAGCAAAAGTGACAAAGTTGAAAATATTTATGACATGATGTGAACATTAATTCATGATTCAGATCAAAATTTTGTAGTGTAGCCATGTCTATTAAAAATCTGAATAAGCAATGCCCCCACATTTTTACTTTCTTATGTCAAACACGATTATAACACCTAAAAGTCCAATATAATCAAATATGTCATGTTCTCTCTGCATTTATTTTCTAGATGTTGCCCGTTCAGAGGAAACAGGCTAGGATTGTATACTTATTGCATAGACTTGCAACTTTGTCAGCACTTCGTTCTTCTCCTCCTGAAGGCAAACACCTAGACAGTAGCATTTGTAGGAGGACACTAGTTGCACTGTATCCATAATAAAATAATGGTGATGGGAAATTGGAAGGGGATGCAGCAGGCAGTAGAAAAGATAAGAATTGAATAATTTACCTTGTATTATAGACAGCTTGTACCCTGTGGCACTTTTTTTTTTTTTTTTTTTTTTTTTTTTTATGTTCAACAAATAAATTCTATAGTACTAACTGAGTGTTGTTTCTTTTTTTTGGGGGGGAGGGAATTCTCTGCCTTTATTTTCTACCAGAGAAATACCTAGTATTTATCTATGCATTATAAGACGTTAATTATAGAAAAAGTTTCTATCCAGAAGAATCTATTACTTAAATAGATAACAAAGAAATTACTGTTATTGTAATGTTATTACTGTTACTTCACTGGTATAAAAATCAGGAAAGAACAGATTCCAGTGTTTTACCAAATGCTGTACAGCAAGCTGTTTCTCTTAGATTTCAGAACAGATTTTTCTGTCTCCTGGTCCTGAGAAGAGATTAGCATTCCCTTCTGACAGGGAATTTCTATTTCAATCTCTGCAATAAGAATGCACTGGACTATGTCTGTACTCAAGCTCCTTTGATTACATCCACTTATGTGTGTATACCCTAAAAGATAATGCAATGCACGCCACATCATTCCTTTCCACACACACTAAACAGCATTAAAGCAAATGTCATATGTAGAGCTGACAGAAATGGATTGTACAAAAGTGATGGAGCATGGAGAATTATTTAGTAATGGAGGAAATTTCAAATCAATACTGACCTTTTCCCAAGTGGTAATATTTTTAGATGATGAAATATTGCAGATATAGATAGTGCAATATACCTTTCAAAATCTTTGACTTTCTATGTGTTTTTTGTCTATTTAGCCAATATTTATTCTTCCCTACTGCATTTGCCTGTTTAAAGATATAAAAAGGAAAGCAGTCTAACCTTTTTTTTTTAAAAAAAGCTTTGCTTAACTTTTTAGCAAATTCAAAACATTTTTAATCTTGCGCATTGAGTGGTGTCTACCCAGACATCAATAAGGCCTCTGATGCTGCCTCCCATAAGTTCTTCATAGACAAATTGTAGGTGCATGGATGAGTATAAAGTGAGGTGGACTGCAAAATGGCTGAATGGCTTGGATCAGAAAGCGGTAATTAGTGGAACAAAATATGTTTGTAGGCCAGTAACTGGCGGTGTACCTCAGGGGTCAATACTGGATCTAACCCTGTTCAACATCTTTATTAATAATCTAAATGATGGGGTAGTTTCCTGATGACTTAAAACAAGGAGGCATGGCTGATAGGCAAGAGGATTGTGCTGCCATCCAGGAGAATCTGGCTAGACTGGAAAGAAATGGGCTGGCAGGAACCTCATGAAGTTCAAGAAAGGGAAATATAAAGTAGTGGAGTAGTGGGTCCAGTTCTGCGCTTCCCAGTACAAGAGAGACATGGAGCTACTGGAGTGAGTCCAAGAAAGGTACACTAAGATGACGAAAGGATTGGAACACCTCTGCTATAAGGAAAGGCTAAGAGAGCTGGGGCTGTTCAGCCTGGAGAAGAGGAGGCTCAGGGGCTCATCAATGTCTATAAATACCAGAAGGGAAGGTGCAGACAGGACAGAGAAAAGGTCCTGGTCAGTTGGGCCTGTGACAGGTCAAGAGGCAATTGGTACTAACTGGAACATGAGATGTTCCTTCTGAACATCAGAAAACACTTTGGTGCTTTATAGGTAACCAAGTGCTGGCACAGAGAGGTTGCGAAGTCTCCCTCCTTGGAGGTATTCAGAAACTGGACATGATCTTGTGCAATGTGCTCTAGGTGACCTTGCCAGAGCAGAGGGATTGTACTAGATGAGCTCCAGAAGTCTCTTCCAACCTCAACTATTCTAATTGCCCTTGTCTTGTATCATATATACTGAACTTAGGCCTAGTAAGTTGAAATCAAATGATAACTTCACAGTAGTAGTTTCTTAAAGAAATTGCCTTATCTCACAAAGTACTGCATTAGATAAATAATTCTATGATTATTGCAGATGTCATGAAATATCTAAATCTGTACTGCAAATTACTTCTCTAAGAAGAATCCATTATTTTTAAGGTTATGAAAACATAGAAAGATGTGAAATTTGACTTTCCTTCTGCAGAAATTGTCGTAATGTGTTTTGTTTGTTTGTTTGTTTGTTTGTTTTTACATAATTTTTTTTTTTCCCTTTAATACTTTAAAGACATTTAACAAAACAGTTACTAGGACGTGTTTTTGTTGTTGTTGTTGTCCTTGTTGTTGTTTTCCAAATAAAAGTAAAATGAGATCACAGCTCTTTGTGAACTTTAAACAGTTAAAAGGAAAATTCAACAAAGTAACTTCTTAACTTTCAAAGGGTGTACCAGATAAGCAAAAACCTCCAAATTTGATAAACCTCTGAAAAACTCAGTCTAGGAACAATTATTCTTTTCAGACATTATGCATGAAACTACTGGGTATTGTAGCTAAAAGCCACCTGCATCCCAGTTCCTTCACACTAATTCTCAATTACTTCTTCATCTGGAAGGACAGAAATATCTTTGGAGTCTCAGTCTGCTGACACTGTAATCAGTAGCAATATGTACACTTTTGGCTCAGATTTTCTCACTGTTCACTTGGATTGTGCTGCACCTACCCAAATAGAACATGCTTTCATGAAGACAGGGCTTTCTCCATCAGGAATGAGTACAGACCTGGTCCTCACATATTCAAAGCAGACTGAGCCCTTTGCCTGAAGACAAAATGAATTGTTCTTAGGACAGATGTGTATTTCAGTGGCTCTTAAGTGTTTGAAACCATATAAACTCTCTTCAGGCAAGGTTTTCTGTTACTTTATTTTCCTCACTATTACAGTACAGTTTCCAAATATTAAAATTTGAGTTCATTAGTTATTCATCATCCTGCTTCTCACTGCAAGCCATTTCTAAATAGCTGAAAGTAAATAACACTTATTTACTCTTTCTTTTCTGTAGAATACCATACTCCAGATGTGCATGTACTTCATTCATATCATTGATCAGAGTTTCTGAACTCTGATCACCCTCCTTGCTCTTTATTTTTTCCACAGCCTTTCTTAAAAAGTAAGGTTCATTCTCAGAATAGTACTCCCACAGAAAAATTGCTAGTGCCAAGTAGAAAGAAAAATGATTTTAATGTTGCATGTATGCTGAATGTCACATTCTTGTCTAAATAATTTAGTATAGTTTGCTTTCTTTTCTTTTGCAGCAATACAGTATCATTGGTTCATGGACAACCCATGAATTCAATTCTATTAGATGACTGCTTAGCTAACTGTCCCCCAATCTGTACTGTCCAGCAGATTGTTCTTGCTCTAGCAACATACTTTTTATTTATTCTTATTATCGTTATCCTTTTATAGTAAATGATGCCATTAATTTGAGATTATTTCAAATTCTAATAATTAAAATTTACTTTCCCTATCAAATCTGCAAATTTGAGAAGAATACTAATTCTTACCAGATGTCTTTCATCATTCAAAATGTCAATGATAACAGTACATAATCCTGGTCAGAGCAAGGTGAAGTACATTAGTACATTCATTTTTCTATATAAACATGCACCATTAGTAATTACTCTTTAAATATGTTTGTTGTTTTTTTTTTTTTTCAACAAATTCTGCATATTCTCTTTAATATTTTCATCCGAATAATATTTTTTTAAAATTTAATCCTAAGAGTAGGACTCAAAGTCAAAAGCCCTGCTAAATTCAAGATATGCAAAAATGTTCTTCCTTTCTATCTTAAAGGTTTATTAGTATGTTATATGAAAAAAATTACACTACTTTTACACAGTTTTGTCTTTGCTAATTTATGGTGGCCATTGCTTTGTTCTCTGTGTTATCTTCTAAGTTCTTACAGGTTGGACCTTGATTTTTTTTTCCATCCTTTGCTAGGTTTCCTTCCTTTATAATTTTGCTAAACTGATTTTGTTCCCACATCCATCGTTACTGACCTGCACACAGACACTATGCTTCCTGTTGTATATTAGCAATGAACATCTTTCAAGTTAGTCAAGTTGCAAGCACATTTGGTATTGTTTCTTCTGTATCTTCTTTGGTATTATATCTTCTGTATAGTCATGTAAGTCTGTGTTTATCAAAGTTCTCTTTATGGAGAAAAAAAAAAAAAAAAAAAAAAAGGACAGACCTTTTTAATACAGTTACCTGAGTTAACTGGACCTCAGCACCATGTAAGTGCTTCAGCTGACTAACAAGTAGCCAGCACAGATACAGATGTCCTCTCTGTAAAAGTCTATCCTTAGTCCCTTAGTCAGGTGAGTTCTTGCCTAATTATTCTGCATTCTTTCTTTGGATTGTGTTTGAGAAGCAACTAGTGACTACCACCAAGTAATAATTAATTAAATAAGTAATTATTTACCACCAAGTCCTGTGATTGGATTATTCTTATGTTCATCTCCATCCCCCTGACCATGATAGTGTTCATATTCATTTTCCTTTAATTCTGAGCAGTATGAAGAGGGATGTGAAAACTTACAGAAAATGTATGCTTTTTCATAATTTGGATCTCGAGTAGATACACTCTTCATATTTAATAATAATTTCTTTTTCATTACTCTCCAACTTGACTTCTCTGAGCAAGCTATGTTCTTCAATATTTATGTTGTGACATGCAAATCATCCAACAAGTTTTTAATTAAGCAAATGTCAGTTGTAGCAAAATGTTAGCCAAGTAATATAACCTTCAGTTCCTCCTACTTACTTCCTACATAATACAAGATCTTTTGGTGAACCAACACACCATTCTCCTTTTTGTCCCTCCTCTGACCTTATGGTAAATACCTCCGTTCTTGCTAATATTTAGACTTATGTTAAGGCCAGAATAGTTCATACTGATCTAGTGTGTTATTGTGAAACTGTCTCAGTAAATCAGTAAATTGATGAGAAAGAGAAATGCAGTTACTCTTTGTGCCATGGGGTTTATAGAACATTATCCCATGGTCAAGGCAGCTGACTTTCTGCTGGCAGCACCATCTGCTCACTCACATATTTATCTCCATGTCACATCTGTCCCTGAGCCTTGACCTTTGATCAGCAGAACTGACAAAAAAAGCCACCTGATCTCCTGACCCCTTCACCCCCTGATCACAAAGCCTTACAGTAGCTTTTAATCTGTGTAAACTCATTCCCAGTAGTATTATTAACACCCACATGGAACATGAGCAAGGAGTAGTATTCAGTGAAGAGCCTTGGCAACATTTCACTAACACCCAGCATTTGGGTTCTTTGGAGGCAGCATACCTCCCAGAATGTCAAAACTTGTCAGCAGATAGGTCTCACTGTCACTCTCATCACCACTGTCATTGAAAAATCATAATCTTCTCACAAAAGTGGTGTTACTTTTGTTTTTCATGCAACTCAGTCCTTTAAATTTTTAACTTCATGGAATTTGAAATTCCTCTTTTTCAACCCCTCTCTGCTACATTACTGTCACTGGTGTAAAATAATAATTTTTCTATTTACAGAGAAAAACTCAAAAGCATAAGTCCTAACTGACAAGAAACCAGAGTACAAATTAAAACAAAACAAAACAAACCCACATATTTCTTCTTTTTAGAGAGGCCTACGATTTTTAAAGTATGTACAAGTTTGGTAATTCAAGGGATCATTTTGCCAACCACAATTAAAAAAACAGTACAATAAAAGAATACAAACTCAACCATCCTTAGGGGTAATACAATCTTGTCTTAGCTAAACCTCTGACTGCATTCTTGCAATACTTCCTGAAATATATTTTCATAAACAGTGTATTTTTACAGTGTAAAGAATATGCACAAAGAGCAGCGAACTATCCCATAGACAAAGTCATACCTTTGAAACATTTTAAGGAACACCTAATCAAGGCACTCTTTTTGTGACAATGATTAGCTGCTGTGAGCTGCCTTTCCCTTTCTTTGTATTTATATCTAGAATGTTGGTGGAGGAGAATAAAATGTTAGGGAAAATGTCTAAAATGAAACCAAAACTATAAACATCTTATGTTGCCAATAGTGACCCATTCTGTAATAATAATAGTAATGATAATTATAATAATAATTGCTCATCTTAATAAAATTTTGTTATTGTTGCTGTTGTCAATTTTAGATCATTGGTGGGAAAAATAGCCTCATTTTGAAGAAGATGGACAATCAACCGTATCTTAGCTCTATGAAAGATTTCCCATAGATCACTTCTTGAATCATTTAGGAGAAGAGAACAAGATACTAAATATTGGAAAAAGAAAAGCTGTGAAGGACAAAGCATCTCATAATATACACAATTATTGTGAGGATGATATTGTGAGATGATATTGTTAGATCATCTCTATAAAAAGTAATGGTGATGTTATTCTTTAAAGCAATCTAGCAAAAGAAAGTTTAAAACCCAAAATGCATATTATGCCCACACAGAAGTCATTTGTGTAGTCAGTGATCATGAAAAGGTAAAAACATTATAAATTTTACAGAGAACAAGAAGTACAAATTTGAGACCAAATAATACACTGAAGAGTGTTTAGTAATTGGAATTAAAAAAAAAAAAATGTAGCTAGTAGTTGAATTTCCTGTTAAATGAGTGATGCAAAAGCATAACTGTCCAACTCAGGGAAAATTCAGGAATATTCAGGAATGCTGCAACTAATGGCAATGGCTTCCCAATATTGCACAGGCCTTTTTTGTTTGTTTGTTTTTTTTAATTCCCTTGACACGTTAGAAACATATTTTGTGAATTAATGCTCTAGGATTTGCAGAAATATTATTTCCAGAAGTCTCTGACTGATTTAGTCGTTTCTTCATTGTTTCTATTTTTTTTTTTAATTATTTCTAAGGATGGTTAAGTGATATGTGAGGGAGAAATAAGGACTTTTGTACCTTATTCATTAATATTTTTACTCTTTACAGAATCGCAGAATCACAGAATTACCTCATTAAAATATTTCTTGTCTCCTTCTAGTTATTTTTGATGTTTTTCTTCCAACCGTGACCTTATTTTTTTATTTTTTTTTCTCCAAGTTCATGGATCTGATTATTTAAGGGAAAGCTAAATATTATCTTACCATGGGAAATTTTACTAGGAGAATGATAGCAGCCTGCCAGAGGCCAGAAGATTTCTTTGTTGTCTTTATGTTGCACTGTCTCCAAGCCAATGGTATAGCTATTGAATTTACTGGCAGACCCAGTACCTGACTGTACCTGGACCCACAGCGCAGCCAAGATGCAGAGCACACAGATACGCAGGGAGACCAGTGTTCACATCTGGCCTCCTTTTATTTCTGGCACCAAACCTCTCGTGGTCTATACTTACCAATCTTCATTTTCTCCTGCCCAAGTCTTTAAGAAATTTTTATTTAAAAAAGTCTTTAAGAAAGTTTTTAAGAAAGTTTTTTTAAGAAGGTCTTTAAGAAAGTTTTATTTTCTTATCTGTTGCTGTGGGTTCATTTAAAGTGTGACCATTTTTCTTGGTTCTGAGTCATCATGAAGTAACCATTTAGGGAGGAAGAAACACATTTTAGTTAATCTATAAGTATTTCAATACTTCCGCATTTAAGATGATAGTAACATATGCTTCACCATGTCTGGAAATGGCTTTCTTTCAGTTGAAGTGCAGCAAGTCATGTATTTAGGCTTGTCTTTAGAATACAAGGGCAACCTACTGATTTCAGAAATTTAAGCTTCAGAATATTTCAGAGTCACTGTTGCTAAAGCCTTAAAGCCTTATTATAAGGTTACTAAAAGACAGCGAACCACCTTTTTGTTATTATTATTTTATTATTATTATTATTTTTGTCTGAAGCTAACTGGTTCAGCAGGCAAAACTGGAAAATGATGATTGTGCAGGAATATTTTGTCCACATCAGTTTCCATATAGTTATAACAGGAATTACCATAAAGTCTTCAGGTCTTGTCATTGCCTGTCTTCTTTTGTACAAAAATTGCCTCCTATTTTCAGTTTTTGACATCTACAGCAGGACTTTTAGTGAGATGACAAAGCTTTTGCTTAAAACTTTATGTCTTGCCAGAAGGAATGAGGATATAAGGCTCCAGATTTCCACTGTGATGTGCAATAAGCCTCCATGTGGGTTCAAGTCCTGCCTTTAGAAAGAATGCTCCCACCTTTTGACCAACATTCTGTGCAGCTCCTGTTTTTGGTAGCTCGGAACCTCATTACAGCAGATGCCCTCATAATGCATACAAGTGTATCCCGCTTATTTGCAGTCACTGCTGAAAAATCACACAGTGAATACTGCTTGAGGTACTCACCTCTAGCCAGTTGAAAAGTTACAGCCTCTGCATGCAGTGACAGTATTTGCCCTTTCCAGCTTGTGGGGCCTTCATTTATTCAGTTCTTTTGATCTGACAGTCCCTCTCCTTTCAGCAACTGTATCTGACAGTGATGAAACTCACAGAACTATCCCTAGATGATATGTTGGCGACCATCAAAGATGAAGTAGACTACAAACCTGCAGGGAAAGGACCATGTAAGGACCACCTACAGGGGAAGACTTAATTACTTAATACACATGTCAGTGTGTATTTCCCCAAGTGTATGGTAACCCAATGGAAAAAAAAGAAGGAGAAGGGACAGTAGTGTATATGTTCACCATAGTGGTTAAAGAGTGAAGATTAGTGGAACACAGGGGTGTCCTCATCCAAGCCCAAACCCCATGTCTCAAAGCTTTGTTTAGACACTTCTTCACTGAGAGCAGCCCTGGTGAGAAGGACCTAGGAATGCTGGTTTATGAGAAACTCACCATGAGCTCGCAACGTGCACTTGCAACCCACAAAGCCAAGTGTATCCTAGGCTACATCAAAAGAAGCATGGCCAGCAGGTCAAGGGAGGTGATTCTCCCCCTTTGCTCTGCTCTTGTGAGACCCCAGAGGGAGTACCGCATTCAGCTCTGGGGCTCCCAGCAGTGGGAAGACATGGACCTGTTAGAGTGAGTTGAGGAGGGCCATGAGGATGATCAGAGGGCTGGAGCATCTCTCCTATGAAGACAGGCTGAGGGGGCTGGGGTTGTTCAGCCTGGAGAAGGCAGGGCTCCAAGGAAACATTATAGCAGCCTTCCAATACCTAAAGGGGGCCTACAGGAAAGCTGGGGAGAGACTCTTTGTCAGGGAGCATAGCGATAAGACAAGGTGTAATGACTTTAAAGTAATAGAGGGGAGATTTAGATTAGATATAAAGAAGAAATTCTTTACTCTGAGGTGAGGCACTGGGACAGGTTTCCCAGAGAAGCTGTGAATGTCCCACCACTGGAAGTGTTCAAAGCCAGGCTGGATGGGGCTTTGAACAACCTGATTTAGTGGAAGGTGTCCCCTGCCCACAGCAGGGGGGTTGGAACTGGATGGTTTTGGGGTCCCTTCCAACCCAATCCACTCCATGATTCTATGATTCCATGGATCCTCTTCATCTTGAAGGAGCTGAGCTCCCTCTGAAATAAGTACCAGAAGTAGACACTAAACCCTGTCAGAGCATGTCCTGGTTTCAGTTAGCACAGAATTAATTTTCTTCCTAGTAGCTGGTGGAATGCTGTGTTTTGGCTTAGAATGAGAAGAGTGCTGATAACACCCCGATGCTTTAATTGTTGCAGAGCAGTGCTTATACTAAGCCAAGGACATCTCAGCCTTTGCTCTGTCCTGCCAACGGGCAGGCTGGGGGGTGCAGTAAGAGCTGGGAGGGGACAGACCCAGGACAGGTGACCCAAACTAGCCAAAGGGGTATTCCATACCATCTGACGTCATGCTAAACAATATATAGGGGTGGCTAGCCGGGGGGAGGGGGCCGGACTGCTCGGGGTTAGGCTGGGCATCGGTCAGCGGGTGGTGAGCAATTGCATTGTGCATCACTTGTTTGTACATACTATTATTACTTTCGTATTATCCCCATTGTATCATCATTATTATTATTGTTATTATTATTTTTGTTATTTTTTTTCCTGTCTTATTAAACTGTCTTTATCTCAACTCACGGGCTTCACTTTCCATTTCTCTCCCCCGTCCCAGAGAGGGAGGGGGGAGGGTGAGCGAACGGCTGCGTGGTGTTTAGCTGCCGGTCGGGTTAAACCACGACAGTCTTTTTGGCGCCCAATGTGGGGCCCGAAAGGTTGAGATAACGGCAGATCTGATCAGAGTGTGTTAAACTAAAATTGGTGTAAGGATTAGACCTGCTTAATAGTCACTTGTCATGATGCTGATTGCTTTAATCACAACTCTGCTGCGCCTGTTTTCCAAATTGAGTATTATAGTACATTATTTTCCGTATTTGCTCTCTGTAGTGTTGTTTCTCCTCTCCGGGCCCTGGTTTCAGACCATTATGGTACTAAGTGTTATAGCAATGGCTTATGAGACGATAAGATATCTGGTCATGACTCTAACTTGGTATTTATACTCAGTAACATCGTGGACTCTGTACTTTGGAAACAGCATCTTGGGAACTATTAGCAATTATACCTATTGTTTTTCTCCATTAGAGAGTCAATCTGTGGAGGGGAAAGGGGAGGATATTTTTCCTTACTTGCTTACTCTCCCTTTCTCCTTCACCACCCCTGTATCCTCCTGGGTCACTCTGCCTTCCTCCTTCACCACCCTCTTATCCCCTGAGCTTGTCACAATAGCTCTCCAAGATATTGAATATTTCTGGAATACTCAGAATACCATAGTCTTGTTGTTCTGCCTCATGAATGCACTTCAGATTCTGCTTAAAGTTAAACAACTACTTATGAAGCTCATCCGGAGATCTGCCCGGAGGCAGTATAGTTGTGGGTGGCAGGGAGTATGGGTGGATATGGGCAGGCATCTAGAGCAGTTGGCACCCCCAGTGTGTTGGAAATTCACCCCTGAACAATGGCAAAATCCTCAAAAACTGGCAGAATGCTTGAAAAAAAGGTGTAATGATTCTGGCAGTTCCAAAGTAACACAAATCATTGTAACGTGCTGGGGCCTGGCTCATGCCTATCGAGCTGCCATTGATACTGCTGTCAACTTAGTGACAGACCCTGCGGCCACTCCAAACCCTGTGACAGATCCAACGGCCACTGTGACCCCTACGGTGGATTCTGCAGCCGCTCCAGTCCCAGCTCCTGCAGCCGCTCCAGTCCCAGCTCCTGCAGCCGCTCCAGTCCCAGCTCCTGCAGCTGCTCCAGTCCCAGTTCCTGCAGTCGCTCCAGTTCCAGCTCCGGCCGCTACTCCAGTCCCAGTTCCTGCAACTGCTCCAGCTCCAGCTCCTGAAGCCGCTCCAGCTCCAGCTCCTGCAGCTGCTCCAGTCCCAGTTCCTGCAGTCGCTCCAGTTCCAGCTCCGGCCGCTACTCCAGTCCCAGTTCCTGCAACTGCTCCAGTCCCAGCTTCTGAAGCCGCTCCAGCTCCAGCTCCTGAAGCCGCTCCAGCTCCAGCTCCTACTGCTGCTCCAGTCCCAGCTCCTGCAACTGCTCCAGCTCCAGCTCCAGCTCCTGTAGCCGCTACAGCTCCGGTTCCTGCAACTGCTCCAGCTCCTGTAGCCGCTCCAGCTCCTGTGGCCGTGTCAGAGAAACGAGCTGTAGCAGTGCAAGTTGACCCTGCAGAGGGCATTCCAACCCCTGTGGCAGACCCTGTAACAAAGTCAGAGAAACGAGCAGTAGCAGTGCAAGCTGCCCCTGTAGAGAAGGTGAAAATATGATACAGAAATTCAAGTCGTTTAGAACGCAGAGAGTCTTCTGCCAATCCAGGTAAGGCTTCTGCCAAAACTAAGTATAGAGATGACGAAGATGATGACGACGCTGGGCCGTCAAGGATTCAGGAGGAGGAAGATGAGGATGCCGAAAGAGCAACAGTAACTACCCGAAGCCTAAACGAGCGCGAGCTACGAGATGTGCGAAAAGATTTTGGTCGCTGTATAGGTGAGCAGCTTGTCACCTGGCTGCTCCGGTGCTGGGACTCTGGAGCCAATTGTGTGGAATTAGACGGCAGGGAAGCCAAGCGGCTGGGATCCCTTGCTCGAGACGCCGGCATTGACAAAGCAATTGCAGATGGAGCACGACCCACCAGCCTCTGGAGGCGTCTCCTCTCAGCTGTGAGGGAAAGGTATCCCTTCAAGGAAGATATTTTATGTCTACCAGGCAAGTGGACCACTATGGAGAAGGGAATCCAGTACCTGAGGGAATTAGCCGTACGGGAAGTGATTTATGAGGATCCAGACCTCAAACAAACATCCACAGATCCAGATGAAGTCAAGTGTACACGACCCATGTGGCGGAAGTTTGTACGGAGTGCACCATCATCATATGCCAGCTCATTGGCAATAATGGCCTGGAAAGAGGATGAGGAACCCACAGTGGGTGAAGCGGCTAAACAACTCCGGCAGTACGAAGAAAGTCTCTCCTCTTCCTTACAGGCCTGCGTCTCAGCTGTGGAGAAACTTTCTGAAAAGGTTCACCAACTTGAAGAGAATCTATTGTCCTCCCCACCTGAACCAACCAGTGCCCACCGACCAAAGGAGAACACTTGGGAGAAACTTTCTGAAAAGGTTCACCAACTTGAAGAGAGATTATTCTCCTTCGCACCTGTACAAAGCAGTGTCTCAGCTGTCAGGGGTAGGCGTTCACCCACACAAGGAAGACGATATGGTGGGTACTCACCCCGTGCCACCCTGTGGTTTTACTTACGAGACCATGGAGAGGACATGAGAAAGTGGGATGGAAAATCTACCGCGACCCTAGAGGCACGGGTACGTGAGTTGCAAAAGAAAACAATCAGGAAAAAGGGATTCTCCGAAAAGTTTGCTGCTCCAACTTCCAGCAGACAGTCCTTCAAACACAGAAACGAGGAAGATTCTGACCAGGATTAGGGGGGCCCTGCCTCCAGCCAGGGGGAGGAAAGGGACAATCAAGTTTATTGGACTGTGTGGATTCGATGGCCTGGCACATCACGCGCACAGAAGTATAAGGCTTTAGTAGACACCGGTGCACAATGTACTATAATGCCATCGAGCTATAAAGGACCAGAGCCCATCTATATTTGTGGAGTGACAGGGGGATCTCAGCAGTTGACTGTATTGGAGGCTGAAGTGAGTCTGACTGGGAATGAGTGGGAAAAGCACCGCATTGTGACTGGTCCGGATGCTCCATGTATCCTTGGCATAGACTATCTTAGAAGAGGATACTGCAAGGACCCAAAAGGGTTCCGGTGGGCTTTTGGTATTGCTGCCTTAGAGACAGAGGGCATTAAACAATTATCTACCTTGCCTGGTCTCTCAGAGGACCCCTCTGTTGTGGGGTTGCTGAGGGTCGAAGAACAGCAAGTGCCAATTGCTACCACAACTGTGCACCGGCGGCAATATCGCACCAACCGAGACTCCCTGATTCCCATCCATAAGCTAATTCGTCAATTGGAGAGCCAAGGAGTGATCAGCAAGACTCATTCACCTTTCAATAGTCCCATATGGCCAGTGCGAAAGTCTAATGGCGAGTGGAGACTAACAGTGGACTATCGCGGCCTGAACGAAGTCACGCCACCACTGAGTGCTGCAGTGCCGGACATGCTGGAACTTCAGTATGAACTTGAATCGAAGGCAGCCAAGTGGTACGCCACAATTGATATCGCTAATGCATTTTTCTCCATCCCTCTAGCAGCAGAGTGCAGGCCACAATTTGCCTTCACTTGGAGGGGAGTCCAATATACTTGGAATAGGCTGCCCCAGGGGTGGAAACACAGCCCTACCATTTGCCATGGGCTGATCCAGTCTGCACTAGAGCAGGGGGAAGCTCCTGAACACCTGCAGTACATCGATGACATTATTGTGTGGGGTGACACAGCAGAGGAAGTTTTCGAGAAAGGGAAGAAAATAGTCCAAATCCTTCTGAAAGCCGGTTTTGCCATAAAACAAAATAAAGTCAAAGGACCTGCACGGGAGATCCAGTTTTTAGGAATAAAATGGCAAGATGGACGTCGTCAAATCCCAATGGATGTGATCAACAAAATAACAGCTATGTCTCCACCAACTAACAAAAAAGAAACACAGACTTTCCTAGGTGTTGTGGGGTTTTGGAGAATGCACATCCCAAATTACAGTCTGATTGTAAACCCACTCTACCAAGTAACTCGCAAGAAGAATGAGTTTGAATGGGGCCCTGAACAACGACAAGCCTTTGAACAAATCAAGCAGGAAATAGTCCATGCAGTAGCCCTTGGGCCAGTTCGAACAGGACCAGATGTAAAGAATGTGCTCTACACTGCAGCCGGGGAGAACGGCCCCACCTGGAGCCTCTGGCAGAAAGAACCTGGGGAAACTCGAGGTCGGCCTCTGGGGTTTTGGAGTCGGGGATACAGAGGATCTGAGGCCCGCTATACTCCAACTGAAAAGGAGATATTGGCAGCATATGAAGGAGTTCGATCTGCTTCGGAGGTGGTCGGTACTGAAGCGCAGCTCCTCCTAGCACCCCGATTACCGGTACTAGGCTGGATGTTCAAGGGAAGGGTCCCCTCTACGCATCATGCAACTGATGCTACATGGAGCAAGTGGGTTGCACTGATTACTCAGCGGGCTCGAATAGGAAACCCCAGTCGCCCAGGAATATTGGAAGTAATCATGGACTGGCCAGAAGGCAAATACTTTGGGATATCATCAGAGGAGGAGGTGGGTCGTGCTGAAGAAGCCCCACTGTACAACCAGTTGCCAGAGAATGAAAAGAAATATGCCCTGTTCACTGATGGGTCCTGTCGTATTGTGGGGAAGCATCGGAGATGGAAGGCTGCTGTATGGAGTCCTACGCGACGAGTTGCAGAAGCTGCTGAGGGAGAAGGTGAATCGAGTCAGTTTGCAGAAGTGAAAGCCATTCAGCTGGCTTTAGACATTGCTGAACGAGAAAAATGGCCAGTTCTCTATCTCTACACCGATTCATGGATGGTAGCAAATGCCCTGTGGGGATGGTTACAGCAATGGAAGCAAAACAACTGGCAGCGTAGGGGCAAACCTATCTGGGCTGCTGCATTGTGGCAAGATATTGCTGCTCGGGTAGAGAACCTGGCTGTGAAAGTACGTCACGTAGATGCTCATGTGCCCAAGAATCGGGCTACTGAAGAACATCAGAACAACCAGCAGGTGGATCAGGCTGCTAAGATTGAAGTAGCTCAGGTGGACCTGGATTGGCAGCATAAAGGTGAATTATTTATAGCCCGATGGGCCCATGACACCTCAGGCCATCAAGGTAGAGATGCAACATACAGATGGGCTCGTGATCGAGGGGTGGACTTGACCATGGACGCTATAGCACAGGTTATTCATGACTGTGAAACATGTGCTGCAATCAAGCAAGCCAAACGGTCAAAGCCTCTTTGGTATGGAGGACGATGGCTGAAATATAAATATGGAGAGGCCTGGCAGATTGATTACATCACACTCCCTCAAACTCGCAATGGCAAGCGCCACGTACTTACAATGGTGGAAGCAACCACCGGATGGCTGGAAACATATCCTGTGCCTCATGCTACCGCCCGGAACACCATCCTGGGCCTTGAAAAGCAAGTCCTATGGCGACATGGCACCCCAGAAAGAATAGAATCAGATAATGGGACTCACTTCCGAAACAACCTTATAGACACTTGGGCCAAAGAACATGGTATTGAATGGGTGTATCACATCCCCTATCATGCACCAGCCTCCGGGAAAGTTGAACGATACAATGGCCTGTTAAAGACTACCTTGAAAGCAATGGGCGCTGGGATGTTCAAAAACTGGGATACGCATTTGGCAAAGGCCACCTGGTTAGTCAATACTAGGGGATCTACCAACCGAGCTGGACCTGCCCAATCAAACCTGTTACGTACTGTAGATGGGGATAAAGTTCCTGTAGTGCATGTAAAAAATATGCTGGGTAAAACAGTCTGGGCTACTCCTGCCTCAGGAAAAGGCAAACCTATTCGTGGAATTGTTTTCGCTCAGGGACCTGGATATACTTGGTGGGTGATGCAAAAGAACGGAGAGGTCCGGTGTGTACCTCAAGGAGATTTAATACTGGGTGAGAATAGCCCATGAACTGAATTGCACCATGTTAAATAGTATATTATACTGTATGTTATCACTACCATGATTACTATAGGTGACTAATTAGAATGTATGGAAAAGAGTGTAACCTGAGCATGACATAAATGGTATGGAATAAGGGGTGGATAGATGTCCTGGTTTCAGTTAGCACAGAATTAATTTTCTTCCTAGTAGCTGGTGGAATGCTGTGTTTTGGCTTAGAATGAGAAGAGTGCTGATAACACCCCGATGCTTTAATTGTTGCAGAGCAGTGCTTATACTAAGCCAAGGACATCTCAGCCTTTGCTCTGTCCTGCCAACGGGCAGGCTGGGGGGTGCAGTAAGAGCTGGGAGGGGACAGACCCAGGACAGGTGACCCAAACTAGCCAAAGGGGTATTCCATACCATCTGACGTCATGCTAAACAATATATAGGGGTGGCTAGCCGGGGGGAGGGGGCCGGACTGCTCGGGGTTAGGCTGGGCATCGGTCAGCGGGTGGTGAGCAATTGCATTGTGCATCACTTGTTTGTACATACTATTATTACTTTCGTATTATCCCCATTGTATCATCATTATTATTATTGTTATTATTATTTTTGTTATTTTTTTTTCCTGTCTTATTAAACTGTCTTTATCTCAACTCACGGGCTTCACTTTCCATTTCTCTCCCCCGTCCCAGAGAGGGAGGGGGGAGGGTGAGCGAACGGCTGCGTGGTGTTTAGCTGCCGGTCGGGTTAAACCACGACAGAGCAGCAGGCGGTGTTGGTCCCAGATAGTACCCCAGCTACAGTGATGCTTCTCATTGAGGTCCCAGTTTCTATTCTGCATCAGTAGATGTCTAGGCTAATAAAGCAAAGCAAAGTATTTCTACAAGTCTTCCACAAGCCAAAGTTCAATGGAAGTCTATGTGGATTGCAGCAGGAGGCCCTTTCAGCCAGATTTCTTTGCAGTTAGTCCACCCTCACCTGTTCCCATCAGAAAGGTAGAATACTGGAGGTGTGAGGTGTTCCTCTCTCCCCTTGCTGTGGACATAGGAGCTCAGGACCTTTTGCTTCAACAGCAGGGGTATCATCCCCTGACTAGCATGGCTCACCCTGACTCATTTGTTCCTTATTTTGTCCAGGCTGCGCTTGTGAAGTCATTTACACACCCTCTCTTCCAGCTCAGGGACCCAAGGACCCCAGGTCCACCCAGAATCAATGAGCACTTAAGTGCTGAATCCTTTCTTTCCTGCTCACCATACACTTATATGGTGGGATGAGAAGCCTTTTCCATTAGAAGCATTTCCATTGAAGGCACGTTTTTATTTTCCCCAGGCTGCTGCGCCCTCTACCTCTGCCAACCCCAAGCACAGGGGTTTGAGTATTTGCAGCACCAGCACAGCTGGTCAGGTAACAGCTATCCTTTGCCACAGCATCTGGCCTGCTCAGCTCAGCTCAGCTCAGCTCAGCTCTCCCAGAGCCCTTGGTGGTTTCCCCAAAAGCTCGTACCCTGCTCGGGGTGAAACATTATCTGACCAGGAAAGATTCAAGGCAACAACCCACAGCATTCAAAAGAATCAACACAAATGGGCCACAGCTATTGTCAATAACTATTTGTTTAATGTTAGTAAGGTAAATTACCACTCGAAATCCCAACTCATTCAATTTTACAAGCTACACAACTTGTACAAAGTCTTGTGAGGTAAGTAATGTCTTACAACATAAAGATACATTGAGAAGCTGGTTTCATTTTCTGCAGTCTTTCAATTTCCTAGGGACAGTGTAAGAAGAGTTTCCTCCCAAATCTACTGAGAATAAAAAAAAACTATATTCCCTCAAAGGAATATTTTGCAATTTTTTGGTAATTTGACGCATAATCAAAATTGTTTATGCCATGTGTTTTTCCACATGCAATCTCCTTGAAAGTTAAGATGTCACTATTTGCCTTATTGTTGTTTCAAAAGTAATTAGTAAGAGAGGATGTACAATCTCTATCTTTGATGATATATTATTCATGGTGTCCCAATAAATATACATATGTTTTTTTTTTAAATTAGGAAGACTTTTTCAGTCAAAGGTTGAATTTCAGGAAGTGAGAGAACCCCGAACTGAAGTGTTCACCCAATTGAATCATATTGTTCTATGCAAGTGTGTTGGTAAGTGATTCTGAGCATGATATTAGGTAAATAATACTTTTTCAATTACATTTACATAAATAAAATGATTTCTTTCTTGTTGTTAGTTCCACTTATATTATGAAGCTACTTACAAAATTTACAAAATCACCTGAAAAGAACATGTGGGATCACCTTATGATTTTGTTAAGGTATCAAGTACCCTCTGTTAGTGACAGCAAAGAAAACATAATTTAAATTGTGTATAATTTTGATATTATCCAATTACAGAAGTTAATGCTGTTCCTTCTACATCTCTCTCCAGACCTCTGGTATTCATCCACATCTCCTATTCTGTCAGTGAATGGGAATCTGTTTGTGCTCAGACTAAGTAATATATTTAGCTAACCTGAAAACAATTTATTGTCTTAGCAGCATTTATTAATCTACAAATATGAGTGATACCTATCAGTTTAATATACTCCTGTGTGCTTGCTACAATTTCCTGTAGTTAGCATGCCTGTTATTTAAATACACTAAGGTTTCCTGAAATACAGTTTGTCCAAAACTATATTATGTAGATAGTAATTTCAACAAGATACAACCACAGATATTTTACATATCTAAAAGTAATGTTATTTTGTTCACAAGGGACACTTTATTGAAATCAGCTCTAAATACATAAACACATTATTTCAGTGACTTTGTTTATTGTAAAGATACCACAAATCTCAATCTTCACAGCAATGACCGGTGACGAGAAATAAGCTATGAATACATCTTGTATGTCCATGATAAATAAATGAGGCAAGTTCTCAAACTGAACATACATATAAAAAAAAGCAATGAATAGTGATCCATTATAAAATAAAACAGAACAAAATAGAAGATATCGAGACAAAAATACGAATTTAATACAATCTTCAAATAAATGAGAAAAAAAAAAAAAAAGCAGGAATCATTCACTGGTGCATCATAATAGCTTTAAGTTACTGTATACGTCTGGTAACTCATCCACTAATGAAGCTATTTAATCAGATTCTTTGTGATAAGGGGTATTAGAAAAAATGTCTGCAATCCACTCAAAGCAAGAAGAATGTGTGACTCTTCATGGTCTTCATTATGATTCAATGAATATCACACAAAAGGCACAGCTGTCCCAAAGGGCTCTCTCAGAATCCAATAGCAAGTTTTGGCTTATTTTTTTTTGTTGTTGTTTTGTTTTGTTTTTTGGTTATTTTTGTTTCAAATTTTGCTTTTTGTTTCTTGTACATAGTCTTATGAGACTAATTGATGTTGGCTTGAAGATATGTTTACTGAAAACCTGAAATATAAATAAACTTTGCAGCACAGCTCAAAAAATAAATTTAAAAGGTTAATTTGTATGTTTGCAGACAACTACTAACACTGGAAATTGGATGAATACATAAGACGTGTGTGTGTCCTTCACTTTTTTGTGTGTGTTTGTGGTGGGGTGAAGTCTATTCATTCCCCTACCTTCCACTTAGAAATGGCAGGGTGGAAATTACAGCTTATCACTCTACAACTAATAACAACTACGCAGCCTGAACCACTTAAATCAGGTAACATTTTCTAAATAAAATTATAAAAGTATGAGTAATGTGCTGGCTAATCAGTTCTAACTACAAATAGAGAGTTAGCCATTTTTGAACCAATTACAAATATACTACTGGACAGCTTGTGAAAAAGACAAGCAAGAACTATTATTTGGTGTATAAATATATTTGCACACAAACATAAAGAGATTTGTGTTCAGCACATTTTCCTAACTCTCCTGAAAAATGGCAGTCTGATCATTCCAAAGTTTATATCCTTTTAAGAAGAGACCTCCTGAATGAAGCTTATTATTAAATAACATGAATAAATTACCATCAAAGGTGAGGAACTGGGTACAGCAAGCGTTCATTAATTCTTTGGTTTCTGACCCACAAAACAATCTCAGTAAATGCTTATAGTAAGGTGTACATTAATTAATCTATACTGCTACCAGCACTTTCAGTAGAAGCAGGAACGCTATTATGCACAATCTAAAGGGGGACATCACAGACATTTCTGTTGAACCACATCCCCTTCAGGCCTGCAGGAGTCTTTCGCATATATTTAAAAACCGTGTGTTCGATGATCTCCCTTGTTTGCTTTTATCCTTACAGGTGCTGCATTGTCACTGGCAGGCTCAGCCAGAGTTTTGGCTCAAGGCCTTTCTCAAGGAGGCTGGCATACCAATGACAAGTGTTGTATTGACGACAATACAACACCTGTCAGAGGAAAACAGAAGTATGGAGGATTTTATTTTTATATATATATATATATAAAAAATATATATTTTTCTTATATATATATATATATATTTATATATTTATATATATTATATATATATATAAAAAAAAGAGCCAAGTTGCACTGAAGCACAAAGTACAAAACCCAAAATCAAAATGATCAATACTGATCAATATATACCAAATATGCTTTATTTCATATGATTGACATAATCCAGTCATCATCTTTTCTAATTCAGTGTTGAATAGAACATTTATTTGAAGTTATGAAAGGGGAAAAAGAAAAAGAATGACAGTGCATAGAACACTTCATCTATTTATTATGACAGCTTACCTACCCACAGTGATATATAACTCCTATAAGGGTTTACCATACCACACTGGTGAAATACAACTTGGAGAGGAATTTAATTATAAGGGTTTATGCTAAACATTGTCCATTTATGTAAAATGAAAAACAAACAATAAAAATCCTAAACAATTATTCTACTGAGAAAGTAATTAGGAAAATTTGGAGTTTATGCTCAAGTTAACAAAAACTAAATGTTTATTAAGTAATTTGAGAGTACGTGAAAGGCACACCTGCTAAGAGATTTACCAAAAACATTGCATTTGAAAATGATAGCACATCTATGACAATTTGAAACAAATGTTGTTGTAAGACAGATATTTATATTTATTAAAAATATATCATTTAAATCATGGGATACTGCACTTTTGAATATAAAATATTCCAGATCTGGTGTACACAAAGATTTCACCATGATTTTCAATCACAAAAATCTTGACTTGCAGGATCAGGCTACTGACATAGATCTAGAAACATTTTAATTATTTGAAATTAGTATTACAAAGGGTTACTAAAACTCCATTGAGTACTATCTCATGGAAACAAGGGAAAAGAAGACAAAATCTTGAGACTGATTTTTTACTTTAAGAGTTGCTTTTCAACATAAAATACTTAAATGATACCTAAATTTATCTTCAGATGATTTTGATCACTTTCTAAAGAAAATAAAATGCAGTAGCAAACAGCAAGGATAAAATGTTATGACTACATGTACAATGAAATGTAGAGTACCAATGGTACTCTGATTTTTATTCAATAACACTTTATCTCCCACTTTAAAAAAAAAAAAGAAAAAAAAAATGTTTAAATCCTGTATGGAGAAGATAATGTAGCAAGACTTCAGTGTAGGACAGTTTATTACCTAAACAGTATATACAAGTTCTAAACATGAAAATAATGAGTAAAAGAAATCAGGCTCTATTTATATTTACATTTTTTTTTTTTACAAATTGTTTATACACATTGTTTTCATTCTCTAAATAAATGGACAGACACGTAAGACCAATTATTATTTTTTTTTTGTATTACATACATAAATAAATACTGACTTTAAATGACTGTTATATGAACATAATTTCTACAGCCAATTTGGGTAACAGATAAACAGTTCTGTTACAACTCTACTACAATATAATTAGGTAAAAAGAAAACATTTTACATAGAGAGCTCTGTTAATAACTTTGTAAATTGTACCTTACTAATATACTCAGTAGAGGTAATACAGTCGTTACATTTCATGCCCACAACTGAACAATGAGTTTTGGCATGCAAAAGTATATATAATCATCAACATCTGCAGGTATTCATTTACATTTTTTAAATAGAGGGTTTTCTTAATTATTTTAAACTACATGCAACAGCCTATTAGCATCATATTCCTGGTTACAATGCACAAGTTTGCATAATATTATTTTTAGTAATTGATGTTCACAGGTACTGATCAAAAGGGTAGGAATATACCTGGCACATAGTATAAGAAAATTAATTAATAAATAAGTCAATATCACAACTACATTTACATATACACAAGACAAAAATAAAAATTTTTATGGTGTTGTACATAGAATTTAGAACTGTCTGGGTCCAATACTTTGTTCCATAAGGCCCTAATTTAAGAGAGTATTCAATTCTGACATCCATAATTTATTTAAGATATCACTAAAGCTCACTCTCTACTGTACACTCAAAAGTATACATCCATCCAACTGACTTCTGTGCGAATAGACGTTCTCTTTTCTGCATACCCTCCTGAATAAGAGACGGCTTATCTGAAACTCACCCTGACTCCAGTAGGGAGTATGGAGATGAAATTATTGTTGAATGAATTTACTCAATATTTAGGTTTCTATATGCTTCTGCTAATATAAATGGTAAATTTCCCACTCGTATTAACAATGAGTATTTCTTTGATTTTATGTGTGATCATGCCAAACATCAATATCATTATTAGTATTGCCATACCTCAATTCTTTCTGAAGCCACTAAGTTGAGGATGTACAGCATTTCAGAAGTAAGACCTCTTATTTACTGTCCATGTGCTGTATTCTTAATGAATGTTCAAGATGTTACATACAGCACAATTTTTTTCTTATTTGAATTTCCCCTACTCTATACACTACTTAAAAACCATGTTACAACAAGAACACACCATTGTATGTGATTCCATGAAAAATCATTGGTGAACAAAAAAAAAAATCAATTTCACAAAGCAGCTAGCAAAAATGGCATAGTCTCATAATTCTTTCAGAAATAAAGATAAACATAATGCATCCAGAAGTGAACTGACAAATCCATCAGAACCGCACACAGAAAATAATACATTAGTGTAAAGGTGCAGAGTATTTAAAAGCATCCCGATATCTATATTAATTCTGTATTATGCAACATCATTAGAGAAAATAAATCATTAAGTAGTGAATCACGCAGTGAATTACAAGTCTATTGATGAATTAAATGTATAATGTGATTTAGGCCCGTAAATTAGGACAACACCCTGTACAATTCAGCAAACAAGGCTTTATGAGTTAGGCACCAGAAACTGCAAATTGGTACTGCTAGATTCAAAGAATAATTGGGAAAGCATTTGTAGTTTCAAATTTAACATCCATGCATGATCTTGGTAGATTTATTATTTTTTATTTTTGATTTGGAGGATCACTTGAAAGGTGAGTTGATAAACTCATTTGTAGAAGGATAAAAATGACTTTACATCTTTGTAAAACAGACTCTGTATAATGCACTTGCTCAATACAATTCTACTTTATCAAATACATATTTATTTTTTTGGGATGGGCAAAATCTAATTTAGAAGGAAAGCATACTCCATGTTCTTTAACATTAACTGCTATTTTTAAAAATTGAATGTTTCAAATAAATTGACATAAGCAAGCAAAAGAACAAGGCTTCCACTCAACAATTAAGACTAAGGATATGGTCACTCAGGGCTGCTAACTTCCAGTTTGATCTCCAAACTAGGTCTGGCCTCATTGTAATAACAACTGACATCCATGTTCTATGCTTTACCAATGTCACTATGAATGCTACATAATTTCATTAACATTAATCAAGTCACTACAGAATTGCTCCAGCATAACTGGAATAGACTCTAACGTAAAGGTTTGAACAGAAGTTTTTAAGGCAGCCTGAGTACTTGCCCTGATCCCACAGAAAACTACTCTCAGAAAACAAGATACCTTCTATCCTTACTTTATATAGCCTAAACATCAAAGCAGTGCTGCACTGTGCTGCAGTTCAAACCATATTTTTTTTTTCTTTGTAAAGTCTTGTATGCATTACACATTCTTACAGATTCCCAAAATCTCTGAAACTCTGGCCATCTTCCAAAATTGAAATAAATATTACATTACAGATTTTATGAAGAAGAGTTTATCTGTTATTTGTTAATGTATTTTGGAAAAGATAAGTTGACAGACCAGCAGAAGAAGGAATTAAAATTACCATTGCTTTTAATATTTTTTAAACAACTGTTAAAGGCTCAAATCTCATGGCAATTGAAATTTTCTGTAAAAGTCCTTTGTCACTGAGTGCACATCAAAAAAGACAACAGGCAAAGTAGAAAGAGAATGGGGAAAAAAAAAAAAGTACTTTAATAGCAAAGGTAGAAATATAAGGTAGAAATATAAAAGGTAGATATATAGAAAAACTGGAATGACCAAGTGATCAGAAATTAATTCAGTTTCCTTCACCCTCAGTGTTGTCAACCCACATTCACCAAAACTATAAACTTCAGTAGAGACAAATTATATGCGATTATTTTGTGAATGTCCTACAATGATAAATACAAATGTGATCCTCAGTTTCAGGCATGCAGTTCTTTTATCCATATTTTATCCAATTTGTAATCAAGAGAAGGAAAATACTAATGCCACTAATGTCTGAACATTAGATTTTGATTGTATTTGTATAGAAGATTGTTGGCAGATACTTTACTCCTTCTTGATAATAAATCCAAGTAGTTTCTGTTTACTATCAAGGATGTCTCTTTGTGTAGCGAATTACTCAGTTTATATTGTACAATAAAGGCAGCATGTATTCCCTTATGGTTAAAAAGGGCACCCTTCTGTCTGAATTTGAAAAATGCATTCAAATAAACTATAAGCCAATGCTTTCCAAATGCTTGAGTATTGTCATGCAACTCTTCTGTAAGCAGAATAGCATGGAGCTAACATACCCATCCCTCTGTTCAAAAGATCCATGGGGAAAAGAGACATACATCAAAAGAAAGAGAAGCCAAAAAAGTAGCTCTATAGCTACTTGAATAATAAATGTACCCCAGAATTTCCATTTTTAAGATGTGAATGTTAACTAATAAGACTTTTAGCTAGAAAATCAACATTTCTTCTTAAGATAATAACCCCTCCCCCCCAAAAAAAAAAGTGTGATAGTGGGATTTTAAAGGTCATTCTTATAAATTAATACAATTATCAATTAATTGTATTAATCACAATTAATTGTCAACAATTGTACTAACTGTCATCTGTTTCTTTATAATGAATAGTACATCTACCCTGTATATATCTTAACTATTACCTATAATAATAGAAGATCTCCATACTGAAACATTACTTTGGAAGAGGTGGCTGACTATGCAAATGTATCATATCTCTCCTCTGCAGTGATACTGCAGTTATTAAATATTGACTATTTAAAGGTTTCTGTTTCTGCTACTTGTTTTACTTATGTCCTTATTTCAGACAAGTGGAGACCTTTAACAGCAAAATACTCTAGGACTGGAACTGGTAAGAGGGCTTTAAGTAAAATAGATCAATTAAACATGTTAATGACAACATGGCCTCCAGTGTTCAAAGGTATGTATGTATCACAGGACAACCTTTTATATATTAACATTGAAGTCACTAAGAGAAAAAGCTGTATACACCACACTGTTTCAATCTAATTCAAACATAGAAATACAAAAACATTATAATAAACACACTTTGATTTTCTCTCAGGTGTTGAGTTCGATGCAATCTTCAATTTGTTGAATAGTAGTGGTACTGAAATTTTACTTGCTGTATGCTTCATCCTTGTCTTGGTGCAAATACAATTCTTGATTACTAAACTACATAGAGTTGATACAGATCGTACAGCATGGTAACTTCCACTGGAAAACTGTATTCATTGCTCCTACAGATGTGCCTTTTCCTAGCCTCCATTTGGGAGCTCAGTTTTTCCTCTCACTTATTTATATAATCATCTGAAACAGTTTAATATTTCTCTGGGGGTGGCTTATAGTGGTGTGGATGATGTTGCTTCAGATGAGGTCCTAAACAAAAGGATAAGAAAGTACGCATATATCAAACCCTAAATCATACAATCATTTACCAGATTCTCCTGTAAAGGCCTCTTGAGGCCTCCAGCTTGCAAGCCTTCAGCTTTTAAGTGAACTGCCTGTTCTGACAACTAGGTGCATATTCAGTCCAGACAACTTTAGTGGAATAATTCACTGTAATTTTCGCTGGGCTTCACAACACTGAGTTGTGTCTCAAATTCAACAAGTTGTTGAATTTGAAAAGTTCAAGCATTTTCAAATGCTTGTAACGGCCATTAAGAGGTTTGCACAGCTTTAGAAATATGGTCATACTATAGCCATATTCAACTGAATGCATCTCAGAAAAGTCTAATCTTGAAAGCTAAGCAGTCCCAGTCCTAGATGGTACTTGGAGGAGAGACCACCCAAGGTGGCCTCTCTTACAGGTAAAAGCCTGTGGTAGAATGTGGTGGCAAATGTAAGACCACACAAAACTGAATGAGAGAAAGACTATATTTGATTCCACTACTGCTGATAAACACTCACAGAGAGACAGAGAGAGAGAGAAAAATAATAATAATACCATGCACATTATGTTTATGGAATTCTACCAGAGCCAATAAAGATTCTAAGGGTCAAGCAACCTGCTTGCATGTGTAAGACTGAGGTGTTGTGTTTGTTTTTTTTTTAACACACAACAACATGCCAAAATGAGGTACTACTTACTGTGGGGTGAAAATGGAGGAAGAGCGGGTGTTCGGAATGATTTTATTGTAGCTGGTCCCTCCCCACCAGTTGTCAGCACTTGAACTTCCAGTCGGTACAGCATTGATGGCCTCAGATTGGGCACAGTGAGTACATAATGATCCTAACAATAAATAAATTACATTAGTTCTCATGGCATCTAAAAATAAAACCTGGTTGCTCTACTCCCACAAATCAGTGGTTTAAACAGGTTCTGTCACTTTTAGCACCCACGAATTGCTTTCTTAGAAATCTGTAAGAAGTATTCAACATATGTAATTGGTTGAGGAGGTTTGTCTTGAACTTTTGCTTGCCATTGACTTTGAGCATACATTGTTCCCCTAATGTTACAGTTTCACGTGTAAGAGGTACAAGTTTTTCCTTAGCATTCTTGAAAGTTGATATGTTCATCACTGAAAAAAGTGTTTAGTTTCTTATTTTTTTATTTTATTTTTTTAAATAGTTTAATTAAATACACTTGTTTTTATTTTACATCTGGCTGTAAATTCTACTAATTGATAAATTAACTCATGGCAATTTTCAGGTCTGGAGTACATGCTGCAGATAGTGAAATCTGGGTGGCTACAGTGATTTCAGCAGGTTTTTCCAAAGTTACACCATGAAAATCATCCCTTCTGTTCTTAATCACATTTCTGGCAGGATGGATTGTGAAATATCAGTATTGTCCTCACTTTTTATTGTTCTGTACCTTGTGTGGTCACTTAAAACTGTGCAAAATAATTTCAAAGTTTATAAATGCTCCCAAATAGGAATACATCTGACTGAAGACTGAAGGGCATTCAGGAATTGAAAGTCACAATTCACCTTATTCCAAGCTAAAAAAGGACCTCAGAAACACACAGCATACCAGTCCCAGGGATAAGACTGTGGGGCAGAGACACTGGACAGCGCACACACAGCGTGGTCCTCTGATTAGCCAGAATTTTCATAGCAAACTCTTCTGGCAGGCACTGTCCCAAGCACACAGCAGGGCGCTGAAAGTGCCTGTGAGAATAACTGATAATTTACTGTTCTTGCCAGACCAGAAAGTAAAGGGGAAATGAGAGAGAGAGAAAAGGCAGGAGTAAAAGTGTAGCTTTACTGACAAATTATTGCATATACTGAGATGGGGCTGCTCTTAAAACATCTTACAAAAGCTGTTCCACCACATGTAACATACATAATGGGTTGGAAAGAGAGAGAAATGCATACATCACGCTTAGACATTCACTCTCTTTCATATGCTCCTGGGACATGTGCACTTCAGCCTAGTTGTGTAAATATTAAATTTTTAACAAGCAGAGATTACCAACAAAAATGAGTGAATGATCATCACCATGAAATACAATACATTATGGTGGTTTCAGAGTGCAGGTGATACTATTTCAACTCAAACCAGAGTTTTGTGCAAGTTAACCAGGTGCTATGAATAGATACATACATACGGTAATAGATAGTTAAAGAAATCTTCAGGTTTCACAGTAGTGAAACCATAGGAGGAAAAATAAAATAATAATAATAATAATAATAATAATAATAATAATAATAATAATAATAATAAAAGCATAACACAATGACACAAGGTAAAGAAATATTTTTAATTAGACATAACTGAACTAGAAACTTAAAAAGTGAAATAGAAATTCTATATAAACCATACACCTGGTTCTAAAACAAAAGAAACTGAAGTGAAAAGTAACATCCCATGGTCTATAACTGCTTATTGTGCTAAAGTGGCTGTTTGCATTCAAATGTCTGCGATTGAGTATCCACTTTGAAATAATCCTGCAACGTGGCTTACTGAAGAGACCAAGGCTCTATCTGCAATGTGCTTCCGCTTGGGACTGTAGATTGAGCTTTGAATGAACTAGTCTGGATCCCACTGAGTCTGTACTATTGTGGAACAAAACAGCTCTGCACACTGCATAGTAGCTTGCCTCATAGTTCTGGAGCATCCATGGTCAACTTTGTTGCTCTGTCTGAGAAAAACATGCTTTCAAACACAGGGGGCATAGCCTTAGGGCAGTCTGCTAGGAATTAAGAGAAAATTGTGGGAACCTTGTCTTGGACTTGTGGAAAATGCATTGAATGCAAGATGTGTCCAAGAAAACATTTTATGCATTCTTTTATGAAACAAATGTTGTGAAAAGATTTTCAGCCTGTTCTGCTTGAGACAGTTGCTTTGATCCATGTCCCTGAAGTGCATGGAAAGACTCCCAACATTGTTAGTAGACTTTGGATCAAGGCCAGCTACTTAAGTCCTTTTGTTGACTCTGGTGGATCTGGCAACTGAGTCTGAATGAACTCTGGTGAATCTGGCAACACAGTCTGAAAGAAATGCTCTTCACTTGCTTCTGCTAGAGGAACTGAAATAGCAAAGGCCATCTTAAAGCAAATAGGGGGAAGAATTCAAATTAACTGTTGTAATACTTTCAGTAAACAGTGAAATCCAGTATTCCTCAACTTACTTTTCTATTAGACAATAACGCGTATTCACAGAGGGGAAAGTGATTTTTACTTCTCTTAGAGCAAAGAGTGACTCAGAGGGAAAAAAAATCTGTTAAATCCATCAAATTTATGGACATGGACACCAAATAATTAGTAAAACTATAGTAACCACCAAGCTGAACAGCCTGATCATCAAAAGAAAATAAAAACCATCTATTGCCACACACAGATGATCTTTTCCTCCCTTTAGGCATTTCTCAGATAATGGCTGCTAATTTGACAATTGTGCACATTAAGATGTTAGATGTGCCATCGAGAAGAGTAGCTGTGCTTTGTATTTCCAACAAGGAGGAAAAATTAAAGCACCTCCTGCTCCAACTTGCCCACAGAGTGAGAGAATGCTATGTGTGACATCTGCGTTACCACTAAAAATTAAAAGTATGCCACGTATGCATGCAGTTATGAATGCAATAGAAAAGGAAATTAACAAACAACTTACTGCTGGCAGTATCTGTGACTGCGAAATGATGCTGTTGGGCAAGCTGTTCTGTCGACTTTCTGTGGTTACTTCTGCCCATGTGACTTGAAACCCTGTCATGGGCTGTTGAAGGACTGCCTTAGATATCTTCCAGGAAAAATGACCGGTGATGTTACCTTCCTGAACAATGAAAGACGCAGACAGATTCTCGGGTTTGGCCAACACTTTGGGTAGAACTGGCACTATAAATTTGGAAAGCAGAAAGATAAGCTAAACTTTGAAAGATAATATTCAATAATGTTAATTTAATTTTGCAACTCAAGGTCAGACAGAGCTCTCTTTCTAATGTTATCCAGTATCCTGCCAGCTTTCTGCCATTACATTTCAGTTCTAACCAAAGCCTTTAATTGATATATTCCATTGGTGTTTTGGGCCAAATTCAAACTTCAAATCAAGTTATGTCAGCTACAGATGACAGAAAGGAAAGCCAATGCCACACAAAATTATAAACGCCTCATTCATCATTCACCATCCTGTGGGTCCTTTGTATTTCAGAATATCTGAGCTGTTTTTCAGTTTTGGGACCACAAGAAAACCCTTAGATCTCCATGATGCAGGTAAAAAGTAAAATTTATGCTCTAAAACTGTAGTACAATTTAATAGGGGCACTCCTATTAGGAGGTGAAATGTATGCAGTTGCCCAGGAAGAAAACTGTAGTGCTGGAAACTTTGGCTTCACAAAGCTAAGGCTGACCTGACCTAGCGCTGGCTATAGACCCACTTGAAGTGCATGGCTGGATTAGCTGAGATTAGAGATCTTTTTTAACATCTCCATGATTCTGTGATTTACCATGATCTTTTAGCTATACCTTGAATTGTAGCCACACTCTACCAGGTATGAGCACCTTTATTTGTTATTTAAGAAAAGCATTAACCCAAACTAAACCAAACTGAAAAAGCAGCTTGCATCAGTACTAAAACATTCAAAAGATGGATCATGCCATCATAATTATGTTTGCATCTGTCATTCATTGTTATAGTTAATGTAACTGAGAAACTTCCTCCTTGCACTAAAAACTATGTGATAACAAATGCCATCATGTGTTCGTAACCAGTTCGCTAAAATTCTTACCTAATTGACAAACAGGAATGTGGCAACTTAAATCTATACTGCTATTTAGTTGATTTTTCACATAAGCACTAATTTTTTTTTTTTTTTTCTTCTGAATCTTTTATATACTATTTTAGAATTTCCTTTAAAGACTTTTCCTGGTGACTGTAAGTACATTTGAAACTATTTGGCAAGTTCTCCAAATCACATCTTACCTCCTTCAGCTGGACAATTAATGTGCTTGTGGTTTCTTTCTTTAAATGCAGAGCAAGGTGGGGTGACAAAGAAAATACTCTCAGCCTTAAAACGACCTTTAGATTTTGCAGGCAAAACAGTTACTTTATATTTGCATGCAAACGACAGGTCCTTCAGAATCATGTAGTTCTCCTGTAACAGGAAAACAGGAAAAACAAAAAGAGAGCATGATGCAAATAGATCCCTGGGGGGGTGGGGGGGGAGGGATGGCAGAAGATGAAAAGCTTTCTCCAATAAAATATTTTCCTGATATGCTTAACACATGCCAACATAGTTTTTACTCAGTCAACAAAGCAAACATTGCATATGTTGCAAGCATTGCATATGTTATGCTTATTTTAAGTAGTAAAATACATTAGCATGGCATTTCAACATGCCTTTCCTTTCTATGCAGTTCCTTCCCCATGCTCTATCAAAGCAACTAGCATCTAACATTAAGAACAGTCTCTGACATGATGGCAGTGAGGGTAGCAATGTGAGGATGTAAATACTAATTGAATTAAATAAATGTAAGAAAGATGAGTTAAGTTGCTGTAAATGACAGGCTTCATCTATATTTAACTTTTTAAAAGTGCATTCAAAGTCAGTGTGGCATTATAGATGCACTTTTTTTTCCCCTTTAGTACATTAACTACTTCTATCTTATTATCAAGAAGATAAACTCCACAGCTGTTTTAAAGACAGTGACTGAAAAAACTTTACACAAAGTGTAAGTGTCCTTCTAACTTAAAATGTTGTCTAAAGTATATTTGAATATCACAGCCTGAAAGCTTTAGCACAAATCATATTATGAGGAAAAAAAAAAAAGTGTTTTTTGTTTGTTCGCTTTATTTATATATATACATTTTTTTTTTTTTCTGGGAGAATGTCCAATAATACCTTTCTAGCTAAGGTCCCAAGTCTTTCACTGCCTTTTAGCTCTTTCTTTCTTTCACTTCAGGATCACTAGTCTCCAAGTTTTTTCTACACAACTCCCTGTTTTTTTGGAAGTGAATCCCAAGCCAAGTTAGTCAAAACTTCTCTTTGAAGGTCATTTCCAATAGGATACAGAGATTGGGCTCAGAAAGGACTTGATTCTCCATCTTCCACCTGCTGTGAGAGTATTATAACAGGTTTGATTCCTACTTAAACTTTAACTGTATTGCTTTGTTTTGTTTTTTTAAGAAAAACAAAACAGACAAACAAAACTGTTCCTTTATTTTACAAATGACTGTAAATTGACTTTTGTTTTAAGATGATAGTATATTTAGGCAAGATTTCAGGCTATTTCCTGTAGCCAATGTTTCCCATTCACTCATTAAAACAGATACCTGTTCGTAATGTGGAGTTTGGGCTGGATTTTAGGAGGCTTCATATGCATCTCAAAGTACACTCTGAGAATAGCAAATGGTCTAATTGCAATGTCCATAAAACCATGGACCAGAAACTAAATGCTCAACACTGAAAGCCTAAGGCCTTTATACATCTTGAACAATTAAATTGACTATCAAACCCTTTGTAGCATCAGTCTTCTTCTGAGAGTTTGTAATAAAAATGAGCCCTGAAAAGAAACATACAGTTTCACAAAGTAGATTGAACATACTGCTGTAAAATGACTGATATAAATAAATAAATGAACCAACCCCACAACGTGTTGGCCAGATGTATAAAGAGTCTATCTTGACGTCAAGTGGAACTAAAATTATTAAATATAAACTTTCTCCTATCTTCATGGGCATACCTTGAAATATTGACACTGATTGATCGTAACATTATATTATAATCATTTTTTAATTCACTGCTAATATTTGCTTTGCTAACCCCATGAAGTAATAAATCTTACAAGCTAACAGCTTTTTGTGTGAGAAATTATTTCTTATGATTTACTCTACTTTTACATGCCATTAACTCCATTGAATTGATCTGGTAGTACAGTTCATTGTAAGAAGTAAAGGTGAATTATGTTTTATTCCATTCAACACAACCCACTAAATCGATTGTGATGCACTCATCACAGTACTGTATTTTTCAAATAATGTCTTGCAGATACAGTATGATGTCTAGATGATACCAGATTACCAACAATATAAGTATGAAGAACTGAAACTGTAACATATATTTGATCTGATGTCCTTAGATGTATCTTTTCTCCTTATCTGATATCTGTGCAACTTTCAGATTTAATTTCTAGTATTTTTCAACTATTGTTCTGTTTTTCTAATTCTATTATTCTCCTCAGGGTTGTGAAACATACCCGCATGTCTAAAAGGAAACCTATCTTATTAATTACTATTATTACTTGTCAGTATTTACACTTTGATAGAGTCTTACAGTTCTAATCATAAATCAAGCCCTGTGTTCTATATGCTGTAGAAATATATAGGTACTTATCTATAAATTTGTCTGCTCTTGTTTTCCGAATAACACCAACAAAGTATTATGATTTTAGCTTAGCTTGGATTTAAGACAACAACAACAAAACAAACAAACAGACAGAAAACAATACTCCAGGTGCATCATTTCTATCTTTTGCATAAGAAGAAAGTAACAAAGAAGCATTCTTACTTATTCTTACTGATTCTTCACTCAGAGGGTGGTGAAGCACTGGAACAGCTTGCCCAGAGAAGACCAGTTTGGTCTTTCAAGATGAGGCCCTGTGCAACCTGATGTATTGGAAGGTATGCCCATGGTGGGGGGGTTAGAACTGGATGGTCTTTAAGGTCCCTTCCAACCCGAGCCATTCTATGATTACTTATATGTGAAATATAGTATGAAACATACTGTGTTATGTTACAGAACCATCCTTTCACTTGCTGTTTAGAAGCTATTCAGAGTCAAGCACAAGTCTTAATGGAGACTTACATAAGTCAGCTCAGTTACTTTCCCAAGTCCCTTGGTGTCATTGTGTGCACAGGACTCCAGTAACCAGTGGACTTGGAATTGATTCATGTTGATATCTAAATGGTTCAAAAAAAGAGGAGAAGACATAATTACACTTTCACCATTGAAAGTTCTCAATTTCATATATATATATATACACACACATATGTATATATATGAATATATATAGGAATTTTAAGTATTCTAGAGTTGGTAATTCCTCACTTGTTCATAAGCACACATTAATAAAATGGAGAAAGTATTATACAGTTATGTAATTTAAGCCATATCAGCTAACATGTTGACTTTAAAATAGAGAATTAACATTTTCAGAAATGTAAGCATCTATGTATGTGAGTATTAAAAATAATCTCAATGCTCCCCCTTCTGAATATCTTGTAAATGAACGGAATGACTTTGACTGTCATGACTGCCCATGACTGTTTATATTGTCAGAGCATTGCAACACTGCTGTCTGGCACTACTTGAGAAATCTGTGCCTGGAGGTATGTGAAAATGCCTGCAAAATCCTGAGATTTGTCTTTTCAGAATGTATCATAAGACCTGTTTTGTATCTGCCAAAATAAAATTCTGTCTCTGACTCTTAGGAGTAATACCAAAGTCTTGAGTGACAAAACTTACAGCACTATGTTTTCAAACAGAAGCTTTCAAGCAACTTCCAGCTCTTCACTTTTTGAGAGCCCTACAAATAACTATAACCATAATAATTTATAGCTGTTTTTCTCAATACTGATTGCATAAGGAAGAAAACCAAAGAGCAATAAAGACTTAGACAAAAGAAGAAAAACTCAAAGTACAAATTTATTCTTTTTTATTATTTTTTTTTTTTTCTGGATTTAGTTCCCCTCTCAGTACAGAGGATGCAAAATTACGTGTCTGATATTATTAATTAACTTGGTATGACATAGCCACTAATGCCAAGAGCCTGATTGTGGGTTCCAAGAGGGAAAACAAATATCTTTGCTGCCCTTAGGGCTGGTCTGGCATTAGACTGCTATGAGCAAGTTGGATGCAGAAGGGAAGGATTATAAATTAAAGAGAAAATAATTAGTGTCTGAAACTAGCTAAAATCGTATTCTAGTAAAAAAGACTGATGAGAAACCTCCTTGAAATAGATTTTTGTAGCACTTGTCTTCATAACATGTATGCTAATTATTTGTATGTTTTCTTCAGAACTCCAAATGCTCTCAAAAAGAAGTGTATAAAGAAATAAATTGTTGCCTTGTGATTATTCCCTCTCACTTAGAAACAAATAAATACCTGGATGTGCTTTCACTTGCCTCTTGGTTGCTGGGCTTTTCCCATTTGATATGCCTGTTGGATGAAGACACAATCACAGTGCACTTGGAAGTAGGTTTCATCTGATTTTATCTGTTCCAGTTCACTCAATTATTGCCTATCACCTGCTTGTACCCCTCTCCTGGGATCTGAAAGTGTTGTGTGCTATATTAATCTGACTATATTAACAATGTGCAGCTTGTGCCAAATGACCATAGTGATTGCAATGATGAAATCTCTTATTGATTGCATATTATCTGATAATCAGAACTTATCATTTAAACTATCTGCATGTAAGGTAGACTGGTCTTTGTAAAGCTACAAAATACCAAGAATCAAGAGTTTACATCAACTCAGCACACAGATATATCAGTCCAGAGGTTCACTATGCCTTTTTCCAGAAACGTAATTAAATCAATTGTCATCCAAAATATTTGGTATTTTCAGCTTTTGGCACTGCAGAAAGCTGTTTGGTTCTATTGTAGCTCCACATCTATTTATTTTGTGAGCTTTTCAGCAGCTTCTTCTCTCTCACAGTTCTTGCCTTCCTTCCTAATTCACCTCTTGTGCATTAGCAAACCCTTAGTCACTCGTTCATAAACAGCTGTGGTTCCAAATAGCTTATCTGTTTGAGCTAGAAAATCAGGAAGAGGTTCAAAAAACTTTTTATGTCAATCTTGCTTCTCCTATTAACTTGATACTGTAAATATAGAATTAATGTTTTTAATAATGTTTTTAATAACCACAATTTCATATTTTTATATTTAAACAAAATGAACAAAGGAATCCTGGTATTCTCATAGCAACCTATACTGAAAAACAAACAAACAAACAAACAAGATTTTCTTTATTTTGAGTCAATACATAACTCAAGTTATTTCAGAAAGGGTTTTGCATGCATATTCTTCATGAAGCTTGAGTAATATGGGTTGCAAAACTGAAACATAACAGAAAAATAGGTCCTATTTGAGACAGAAACTTTTCCAAAACTCAGGAAAAGTTGGACATACAACTAGAGGCATGAAGAACTCAAAGTGTATATATATGAATGAAGTATGCACATTAAATGATGAGATTGCTTTAGAAATTTTTTTTCTTAATTTTTTTTTTTTTTTAATTAGAATGATGCAAGATGTATGGAATGATCTAAAAAGCCACCTAAGAGACTTCAATCAGAAAAAAAAATAAAAGAAAAAAAAAAAAGGAAAAAAAAAAAGAAAAAAAAAAAAGAAAGATGAAAACACACATTTTTTTCCCGGAATTGCTTATAAAGTTTATGGCTCTCGAGTTTAGTATTTATGTAACTCATTCTCTGTTTAAGGCACATGCAAAAGAAAAGCTTATCCTAGCCTTCTTTTCTCCTTCCATTGAGATCACCAATGTAACATTTTTAAGATTTTTCTTTTCAGCTGTCCATTAGAACTCAGCAACAGGTACGGGACAAACAGTTCAAGCTGCATCCTAGTTGAATGTCAGTCACTATCTCCAAAGCTAATGGTTGTGCATTAAGTCCAGATGAAGTCAATACACTGTAATTCACAGCTGTAACTTCTTCCAAAAAGTCATTTGAGTAGTTAATATTTACAGAATATCCAGTATCTACTGGGACTGATTTCTGGCAGTTTTATCACAAAGCTCTGCTAACCCTTCTAGAATGGGAACACATCACTGCAAAGAAATGGCAAAATCCTTCATTTCAGTTCTTAGATATTTCACATTTTTCTCTTATATATCACATTACAAAACCTTTTTTTTCTTTCTTTCTTTTTTTTTTTTTTTTTTTAATATAAAATCCATCTTCCTCTTAATAGTTAGGAGTTTTCTTGATTCTTCCAATTGGAAGTCTTTAGAAAGTTTGGTAACTCCCTTGTTCTTCTGATTAGAAAGCATGCCATTTAACACTAAAAAGACTCATCCACCAAGCACAAATTGCGAGCAATCATCTTTCCCAGAACTGAAAATATTTGCATAGAAACACGTGACTTGAAGGACTTTTAAGCATCTCTAAGCTTGCGAAGTTAGTCAATAGAATAGTCACTTAAGTAAGAACTCCTTAAAGAACTTTTTTACTGCAAGCAGATTACTCAAACAATTACTTCTGTTCTTTTGTTTGTACTTTTGTTCAATTATTTCTTTACAAAAAAAAAGAAAAAAAAAAAAAAAGAAAGGCAAACCATAAAAATATTTTACATAAGTCACTTCAAGAAATCACCTAAAGTTACTGACATGGACATGATCTTTAGCTGCCCAAGCCAAAGAATTCTTGATGTTTCAGACAGCTGCACAGAACTAATCCTTCCAAAGAAATTAATAGCTAATGTTAATTATTTTTGCTATGATTTTTAAGGTGAATTTTCTGAAGTATAAAGTGAGTTCCTAAACTAATAAAAACATTCCTATATGGGCATCACATGAGCATGTTCTTAAAATTCCACAAGTGCTTAGCTCTTTTCCTTCTAACTTTGTTGAACAGACATCTCATATCTCTAACTAGAAATGTAGTGATCTGGGCTTGCTTTAAAGCATGTTGAAAAGATGTCTGTTTTGATTCCCTCCCTCTTATGTTCCAACTAAAAATAGCCTTTATTTTCAAATGAATACACAAAGCTTTCACTATTTATGAAGATGTCCTTTGCCAAACTTACCTTCTTTCTCCCCCTCTGTAACCTAAACTCTTCTGTTCCATTCTAATAAAATAAATATATTTCAGATATATGTTTGAGGAAAGTGCACATTTATTATGTATCTTTTAAAAAAAAAATGTTAAAGCATCTCAAAATGTTATTAATGTCAATGAATTACACGTCAATTAATAACAAGTACCTCAGTTTGACACTTTGAAAAGTTCTGGTTTCTATGCACAATTTAAACACTGTGTATCGAAAAGTTTGCTAAAAGTACTGCATCATATTCTGCATGACAGTTAATAGGAATGCCCTTGGCCTACATTTTACATCTGCTAGATCTCATAATCTCCAGACAGCACCTGAAGCTTTGAGATTCACTTAGAAAAATCACCCATCACAATGCCAGGTAATCCTGCAACTTTTCACAGCTGGATTTTCTGGTTTAAATGATTCTACATTTTCTGGAAAATACATTTCTGAAAAATAAACCAAATAAAATAAGTAATGTCTATTGCTCTTCTTTGCCAACACTTTCCACATATTTATCTTGCTATACATTTCCAGTAATGCCAGCGGTGTGAATAATTTCATCTAATGTGGTTTCTTTTTTCTGCCACGTTACTACAGACAGCTCCTTTCTTTGCCTCAAATACTTTTTTTCAACGTTGTATTTACTGCTCCTGAAGGGTGCCAACTTGACAGAAGGTTGCCAACTTGACAATCAAGAGGAGCTGAAGTCTGCTTTGTAGATAGAGAATCAGCATAAGCATGGGCAGAAGCAGCACTGAAGTTTGTTCATGCAGCCCAGCAACATCAATATCACAGCAACCTACTACCACTCTAGGAGACTAGGTACAAACATTTAAGAGGCATGTATTTCTTTGTATTCCTTTAATCTACAGCAAGTAAATTGCATCAGATTGTTTTGGGTACTGGGGTTAGCTGGGTCACTGGTTGGTTGGAAGTCTTTAGGCAAAGCACTTCTTACCTCCCTACCTCTGCTCCATGCCTGTCAAGTGGTGATAATGGTAACAGTCTCTGCTGTAGAAGTGTTTTAGCCCTATAGTTCTATATTATTCTGTTTGATGGATGGCTGTTGAATGACGTGTGCCTGCAATTTGGTATAAAAATGCAAATTAATGCCAGCTGTGACAGTATTACTGTGTGGGCAACCAAATCACAGAAACTTACTAGAAAGAAAAATCAAATGGGAGTTGATGGAAAACAACATTTCAAAGCAGACTTGTTCAACAACAGCAGCTCAAATGAAGGCTTAATCGGAAGAAAAATGTTTGGCATTGGTAAACACACTAACATTGTCTTGGTTTCAGCTGGGATAATTCTATACCTCGTAAGTAGTATGGCACTGTGTTTTGGACTTGGGATGAGAACAATGCTGATAACACACCAATCTTTTAGATGTTGCAGAGCAGCATTTATACAGAGCCAAGGACTTTTCAGTTTCTTGTGCTGCCATGCCAGAAAGAAGGGTGGGGGTGCACAAGGAGCTAGGGGGACACAGCCAGGACAGCTGATCTAGGCTGGCCAAAGGGATGTCCCACACCAAATGACATCATGTAGAACAATAAAACTGGGGGGGTTGTCTGAGGTGGGTGCCACTGGTCAGGGACGGGCTGGGCTTTGGTCAGCGGATGATGATAAATTTCATTGTGCCTCACTTTGTATATTCTTTTATCATCATTATTATTATTATTTTCCCTTCTTTTTCTGCCTTATTAAACTGTCTTTATCTCAACCCGTGAGTTTTTTGCCCTTTTCTTCCAATTCTCTCCCTCATGCCACTGTGGCATGTAGTTAGTGAATGAATGGTTGTGAAATGCTTAGCCGCCTGTTGGGCCAAACCACAACATCTATTGCTGGAAAGCAACTGGATTTGAAATAATTAATAAGCAGTATCTGATAGGTTTCCCCATTAGAATTAAATATGGTGGAAGCAAGGAAGGAAGGAAGGAAGGAAGGAAAGAACGGAGGGAGGGAGGGAGGGAGGGAGGGAGGATTTAAACGTAGATTTAAAAGCTTTACCTGGCAGCACAAAAATATTAATTCAATAAAAATAGCATACATTCAAAAGCATTCCTGTAAATAAATGGTGTTTTGTTGTGTATTTCTTGTCATTACTTCAGGAAACTGACCCAATTCCCCACCCCCACCCCCAATTATAATTAACCTATTAACTGCATGTGCAAAATGGCTGTTATCAAAGTTTGGAAGATAATTTGCCATATGAAAACCTGCTACCTTCATTCCAACCTAACCTTCCTTCAAACAGAATGCCATAAACAGACTGTAGTTTCTGTGAAGCTATTCAGTAAGAAAATTACTGAAGGAATTGGTTTTGCATGTAGCTAAGCCCATGGATATATTGCTAAAGCTGATGCTTCATACACCACAACTGCAATGATTACTTGTGACTGGCCACATGTTTTTTGTTTCTTTTCTCTTACTGCGGGGTTGATCTTACCAGCTTCTGAGCACTCTGGCCCTGATTCAACAAAGCACTTAAGCATAGTAACAGTTGTGTTGACTTCAATAGTTAAGAGTAACTAATGGATAAGGCCAGAAAGTTTAGTATCCAACAAGATCAAGACATTAATGACCATACAAACTATGGTCAAAATATGGTCTTGAACATGTCTTTAATTGTTTTAGATTAATAGAAAGTAGGAGATATAGCAAGTAGTTTCCTTTCTGGATTGCATGCCTTGCAGCATTACTGCTCTAAAAATTGACTATAGCAAAGTTTAATCAGACTGGGTAAAGATTTTATATTTAATATTATAGCCCAGGGTAGAGTCAGCTCAGGGCACATGAAGCATGTCTCAATATTGACCAGCTTGATTGTTTCTAGGGCAAAGTTATAGCAGGAGCTTTGCATAAATACTTTGTCAAATAATATACCACCCAGGACAAAAATATTTATTTTGTATTAAATAGTGTAGCTCTGCTATGGTAAATAGCGAAATAGTGAAATTTATGTCTTACATAAAGAAAAATATTTTATCATCTCTGAAATGCCTGAAGCTGTGTACAGGTCAAAGACTTCTTGAAGAAATAGGAATAGGTTGTTCCTGCCCTATAGTTTCTCAGTATGCAACCCTTGATGCACCTTTGCAGGTGTGGATATAATACAGTACAACACTGCTTCTAAGCCACCATTCTCACACAAGCATGAATGGCAGCATAATTTTCCCATATTTCCACACCAAGAACTATTATGCCAATATTTGAGATAGAATATTATGAATTGTCTTCTGCTCTCTCAGCCCTTCATTCATCTGTTTATCAGGCCACCATTCTCCATGGAAACACAAAATTATAAAATTCACCAGCTTTCATAAACAGTTTTTCTAATAAAAACCAATTGGTGGAAAGGTCCTGAAAAAATATGTAGGAAAGGCATAAATTTGGAAAAAAAATCAACTGAATAAATGAAGCACTGTTATTTACTACTAGATGCTTCACTTTTGAAGACATGATTAGTATAAAGTGATCCACTTGGTAATTATTACTCTCGACAGTGTCATGCTGTAATAACAGTATGACTGAAAAATGGTTTGAGACAGAGTACTTCAGTGTACGGCAGAGAAGCAAAATATGATCTCAGCAATATTTGACCATAACAGTTATTTCTTCAATATTGGTTTACAAGCTGTTCTATTCCTCTATGAGTCATGGAGTTTCTCATCAACATTTGAAATTTGAGGCTAATGACAGGACAAGAAATAATGATGGAATAGTAAGTTTATATTTTATATTTTTTTTTTTATATTTTATATTTTACCTATGCTACTTAAGTGAGCTGCCAGTCTTAGGATAGGTAGGTCAACACAATGTATCACAGAATCACAGAATCATCTAGGTTGGAAGAGACCAAGCTAATGTGTTTTCCCCTGTAAAAAGCTATGATGTTGATGTGCTCTGTCTCTGGAATTTTAGCCAAGTTTTCTTAGAAGACTGAAACGAAAACTACTCTGGCACTTTAGCTGCCTGTGTATTGATTCACCCAGTGGTAGAAAAAAAATCAAAAATGTCAAATGTTTGGTTATGAAATGCATGGTGTTCATGACACCTGAGAACAATAACTTTTTAATGATCACCTATTCAAGCAGTATGATTAAAATAAACACCAACCCCCTCAGCTGATATTTAAACTACATTCAATAAACAGTTCTTAACAAGGCAAATGATATTGTTTCCAACTTTTACATGGAACATGAGCAGCATTGTTTAAATTGCAAATATTCCGTTTCTCACATTATTCAATTTAAAACAAACATTCTTTCTACAGAATACACTCTTTGCATAACACAACAATAATCCTTTCCAAAAATTATATTAAAAATTACTATATAATTTAGGGGTGGGTCTGAGCCACAGTGTTTGTTTCCATATCTAGGTTTACGATTTAAAGGTTCAAGGTTTAAGGATGTTTGTATTAAAGGATTTAAGTCTGGAATCACCTCTAAACCAGATTATCTCTACTGCCACTCCCTTTCCCACACACAACACCCTATATAAAGTTAGTTCAACAGTATTTTTTTCTGGTTTTCTATTACAGGGAAATTTGCCTTGTGTAAACTCCAAGTCTCGTAATAGCTGCTTGAATCCTGAATAGAAGCACCATACAAACCTTCACATATATTTAAGTATACAAAAATAGAATTTATTGAAAAAAAAATATAAATAAGTCCAAGACTAATTATGAGCATTCTGTCACTAAGGTTAGCCTTCTGTGTAACATTGTCAAATCTTGACCTTAATGTAAGTGGGGAGGCTATAGTGAGGGTAGGGAATCTGGGAATTCTTCCCATTTCCAGAGTCCAGGTATACAGCCAGCTTAACTACTCAGTGGGAGAAGATGCAGAGATGCACCTGCTACTCCCTTCTCTCTCATACCTCATGGACGGAAAAAAATTGACAGTACATGTACATGTACAATGCATGCAAAATGCTCCAACAAGTTCTTAAACTGGCCATTCATGGTGTGCATCATGGCATGCCACACCAGGAACTCAGGTATGCTGAGAGCACTTACAGATGGTTATTACACCACAGTTGATGAAAGGTATCCTGATAACCTGCAGTACCTCAGGATCTTTTAATTCACAGTAGGAATGGTAGGATTGCTTCACGTATGATTGTGTAAGGATGTAAGTCAAAGCTTTAACTGGAAATGACTGTGTAAGGATGTAAGGCAAAGCTTTTACTGGAAATGACCTAGTAATACAGTTTGGGGATACTGCTTTTGAAAATATATTTTTCAGTTATTAAGGTTAAGAATAAAAACAGGACTTTCAACCTCCTAAATCAAAATGAATACATTTTCACAATTACTTATAAGCGTTCTGGAGTGAGGGCTTGTGAACAGCACACACTATGTACATTTTAAAATGACACAATGTGTGAATTAACCAGACAACGTGTTAGAACTAGTTTAGTGAATATTTTTGGTGTAAGTAGTCCAGTACAGCCATAGTCTGTCTTCAGCAGATATCAGTGGCAATCTGCTAAGCAAAATAAGCCTTCTGTGCTGCTTTTGCTCTGGTACCACAGTAGGTAGTTCTGATTTGGCTTCTCTTATTTGATTTCCTGGCAGGCTTTGAAAAATTTCCAATTACATTCCTGTGACTAATCATTGGAGAAACTTGCCTCTAAATCTCTCATATCGAGACCTTTAACCACCTACCCTGAAAGGTATGGAGGTTTGGAAGCAAGTAAAAGGCAGTCATTTGAGGTTTCTGTTGTGTCTGTGGAAACATGAAGAAAGGCAGTAAACTGTGATATTAAAAAACCTCCCCAACATTGTCTCATTTCCAGTGGAGATGCCCCTGAGACTGCTGCTATTGTAAATGTGATCTTAAAGTTGCATACTATTTGAGAAGTTGCACATTTATCTGCTTCACTAATTGTATTATTTGTTGATTTTTTGTGACTCCTACCAGCAACATTTTAAGTACTGTTGGCTCTTCACATTTAGACATAAACCAAATGCAAACCATATAGTTCAAGCCCTGTAGTCAGTTCATAAAGTATAATGTAAATGTAAGTGGAGATGGTCAGATGCTCCTGCTTTCACTCTCTTCTAGGAGGCAAAAAGAAAGAGATTTTAAAAATCAGCAGTGAGATAACAAAAAGTTTATTCCTGGAATTAGATTAGGCCTATGTGAGGCAAAGTTAAGAAGGAGTACGAAACACAGAAGAATACTTCTGACAGGCTATTCTTTTAACTCTGGAACAACTTCCCACTACAGTTATAGCTGATAGCATTACAGAATCACAGAATCATCTAGGTTAGAAGAGACCTCCAAGATCGTAAATTCTGACCTAACACTAACAAGTCCTCCCCTAAACCATATCACTAAGCTCTAATCTAAACGTCTTTTAAAGACCTCCAGGGATGGTGACTCAACCACTTCCCTGGGTAGCCCATTCCAATGCCTCACAACCCTTTCATAAAGAAGTTCTTCCTAATACCCAATGTAAACCTCCCCTGGCACAACTTCAGCCCATTCCTCCTCGTCCTGTCACCAGGCACGTGGGAGAACAGACCAACCCCCACCTCACTACAGCCTCATTTAAGGTACCTGTAGAGTGCGATAAGGTCGCCCCTGAGCTTCCTCTTCTCCAGGCAACAACCCCAGCTCCTTCAGCCGCTCCTTGTAAGACTTGTTCTCCAGACCCCTCACCAGCTTTGTTGCCCTTCTCTGGGCTCACTCGAGCACCTCCATGTCCTTCTTGTAGTGAGGAGCCCAAAACTGAACACAGTACTCGAGGTGCGGCCTCACCAGAGCACGGGGGGACAATCACTTCCCTAGACCTGCTGGCCACACTGCCTCTTATGCAAGGATGCTGTTGGCCTTCTTGGCCACCTGAGCACACTGTTGGCTCATATTCAGGCGACTATCAACCAATACTCCTTTCTAACCACTCATCTCCCAGCCTGTAGTGTTGCTTGTTGTTGTGCCCCAATTGCAGGATCTGGCACTTGGACTTGTTGAACCTCATATGGTCCAGCTTCACCAGAAGGAATGCTGGGGAAGCCCATAGGATACAGGTATCTGAATCAGCTTTAGCACATGTGGAAAAGTAAAATTATGCGATGTCTCCTGGTGAATTTCTGAACAGTTGATCTAGTCAAAGATTGCTGTGCTTGGGGCCAACTTTACCAATTAAATCCCTAAATACCATTGAACATTATGTATACTCCCACAATCAACCTCTGCTGAGCCAATATATTTGCATGGAAACACAAGATAAATACATTGCTGTGTATGTCACTATAATTAACAGTAAGATCTTCTTTTTGAAAGAACCATCTGCACTACAGCGATACCTTCAAGTACAAATATTTTACTGCTTAAGTATCTATGATTAGGAGATGGCCAGCTGTTCAAACACTGATCTTGCAAAGCAACGGTTAGTACCAAAGTAATTCCTTAGTGTCAAGAAACTACTATTGAATTATTTAAAATAACAACTAGAAACTCCAACTGTCATTGAAGAGTTTCATTAATTTCAATGGTATTAGTTGCGTGAGAAAGGACCACAGGATAATGTTGGGAAAGCTTTCAATTATTTTAAAACCTGCCATATGAAATACCTTATTGCAAGCAGAGAGCACATACAGTCACTTCATTTATCTCCCTGAACTAAGTGAAAGTTAATTTTGTTTTCCTAAGATCTGGTTTTAAAAGCATTTGTGGCAGCTTTCTATTTGCTTTGCCTTGCCTTGCATTTTATTCTTCTCTGTAATTTAATTCATTATTCTCGTTTGGTTGATTTATCAGACAATGGAGGATTCTTTGCCTCTCCCTGTTTTAAGTGTTCTTTTTTTTTTTTCTGCTTTAGCATTTACCAGAACAAAGAAAGAAGCCTGAAGCCAAGTCTTAATGCATTTTAAATATTTGTCTTTTTAAGCAAAACAAGGGGCATATATATTGATTTTAAATATCTAGAAGTACTTTAAAAGTTTTATTTAAACAGGGGGACATAAATGCACATAGACTTCATTAAAAGACAAGTGAAGGAATCTAAAGCTTTACTTGAACAAAGACAGTTACCTTATACTCAAATAATAAACACTGATAAAATGGTAGGAGAGACAGTGTGCTGGGTTAGAAAATATTATTGTAATATGTTGAAAAGAATCATACTAAATTACATTCTAATATTTCCATGTATGGGAGTTACTGCAGCAAGTGATGAGAATTGCAGAAGTAACTTCATAAATCACACAGAATCACAGAATTTCTAGGTTGGAAGAGACCTCAAGATCATCGAGTCCAACCTCTGACCTAACGCTAGCATTCCCCACTAAACCATATAAAGAACTGCTGTGGAACAGAGTAAATATAAAATTATCTTTATTTTTGCACTTTCAGCCTTGATTAATGCAGAAGATACTGAGGATCTTAATAATTAAGTAGCTAATTCTTTTAAGTAGGTGTTTCAGAGTGCATCGGTTCTTGGTAACAGATGGTACTTTGTGAATCCAGCACCAAGGAGTTAAACATGAGCTGTTTAAGTTGGTTCCACTACTTGACATAAATAGCACATAATTTCTAATTTCACACAGTCAAGATGGCCAAAAAATCTGGCCACAAGCAAGTTCCTCTTTTCATTTACAAAAGCAGAATTCATGCTGCTTAAGGAATGTACCGTGTTTCTCTAATCCCAGGCCTAAATCAGAGGCAACAAGTGAAAGACATTTTCTTCTTTCAGAAAGAAGCCATTGTATTCATTTAATTACAATACACTTTTGTGATGACTGTCTGGCAAAATTATGTGCATTTGCTAAGCACCTTGTACTGCTTGAAGTGTGCAGTTACTCTTACTAGCATACCTCCTGATGAAAAGATATTATTGCTATCATACTGAAGCATTCAAGCTGATTATTTCCAAGTTGTGTTTTTTGTTTGTTTGTTTGCTTGCTTGCTTGTTTTTAATGTAAAGTATAGAACCTACATTCCATTCATGCCTCATGCTTACTGAAGCTAATGGGACTTAAGAAATGACACTTGAAGAACTGGCCTAGATAGGTCTTTCCAGCTACCAAACTGTGGCACATTATGATATATAAATATGGAAATAGGATCTTCCACTTAGACTTCAACTCAACCACTGTATTCAGTTCTGAGTACTGATAAGCAATCACTTTACTGCATAATAAAGCTACTTTGGTAATAGTTTGCAACATCCCCTCTATTTCATGATATCAGCCAGATTAATTCTATTCAGAGGGACATAAAAACAAGAGCTTCAGCCTTGATGTCATCATTGTGTTCTCTCACTGGCTTACTAGAGGCACATCTGCAAATGACACCAAGGAATACATCTTCTTTGTAGTAATGGCAGAACTACCTTTGAATGTCTAGAGACATCGCCATGCCTTCTTGAGATCTGAAGTAGCACTGCAATAAACTGTTAGGTGGCTTCTGCAGCCTGGTATTCATAAAGGACAAATTCCCTGTCATTCAGAAAACCATAACAACATCTGTTATAGGGCCTCACAAATAGGGCTGAACAACTTGATTTAACTTCAAAGTTAGTTCTACTTTGAGCAGATGGTTGGACCAGATGACCTCCAGAGGTCCCTTCCAACCCAAATTATTCCATGATTATATTCTGTCCTTTTTTAGACAGAGCAAAATGCTTCAAATTCAAAACAATTTCAAAGCTAGCAAATGGAACAATGAAAATAAAGAAATAATACAAAACAACCTTAGTATTGTATTTTCTAAGTGGTATGAGACAGCAAGGTACCCACATAGGTCTTTCCTTCTGATTTTTTTCTGTAATTTGTGATGCACTCTGATATTAACAAGCAGTACAAAACTCTTCTGTAGAGCCATCTTGGTTTTGGACAGAATTCCATAAAAATACATATTCTTAAGTCTAACAACGATAAGCAGTTATTACTATAGAAAATTAGTTGACATTGCTCTTACAAAGTGAAACCCTTCTGTTTTAGTAATCGTTAAGTTTTTGTTGCAGTTAAAAGACACTTTATATCAATCTATCAAACTGGTTTAAATAACTTCATCTTAAAGAACTCCAAAATCTAAACAACATATTTATAACTTCACCACTGCAACCATCTCTGGTTAGTACCACGAAGTCTATTGCATAAAGTACTAAAAACCTTGAAAAACAAATTAGACGAAGCAGGTGGCTATAAACAGTTGAAATCTTACTGAACTTACAAATGTCAAAAATATTCAAGCTTCAGTCTTGTATTTCTTGAATTATTTCTTATGAGAACTCAACATTATCAATCTACACATTTCACATGGTTTCATGATATTTTATTAATTGCTGTTTATTTAAAAGTCATACATCCTAATTCAAGACTACACAATGGCTGCATTTTTGGAAGAAAAAAAAAAAAAAAGGGACACAAAACGATCATCAAGTCCAACTCCTCACTCCACACGGGAGCACCTAAAAATTAAAGCATGTTTCTAAGAGCATTGTCCAAATGCCTCTTGAACTCTGTCAGGCTTTGTGCCATGGCCACTATCCTGGGGATCCTGTTCTAGTGCCCAATCTCTTTTGTAGCAAACTACAAAATAATGAGAACAGTAAAGCAATCAGTAGGGACTCCTGCTTTCACCAGTCATGTAGAAGACAGAGGTCAGTTCCTTGTCAGGAAGGATTTGAACTTTTATTGCCTATCTGCAATGAAAATAACCTAGACATGAGGCTGTAGAGTAGGCTGAGGTAAATTATCTGTATTCCCTATTATAGTTGCTGCATTCTTATACCTCCTACAAATCCTTAAAGATGACTTGAAACAGTACAGTTCATAAAAGAGAAAAAAATGTGGTACAGTTCCAAACTCAGTTGGCTCCAGTAACTGCTGTCTTTCATAATGACAAGACACAGCTAATATGTTCCTCCTGCTGTGTTCGCAAGCACAGTGAAAAAAATCTTGCTCCTGCAGTACATTGTCATTAGTAAATTTGCAATAGGTACCTCATCCATGCACTACCTAATCTCCAAACTCCTGTAAGAGCTCATAGAAGCTGCTAGTTTCTCAGGAGGAGGTAACTGGCTATATTTCAGTTCCACATGAGACAAAGGCTCCTGATGAGTTACTGCATATGCTGTCACTCAGAACAAATATATTTTTGTTAAAAAAAAAAAAAAAGCAACAAACTTCCATATTCTGTCCCTCTTCCATACCTTTGCTATCACAGCTCATTACATAAGAAAAATGAAGATATCTTCTACTGTATGGCTGAGGCATAAACCTAAACACTCAAAACCACGTGACAGCTTACTTCCACCACATGACAAAAATGGATGTCTCGATGTCCCCCTGATATAATTGAAGGTACACAGGTTCATACAAAAATCTATACAGTCAGCAGCTATGACTAGCCCATCTCTTGAATGCAAGTAAAAGTGACAGCAAGCAAATCCATGTCATTTCTAAAAGATGCGTGTTGTATCTGTCTTTGATGATCACCAGTAGTGGAGATTCTGCTGGTTTCAAAACCATTTATTTTAAAACAATAAAATATTTCTTAACTGGTCATGAAAACTACTATACATGTAAGGTGAGTTTCACTAGAGGTGGTGGCACTTTGGTCATACGATGTACCACCTTCCTTCTGGAAACAGGCTAGAGGGAGAAGAGCCACAAATGGATGAGTTACTTCACAAGGATGAATATCTTTCAACTGTGAGTTGACCCTCCCATCTGTGGGACTGTGGGAGACATAATATCCCCATCTTTGAATCTTGTCTTGTCTTTTTTTTTTTTAGTTCAAACGGCTCAGAATTGAACCTAAGTTCCCAGAGAGAAGTAGAGAAGTGAGGCATTTCCAGGCCTTCTACAAACAAGTTGTCTGGTCTGAACTGGTCATTTAAGGCACCCTCTGTACTGAGAAAGGAACACAGGCAATTCTAGAGCATGATTTAGCAGTTGTGTGGGATGAGTTACCTCAGAAGTCATGTTTTTCTGACTACAGAAGCAGCTCAACAACTAGTTGACAACTCACTTACAAAAGGTTAAATTTTAAGGTGACCAATCCAAAGCTCAAAATATATAAACTCACTTTTGATAACCAAAATAATATTATTATGTAAACTTACCATTAATTATTAAAAATGCCTCTATTTTTATTTAAGCTTAAAATTATCTTACCTTTCCATAAAGTTACACTAAAATGAAGTTTTAATGGGGAAAGCTAAACAAAACAAAACAAAACAAAACAAACAAAAAAAACCACCTTAAAATGTGTATGTAGTTGGTCTGAGCCGAAGCTTGCAGATTTAATGGAGGAATAAATATATGATTTGCCAGAATGCAAGAGAAGTAGACATTTAAACAGGTAGGCAGTTTTTAAGAAGCAAATGATACCTCTCATAATCCACACCACCCAGTGTGACATACTCTTACTGTAATATGGAGTAACTGAATGGCCTTTCTCCAATCAGTGTGATGCTGCATAACCTATGGAGGATGGGTGTTGGATTTGACTTTGAATGATTGTATATTATACCAATGTTCTACAACTCTGAGACACTTTATGAGACTTCTTCCTTAGAAAAATAGTGAAACAAAAATTGGACAAACCTGTTCTCTTCCAATAAACTTTAACCTGAAGTTGATTGTCCTGATAGAAAGGAGCTCCAATTTTAAGAAAACGAGTTGTTTTCCTTCTTTGAAATGTTGGGTAAGGATCTACCAGTCCTTTCTGGGGTTTCCCAGCAGATGTCTGCTCATCTGCAGTACATAAAAAAATTAAGAAATGATTTATTTTAATACAGTGACATCTAATGACCATATTAACAACGTTCAAATTCAGAGAAAAAAAAATCTTATTTCAATATCTTACCTAAACAAAATTATTATAACTTTGAAGAGCAAAGTTCATAATGGTTGAAAAATATATAATTTGTTTGAAATTCCGTAAAGATATTTTAGAGAGAAAAAAAGGTAAAGATATTTTAATATGAAAATGCTCTCTAACTTTTTAAAGGAATCATAAGTAAAGGAAGCGAATTTATAGCCCCAGGAACAAAAAATGTTAACACTGTGACTTTTTAAACAAGCATGGTATCTAGCTGTACTTCTGTATAATCATTCATGGTCTTTATATTTGCACAGTATTTGAATATACACAAAACCTGAGGATGGGATTGAGTGTAACCCACAGAGGCTACATGTGGTTATTACATCAAAGTAAATACAGTCCTTTGGTATGCTATATGAGAACACTATGGTCAGATTAAAGATCTTTCTTGCCCACTTTCCTGTCTCCAACAGTGAACAGTGAATGCTTAGGAAAACATCGTAAGAGCAGAATGAACTTTGAGCTATTCCCTCTGTGTATGTGCCTAGCTTCCAACAAGCAATGGTAACACGAAGTCCTTCATCAAGTATTTCACCTAGCAACAGTTTGTGAACATATAGCAGGATTGTCAGTATTTAGAATAATTGAGTATTCCTAGATATTTTCAATTTAAGAGTTGGTAGTGCTGATTCAAACTACATTTAATTATACACTTTCAGATGTATCAATTCTGATTGAGGACAGTATTTGCATCAGATTAACAAAAAACAAAACAAAACAAAAAACTGTATTTAATTCTATACTACAGTTCAATAAAAAGCAGAGATTCTGATGATTAGGAAGTTGTGAATTATTAACTACATACTTGAGAGAAAAAGGGAAAGACTCAAGTTTCAACAATAATTGTGAATAGTATGTAAACTTGAATATTTTGCCCAATATATAGCTTCAGCTAAAACCCTAATTGTTTTCTGGAAAAAATACATTTTTTCAATCCTTTTTTTGATCTGATATATTTTTACATTTTCTTTGCTTCTTTTAAATCAGTGCAAACCTACCAAATGTATGCAAGTTCTTTCTCAAGGTAACCATAGCGTTTATGTTATCTGAAAGAAAATCACAAAGTGATAGAGTAAAATACAAACTTGAATCTATTAGGTATATATCAATTTAAAGAATTTTAATTTTATTAAATTTATACTTTGCTGTTCTCTCTCTACTGCACTTCAATATATATGTGTGTGCATAAATATATATATATACACATGCACTGCATATACTGATCAAGAGAGAAAATTTTGCAGCATTTCCCAGAAGTGAAACATATATGTGAGACAACATACATGTATATGTGTGGGGATAACACCAGAGGGCCAGGGGCAAAGCTCACAGAGGTCTGTAGGATTAAATTACTTCAGTGGGTTATGGACTGATTCTATTCTGATGACATGGACACCTAAAAAAAGACCTTAATTCCTCAGAGAGTTGAGTAACTGACAGTGGAACTTCAGCAAAATTGGAACGGTGCTTCTGGAGCTACTTCCCAAAAGCCACAGAAGTCCCCAAGTAATGAGGAAATATGAATGTCCTGTCCTAGATAATATTTCAGGCAATTTATTTTACAGATTTCTCCATCTGTTTCTGAGTATTCTTGAAAATACCTCAAGCAGAAGTAGCTCTAATTAATTTTAGTGAGACTCAGAAGATGAATTCAGATATATTTGCATTACCTCTAGAGGTAGATTTTATTTGTTTTTCGATATAAACCGTAATGTAGCCATTCTTAGAAAAGGTCCAAAAAGGTCCACACACACTTCTCAGCAGAGTGCTCAATCACACTAAAAAGTGTGATATAACTGGTTTTGACCGAAAGAATGTTGAACTCTTGGCTTTAATAGGAAGGATGTTCAGATTTATCTATCAACTTATAGACATATATTTGTCTATAAACATATAAACTTTACACTTTAGCCTGCAGAAGCAAAGGCTCCAGGGAGATCTTATAGTAACTTTCCAATACCTAAAGGGGGCGTGCAAGAAAGCTGGAGAGGGACTTTTTATCAGGGAGGGTAGTGATAGGACAAGGTGTAATGGCTTTAAGGTAGAAGAGGGTAGATTTAGATTAGATATAAGGAAGAAATTCTTTACTCTGAGAGTGGTGAGACCCAGGTTGCCCAGAGAAGCTGTGGGTGTTCCTTTCCTGGAAGTGCTTAAAGCCAGGTTGGATGGGGCTTTGAGCAACCTAATTTAGTGGGAGATGTCCCTGCCCATGGCAGGATGGTTGGAAATACATGACCTTTAAGGTCTCTGCCAATCCAAACCATCCTGTGATTCCATGATTTTATGATTGATTTTTGAAGTACTTTCCTGTAAAACAAATTTGGTTTGGTATAATTCTCACAGGCACTGATTTGGCCCAAATAGGTAGTGAAAATGAGCTTAGCAGGGGGGAAAAAGGAGATCTTTAGGTCTGTTTTATCTTCTTCGTACGTTAAAATGTGAAACTGCTGTAGTAGGAGGAGGTCTGTTATAGTTAAAAACTACTTTAAAATATTTCATACATATCCAAACAGAATATGTTTGCAGAAGGGTCCAGCAAAAATACAGATTGATTAGTTAGGGTGAGAGTACTTAGGGTAACAGCAACATTACGAAAATGGTGCCAAATAAAGTTTAAATTTTGATTGTACTTTAAAATAAAAATGTAAATGGATAGAAAATGAAACAATCAGGAAAGGATGTTTAAAATGATATCTCTAACACCTTTTAATCAGAATTTTGCTGCATTGTATATTGTATATACATTGGCAGTTGGGACTCAGTATTGTATTGCGATTATGAAAACATTTAACTAAGACTCAGTTTACTGTTAGATTCAGATATGATTTTAAATTATATTTTATAGTAAAATGAGAGAAAGAGTTTCAACAGCTTGCTCAATGTCTTTTTTGGCTATGTATGCATAATAATGGCACCCGGGATTCTTTCCCAGTTACTAGAACAAAGCCCAGCACAGCACAGCGCTGCCTCAGTGCATGAGGTTTTAAAGAAGATCTTAAAAATAAATATCCTGTTGAAATTAAAAATAAAATATCCTGTTGAAATTAAAAATAAATATCCTGTTGAAATTAAAATCTCAAGATTTTAATTAAAAAAAAATTAATTTAATTAAAATTAAAATCTTGAGATTTTAATTTCAATTTTGGTCCTATGTGTTTAATAATTTCTTGAGAATTCATTTTTTATCAGGCATGAACAATTTAGATTCCCTAATAGAAGAGTCAGTGTTTTATATCAATTCATAGCAGATATGTATTGGAGTGGTCCAAGAATCTGATTTCATGGGCTAGTCAAAACAATCAGGATTTTGAAAAGGATTGCAAGCTGCAACTGCCTAGTTAAGATAAAGACACAGAAATGGATTTATTCCAGCGACTAAGGAATATAGTTAGTATTTATAACTATAATGTATTTTAAAAATATTAACATCACAGTGATGCACATGCTTCCATTTTCATTGTAGTTGTTTACTTCAGGTGAGCAGGAGCTAAGACAAAGTATTAGGTGAAAACTATGATCAGTTTTTAGATAAGAAATTTAACATCAAAAGGTTACTCAACTTGATCAAGACAAGATCACTTTGCTATCAAACAGCCAGCTTTAAGAAAATTATTTCCTTTCACTTGAGAAACCATTACACAAATCATTCAAAATCCAAATAAAGAAGAGAGAAAGTACTCAGGTGTCTGAATACTCACTATTATTCCTGGTGTCCTGCGTTGTGCTAAAATGGAGAGAAACCTTAGCACTTTTAAGGCGTATCTGACCCCAGCGTGTTACTGCCTGTAGTTCTACATTGTAGTTGCTGTTGGGCTGGAGTCCCTCCAGGACCACATAATTCTGGGGCTATAACAGGGGAGAATAAATATACAGAGCAGTTATAGTATTACTGAAACACAAGCTCTTATTAAAAGCAGGACTGTTATCTTGGGCTCGCTACTCTTTTGAAATTAGAAAAGAAAACTCATACATGTATATAAATTTCAGCAGAACAAAATTTTCTTTCTTTAAAATAACATTTTACTAAACTCTATTTTTGTGTGTCATTATAAAAGAACTAATAAAGGACTAACTTACTTTCCTGGTGTTTACAAAATTTTGTCAATTCCTTGGCAAATGCAGACACGTACTCTTTAAGTCAAAATTAAAGGTGTTTATACATATATGTAAGTATATATATGTATAACTTTTTTTTTCTTGTGTCTAAATTATTTTAGCCAAAGACATTTAAGCTCTTTTCTCCATGATTTCTACAATAGAAAATCATTGACAACTTGGTCTAGAGAGAGCTAGTCCGAAGACAGATAGAATGCAAGATTCAGTACATTTGTCAATATTTTCTATAAAACATTTTCTACAAAAATAAAAATATAAAGAAACAGGCATCTAAAAAAACCTCCTTATTAACAAGGATTCTTTTCATCTACAGAGTGATAAATGGAAAAGAAAAAAATGAAGTTTCTATTGTCATGGAAGTGTACATGAGTAGGATTAATAAATCCTACATGAGCAGGTTTATCATTCTCTGGTTAATAACCTATAAATTAAGTCCCATAATATTGTAAAGAACTTCACAGTATTCACAAGGCTTCACAGTATTCTTGCATTCTTAAATACATTTTTAGTATTTATAAAAATACTAAATTCTAGCCCATGTCACAGACAGAATACATTACTCCATGTTTTCATTAGAATTCTTTGTGCCTCTAAAGTTTCACAGTCAATCCAGAGTGAAGAGGACAACTATGCACTGCCACAGTTCAGGAATTGTCAAAAGCATTTTGTTTCAATTATGTTCACTTGTTTTGTGTTATTTATTATTGACTATAACTCTTGATTAATGGCATTGATTTCTAAATACTGAAGCAAAAAATATTTGAATGTCTACCTAGAATCACCTAGAAATCTTTATAAAATGGTTTTGACTAGGCTACATTTGAACTAGACCATACCTGAATATAAAAATTGAGAAAAAAATCTTCAACGTTCTTCAAAAAAAGAGATTTTTCCACCGTGTTTCACATTATTTACAGTTTCAGTTTTTAGACTGAAGAGTTTCTGTAATGTTCAAAGGACCATTGGCCAGCAATAGCTTCAGAAGTATCCTGTGGGGGTAGTCTGAATCTCATTAGTGTACACTTTCATGTGATGCTGCAGAAGAAGTACACTGGGCCAGGAGTAGTATGAAAGGTATTCTAAGAGCCTGTCTTTTCTCTTAGATTTGTCTTAGATCTTCTGGCTTTCCTTCTGTTCAAGGCCAGAACTTTGTCATAATTATTTAATATTGTTTATTGGATGTTTTAACATTTTGAAGGTCTTATTTAACATTTTTAACATTTAATAATATTTAATTAATAATTAACAAATTTAACAATTTGAAGGTCTCTAGCCAATGGCAGCTTTCCTGAGAAACACAAAATGTTCTACCTAGCAGAATCCAAATCTACTCCTTGCTAAAGTGATTTCTTAAAAGTACCACAGAGGTCTAAAAAAAATAAAAATAAAAATAAAAATAAAAATATTAAAACTCCATATTATTTCCTATTATGGTTAAATTTCCTTTTCCCTCCTTCCCAATGTAAAGCTCGTGATGATGGCTACAGTCTCCAGACCCTGATCCCTGTCCATTCCCATGAAAAGAGGTGGGTTCACCATGCTCACGTCAGTGGATCTGGCTATATCCAGTCCGCTGTAAATGAACTCAGAATAATGTCTTAATTGCTCTCATTTTTCTCAGGATTTGGTGCCTGAGGGACAGAGAGGGAACTATAACCCTACAGCTGTCATTCATAACAGTGTAAACAGGCAACAATAGCCAAAACACAGGGTGAACACAGACATGGAAACAAATGCTCACAATGCATTAATAAAAGTTAGTTCAGATAATTAAGTCCAGTCTGTTATTTGTGATACATTTGTATTCCTATTACCTACTTTAAGATACTATACAACATGCTTAAGGATATGACAGAAGATAGTTTTCTAGTAAAGCAATATTTGATGTGCATCAAAAAAAATCACAGGAATTTACTGCTATGGAAATATGTCAGATCTCTGGTACAGCAGAGTACTTAAACGTCATTTTGATTTGTTTTGTTTGGACCTATAATAATTATTTAATATTTACTCTATATGATAGTGTCCCAAGTTTTATTTGCATATTGAAATAATGCAACAGATGATGCTACACTTTTGAAATAAAACAACACTGTATCTTTCAGAAGAACAGTAAAATAAGCCTCACTATAGAGAACAAACAGCACTTTACTTTCTGTTTCTCTCTCCCACAAAATCTTGTAATACTTCGTCTGTATTTTAAGGTAGAAGTCTACTTCTCACCTTGAGTTCAGTGAAGCATAGAGACTGAGAAATCAAAATTGTCTATGGGATTGGTGATCTTAAAAATTAAGGCAATTTTCTCTTCTGTTGAAATCATTACAATTTATCATATTTTGATTCTTCTAATCTATTTATTTTATGCCAGAAATGTTTGAACATTCCAAAATTAACACACACCCATATTTCCGTCTCATTTGCTGTTTTCCTTCTTACCCCATCAGTAATCTTCCTTCTCTTTTTTTTAGCTGGGATCACATATTTGCTATACGTCCAGCTCCAGAAGACTTTGTAGTGGTGCACTGGGATATCGGGTTCTTCTGGAAGATCCCAAGTAATCATTACATTTACACTTCCATCATTGTTTGCACTGATATTGGCAATTCTGATATTAGATGGAGCTGGTGGAGCAGACGGATCTGCAATAAAAAAAAATAATCAAAAAATCATCTTCAGTAAGGTAAAGATCATATTCATCTTATGTATCTACTAGCTATACACAAGCTGTGTTAAACATTCTTGTTACACTTATGAAAATTCAGTCAAAAAATTCCCATAAGTGAGATGGCTTTTTGTAAGTTAAAGAAATCCAAACCTTACTAAAACTACAATTATGTGCTTGCTTACCAGCTTTGGGACTACACATCTAGGTTTGTTGTTATATTGTTGCTATGCTCACAAATATCACAAACCATAATGTTCTAAACTATAAGGTTTACTTCTGGTATTCACTACTTTAAACACAATGACTGTAAAAAGCTCCTAGTCTGTGAGTAGCCTTGTGTAGTTATCCTGGAATCACATGGTGCAAATGCTGATTTTATTTTTATTTTTTTTGTGTGTGTGTTCTCAAAGAATTCTCAAATGAGAATATTTCTACAAGTTGAGTCTTTCTTAAAAGTTCTTGTACTGATATCCACTAGCATGGGACATAAATATGACTTTAAAATAAATGTAATTAAGATGTAATGAAATATTATGCTGACATAGAAGGCCATAGTTATATTTTTATAATGACAAAAAGCAATTAGCTATCCCTGTTATTTATTTCCCTATTCTGAACTAATTTCTGGTCAATATTACCTGAGATATTCCTTCAATTCTCTTTGTCAGCCCTAGAGTCAAGAAGGATACCTGACAGTCAAAGGTTCCACGACTAAACCTCTTACAATACTGAACTTTAGATCCTCCTTAGGGTTCTAATATTCTGTCTCTGAGTCAAGCGAATAAACAGAAACTTCGCAGATGAGCCTCTGAAAGTCAAACTTGCTTCTTGTCTCTTACTTTTTAATCATGATTCTCAATCTAAGTAATCTTAGAATCATTATAAGAGAACACTATTAAGAGTGAATATGGCAATATATTTATTTCACCAGCAATTTAGTGAAAAAATATAAGACTTTGAAAACTTTATTTTTCTCAATGCCTGTGGTAGACAAACATCAGTGGCAAAATATAATAAAAATGCAAAAATAAATAAAGAGATGGGTAAATAAATAAGTTAAAGTAAACACTGTGGCTCAAAAAAAAAAAAAAAAAAAAAGGTATATCAGGCAGAAAAAAAAAAAAAGGAAATTTGTAACAATTAAGGCATGAGATGAAGTTGAAGACAAGAAAAAACAATGTGATTGAGAAAACCATTTTCACATAAATTTTCAGCCAAATAAGCCACCACTTACTGCCAGAAATAAAACTGAAGGTGTGCAGAGGAGACACCAGGCATTCATTTATGGCACAGTTCACCTGAATCTTTTTTATAATGGTTAATGATCTGTTAAATGAGCTTTCCAGACATACTAAATTCATCTGATAATCCCTATGATAAATGGTCTCATTGAAAAATTCCATCATTTAGGTCATACAAACTGACACATTTAGAATTAATAAAGACAGCATTTCCTTTTTAAAGATCAGCAGATGTGAAATAATGACTTATTCCTGTTATTTAACAGGAGTCTTGGTTAAACAACAATGGATGCTCCTGTTTCCTCATACATGCCATTTTAGTTAAAATAGTAATGGATGTCTGTGTTGCCTCACACGTGCAATTCAACCTGTCTTTTGGACATAAACATTACAAAGCATTGAGTTTAAACCTTCTGGAAATTCATCTTTATTTTCCTAATAATGAAAATTCCTTATTTCTTCTCTTTCTTTATTTTTTTTAATGAAATTGCAAGCCAGATTCCTTCATTTTTTGTCTTTGCAGAAACACTTTTCATACATTTATTGCCTTACCTCTGAAGGCAATCTCTATCTTAAACATATACCATCTCTATCTTAAACATATACAAAGCTGAGTATTTTGGAGGGGATAAATGTAAGAGATTAACTTCTATAATTTGTTTTAGGTTTGTATTGTTGTCTAATATAATTCCTCATCTACTTCTATAGCTTACTAAAATAAGTAGATGCAAAATTAAATTTACATGCAATAAACAGAATCATTAATCAGAAAACCAAAATCAAAAATTAAGCATTCATCTTCGCTGAATTAAAATGTTAGGTGGTGTTTTTTTTTTGTTTTTTTTTTTTTTTACGTATTATGATAATGTATTATGAGAATAAAACATTTATAACCTGAAGTGCAACATTTATAACCTGAAGTGCAGTAATATGATCATATTACTGCAGGTGAATTATTCAGGTTATCTCCCAGAAGTACTATGCATCATGTATTATGTATACATAACATATGGGATACAATTTAAGTGTTTCAGAGATTACATCTTCATGAATGGTCAGATATAAGCCTAAACAATTATAACTGTACAACATCTTTGTCTTCATTTGCAACTGCAAAAGATTCTGAGAGCCCTAAAAATTCTAAAAGCTAAATGAAATAGCTCTTCTGGACAAAGTGTATTGCACGATTCAGAATATTTTCAAGTTCTGTTCATCAGCTTTTCAGAGATCTAAAGAAAATGACTGATTTTTTTGTTTGTTTGTTTTCTTCCAAAATTCTTTGTCAAGTGTTTCTGTCCCCACAAGAATGCAAGATAATGTGCAATTTTCCTTATATAAAGTAGGTGACTGATCAGAACTGAGCTTTTAAGTGTCTCAGCATCACAGGATTTTTCTTTTAAGTAACTTCAAACATCCCTGTTTTTCTCAGTAACATAAGCAGAAACAAAAATAGTAAGGAGAAGAACTGTGCACATATTGAAAGCAATAGATAGTTTCTTTTGAATTCTACAATACCAGGATTTCACCCTGTACTTACTATAATTCCAGTTTATTGAAAACATCACATTATCAGTAGCATTTCTGCATGCTCTGTTCACTAGAAACAGTCCAGTCTGCAGACAAAATGCAGATTTGTATTAAAAACAAAAACAAAAAAAAATATATGAGTACTGGTTTGCCTTTGCTGAGGGAGAGTTGTACTTTAATATGTTTAATATGTTGTATTAAAAATCATCAGGTAACTATTGGTTAAGTAAAGAAAAAACATCCTCCTCTTAAGTTGAATATACATGTGAAATAATACTAAAATAGTAGAAACAATTTCCTGAGTGCCCACTTTTTTCAAGATGTCTTTTGTGAGCCTAGCAAATGTCATTGAAAAGGGCCTTTGACGAGGAGGAAGAGATTGTAGGAAGGAAGAGGCTGTAGATGTGGAAGACAGAAAGGAAGGATTTCTGCAGCTGACAGACATGAAAAGGCGAGATATTTCAAATTGTCACATTCCCAAGAAGGGCTTTTTTAAAACTCATAGACTAAGATGTAGAAAATAATAATCTAGAAGCAAGTAAATTGACCAAACGACAAAAACAACAACAAAACACTTTGGAATGGAATGGAATAATTCTGTTGGAAGGAACCTACGAAAGCACTTCAGCTCTAACCAAAAATTAAAGTATATTAACATTATTCAAATGCCTCTTGAACACTGGCAGTCATTATACTTGGCATTAAATCATCTGAAAGAAAGAAGGAAAAGAAAAACACAAAGACTAACAAATAACTGTCTGATTGTGGGGACCCAACATTAAAATATTTCTTGGATTTTGAGTACCTGAAATATGAAGCCACTAAGTGAGTGGCTAAAGCCACTACCAGCTGAAGATCCTTTCCACATTAAGTATTTCCATACCACTATATAATTTATTCTTATATTTCTGTCTCTCTGAACCACTCATCACTATTATAACCGACAGAACTTTTTTTTTTTTCTTTTAAGCCAAAAAAACAGGAATATTCATCTTTTCTTTCATTAGAAAGGACTGAGTTTCACCAGTGAGAAGGAATAGCAACTAGGCTAGATATTGTGATCTCTGTTATTAATGGAAGGAAAAAACAACAACAACAAACCCAAGCCCCAGACTCAAAAAGGAACAGATAAAAAATCAAAAACACCCCAAGCCTCCCCCAAAGTCCTCCCCCAAAAGAAAAAATAAATAAAATAAAATGTTAAGTAGCCTTAACAACATACTCCTTCATAATGCATGCCTACCAGTTACCAGATAATTGTATTTTTTTCTGTTTTTTTAAGCCTTCACAATTGTATTATTGAATGGAAAAGTCAAGCTTCTACAAGGTGTTTTGTTATGCTTCTGTATGTCTATGCAAACACTAAAAAGCCATACACAACTTGTGTGCTGAAATATTTTAAAGTCTAATAACTGAATACCTAATACTGAACTATAAAGCTTATATACATAAAATGTTTGTTAACCTGACTGTGAAGCTAAACTGGAATTCTTCTGACAATAAAGCTTAACAGCCACTCTGCTGTTAGCGTTCATATATCTGTGATCCCTTTGACTGACTGCCCAAATGTATAATTCAGATACATGAACATTAAACTACTGGAATGGAAACTACTGCCAGTTTTTTAAATTTAAAGTTCTGAAATTTTATATACATGAATTTATCTGAGTGTTAAATCAAATTCTTTGGTTTGCAGAAAGAGTGATGATAGTTGCAGCTTTTCCTTTGTTGTTTATGCTACAGCTCAAATAAAAAAGAAAATACATTATATATACTAGAATTTGGCACAGACAGTTGTCCTCTAATCTGAAAAATTCTGGTCTCAGCAGCTTGAGAAGTAAATCACTTCTCACTGCTAGAAACGATAGCTTCATTAGGTCAAGGCTGAGACTGCTGTTCCAGCAAATGGAGTAAGTACTGAATTTGTCTGCATTGTGTCTGGCTTGAGTATACCCAAAGGACTTAAATTCTTGTCTTGCTGGCTACTCAGCCATCACAAGGAAAACTCTGTTTCAGGCCCCTGGAGGGAGGATTCCTCATGTCTAATAATAATAATAATAATAATAATAATAATAATAATAATAATAATAATAATAATAATAATAATAATAGCATCACATCATCACCATTTCAAAATGCACATCTTTCTCTATACATTTATTAAACTTAGTGATAGACAGTTTATCTCTTACAAAATTCTTTCGATCAATAGGATGTGGAAGTGCTTTGCAACCTTAAACACAACAGCATGGGTAAGCTATGCTTACAAGAATCACATCATTCGTTGCTGCAAATGCCTTCACTTTGACTTTAAATAGAGCAACTGTAATGAAAATAAATAAATAAATAAATGATTTGAAATATATGTTGGAGAGGAAATAACGACATTGGAACCTGGAATTCCCAATCTGAATTGTAAAAGTGACAGCAAGTTTGGCTCCATTTAAAATCCTTTCTTACATAGATTTGTCTTTTTTTCCTGACTTAAAATGGATCACACATTGCTAACTTTTAAACATTACGCCTACCAACTATAGAAATCTGCTGAAGCTGCTCTACAGACAAGTTTCCAACTTTTAAGCAGTTCCAAGGCATAAGCAGGAAGACTGGCTTTGCCCAATGGAAATGGCACACATAAAGCAGCTGTGCAACAGTATAAAAAAATCATTGGTCCCAAAGGAGCAACAGAAGGAATTTTATTGGCAGGAGTGGGTGTCTGTTCTGGTTTTACTAACACTCAGTAATGCATGCATGAAATCTCATCCAGCACAGTACTTATGTGCTGTGAAAACAATGTTGTCTACTTCCTTTTGCTAGACAATTTATCCTGTGCATGCCAGCAGCTGCCTTTATGTTGAAGATAACTTTAGTAGAGGTAGAAGGATCATATGGTTTGGGTTCATTGTGTTGATCATACAGTCCCTTTTTGCCTGTGAAAATGGCACAGTACCTAACTACAGCCCAGAAAGATAATAAATTATACAGAAATGTTTAATGCCGATCCCTCTAGTTAACTGCAGTCCCTGTTACTGAAAGTTCATTCTCACCATGAAATATAAAAAGCTAAAAAAAGTAGCCTAAAAATTGTAAGTTGTATTACTAGAGCCAAGTAACTTCTGGCAATTTGGATTAGGCCATCCACTGCCCACTTAATGGAAGAAAAGCATAGACAGTTTTTTTTTGTTTGTTTGTTTTTCCAAAAAGACTTATTTAATGATTGTAGGATCAGTACTCTCCTCCCCCTATAGCAAATGAAACAGCTTGGAGAGGACCAGTCAAAGTATGAAAATAAGGATATTTGTACCTTTGGGAATCAAAATATTCTGCCCGTCATTCTGTTAGCTTTTTGCTGTTATTGCAAATTTTTGCCACTTAGTGGAAGATGAAAAGCAAACACGATTAAAAAAAAAAAAAAAAAAGTGAAGTAGAAGTCACAGTCAAAAAAGATCAGAAAGTTTAGATCAATTTTAGTTGACAGTATCAATCAGAAAATCCATGTACAGAGTTCTACTTTTAGGAAAGGACCCACTCTCCAAGGAGCAGCATTCACTCCACCTTCTAGTCACACTGCTCCAAAGAGATATGCATAATTTAATCTGTGTCTCTTGTAAATTTGGTATCAAATTTTAGAAAAATGAAGCATCACTTTGTTCCATGTGAGGGCCATGCCAGACAGGCATGTATAAATGCTTTATTTCCTTTAATAATAGGAAATAAATGGCATAAAAAATTCTCTCTGCTTATGCTCTGAACATTTTATAAATTATATATATCAGTGGTGTCACTTTGATTATTTATTATTTACATATTTATTATTTACATATTTACATTCAAGAAATGAACACATGAGGCAGTGTAAAACAGCTAAAAACCTTCACCTCAACTATTTACTGTAGAAGAATATCTACAGCTACAGCAGTTAAAAGAAAAAAAAAATCAAAACACAAGTAGATTAAGAATGGTGTAGAGCTGTTGTAGTTGAAATGCTTGATGAAATGCTCTTTTATCTTCCTGTTTTTGTCTTTTTCATGACTGGGTAATTAAAGTAATTTGGATAATAAGGATCTTTTTAGTGGTAGAAAAGTCAGTGGAAATTACATACTTCAGGAGATGTAAAGTTATTTTGAATAAAATAAAACTTTACTTTCCTGTATCTACTTAGAAACAATATTTTTGCACTTGCAAAAGACACAGAATAGCATAAACAGCATAGCAGTAACCAGACAAGAAGTCTCTCCAAGTAATTGCAGCATCAATGTTTTTGAACATTCTTTTTAACAGTTTAGTAACTACCTCTACTAAATATTTAGTAACAGAAATATTATATCACATTTGTCCTCCTTTAAAAAAGTACAATTTGCTATTCATTGTAACCTAGGAGCAACTGGTAAAAGTTCAGCATCTCATGTGAGAAAATGTCTTATGAATTGCTATCACGTTTCCTCATCAAAGGATTTCTTTCTGAGGAAAACTTCTTGTAAGTCTGACAAAGATAATAATCTTCTCTTGCTCTTGGCACGACGTGATGAATTGAAATGGTACATGAACTGATGTGAGTTTCTGTCCACACTTTACACAAACGTACCACAGAGAGCCAGCAACCTTCCAAAGGTGATGTGCCAAAGTCCTCCTTCCTTTTTCCAATTTAGAGGTTAAATGTGCCTGTAGGAGCACAGCAGGAGACAGTAGATGCTGGCATGCAAAAAACCAGGCACATCTGATCAGCAGTTTCTTGCCTCTCTGCCAGGAAGGGGCTGCCACTTCCCACTGAGTTCCAAAGTAGTAATTAAAAGTCTATATGACACTATAACTTACTGCTAAGTGCCTGCTCAGGGACATCGATGCTAAGAGATACTGATTGAAGCAACCCAGTGTTATTCCTGACAGTCACCACCCAGCAGCATCTGCATTTGAGTCGCTTAATGCTTCCACATTTCATTTGGCGAATATGGTACCTTTGTAACAGCCACTGACAATATCAAAGCCCCTAAAATAGTCAAATTAACTGATGAAATAGGATGACTCTGGCTACAAAGCTGATAGTTAAATCAAATTCTTGCTGTTTGCTTGGCAATTCACAGTTCAGGGCTGGAGTTTAGATTTGAAAATTGTTATTGTGAGTTACAGTAGCTTTTTGAACAGTGCTGGTTACAATACTTTATGCCCTTATCAAGATCCCCTTTGCTTTGGTTTATTAGGTTAGAGCATGGAGAAATACTACAGTCTTCTGCTGTCCTTGTCACAAAGTCCTAAAAGTGCTTAGAGTGCTCTCTGCCCAGCAGACAGCCATAAACAGTACTACAGGTGAGCAAGTGCTTCAGGAGTAGCTGCAGAGACCACAGAAAAAAGAGGACTCTGGTATCTAACATGTAATAATTTTAAAACCACAAACTCCTGAAAAACAAATCACTGCCACTTGGGAGATTATTCTGAAGAAGTATCTTTGTGCTTATCATGCTCTCACACTTCTCCAGAAACCCACTTTTGCTAGAGTCTAGGCTAAAGAGACATTTAGTCTCTTTTTTTTTTTTACTGGGCTAAAGAGACATTTAGTATGCCTTAGCATGGATGTTCTTATATTCTTTACTAATGTAGGTGTTTTGAACAACATGCTCCTGTGGTGAGCAAGTGCAGCAGGGGACAAATCTAGGGGGAAATTTAATACACATCCTGCTTCAAAATGTCACGCTCAAGCCAAAACCTCAGTATTATCATGATATACTTCTATGTAACTACAGGCACAGTGGTTCCAAGCAGAATAGTTAGAAAATCTTTAGAAACTCAGAAAAACAACTCTGGCAATGATCTGAGTTTAAAAGAAAATTGGTGCCAGATTCAGCAATGCAGGGCTGTATCTGCTGAACTGCAGCTCATGAAAAGAAAAAAAAAAAAAAAGCAGAGAATGCCTCCGCTGCTGCTGAATCTTTGCAGTAAGCTCAACATAGCTTGAAGGAACTGTATTTTTGATGTCATTGAAATGGCATGCTACTTAAGTGTAACAAATTCTTTAAATAATACTTTTATATTCATAAAGGTTTGTGGTCACAAAAGTAATGGTATGACTATGCCAACCAATGTTCCTACCACAAATGGGGTTATAGTACCAAAATTATTTATCCTAATGTAGACTTATTCAAAAAATAAATAAACCATCCATATCACTGAAAGCACTTGCATGCCTATATAACTGTATCTACAATAATATTTTTTCTAGGATTGATTATGGCCAAACAACAAGTTAAAAGCTAACATGGAAACCCACAAATGGTGACTGCCTATATTGTAAGTTAATTTTATCTTCAGAAAGAGGAAATGCATTCCTCAAAGTATTTGTTATAAGAGTGTAAAGATTCTGTCACTACCAAAACAAAGACAAGTCTGTCTATTGGAAACTTTACTGCAATTAGTAATACAGTGAAGAGTGCTACATCTCATTGTTTAGCATCAGTAAACTAGTATGGTCTGGCTATTTCCACATTATTAACTGTCTTTAAGAGAGAGTAACCATATCCAGATTGTCTCCTGGGGATGGTTTCTGGCCTGTGCTACTGTGTCTGAAAGTCATCTGGGTAAACTCTTCCTTTGTGTCAGTGAAAAGTGCATCAGAAAAAAATTTACGGGACAGGAGATCTGTTTCCAGCTCCCATCCCCCCAGTGCCATTTACTGGTACATTTTCAAAGTTATCCCACATCCCTTGCAGAACCAACAACAGTAACAAAAAATCCTACAACACTTAGTGGACTGTCTATTATGACTTCCTAATGAACAGATACACACTACTAAACACTATTATACTCTTTTTATCCCTAAGCCCTTATGATTAGTGCTAGCAAGGGGAAAGTTATACTAAAATAGCGTGTAGTTCCATTAAAACAATGATGCTGCAATTAAGATATAGGCAACAAACTATTCCTGTACGCTGCTAAGCATATGGCAGGAATGTACTTATAACTATAAATGAAATTAAGACAAATATCTTGGAATAACATGTTGAAACCCCATTTCCTTCATGTTTCAAGGTCAGAGTCACGTTGGCTGATACCAACAGTGTGTAAAATGTTTTAAAATGGATTTATTCATTGAGACTCCTTACTGATAAAACAATAATGATGTCTTTAACATTTAATTCCTGTGTTGACTTCAAACAAATCTCACACCATTTCTAAAGCTGATGGTTGGTAACATGGCCAAAAAACCCACCTGTTAAAAACCTTCTGCCATAAAAACAGGCAGATCAGGTTGCACTCCACATATGAGCGAGTGGAAGGTGAGCACTAGTTGTAGGGAACCAAAACTCACCTTTTGAGGAGCGGAAGTGCTTGCTGGGTGCCGTGAAGCCCCTCGTCCCATGCACATTGACAGCCGCCACACGGAACTGGTACCACCTGCTCGCTCTGATGTCTGACAGCTGGACCCTCTCATCCGTAGTCTGGTGGGGAAAATGTCACAATTACACTTTCCGTTCAGATGTGGCTAGTTGCTCTCTGCCACGTGACACCCATTAGGCAGACCGGGAGGTAGGACCCACCTCTTTAATACATGGAAGTGTCAACAGTTGTGAACAAAATCACATAACCAGCACATTACAGTGAGTGCATTGCAGGTCTCTTCTAGAAAAGTGACCTTTAGAAAACTGGTCAGGTGTTAAATTCACAAAATTTCTTTTCAGTTATCACAACTTTCACCATAATATATAGGGCTTAGCTGATCAGGTGTTGACATTTCAGGGAATTCATTAACCCAAATCAAAGGACTCATTTCTCCAGATCCTGAAACGGGAGAGTAAGTCCAAAATGGCTTCACAAAATCCAGAGCTGTGAGAAGCCACCTTTTCTGGTTCATAGGAGACACAAAACCCTCAGGTAATGAATGCAAGTCCTCTTGAGATCCTTGGCATTTATGTCAAAATGACACTCTAAGCCTTAACTCTTCTCTGCAGACTTTTCTCGGGTTATAGGAGATGACCTTTCCATCAACAACACCCACTGAGATTGCTGGTGTCATGAATTTAATTTCCAACTTCTGCAGGAAGTGCCTTAACCACTGAAATATGGAATAAACATAGATGCACTCTGAACCCTTTCAGTAGGAAGTCTGAGGCCTGCTTTTTCTATCCTGTTTTTTCCTTTAAGCTTTTAAAGATCTGCCTTCTGCGCTGTTTCTGATTTTTTTTTCCTAAGGTACTAACACCAGACCTGAACACAACCTTCTGGTAACAGCTGAATCACTCCCAAGTACATAAGTACATAAGAAATATTGTGTTTTTAGAACTCATTAGAAACTCATCCATTTGTGGCTGATTTTACATTTGCCTCTCAATTATCCAAACTTCAAGTTATTTCAGACTGTCATGTTTATTGTGTTTTAATCTAATTATTTAATCAAAATAACACATGAATTTGAAACAAATTACTTGCATAAGTCAAAATATACTACACAACCAATACTGAATATCTTTATTGACCAAGATGCAGACTCATTAAGAAATTTAGTGATTTCTATCTATTTTTACAAGATGTTTTCTGTAACTTAAAAAATCTACCATATGAGTTTCAATGTTACTTGCAGTGATGCCAAATACTTCCCAAAGAAGGCACGGTGTAATTTCTGCTTTTTGCTTTCTTTCCAATCTGTGAAAGAAAGCAGCAGCTGCCAACCCAATTCAGATAGCCAGAATGTTGGGAAGTTGTTTCAGCTCTCCAACAATGGCATTTTTAAAGTCCCAACCAACAAAATTTTTAAATATTATTCTGTGCTTAATCTTGACACTTGTTGACAAATAAAATTTAAGGAAAAGGTTATCTGGTTTGTGTGTGCATGTGAAGGAAAGAGAGCCTTTTTAAGCTGCATTATAGACTGCTCTCAGACTGATGTTTTGCTGCTTTGAGCCCCCACATATTCCTGCTACTCAGAGTCCTTCTCCATTCAGAGTCCTACATTTGTCTATTTAACTTAAGCTGGGGTAACAGTCCCTGCACTTCATCATCTGCCTCATCTTTTTTTCCAATTTTTAGCTTTTACATTACCTATAGAATTTATTATCTAGTTGGATGAAGGGGTTCCTAGGGAAGAAAGAGCCTATCTGAACCAGTGTTATGATTATTTTCATTCTATAGAGCACTCAAATGTGCTAGTTTGTTTATTTTTGTTTTTCCCAGCATGAAGACCCACATACTCAACTATTTACAGACAAGACATGACAGTGAATTAGAGTGATATAAACTATAACTATATTAACAGAAAAATACATGTAAATACATATATTCAGGATACTGCTGCCTCTGAGATCCTGAGATTAGTCAGGACCTAACCGTAATTAATTAGTCACAACACTGTGGATTTTTAAAAACAGATTTACTGAATTTAGCTACAAGGTAGGCATAATGTGAATAGACTTGACCCCAAATTTCTCAGCTGAGGAATCTCAGTTGTCATTTGTATGAGCTCAGTTATTCTCTTAGGGCTTGTTTAAAACACAGTATTGCATTTGTGTCAGTCTTCTGTGGCAAATGTGAGATGTTGTGGGATCAAATAATGTGTCAACCCATATCACCAAAATTATTTTAATATATGAACAGGCCTTAGGCTTATTTCTTTCGTCACTGGTTTTGTTGGCAAAGCTTCTGTTAATCTCAGTGGCATGCAGGAGGCGTATCTGTAACTAAAGCTCCTGCATTACAAATTACTTTGGCACCTCTAAGCAAACCTTACATGGTTTTAGCATATTTCAAGAAAGAGCAAAATACTGTTGAGATACACTACTCTGTCAGTAAATTGAATATTTTGTTCAATTACTTCAGTTAGTTCTCCCTACTTAAGTATGTTTGGAGCTGAGATCATAACACTGAAAGTGCTTTTGATATCTCTCTTCTATTAACTTGATGGCATGCTGAATAGTATTAAGTAAGTAAGGTTTGAATTTCAACACACACCTGAAATTATTCCTGAATATTAGAGAAATTATTAAACAACAATTTTACTGGTCTTAGAATGCCAATATAATGTTTTAAAGAATTTCATTAATGAAAGATGAAACAAAAAAAAAAAAAAATCACCTCTTATATAAATCATTATAAGATAGACTTTATTTTTTTTTTCTATTTATTTATCTATTTATCTATTGTTTAAAGGAGGAAAGTTTTAAAGCTAGGTTCCAATCTTAATACACTTGTCATTTGGAATAAAATAATATAAAAAAAGAGTCCTCAGGCAAAATTACTGACCAACATGTCCATCCTCAACATGATCCTAAATTCAATAAAGACAAAGGTAAATCCCCACTAGTTTACTTTAGTATATAACTTGATATAAGAGCAGCACAGAATCACAATGACATAACCTGGAGAATACAGAAAGTAGCCTCTTCTCAATAGTGCATCTCAGGTCCAAGGAACAACAGGTCATATCCAGTGAATAAAGTGGTTGGGCTGTCAGCACACAGGGAGAATTTGGCTGACATTAGCATAGTACTGACTCATGTAAGAAGCACTGATAATTCTACTCTTTTCCTAGCTGTTTAGGCCCTTTTCTGAAAGTAGTCCCCTCATACTGTCTTTCCAAAGGAGATTATTTGCTCTTCTCTTCAAGGTACCTTGAGAAATCTCCTTGCGGCTCATACAAATGACTGATGATTAAAGTACTTTCCCAGAGCATGGATGACCTACCTTCAATCCCATCCTCTGTCTGAAAGGTTGGGAGAAACTGTTCCTTAGTGTCTTTGATGTTGCCTGCTATATTGAATTATGACATTTTTTTGCATTCATAGGCAAAACTTTTCCTCCGAGCAAAGCAGGCTGAAGGTCTCAACAACATCTTGTAAGGGAAGGGCAGAATTATTTAGGATAGGGAGGGAAAAGAATGAGAAAATACAACTCAGCCACATAGTAGTTAGGTGATTCAGATGGGATTTTTACGTTACCACTCCAAGGATTTTTTTTCTGTCTTTTATATATAGGTAAGAACTGGTGTAAGATGGTCTTTGTAGAAAAGTCTGGTACAGAAGACTCTCCCCTTTCCAAGGTTTAAAATAATCAAAGGAGTAATTCATTGTGTCAATTCCCATTCTCTCACAATATCAATCTTGGATTCCTTTCTTTAGTGCAGGGGTTTACTGGAAATAGTAGAGATCAGCCTTATCCTGATGAGTTCATAGCTCCACACCTATCTTCATAGAATCATATAATAGATTGGGTTGGAAGAGACCTGAAAGACCATCCAGTTCCAACTCCCTGCCATGGGCAGGTATGCCACCCACTAGATGAGAATGCCCAGGGTCTCATCCAAACTGGCCTTGAACACCTGTAGGGATGGGGCATCCAAAAATTTTCTGGGCAGAGAAGTTTATTTTGAAATCATGCACAGTGAGAAAGAATTTACGGTTCAAAGAGTGAAGGGATATCATCCAGGGTGTAAGAAGAACTAAGTTTACACTTCTGACCAAGAAGCAGCTTGACAGTACCACATCCACTACTCTGCCAAGGGCAGCAGACCTCCCCTCTTTTGTGTGAATGGAATCCTACTGGTGGGCACTCTTTAAGAATATTTATCAAAGCAAGCTTCTTCTGGATGATGGAGAGAGAAACCTTCCGTTTATGGGACTGGTGGTTAGCTTCAAGAGGGATTTCCTGCTGTCAAGAGCTGAGAAAATTTTGGACAACCTTAGAACCAGAAGTTTAGGTGTTTCAGAAGCTGAAAGATTTAAAAAGGATTAGCTGTCCACAGAGTTTAGACAATTCCAAGATGAAGCACTAAGGTTTGTCACAATCAAGCTAGCAGTAAATACTGTTCCTTTGTTTTAATAGAGGAATAAACTAGTAAGTAGAATTTATTAATCTCTGCCTTCATGCATGTACACATACTTGGCATCCACTCACACAATACAGAGATGTGCTCTCCCATCTGGAGATAACAGGCACAGCATATTTTAATTAATTTAATTTGTTAAATTAATATGATTAATATCTAAGTATAAAATATAAACAGCAATATGAGTATTTTTAGAAAGCATCGCAACAAGCAGAATAACAAGTTTGCTCATCAGATATGTTGTATTCTCATGGGATAGTGCAGCTGGCCCTATGCAATTGGTTAAAGCATAAAAAGCAATAGTATAAGAAACTTGGCATAACCACTTTGAACACTGCACATTATAGTTAACTTACTTATAACAACTTATATCTTAGTTCCTGTAGTTTTTATACATGTATCAACTAATGCAAATTAGTCCATTTGTTACTTATGTCAAGTTTTCTCAAAAATGCACAGCAAAAAAATAAAGTTAACAAAATTCCTGTTTCCTGAAGTGATAAAAAAATAAAATTATTTTCAATGTGTTTGTTTTCTTTATATTCTTTGAGAGTTAAATAATGTATTAGTAGATTGTTCCCCCTCTTAAAAAGCAAACATCAAAAACATTCTTATGACAATACAATGTGAAAGAAACAAACTTCTTCAAAACTATTTTTTCAATACCAAATAAAAATTCATAAGAGACATGTGAAAACACTTACATGTTAACCCACATTAATGCAATAGAAGAAAGCAAATAAAAAGTAAAACGTGAAAAGTAATTCCTTTAAAAATGTTGTTCAAAATTATAACCCCCTTTTTGATTTCCTCTGCTCTGTACATGCTCTCTAACTTAAGTTGCAGAGTAATGAAAGGGCATCATCTCCTCTAGACTGTCATGCCCAAGGAGTTTTCAGCTCTATGGCTGAGCTCTTCACAGCCTTTACCTACAATTAAAGTCTTAAACCGCAATGCTTTGGAGTCATACAAGAAAAATTTTCAGTTAAATGGACAAGAAAATACCCAGACGCGATGCACACGGTCACTTTAGTCAAACTGTGTATCCAACCTTGATGATGACATAGTAAAATACATCCTAATGCATCTGATTACACTTAACATATTTGACTGCCCAGCAGGATGTCTAAAACTACAAACACCATTGAGTTGTATTTCTCTATAGAGACAGAAATTCTTATTACTAGCACCCCTTAAGGGTGTCCAGCCTGTAATGCCCCATAAGGTACACACAGTTGGCAAAGCCAGGCAGGCATCCTGAAGCTTGTTCTCAACTGACATCCCCAGTGGGGTCTGTTTCACAATCCAATACACATCTCTCATGATGCAGTAGAGACATCAAAGTTCTCAGAAAGATGTCAGTTGGAGGAGGCTTCTCCTGCCATAGTGATTAACTCAGCCCTTCTGTCTGCATGTGACAGACCCTCAGGAAAGACAACTGACAGGATTCTTACCATTCTTGCACAGGAACACATTTCTAAAACCCTCTCTCCTGTACATCCCTGTGAGATGGAAGAGACTCATATATGCTCCACTACTGTACATATTGCTTGCTTCCAGAAACGGGCATGAGGTCTATTTCTGGGATGAGAAAAAGCACAGCAGTGTGCTGCTACCTTTGCAGTCCAGACCCACCAGCAAGAAGAACTGTGTTTCTACAGCCTAGCACATATACATAGCATGATAACTGTGACGAGCAATTGACATCTGGCTTATGTTTTCTATTATTTTCCTAGTAGAAAAGGCACTTTTTAAATTTTTATTTATTTATATTTTTGCTGAATATGGAGAATGCAGACTGAAGACCTGCGTATCAACTGAGACAATAAATACGTCGCTACAACTTTATCAGATGTGAGGGTATGCATGTTCGTTTGGATGCAATTGCATAGGTTGGGATTCATGCCAGGCTTAGTTGAAGGTCATTTTTCCTGAGCAAGACTCTAACATTGTGACTGTCCCCTGTAGTACTGCACTAAAGCTAACAACTTCACTTTTGAGTGTTCAGTTTCACAAGCTTCACATTATTTTAAGATACCTTTTTCCTACACAATCTGAATGTAGAATGGACACAGATTGCCACAGAACTTCAAACCTTTACTTTATTTTGTAGATGATTCTATTTATTCCCTCTTTCCCTTTTCCTAGCTATAATGACATTTTGCAGGTCTTTTGAAAATCAGCATTTTGCTTTTCTTGTCAGCAGGGATGAGGGTGAAGCATTGAAGATAAACGACTGGAACTCTGCCATACAGGTGAACTGTCAGCATGTTAAAAAACAGATTGAAACTGGGAAGGAACTAAGTGAAAATTTATGCTCTGTTGGCTGCTTCTCATTAAGAAACATTTGCTCATGAATCTTACATTTTCAGCCTGGACTGCACTGAGTGATAAGAGCATGACATCATGCACTTTTCTGAACTGGGAGAGCAACATCTAAGAAAATGACTTTACAAAGAATAAAGGTTTTAGTCTTAACACTCTTGATTTTAAAAATTGAATGAAAAATTTTTATCAATTATATTTCTTAGCATTTTGCTAAGACCCAAGCCATGCCTTGGAGACCATGCACACTGACTTCAAAAGGACTATGTCTCTCATATGCTTCCTTCCTATTTTGCTATCTAACTCTACATTTTTCAAGAGATTCATGGCTTTTTGGAACTCGCATCTGAATAGATCACAAGTATGTACTTACAAGAAAGTACCACTCATTGTCTTGTGAAAATCAAGCCTCCAGCTCGATCTATAGATCTTTATCTGTGGAGGACAAACCTACAAAATAAACTCATTTTGAAAATATAGACCTCTGAGTATTATTTTTTGAGGGGATAAGGAAAGAAATATTTACTTCTTTACTAATATATTCACACATCTCTAATGATGTCATTTTCTATACATATCAAAAACATTTGATGTTTCTATAACAGAAAAACTGTAAGTCTAAATATTTGTTGAAATAAATAAATAAATAAATAAATAAATAAATAAATAAATAAATAAATAAATAAAGTTGATTTTTGCCGAATAAGTCTGGAAAATAGCTCATTTGAGCATTGGAGCAAGATCCCGCCTGTGGTTAGCTTGTGACTTAGAGAGAGACCCTAGAAAGGGGTCACTCTGTATCAACCTCCTTACTTACAAAGTGACCTAACTCTTTGACCTTATGAGGAACTTCAGATCATTGTCTGTAATCTAGGGATTCTTAACATTTTACCAAGAACTGACCTGTGCCACTGTTTGCCAGTTAGTAGCGTCATCCTCACTAGGATGGATTCCTTGATTCCACCTCCTCTGAACAACATAGATCACAGGCTCAATGGAAATATTGAATTTTGAAGACCACTTCACCTCCAGGTCTCCAGATTGCAGTTCTATGAATTTTAACTCTTTCCGGGGTTTCAGTGGAACACCTGCAATAGGAACATACAAACAAAAGTATTTGAATAATTTACAAAACAAGATAAAACCATCTGTAGGTGAAGCTGTATTAAAAAATATATATACTAATAAAAAAGATGGTTTGTCAAATGGAAGAGTAAAAGTGGGGAAATAGGTAGGCTGATAAGTATGTGCATTCAGAAGTGTTCACAACAAGCCTACCTCTGCCAACACTAAAATTTGTTAAAAAAAAAATCCTTACAATTATTTATTTAATTTAAAAAATAAAGGTACTAAGAATCTGAAAGTTGTGAGCTAAAACTTATCTCAGAGTTTCCAGATATACTTTGATAAGATGGACAAAGACCCTTTGATCCCAAGCAGCTATCTATACCTGTCATTCAGATTTTCACCTAATTTTTCTTTAAACAAATCTAATGATAAAATATCTACAGTGTCATTCAGCAATTCTTGCAGTTCTCCTGTGGATATTCTCCCATTGGACACAGCTCTTCTCCAAAGTCATGCCTAAAACTGGCCACAGACCTCAGCTAAGCCTTTACTGGTGTAGTCTAGAGTAACAGGACTATCTGATACATTTTACATTAGTCTGATGTATGCAAGTATGCTGCTTGCCTTCTCCTGAGCAGCTTGCAGCCATACTGTATGATATGTCACTCTCCACTCTTCCCTAAAGATCTAAGAAAGGTAATTCCAAGTGCTTCTACACTACAGGGAAAAATAAGTTCTTTATAAAATGTAATGGTAATTTCTCATTACATGTGTCACTGAAGGACAGTTATTCCTGTTTTTCGTACTCCTGATAACACTGCCTTTTGGAAAATATTTGCAGTAGCTTGAAAGAAAAAACAACTCCTCCAATTTGGCATCTTTTGATTAAATCAACACATCAAGTGTTAGATATTTTTCCCTAGATAGTTATTAGGAGCTCATATAGTTGATTGTGCATCATTTTGTCACAGATAAGACTTTTATGCTGACATACAATCTTCTTACCAAGTTATTGTATGAATTTGTGTTATTTCACCATTTCAGTGGGGGCCAACAAGTCCATCTGTATGCACTGGTTCTATTAATTGTAATATAAATGTTTCTACTCAGTCTGTCATAGATGGCTGGAGTACCAAGCAGGTAAACAAACTGCTTTCATATTCTAAGATGTCTTCCAAATCTGATTAAGTGATTAGCTACAAGTCAATAAAAATCAATATTTTAACCATTGAAGAAACCTGAAATTAACCTGAGTAAAATCCACTCTGGTTAACACCACAGTTTAAACTCTGGATATCATTCCACAGCCAGATGCCTTAGCCTAGTGTAACAAACATCACAGATCATGTCAGTTCCAATTTCTATATTTGAAAATCCTTCTTTAATTATAATGTACAATAATTCTTCAATTTGCATGTTAAGAAAACTTCCATCTGCTCTGCATTAGGGGCAGTTGGATTCACTTGATTGCAAGTTACTCAGCCTCTCTGGTGTTATGTAATTGTGTGCAGATGGATTGCAGCAGCATAAATGACTAGAGCATCGCACAAGTGCATTTTGAAACACTTTTGTAGAACCAGCATCATCAATTTCATATCCAGATGTGTAGATCCAATCATTCTTCAATGTGCTTTTTATTACGTAAATTGTCAGTCCTTTCATCATGCTGGGACAAATTAGTTCTCTGAAGTCTGTAGTGTTTTAAGAATTCAAATCACTGACTCTCATATATGTGCAGTACCAGAGCTCAGGAAAAAAACATTTCCAAAGGTATCTTTCAAATCACACATGCTATGTGCTATGTGCTATGAAAAATAAATGCATGCTGTTCCATCATAAGAATCTGTATTTTAAATATAGGAAGCTTCCATAGGAAGCTTCTATGGAAGGGTTTCAGACAGTAAAGGTTACACCTACGTCACCAGTACAATTCTAAACACAGTTGTTCGAAGACTCAGAAATGAACACCTCTAAAACTGTACACAATTGTTTTAATACAAAACTATTTTTCATGAAACATGAAAAAAGCCTTTAAATTTTGGTTGACTGTTCTGGCTCCAACTATCCAATTATGACACTGTCATACCATCATAGCCTTTACATGGCACAACATTCTCTTCACAATTCACTTTGCTCATATCTGCAGTTTGATCTGCTTTATTAATTGCTCCCTAACATGTTCCAGACAAAATTGGTTAGGCTGGTTTAGACAGCCTAACCCTGAAACTTTTTTTAAAAAGGGGGCCTGGAAAGTTCACAGAAGTTGGTGTTCTCTCACACTGGAGAGACCACTAACTGCTGAACAAGAAAAAGGTCATAGGTAATTTTTCAGCAGTATACAACAGAGTGTGGAAAAAAAGATACATGTCCACATCATTTCTTAGGGATGCATATGTGTATTTAGACAAAGTGAATGTGATCAAACGTTAGACATCAGTTTTTCTTCCTTTTTGTTCTGTGTTTTTAAGCTTATTTCTAAGCAGATATATTCCTCCCACTTACATCTTTCAAGTAGCAAATTTACTTTATATACTTGCTGTTAATTTATAACTTTATTATATCCACATAGGGAAAAAAAAAAAAAAAAAAAAAGAAGAGGTAGGCCATAGAGAAAGGACAAACACTTTCTGAAGTCCTTTACTAATTCAGACAACGTAAAGGAAGTAGATGTGACAGATGAGTAGGACAGAAAATTTCATATCACCAGCAAAGGGAAACAAAAATCTGAAGACTACATAACTGAGTAGCAATACTCCTAACAGGGATGAAATAAATAAATAAATAGATAAATAGATAAATAAATAAATATTTAATGATATGTCAATTTGAGCTCTATACTGAATGCAAGCCAATAAACAATTGGGAAAACAAGTACATTCAATCCAATGACATTTTCAATACGTGACTTCTGTGCAAGTGTATTTATATTAATATTATTTTAGAATTCAGCTTTAGTACTCAGTACTAGAGGGCAAATCCAGTTAAATCAGATGAGTATTTTATATCTGCTGTTGTAACTTTCATCTCTAGAGCTTGATCAACAGTGCAACTCTAGCAACTTATGTAGACTCTTTAGATTCAATCTGAGTTCATTTTCTAGCTGTGAGTGCTGTCAAAATGATAAGAATAAGTACTAAACTTATTCACTAGATCTTAGTCATGCTTGCAGAGTTTGCTCTTCCTTAGTGACAGGAAGGTCATTTACCCCTGGAGGAAATGAATAGCAAGCCTGCTCAGCTTCTATTTGTCCTTTGTTGCAGAAAGACAGGTTGAAGAGGCTAATTAGCTGAATTCATCAGCTGAGAAGTCAGTACTGCATTGGGTTGTCCTTCCTTTGCAAGACATATATGCTCTTACAAGCAAGCACCTCCTGCAGATAGGTGATAAGATCTTAGAGAAGATTAATTCTGTTTCTATATAATTAGGTTGAGCAATAGTAGACTTTGCAGTATGCAGTTATACAGCATATCATATCCTGTCAGATCTTGTATCCTCTCCAAAAGCATGCCATCTGGTTTTGTTTGTTTGTTTGCTAGTTTTGTTTTTACCTTTTCCAGCTGTCACATTTACTGGAATGCCCTGCAGTATGCAATTTTGTAATTGTGGTATGGAGCCCGACCGTGTAAACCATTACACATGCAACACAAATGCTGAGTTTATCACTATTCAATTTTCTGAAGAAGATGAAAGAAAGAAGTAAATAATCCCTTTTTAATAATTTTTATTCTAAAAGGTGGCGTGGATGACAGTGTATTAATTCCTTACAATTTTACAAAGCTGCTCTGAAGTTTCTTGGAAGCAAGAGAATTTCCCTTCTATATTGGAAATCTGGATCACAGTGCCTGCTGTTCAAAGTATTTCAAGTAGCATCTTCGTCAGTGTTATGCTTACTCAACCTCTATGACTTCTACATCAAATTTTCTTCGCTTTTTAAAGTAAATTAGACTGTTTCCTGATGGCCAACCCTGTATATTCAAACCCAGGTTTCAAAAGTCAAAGAGCATTACTTCTGACATACATTCTCATCACTAGGGACATTCAAAAACAAGGATCAACATTTCAGTTAATGGAATGAACTTAGAAACAAATCACCGTCTCTTTCACATATTTCACTTCCAACTTCAAAACAGACCTGATATTTATTGTTATCAAACATACATAAAATCACTATAGTCTGTTCTATTTCAAATGCTGTTAGCAGGTTTATACCCCAGGAAAGGGCAACAATTCTGACCTCACTCAAACATATTCATCCCCAGTGTTTTCAAGGTTGCAAACAAATGGGGCTCCGCAGATGGAAATAAAACTGGATTCAGATCTAAGCCTGGAGCTTAGCTCAGTCTTCTGCTGATTAGGATCTCCGTGGAGAGCCCAAGCTATCAGGAGCATAACTGAATAGTATTTATTTTTTATCACTAAAGTAGGAGAATGGATTTCTAACAAAATATTCAAATTCTGTGTAACAAGAATTTGTGTGGTTCACACATGGTCATTACTGTGTGATAGAAGCACATTTTAAAAGTATTTCCATATAAATACTTTTTTTTATTATTATTATTATTATTTATTTTTAATTTAATCATAAGAAATTAGAATCTGGAATTTGTCTAAGTACAAATCATTCTTTAATCTATATGTTCTTGCTGATGGATAGAAAGGAAAACTTTTTTTCATAGAATCTCAGGACTCAAATCAAGGCAATTAAAAACTTCTGAATAATTCATGGTGCCCTAGATGTAAGTAATACAGTAATATATATGTGGACACTATCATTTGTCACTATTTTATTCTTAGGTCATTAAGAACACCAATATACTGCATTGATTTGTTCTTTACCTTATTATCTCACACTTCCTATTTGGTAGTCCTACCTACTTGGCTTATAATCATAAATGTCATTTGTGATTAATATGACTTGAACTATTTATCATTAAATATTTTCCTGCTGCATTCTTTCTCATCTGCATCAAATTAAGTGAGATTTCACCTAAACTGGCAAGTTCATTCTACTTAAGATGATTCATAATAGCCATGTTTACATTCCATAGATTTTCAGATATGACCTTCATAAGGAAAAAATAAAAATAAAAATCAGTAATTCAAGCAACATTTTTCTATCCATCCATCCTTTCTGTATCCAGTCACAGCTCCCTCAAGGTCTTCACCTCCATACAAACTCTCATGACATAAAAGTCATGGTTTTCTAGGAGACTTTACTATGGCCTGAAGTTATTAGCCTAGTATGAGTATATATTAATAATAATCTCTACCTTTGTACAGATTTTTTGGAACTTGGCATGTGTGACCACATCCATTGGAACAGCATTTCTTCACGCCAGAACATTCACTATCTGCTTCACAGCTTTCAACACAGGCAGCTGCAAAACCACTGGCCTTCTCAGGTGCTGGGCAGTCCCCTTGCTTCACAGACAGGATGTACTTAAGGAATTCGCAGCTAGTTAGGCATTCATAATTCTTCTTGGGGAAAAGAGGCTAAAGTGAAAACAAAGGAATTGTATAAGGTTTTCAGCAGTGGAAAAATAAAAAAAAAAAAAAAAGGCGGGGGGGGGGGGAAGAAAAAATGTTGTACATTTTCCAAGACCTCCTAAAGAAAAACACAGATTTTCAGCTTTTGCAAGACTATCCCTAAAGATTTATATATTCAAGTTGCTTCTAAAAAAGCATTCCAAACACAGAATTATGTATTCCCTCAAGTAAGACCACCATCTTTAATGGAATAAAGCTGTTTACATCTGCCAGCTTTCCCTTGTTTTCCTCACACTGCTTGGCAACAAAGTTGCTCAACAACAGATTTGGGAAAAAAAAAAAATAATAATAAATCTCAGAACAAAGGAAAGTAATGGTCAAATGGTCTTTCCTTTTTTTTCTTTTTCTTTTATTTTTTTTTCTGACTGTCCCACATTCCTCCCTTTGTACTTCACAAGACTTTACCCACAGCATCTGATGTAATGCCACTCTAGATAAGTAAGTAAAATCTTCCTAGATTATACTTATACTCAGTTTGAACTGAGTTGGCTAAGAGAAGAGCATCTTTATGTTCTTGCTAAAATGTTAATAACTGTATAACTCTTCATGGTACTGGAATAAAATTTCTTATACAATGATCAGCAGAAAATACAGATTAAAATAACTCTTAAATGTATTTCTGAAAGATGAAAACAAATGTTACCTTTGTGAAATCAGGCTCTAGCTATAGGAGACATTGTTTCAAAACATAGACATTTTATGTACTATATATGTACTATTCAGAGGTTTGCAACGTTCATTTCCAACATTATTAAAAACAGCTTCTAGTACCCCACGTCATTCTGTGTGACACAGGGATTTCATCTCCTCTTTTAGCTGGTGCTTTATTTAGTTTGGTACAAAACCAGGTATGGTAAATCCCTCAAAATTATTGGTGGAACTGTAGGTAAGCAAACCATGTAACTGGAGTTATCTATACGCTTTCTTCCCATTTTAGAGGAACCAAAAGTCATCTACTCAGAAAGATCTGATGAACAAATTCTTAAGCTTACACAAAAACTATAACCTACTCTCCATCCAATTATTCACGTGGCTTCAATGTTTTCTCCCATATTCAAATATTATACTTTCTAATTTATACCATTCTCGTATTTCTGGCAAAATGAGAACGACGTTTCTCTATTAAGGAGGCCCAGGTGGTTCACTGAGTATGTGTCGGTTTATACTCCAAAGTCCAGGAACATACCACTAAGTTACCTCTCACACTTCATCCTATAGAGTCATCCAGATATTTTTTTTTTATCCAACTCTTAAGGATGCATTTGGTGATACAGCTTAACCAGTGTAAACTGCCAAAATGAGCGGTCCACTTTTCTCTCCTATTGACCCAAATGTTCCTCGGACATGCACTCCTACTTTTCTTCCTGTTGGGCTATACCTGATTCCACTTAGTCACCTAAGAAGCTAAACCAGCAAGCAGAAAGTTATAATTATGAGAAGGAAAAAAAAAAAAAAAAAAAAAAAAAAAGGAGACAGGTAAGCTGCAAGGTTCCTCCTCTAACACTAGTATACTTATTTGGTAGGTAAGAAATTGCATACAATGCAAGACCTTGGAAAATAAAAAGCTAAAATTTTGCTTCCAGATTTTGTAAAGAATACAAAAAAGATTGAAAAGATTGCAACACTCTCAAATGAAAACAGCCTGGTTCAGTTCAATCAAATAATGTCTGTGGAGCATACGCGAGTTTGGAGGAAAGGAAAATTATCCCTGTGTGTGTGTGTCTGTGTGTGTGAAGCAAATTTCAAATCCTAAAACATCACAAATTTGCAGCTACTTAATTAAAAACTTTATAGCTCCCTAAGGCATAATACATCCTCAAGGCTTCTCTTCCTCACCCTATTTCACAGCTCATTTTTCAGTTAGCTGCTAAATGTGCTGCTCTTCATTACTGGCTTTTGAAGTTCTAAATTTAGCTTCAACCACAAAACACTAATCAAAGAGGGATGCTCACTGTTTTCAACTACAATAGAACAGTGTTCTACAAATGTTTTTCTTTTAAACCAAATTTATACATATTTACACCCATATCTGGAAACATACAGCCTTAGTGAGAAGTGATATATGAGGATGACATAAATTAAACCCACTAAAACTGCCTTATTACACTACCCTAGAGTTTTGTTATATAAGGAAACAGCAACTGATTCTGGTTAAAGAACACATACAAGGATTGGTTTTCATGAGAAATTCTTGTTCTTCTAACATAGCTAAAGAGACTAGTAACCCCTTATTCCCTACTTACATGTAGTTATTTGGATCTAAAAATTAGTTTTGTTAGTGGAAATGACAGCTTTTCCTAATCATCTTCATGATATTTAAATTGTTTAAACATAACAGATGCTCTTCTACCAGCAGAAGAGTGCTCACAATGATAAGGAATGAGTCAAATCAGTTCAGGGCACAATCAGTTAAGATCACTTTAATTTTTTGCAGGAAAGGCTGAAAATCTTCATAAACACACACGTTAAATGATTTGAATAAAGGTGTATCTTTATTTTGATTTGGTTACAATAAATCAACTTTCTACTGGGATGATGTTTTCACTTTGTACTAAAAATCTGTTAAGGATTGTAACATGTGACTTCCACCAACTCAGCAGAAGCTATGTTTCAAATCCAATAAATTTTCTCTTGTGTGTGAGTTTAACTGATCTAAGCTTGTTTATTCACAAGGTTATTCTGAAACACTATGCATAAACAGTTTCCCAAAGACTTATTCCTGAAGAACTAAGCATTCTGATGCCTGCCCTCTGAATCCAGTTACTCCTGGATTCTTTGAAAAATCAGACTGACTTTCACATATAGAAAGGCCAACCTTTTCTAGTGACCCCGCACAAAGATTTCCACACTTGTGACATTTTGTCTTTTAAACAAAGATGCTCTTACTCTTTTTCCTCCACACGGCTGGAAAAGAAAGGAGGAATGTGGGAGAAGTAGCAGTTTATAGGAGGGTTTTAACAGCACTTTCTCAGAGAAATTACATAAGCGTGACTGAATAACACTTCAAACTTCAAGTTGAGATCAGGAAAAAAAATATATAATTTTTTTACTCAAACATTATATGGCTAAATAGTTATATGTGTATCCATTCAAATGAAGGTGAATGCTATAAAAAATCCCACGTTTGTTAGCTGTCTCCTTAAAGCTAACACCTCTAATAATTTCAGTGAAAGAGACAGCTAGAACAAAGTGTGAAAGAGTGCCCTTGGGCTGACATACCTCACAGAAGCTTTGGCAATGGTTTTTCTTCAAATCCCAGGATTCTTTGCAGGGCTCCAGGCACTAGGAAGAGTCAGTGGGGGAAAGTGTCAGGAAGAGAAAGAAATAAACATCCACAAATGACCCTAGTTCTTCTCCGGTTGTTTGTTTGGCCCATAGGAAGTTAATAACAGGCTTTAAAAATCCACTTCTCCTGAGGATAAGATTGTGTCATTGAGCCTTGGTGTCAAAGCAAGGTCATGCCAAGCCATGGTTAGATTACAAGAAACATTTTCAGCATTTCTTACTGTACAAGCCAATTGCCTCACTTATATATATGCCATCCTATTTTCTGCCTTACTGAATCTAGGTTCCTAATAATATTTAACACCATGTCACTGGATCACAGACCAATGTCAAAAGTATTACTCTAAACTACAGAAAGTTAAATCTTCTCCTCACTGACTAGCCTCAAGATTAGATGGGCACATTGTCTTCCCAAGCAAGAAGCTATTTCATCAAGCTATGGAGTAAACTCAGCAGAGATTTAGCCACTATTCCCATATAAATAGACAATGTTCCCTGGTCTGTTAGCAAAACCACTTTATTTCAAGTATCATATTATCATTTCTTCACCTTCAACCTCTAATATAATGGATATACAGTGAGTTTATATTCAAACTCTGCAAACAGGAGTCAAGCTTCACAGCATTAGCATCAAGAAAAATCTTTAAGAGTATTTACTGTGGCTGAAACATAAATTTAAACTCACATTCAGAAACCTTTTTTCTTCCTTTGTTAGACAGATGAACCTGGAAATTACCAGGGAGTCAATAACACCTAATCTTTCTGTTAACAGTAGAAAGATACTTACTGAACCAAAAAGAAAGGCCTTTGACATACAATTCATGTCATTTGACATGTGTTTGTATTATTTGTTTCTCTTACATATAGTATTAGTTTGGATGAGTCTACATTTATACTATTCAAAAACAAGCATGAACACATACAGGCTATATCTCAGAACAGCTGTCCACCTGTATCACTAATGTAAAAAAAAAAAAAAAAAAAAAAAAAGTGTTTTAAAAGTTAAACATTTTTCTTACTGGCAACAAAGCCTGAAAATGTAATAAAACCATTATTCACAGAGGTTACATACTTCAGGAATGCAAAACACCACTCAAACATTTGTTAAAAATACATATACTGGTATTTCAGATCCAACTTTTAGCCCTTCAAAATCCACAATGTGCTGTATACAGAGTAATTTGAAGGATACCTTATAAAATATCATTTAAGTCAGGAAGTTTAATAAAATCCAGAGTGTTGTTCATCTTGTGGTGAGTTAGTGTACATTGGAGCCCAATCCCATGATCATTCCTATTTTACAGCTCTCCTAACTATGTGATAGATTTAGCCATGACTTACAGAGGTATAAGTGGTGTAAAAACACAATGGGCAACCTTTTAATCTCACTGGGACTTTGTCAGTGATTCCCAGTGCTGACAGGATTTCCCTACCTTTGCCTTTTCCCAATTCTTCTTTCAATGTTGCACAGCCACAAAGACTATATCTAAACCAGCATATCCAGAATCTTGCCACAAGCTTGAGATGAGGACCAGGATCAAGTTCATGCTGACTGTATTGCTGGACCACCCTCCTTGCATGTTGTAAAGCAAAATATTTGATATGCATGGAAGGAATTACCAAGATGCTATATTTCAGAGAGGCTTGTTCAATGTTTCTACAGGGATGTCTTTACTCACACTGTAAGTAGGCTCCAGCATTTGATGTTTTGTCTGGCAGCTGTTCTGTTTCAATACTCATTCAGGACAGACCAGAATATTTTCACTTTGGACCCAGCATCTCCTGCCACCAGAAAAGGCATTATTGATGGGCATTTTAGCTCAGACACTTCAAAGGAAGGAACGACAAAATGAATGAGGTCAGAGCAGTATCCTGCCATCTGACTGCCCTCAGAATACTCCAATGAGAAAAAGATAATGTAGCTAGCCAAAAGTCTCCATCATAAGCTTCACAGGCACTGACTGGAGTATACACCCTCAACTACATGGACAAAAAGTCATGATGTTCTATATTCCTGTTGTAAGAGGACTTGACAGAGCACTGGACTTAGTCTAGCACATTGGGCTGGTGTATAAGCCAACTGTGCAGCTTCAGTGGAGCTGTACTTTTTTGTAGGTTGGAGAAAAACTGGTAGCTGACAGCAATGTTACCAATAACCTTGCACTAGAATTGTTTGGGATTGTCCTTCTAAAAAGATAGAAATTAAGCTTGCAATAACGTAGATGAGAGCACCTCATAAACACTGAGTTTTATGTTTATCCTGTTAGCTATTCTGTTGTGAGGTTCCCTTATGGTGGGGAAGCTGAGGAATGGAAAGGAAACTCATGGAAGAGCTGGAATCTTAATCTACATCTCTCATCTTTGAGTCCTTGAATTAAACCATGAAACAGATGAGATATTGAGATAGTGAGTTTTGCCCTCTGAATGGCAATAATCTCAGGAAAAGAGATACCTTATTTTCTCCATGAATTCTCTTCTGATATTTTTATTTGGAGAGGGAAACGTGTGCCAGATCCAATGTACAACCTAGGTCTGAAGAAGGGCTGCTGTATACATAAATTACTTTCTTTTTCCAGACATCTTAAGTTTCATCTACAAAGGGCTTCTCATTTTTGACATGCTTTGTTATGAATGTGCATCAAGATGAATAAAATGGAGTAGAATAGAGTAGAATAGTTCAGCTGTACGGTACCTTCACAGATCATCTAGTCCAACTGCCCAACCACTAGCCAAAAGCTAAAGCAACTAAACACGATCGTTATCCAAGTGTATCTTGAACACTGACAGGCACAGGGCATCCAAACATCTGGCTAGGAAGCCTATTCCAGTGTGTGACCACCCATAAATTTCTCCAAATGTTCAGTCTGACCATCCCCGGGTGCAGATTTTTGCAGTTTCCTTGCATCCTGTCATTGGTTAACACGGCAAATAGTGCCTCTCTCTCCACTTCCCCTCCTCAGAAGGATGCAGAGAGCACTGAGGTCACTGAGGCCTTCTCTCCCACAGACCGGGCAGTTCAAGTGTTCTCAGCCTCTCCTCACAGGACATGCCTTCCAGTCCTCTTACCAGTTTTACTGCCCTCCTCTGGACGTTTTCAAATACTGTAACACGGTTTTTGTATCATGGAGCCCAGAACTGCGCATAATATTTAAGGTAAGGCTTCATCAGTGCTAAATACGGTGGAAGAATCACCACTTTTAAGCTACCGAAGAAGATACTTGCAGTGCTCTGGATCATACTGAAGTAAAACATTTCTCCCTCCAACATAGCTCTTCATCACTTTTAGCCCACCTAGCTAGGGCAAACACAAAGTTGAAAATTCTCTCAAGAAAAAGCAGAATCAGGCCTTACACTGACAACTTAAGATTTTCTGACAGGTATCTGTCACTGCATAAAAAAATTAAAATCAAGAAAATGTGAGTCAGAACTAGTTGCAACAGCATCAGTTTTCTTAAATCTAAGTCTTCACAGAATAGAGTAAAAAAGAAAAAAAAATCTCAAAATATAAAATTTGGATATGACATTTCCAACAACTTGAATGCAATTCAGCAAAGACCTGACCCCAAAGCTCCCCAGACTGATAGGAGTCATTTCATCATGCCTTGATGTCTGAAGGGAAAGCATACACCATTTCACACCAATACAAAGAATTTTGAGGAAATACCTAGAAAACCCCTGAGAAAACCATTCCCATCCAGCAGGCAAATGCATTCAGGTTTTCAAGACAAGTGTGAACATGTGTACTTGTTAAAAAGACACTGAAAAATAAGGAGGAATCTAGACCCAGAAACAGCTGTCCTTGACCGTTTCATGTAATGAGAAATGCCTTGCAGGCAGTCATCGCCACCTGCCCTCAGGAGTTAAGCCATGCTGCCTAGATGGCTGATTGGCCAGACCAGAGGCAACGGGCAGGCAGGCAGGATGCACCATTGCTGGCCACTGGTTGCCCGGCCCTAGCCCCATGGTGAGGGTAACATGAGTGCCAGAGGGACATGGCTGCCTGTAGAGGGAGGGGAAACTCAGACTTTGTGGGCCATGGCACTCCTCAGAAGATGATGGGTGTCGATGACATGGCCTTGCTAAACTGAATTCTACTAAAGCACCTGTTTGGTCAGCTCCTGTGGTTAATCCTGGGAGTTGTAGGCTTGCTTTCTCCATCCAGGCCTTGGCAGTGTTGTTGATGACTGCTAAACTATGCAGCAAGGGCAGGGAGGAGAGCTAACAGAAAGTACTGGCCAACCTTCAAAATCCATCTGTGTATATGAGCACACACATAGGTGTAAACATTTGAGATATTACTATAGATCTATTAACAATGAGACAATCAAATTAGGAAAAAAATACTGTTCCATTCAAGGAAGAAATCTTAGTATTGATGTATTTTGAATTATACATACTTGGTTAGAGCAATCTAGGTCTTTAAAATCCCTTTAAAGAGCACTTCTTTGTCTTTTTTAAAACATTTTTTATAATTCTGTATTGATAACATCCTGATGTGTACTGTGATGGTCCAGCTGACAAGGAACAGGTTACTAATGTGGAATGTGTTACCTTCTGCGACCACTAATTTATTCTAAATTAGTACTGCAGTGCAAACCTCCCAGATCTGACAGGAGCAAGTGAGGACAGATAGGGATAGTAAACATCAACTGCACAGCCACCATTGCATTATATTATACCACATCATGCAAGGGTGTAACTTCAGTGGTTGGGATTCATGGGGCCTCTGAGACCAACACCCTAATAGACTTCTCTAGTTTACTTACATGACCTCATCCAGAGCAATTTGACATTAAAGCTCTAAGGGTTAAGTCATAAGAATAAAACATTTTATATTGAGCACTAATATCAGAAAGTAAAAGGCAATACAAGCCATCCAGCAGCAGTCTTAGTTAACAAGAAAGAGAGCTGCATTTCCTTGCAGTATTTGTTATATCCATTATGAAAACACTACCAAAAGCTGTGTAACAGGGTTTCGAAATATATCACTACATATACAATTAAGATTTATTTTTAATAATTGTTATGTAAGGAAGATGCATACAATCAGAAGAAATGGTGAACTTATAATGCATCATTTGTTTTACTTAATTTTCAGGAATTAGTTTCTTTCTCTCTCTCCTTTTTTTTAAAACAAACAAACAAACAAACAAACAAAAAAAGATGGTAAATGGCATATCTTCCTATTATATAATACTATTATATAAACCTCAAACTTATACTCTATCTGGCTTCTTGAAAGGTATGAACAACCTTTATTTATCTCAAAATTGTGTTAATACTGAAATATTTTTCTGAAATTACATTCAAAACAGCATTAAACAATTTTAATTCTGGTTTCACATCCAAAAATTGTGCTCATAATAAACATAAATTATTTCTGCAGATGGGACTGCCAGGGTCACAGAACCACTAAAACCTCTGTTTCACCAAACTCTGTAGAACACAATTACAGATTTTCCAACTGCAAATTCTGAATGTAACAGAAAAAATATATTTATATATTATTCAAAATAATATCCAAATAAGCAGGAGAAGGAGAGCATGCTGACATGCTTCTTCAAAGCCGTACCTTGCTACTTGGGCAGAGAGGGGGACAAACCCTTAATTTTGTCTCTCTCTACTCAGCTTTTTACAAGGCTTAGGTATACAGTTTCCGAAGCAAACTATAACTGATTTAGGTGCAATCATCTGCTAACCAGCACTTTAGAGAGTGGAGCACTTATTTGAATGGTCATAATGGTCACAACATAATGGCCGTTTCACAGCAGAATGGAGTATTTCTGCGAACCTATACTGGCTGCAAAGTCAAGCAGAGCCGTTTAAATTGCTACAGCAAACACTTGCATTTGATGTGCTGCATTTGATGTGTGTATTTTATTTAGACGTGGGGGCACTAAAAGCACACATGGGTATTAGTGCTCTCCTGTTATGCAAACTTGCAAATACCAGAGCAGTAGATATGGTACAGGCAATTTTCAGAACTGGAATTGCTGGATATCTAACAAACACCCGAGCTTGAAATAATCATTTCCTTTTTCTTAATTACCTATTTTTTTCAGTAGAAAGTATCAGGGGTAACAATACCACCATTTTAAGTGTTAGCAATTTGAACAAAAAAAAAAATCCTATCAACACTCTAAGCAAATAAATGTAGCTTTATTACTTAGGATCAGAATTAATATTTCCTGGAACAGAGCTAGGGAAACGGATAGACATAGCATATCAGTTAAGTCTGTCTGGGCCTCTGCATATACCAAGTAGCATTACAGGCTTTGTTCCTAAAATGGACATTATGTTTCAAAAATTTGGGGGAAAATGTTGTTCTGCTTGCACTGATCTCTGAAAAGTCACCACTTCAAATATCCACAATATCCATATCCAGCATCAGAGCACCAAAAAGACTACGACCCATGCCGAGAACATCAGGTCAAATTTTCTGGAAGTCTGAGTAGCCTTTGCTGTGAGTTCCCAGAATTAAACAAAATGAAAACTAACTGATACATATACTGAAGGTGAGAATCACTGAATGTGTTGCAAATGAAAGAAATATTTTAACATAAAATATATGGAAAGTAAATTACTATTCAGAAAATAAATAAATAAATAAATAAATAAATAAATAAATAAATAAGAGAAGTCATATCATCGCACTTTAGCTAAAATGTTGCAGTTTAAACTTTTAAATCTTTTTCAAATCTTTTAGAGTGAAAATAACTTTTAACACTGACAGCTTGATATTTATTTGCATAGTTTAGTTGCCTGGTATGTCAAACTTTACCAGAACTGTTTGTTTGAAAGGACAGAACAACAATCCTAGGATGCTTTTCATGTTTCTGTTCTTTGTTACCAAATCAAAATCATGGCTATCTATGTCAACAGAAAATTGGCTCCCAGACATTAGATCATTCCTGATCAATGGTTGTTAAAGTGTATTCATAGAGTTTTTATACCAGCAGAAGAAATCAAGAGACATACCTTCCTCCTTTTCCCCACCTCATAGCCAAGAGTCTAAGGTAGTCACCAAAAAACAACTTTGAGTTCTTATTTTGCCTGATTTTGAAACACTGAATTGAACCTAAACTACCTACATTTGAGATTAATCCACAAAATACGAAGTATTTGATGGAGCATCCTGTTTCAGCCTGCTGAAGCTGTTTTGTCTTGTATAAGCAATGAGCTCTTCTCTAAAGAAGGGCCTTAAATAAGGGACTTCTCTCCTTGAAGGAACATGCCCTAATGGCACTTTCTGATCACCTTGAAGTTCTTTTTCAATGTTTATAATGTGTGCAAATATTTTGGTTATGCTTATGCACTGTAGTTATTCCACCACAACTTCTTTCCTACACAGATAATATTATTTTTCATGGTCTCGTTCTTTCACACCTTTATTTCCTCTACCAATCTTCTCTGTCCTTAAAAGTGTTTGAATTAATCTTATTCAAACTATCCAAACTTCTGCCACAAAGACTCTTTTCCTATTCTCCTAGTGACCTGCTTTTATGTACTGTATCAAATGCCACTTACTTATCTTTTTCCAAAACTCCTCCTAGACCTTATTCTAAATCTATACATTCTAACATTTCACCTGTCGAGATATAAGGCATTAGAATGGGCAAAATGCTATGAAGCAGCAAATCAAGCCTGGAGCACTCATGCACACAAGATATATATACTATGTCAGAGTGCATAAATTATATTATATGGAATGAAGAGAGATCATTTAAAAAGGTTAAGAAGGGCTTCTGTATTAAATTTCTTTCCAATAGTGATAATAGCCTGAATTGCTTACTGCCTTCCACCTTCTGAGCTATTTCTTGTGTGTGGAAACCTGTAGTAGTGTTGCTACTATACTACCAGTAATCACAGAATCGCAGAATCGTCTAGGTTGGAAGAGACCTCCAAGACCTCCTCTAGTCTAACCTCTGACCTAACACTGACAAGTCCCCACTAAACCATATCACTAAGCTCTACATCTAAACGTCTTTTAAAGACCTCCAGGGATGGTGACTCAACCACTTCCCTGAGCAGCCCATTCCAATGCCTAACAACCCTTTCAGTAAAGAAGTTCTTCCTAATATTCAACCTAAACCTCCCCTGGTGAAACTTTAGCCCATTCCCCCTCATACTGTTGCCAGGCACGTGGAAGAACAGACCAATCCCCACCTTGCTACAGCCTCCTTTAAGGTACCTATAAAGAGCGATAAGGTCGCCCCTGAGCCTCCTCTTCTCCAGGCCGAACAATCCCAGCTCCCTCAGCTGCTCCTCATAAGACTCTCCAGACCCCTCATCAGCTTCATTGCCCTTCTCTGGACTCTCTCAAGCACCTCAATGTCCTTCTTGTAGTGAGGGGCCCAAAACAGAACACAGTAGGTGCAGCCTCACCAGAGCCGAGTACAGGGGGACAATGAATTCCCTAGCCCTGCTAGCTACACTGCTTCTTATACAAGCCAGGATGCAAATAATGAAGTGAACTAAATGAATTAGAAAACAGTAGTAGTTCTAATTCTTGGCTGAACTTTCATGTTTCAGGCTGCAGTCCTGCATTGCAGTTTACCAATACAATGATCTATTATGTTTGTATCTGTTACATCAATGTATCATGGATCTGTGACAACAACTCTTTTCCTTTTAAAGCTTCTCCAAGATTTGCTCCTATAATTTAGAGAGCAAGCAACATGGCAGAAATTTTTGCGTTGTATGTTCTTAATTTCTAGATCACTGTTCCCTGTTGCATGTTGTATGTCCCATCCCCACTGGATAGGCTGTCACAATTTGTTTTCAGCAGTAGCTATAATGATTGGCTGATGGTGACTGTAAAAGAAGCCCATCTTGCATTCTAAATTGCATCTTTCTTATACTGTATTTCATTTCTTAATGCTTGTCTATTTGCTTTAGTGATTAGATTACATAATACTTTTAAATTAAAAGTGATCATAAATATTTTGACATTTTAGATATGCACAGAATTTTCATTGAGAAAACAAGATTCTTTTAGTCCCAAACAGAAAAAGGAAAACCTCTTCAGGCTGGCACTTTCCCCTTCCAATCTGTTAAAGGCAGCTTCAGATAACCACACACAGTCTTGCTATAAACACCATCTTGCCATGGAACTTGAGTGTCTATCAGAGCAGCACTGTTCTCTCCAAGCACAGTCAAGTTTTTTGTTGCTGTTTTATAAATGAGTTAAACTAGTCAACTCCTCTGATAGCAGATGACTCTCCTTGTATATCATCCTGCAAATTCACACATACATTTCTGAATGAAAGAGCCGCAACTAAATGTTCTTTTTGCTTGTATCTACCGCAGTATGGTTTTATAGACCACCTAACAATCGGAGACGAAGAAAGAAAAAAAAAAAAAGAGGGAAAGGGGGGGGTCTTTTTGTCTAAATTGTTACTTTGTTTCCCTTCTCTGGCTTTCTATTTCCCTCCCAGCACGACCATCACCATCAGAAACGACATATTCCGCATTACTAAATAGCAAGAGACATAGGGCTTTTCACTTCTAATTTCACGCCATAATAAAATGCAGTGGTTGTTTCACTGGGGGACCTGAAAAGCCTTCCTTTGTGAGGCTTGTTTGATGGTCAGGTTAAGTATCACATTCTGGCAGCAGGCATCTGTGCCTCCCTCTTCATGCAGTTGTAGCAAAGGGGGAGGAAAAAGAACAGAAAAATGAGAAGGAGATTGTCTTGAAAAAAAAAAAAAAAATTTAATCCCCTACTCTGAAGCAAGCAATTTACATTACATGTCTATTGCTTGGCCTAAATATTTTTAAATCTGTTGTCCACCACTTTGATGGGCAGATCAAGCTAGTAATAGTAAGTCTAGAACATTTTCAGTGTATTCAGAGTTACACTTGTTGCTTTAATGGAAAAAAACTAAAGACCGGAAATAAGTAGACTAATGATACATATTTGTGTGGGTGAGAAGAAGTAAAATAAATAAATAAATAAATGGATCTAAGGAAAATGAATTTGCATTTCTATTTGTTTTAAAATACATGCAAAGTTACAAAAAACAGCAAAGGTGGTCAGCAATAATAAGCAAACAATATGGTGTTTCTAAAAAGTATCAGGATTATATGTAATAGAAATATAACTTCATTCTATAGGAAATAGAAGTTAAAATTCAGTTAATTTCAAGTTAAAAGGAAAAAAAAAAAAGATGTAAACGGAATCTCTGTTAAGTGCTCTACACTTATCTTGGCATTTTCTAAATATATTCCCACTACACAAAGAATGTTTTTCTGCCCCATGTTTAGAATTCCTATTGTATCCATTGAATCTATTGTAAAAGGAGATAATGTATTTCCTTTTCAATAATCTCTTCATGTATCTTAACACAATCTACTGAAGGAAAAAAAAAAAAAGATTAAAATTCTATCAGTTTACATGACAATTCATGGAATAAACATTGCTGGATAATACTTTAAAAGCTGGAGAGTTTCATATATGATTAAAAAATTGATTTGTGATTTAAATAATTAAGTGCCCGAATACCTTAAAAATTTCAAACTAAGTGACCTGAAATAGCTATCTTGCTTCAAAGGAATTTCTTTCAAAGGTTATTAAATAAATTACTCTCAACTACTTTTTTTCAATGTATGCTACACATTAGCAAAAAAGACTACACTTTCATGCTAAATTTCTTGGTTAGTCTTCTAATTGCTAGGCTTTTGAGGTTATAGTTACACTGTAGGCATAAGCGAATCTAAATCCATGCCACCAGAAGACAGGCAGTCATGAACCATGACTAGCAATCCTTCAAATGGAAATGAGCTGAAGCAGAGACCCTAGATGAAAAAGTAATCAGTTCTTAGCCAAGTAAACTTCCCCATTCAGCTCACTCAGTAGCCTCATAAAAACAAGCTGTCTGGGGCAGGGATATGCGCAAAAGGGAAGGAGAGAGGAGTGTGTAAACACCTCTTTAATTGATAGCTTGCACTTAAAACAGCTTAAACCAGTCATAAAACCATCGTCTAAAAAACAAATACTGATTCATTTTCACTACTAGGCTGAGTAATAAAGTTTGACATTATGGTGTTGAGAGGTAAGCAGGACAAACTGGCAGATGAGTTAATAAATAAATAGTTTGGATCACACCATCGCAGAATGTAATAAACTGTCCTCAGCCTTGTGTTGGAAGTATTGAGATGGATATATTTTCCCTGGCAGCAGGTTTGGGCTAGACCAATGGCCATTTCCAGTCTCAGGACATAAAGGAATATGATTCTGCTGACCAGACTGTCGGGAACAGCTTCTGATTTCAGCATTCATCAATGCAGTAGTTCATCTCTGTGGCTCAAACAGGTATCACTGCATTACTTTACAGTATAAATTCAGAATGTTAATTGGGCAAGCACAATTCTTCTTAAATTTAGATGGCAGATATCGTTCCTAAAAGAATTTCAGGTGTGGCTGAATATATATCTTTTTTTTTGTTGTTGCTGTTGTTTTTTTTGTGTGTGTGTTGTGTTGTTTTTTTTACTTCATCTTGGAAGCTATTTTGATTCATTATCCACTGATTTCTAACATTACTAAAACATACTGATCCTTCCAATTACAGACTACAATACATAAAGAGAAAGACTGATAGTAATACACTCCTAGTCATCCTAAAGTGACCTATCATAGTGTGCAGATGCTGAGATAATGAAACAGAATATAATTGTCATAAATGCGATGCTGTAACACAGCAAAAAATGTGAAGTGGAAATCTGGGACATGTAATGCTTCATCTGCTTTTCTGCCATTCATCTTAATGGGACTCTTGAGCAAGCTCTCAGAGGAATCAAATACAGTGAGATTCTGGAAGCATGTTGGTATTAAGTCCCCAGAGAACAACTGTCTGATAAGCCATTCTTTGCATAGCATTTCCTATACTGACAGATGAAATGGATAGCTTCCCTTTTTATGTAAAGATATGCAAGGAAACTCATACTAGTTAATGAAGGATAGCCAAAGGGTCACAACCAGAAATTGTAATTCAAGATTAAATCAGCACAAATTGCAGGTGCCCTGAACATCTCAGGAACTGTCTACTCTGATTGCCCAGAGGCATCCTAAATGTCACAGCAATGTGTGTCTACATAGGACTACTAGAATGTTCAGGTGTAAAGAGAAAGCATGTACCTGTGAGCTGCTGTGTAATTCCTGTAACTGCAAAATTGCAAAACTTGACAATCCTGAAGAATCTTCACTGTGGACCGTGAAGTTGTGGCACCTCTAACTCTCTAACTGGATATCATTCTTTACCACTTATCTCAATACCAACAGAGTTAGGGTAGGCAGTAGTAGTAAGATTGCAGGCAAAAGGAAGGAAAAAAACAATGGTGCTGGATGAGAGAAATAGAAAATGGAAGGATAGATTAAATAAAAATAAAAAAAAAAAAAAAGTACTGCAAAGCTTTCCATGCAAAGTCACCTGTATGGACTGTATATCCCTGAAGGTATATTAATGTGTAATAAAATACTGCAGCTTTTTCTTCAGTTCAGGACACTTTCAGGTTTTCTGTTTTCTATTTAGCTACTTCTAATGAAACATTTTAGGGACATTCTTTTAAGAGTTAAACACCCCTTTTGAAACCAAACATCAGGGAAGAAAGACTTTGGAGCCAATACACAGAGATGCTAAAAACTGCTTTGGAGCCTTACAAAAGACAGCTCTAACTCTTGTCCCAGTAGCTGCTTTTCTCATGAATCATTCATGCTAGGCCATCCTCCTCGCTACCTTACAATTTACTATGAAAGCTGAAGCAGGTAGACAGCCAAAAATAGAAGGTTTTTGCTGGCCATGCAAATAGTGACCAAAGGCTAAAGACAGAAGTGAAGAATGATCTCTTACTATTTGTCAGAGCCAGGAAAGCTAGGTAGGAACTTGTGCCAACTTTATATGTAGAATCTCGTTGATCTTAAGATATGAAGGGCAGAGCTCTTATTCTCTGTGGACTATTTCTCTCCCATGTCCCAACCTTTCCCTCAGGGCCTATGTAGCACTGAAAATGTAGTACACTCTATGATTTTGCTACAGAAAAAGAGCAACCCTATATTTTAAAATTCACAAAAGAAGTCATTATTCTGTTAAGTAGGTGGTTTTCTCTCCTTCAGTAGGATCTAGGCCCAATCGTCCAAATCTTACCTCATGAAATAGCTGCAAATTTGAGATAAAACAGGTCTGTTTTCTGCTCTGGTCCCCTCACAATTTCCCGTTGCTATGAGAGGCTATCAATGAATAGTGGGGAACCAACCTGTTTTTCTTGAAAAATAAAGAAATTTCTTGAGGTCTAAATATCCCCCACAGTAATAATACCAGGTACCCTAGTCTTTGGAGATGGGAAACAGTTCATTATCGTCAAAGCTCAAAGGAACATGAAACACCAGGTTGAGGAGATATATAACTTTGTGGCCAGAAAACTCAGTAGGAGCTCTGCTTTAAATGTACCAGGGCAAAGTTAGTTATTTCCCCAGACAGAAAACTATCTGTGCCTTACTTCAGTTGCTCATTCACAGGTATCTATATCCAATAAAGTTCAAAGCATGACAACTGGCCTCCAACTGCCTCTCTTGAAAGGCAAATGCCTTTTTCTTAGGCATCTGTCACATTTGCCAGCCTTACATGAGTGACTCCAGGACTCTATGGAAGCTTAAATGCAACACGATGCTCATGTATAAACAAACAGTACAGACCTAGTCCAGGATTACGATTTAAAAGCCTAGCTGCACGTAAAACAGGGTCCCAGCTTCCCATTATCTGATGGAGATCTAGTCAATACAATCAGTGGAAGAACCTGTCAGTGGACCTTTGTCTCCTATAGGGTGAGATAAATAGCTCTCTGGACATTACTGATTGGATCCCTATTGCCAACAGTGGGAGCCTGGATACCCAAACCACATACAAATTATATAGAATCCAAAGCTCAGGTGTTTGAATCTCAAATTAGATTCCACCACTGGTGAAGGTACTGTTAATTAAATTGGCATGCTTGGGTTATCATACTGACAAACCATTTTTTACCCAAGAACTAATATTCCACAATACCCCTGGAAACAGAATATTTCTGTAGCAAGCATTTCAGGCAGACATTTATGTTCTAATTCTGTGGCTGTGTTATATTTCTAACATATAAAAACACTCAGTCATAAAAGTAGATAAAAAAGTACTTATGGAGAGACTTCTAAACAAGATGTAAGATATAATCTGGTCTGTTTCACTGCCAGTCACATTCGTTACATGATTTTACTCATTTTTACTCTCTCAATCCAATTTGAACTTATATAATTTTTGAATGCTGTAACATTTCAAATATGTTTAGTTCTACGTATGAAACCACCAGGGCACTATTTCTGCTTATTCAAACAAACTGTCTCAGTCATTTCATATTTTCCACAGTATTTCTTTGGGCAAGAGATTAGAGAAGAATATGTAAGCACCTTGGGGTAACCATACTATATTTGTCCGAACAAATGCATCAATTGATGCTGTATAATAAAATTCTTTTCCTTAACCTCCACAAGACGGTTAGATAAAATATTTCTACCACCACATAAAACTTCTGTTGCCCAGTGGCATAACTACTAGTATGTACACTGTTTACAGAATTACTTGTAGCATAAAAAACACCTGTAGTCTTCATTATAAATGCCAGTGGTTACAGATCAAACAATGAAAAATAGTATTTGGGGAACACTGCAAAATTTTTCAAGTACCATTGTTTTTTATACACAAGAGAATTAAGAATATTTCAGGATTTTGACTATTAAAAACATCTTAATAATGTCTGACTGTAAAGAAATATAGTGCCTCTCTCCTTCTGTATTTTACAGGTTCCTAGTGGAATGGCTGCAAGTTTGGATCCATCTGACAGATGCATTCTTCAAGTATACTAAAATTTCCTTATGCGTTCATAGAAAAATGACCTATTTTGCAGTTTAACCTCAGTGACTCAGTATCATAGGGCCAATTTTGTGTGTAAGTTAACATATGCAACATTCATTAAAATTAATAGGAGCCACCCAGGCAACCAAGGAGATAGAGTTTGTCCCAAAATATTTCATATATTTGGCACAACTTCTAGAACAATATGCCAAGTCACTTGCATAAACAATCTTTCCACTCAGATTCTTAAAAAAAGCAACAGCAACAACAGCTGTTGCTTGTTGTCCAAACACATCTTTGTCTTTTTAATTTTAACCTCTTAGACTAAACTATACCTGCTTTTTAGAGACTAATTTCAAATGATGTCTTTTTCAGTTATTTTCTTCTATGAGTACAATTTTCCTCCAGACATTAAAAAAGTAGCTTGAAAATGATATTCTTCTAAATTGTAACCATTACTTACTTTTATTTACTTACTTCTTCATCAGTTCTTCTCTTGCTCAGTGTAACTATTGAAATCCTTTTCAGTCACTAAAATGACCAGCAGGGAAGGCTGTATCAACAACATTTAGATATAGAAGACTTACCAGAAAAAGGACATCACTGTAGGCAAAGACGGATTGATTTCATCCACATTTAAATATATATATATATACTTCTTAAGTGTAGTTCAGGCTTTACTTTGGTTACAGAGACTCATGATACATACGAAATCATTATAATTTTAATGAAGCTTACAATATCATATAACATGCTCTTAAAGATATAACCTATGACATTTAAGACAAGAAATTATCTTGTGCCTGTACAAGACCTTTTATGTTATTATAATTTCATCTCTATTAGTATTATGCTAGAGTATCAAAGTTCTACCACTCCAAACTACCTGCTGATATAATTTTATATTTTTCTCCCCTCCCTGACCTGACAATGGCACAATGAAGGTGCAGTGCTTTACCACATAAAGTATTTTTTGATATAGAGAAAGAATTTTAGCCATAGATCATTATAACTCATTTTTTGAAAAATGTCATCATATCTTTCCAGGCACAAATCCAAACCAAGAATTCAAAGATTGCTTCAAAATTCAAGATTGATTCAAAAACATGCTGGCCCTATCTGTAATATATTTTAAACTAAGTTATTGCCACTAACCGTTCTTAAGTAACTGACTTACCCTGCAAATACTATAAGCTAAAGCTTTCATTTAAGAGCTTTATTTTATTTGCTTCGTGGATTGTTTTGGCACATTTTCCTGTTTCACACTGAAAAAGTGGGAGTATGTTTCATGTACTCTGAAAACATTAATTTAATGTTTCAGAAGAAAAAGAAAATACTCTGAAGTTCTTTATTTGTCACAACCCAAACTGCTCCAATTACCCCCATTTGCTACATGAGTCTCCAGAAGCTATTTCCTCCTTAGACCATTTTACTGATTTTTCTAAATGTCATGCTATCTTACAGTCAGATTCTCTTTTAAACAAAACATAGAAATGTATCTTTAAAAGGATCACTTTGTCTATGACAATACAATATACAGTCTAGAAAGACAGCATATTTGATGTTTGAAACAGTGACCTCAAAACATAAAGAAAACAGAAGCAGACTAAACAGTGACATCTACTTCCTAAATTTACACAAGGAACACTTCATCAGTCTATATATTCTAAAGCTTTTCAGGTTTTGTATGTGTGTGTGTTTTGTTGTTTTTGTCATTGTTTTGTGATGGTGGTGGGTTTGTTTGTTTGTTTGACTGTTTGTCTTTTGGGGGGGGGGGGTATCCCTCAGTTATGCCAGTTCCTTATAAAAGCTTTATTCAATGGGATGAAGATTACACACAATATAAGACCTGTAGTGGGCTTTATCTGACAATGCTTTGCTTCTTGTATAGCCATTAAAACCAAGCACAAAACAAATGATACCAAATTAGAACATCAGTGTTTTCCAACTCTATTGGATCCAGTCTGGAAATTAGAGATGATGTCTTTACAAAACAACCAGTGAATTGGTTGAGAGGCATAAAAAGGTATTACTCAAGATGTAGTTGATGAATGGCATCCTCCTCACTGGCTATTAAATTAAGTATTATAGGTGAGAGGAGATGCAATTCCTATTACCTTCTACAATGAGAGAGCACCTTGTGCAGAGACAAGCAGGTGAGGCTCCATGAACAGCATAAGCCAAATCAATGGTTCAGTCCTCCTGCTCTGCCTGGGATGCCCATTCTCTTTGCTCGTTTGCACTTCAACTGAAAAAGTGAACAGCTGGCTGCTAATACTGAAAAAACCCCTCTGCTCGTCTCTTCCATCCAGATGATGAGCTGACCATGCTCATTTCAAAGTTATGGTAGTGGGACAGAACAAGTAGCTGGAGGAAGGTAAGACTGACCCTTGCAATGTCATCCAATATACAAAACAGCTTCGTGGACAACCTACCCCAAAAACATTTTATATTGAAAATTTCCTTTTTCCTTATCCTCTTACTAAAGTGAATAAATAAATAAATACATAAAAATTTTGGCATTTTAAAGTGACTATCAAATAAAAAAGATTAAATTAATGTTTTTCTCCTATTGCGTATTCAGAAGATGTGAGCTCTTCCAGTGATCCTCAAAAAAAGGAGCAATGTGTTCTAAACTAATAGAATCTTATTTGCCCTATTTCTACTCAAGGCTTCATATATTTGAATATATATTTCAGAGACATATATTTGAACAACCTGAGCATTAGAAAATATACCAAAAAAAAAAAAAAGGTAAACATGTTGCTCTATGGCTGCTCCAGAGATCAAATTGTTACACTGAAATTAAAGTGCAGTCATTAAATCATCTTTGACAGAAGCTGACAAAGAGCTTATGTGTCAGGATTAAAGGGAGTAGAGGGATGGGTTACATTATAGTGGTGGTCTGCTACAGGCCACTTAATCAAGTAAAAACGTAGATGACGTCCTCTATAGACAGAAGCAGCCTCACATTTGCAAACCTTGGTGTTCATTGGGAACTTCAACCACCCCAATATCTGTTGTAGGGACAGCACGGTAGGGCATAGATAATTCAAGGGTTCCTGGAATGCATTGATGATAACTTCCTTAACCAACTGATAGATGAGCCAATGAGGAGAAGTGCTGTGCTGGACATCATTCTCACCAACAAGGAGGGGCTGGTGGGGAATGTGAAGCTCGAGGGCAGTTTTGGCTCCCGTGATCATGAAATTGTGCAGTTTAGGATCCTGAGGGCAGCGAGGAGAGAGCGCAACAAGCTCACTACCCTGGACTCTAGGAGAGCAGACTTTGCCCTCTTTAGGGATCTGCTTGGTAGATTACAGGCTAGTCAGTCTCACCTCTGTGCCCAGCATGATCATGGAGCAGATCCTGCTGGAAACTGTGCTAAGGCACATGGAAAATACGGAGGTGTTTGTTAATAGCCAACATGGCTTCACTAAGGTCAGATCCAGACACCTTCTGTGACAGGGTTACAGCATTGGTGGATAGGGGAAGAGCAACTAAAAATATCTGCCTGGACTTGTGCAACATGCTGGAAGGATGGGATGCCATCCAGAGGGACCTTGACAGGCTTGAGCGGTGGGGCTGTGTGAACCTCTTGAAGTTCAACAAGGCCAAGTGCAAGGTTCTGCATCTAGGTCAGGGCAATCCCAAGCACAAATACTGGCTGTGTGGAGAATGGATTTATAGCAGCCCTGAAGAGAAGGACCTGGGGGGGTGGTTGATAAGAAGTTCAACGTGAGCTGGCAATGTCCACTTGCAGCCCACAAAGCCAACTGTATCAAAAGAAGCATGGCCAGCAAGTTGAGAGAGGTGATTTCCCCCTCTGCTCTGCTCTTGTGAGACCCTATCTGGAGTGCTGCATTCAGCTCTGAAGCCCTCAACACAAGAACATGGACATATTAGAACGAGTCCAGAGAAGGACCAAAAATGTGATCAAAGGGCTGGAGCACCTCTCCTATAAAGACAGGTTGAGAGAGTTGGGGTCATCCAGCCTGGAGAAGAGAAGGCTCCAGGGAGACCTTATAGCAACTTTCCAATACCTAAAGGGGGCCTACAGGAAAGCTGAGGAGGGACTCTTTGTCAGGGAGTGTATTGATAGGACAAAGGTTAATGGCTTTAAACTAAAAGAGGGTAAGTTTAGATTAGATATAAGAAGGAAATTCTTTACTCTGAGGGTGGTGAGGCCATGGAACAAGGTGCCCAGAGAAACTGTGGATGCCCTATCCCTGGAAGTGCTTAAGGCCAGGTTGGACAGGGCATTGAGCAACCTGTTCTAGACGAAGGTATCCTTGCCCATGTCAGGGGGTTTGGAACTAGATGATCTTCAAGGTCTCTTCCAACCTGAACCATTTTATGATTCTATAATTCTATGATGATGGTGTTAATTTGCAACTAATTAAGGCAGAAAGCTTACGTACTTTTAGGCTGGACAATACTATATACAGCCATGTATTTTTACTTTCTTACTTCACTGTCAAACTTACACACATGTTAAGAAGCACAATAAAACTTTTTTACCTAATCTCACATCCCCCTTCTCAAAGCAAGAGGTTATGGGAGTTAAAGAACTTACCAGGTTTAAATTCTGGTCTCCCAGCTTCCTGAAGCAAGTGCTCTCAGATCTCAGCAGTACTGCATACTGCCCTTACTATTTTCTGCTCTAGAATGTTCTCGCCTTCTATTCCTACTACACATTCTTTACTCTGGGTGTCTACAAGAGTCTTGGGGGCATGCAAATTTTTGCAATGCCTATTCTAGAGATATTCTGCTTTAAAAACTCAAGGATTTCTCAAGTCCTCCTCAGCAACATGAAGAATTCAAGCTGGAGGAGACAGACAAATATTTCTTACCTCTCTTGAAACTGACAGTTTGATAGATATTAAAAATGTACATGAACATTTTCATCTTTATCAATTCCCCAAAAGCTTAAAGTGGAAAAACTAGAGATATAATATTAGCCAAATTAGTAATAACAAAAACTAATCAGAGGAAGGGCAATGAACTGCATTCTGAAATTTCTATTATAAGAAATAAGATTTTTAAAACTGAAAATAATAATCAGACGTAGCCCATGAGGCTTCAAATCAAAGTCAACTGAAATCAATAATACCTTTGAATTTACTTCAGCAGATTTTCGGTTGGACTATAATTGTTTTAATTGACTCTTGAAAGATAGCTTGTGATCATATGATGTACATTTTAATAACAGATAGTTGAAAACTGAGAATGTTAATCATAAAAGGCCTTTTTTTCCACATTTTTTTTACTATCTGTGGTTTGAGTGAATACATTTTTTGTAAATATTTATTCAAGTTTGCATTTTTCACCAATATATTCTAATTTGTTTTAAGTTTTTCAAATATCTTTATGTTTCTGTTTGCTCAAGGTGTGACACAGCTTGCCTTTGGAAGAAAAGATGCAATTCTCTTTTACCATTTCCTTACCAAGTAACTCATTTTTCAAAAATTAGCAGATTGTTATTTCCAAAGTTGTTTTCAGTACAATGTCAAAGTATGAACCATTTAAAATTGTTTACTAAACTTCAGCAATGTTATAGAAATTAATTTAGCATGCAATTTTTTACATTTTATTGTAAAAAAAAAATGTCTATAAAGTGGTGATTTTATTAATTTGTAATAGTTCTGGTCTATTGCTTTGAAAGAGACGCCAAATTATTGTACAAGATTTTACAGCAATACTTGTTTCCTGAAGCTTTTCTACAAAACAGAAGACACAACCTTGCAACAGTACCACTATTCTAGAGCTTTCAATCAATTTCAAAAATATTGTGTCCAATTACTAACTTTGTCTGTTAAATGCGATAGTTACTTCATTAGCGTAGCTCATAGGTGTTGTATTAACACATGTATAAGAAAGTATTGTTCAAAGAAAATGTGTCCAGTTCAAACTGCACTTCTTAATTGCTTAAGCAGAACCAAATTAGCATTCTCAGCCTGCATTTCCCTAACAACAGGCTTTCAAGCTGAAAATAATTTGTAATTCAAAAAGGATTTTGGTCAATAGATTCTAAGAATACAAAATATGTTTGGCACTTAAAAATTCCAGGACCTGTTGAAAACTTAACTTATGAGTTTACATTTTCTTGTTTCCTGTTATTTTTCAGTGAAACATTATAAAATGGATGTATGATTTGATACAAATTGGAATTATTCCCAGACATTCAATTTAGACTAGGTCCATCGCTAATATCTGATGAAATCTTAATCTATATTTAGAACAGCTCTTTAATTTGACTCCAAATGATGTAATGTCCTTGTGGCTTAATAAACAGGAAAAGATGCCAAGAAAATTATCTCTTACATAAATTTGAAACATACCAGCCTTCTATTCAAAATGTTTTTCTGTACATATGGACAGACTGTAAGTATATCTGCTGCTATATGTTTACTCCAATAACAGATGCATAAAGATGAAATCAGGTTGATTTATTCATTAATTATAACATTGTGTGTTATATCTAGCACTGAATGTGCACAAATTACATGCAATTTTAATTTATGAAAATTCTACTGTAAATAACAAGTCACAACATTTAAAAAACAAACAAACAAACAAACAAAACAAACAGTACTTTTCTACTATAAAAATAGAAAAGCACAAGTACAACAGCTTATTTTTTTACTCTGTTTGCTTGTCATTGGAAGTGTGAAATATGTAGACATAATGGAAGTAATATGTAATGTTCAGAATGCTGAAAAAATGATTGAAATAGTTCTCAAAGAATTTAAAACGTCATTTACCCTATCAGGTCTGTCCGTGATTTGGGCAATATAATGCCTTTATTGCATTTGCCTTGAAGCAGGAGCAGGAGAGAACAAAATAATAGTCCTGCCAAGTCTCCTATGACAGAAGAGACACTCACCAATTTAGACTTCACCTGAAGTCCACTCTCCCCTTTTTCCCTCCAGCTTAATGCCCTTGTCTGACACATCTGCAGTGCAATGCTGTTACCAACTTCTACAACTGTATCTGGCTAGTTGTAAGAGTTTACTAGTTCTTACATGTGTATATGGTGCAGGAAATCTCACATTTTAAGGAAACAGAATCATGGTGCAACAAGGAAAATGTTTGTCTAGATATAGACATACTTATGTCTGTCTATAAATAGACTATACTCTTACAGAAGAGCAATGATTACACAAGGGGAACATGATTCTGAAGACTGGAGATTATCTTCTGCACATTTCCCAGAAAAAGTATTTCTTTCCTGAAGAGTATAAGTGTTCTAAATAAACTCCAGATCACGTAGAAAGAGATTCAAGCATTATCTCAGACATGTGAACAAATTAATGTAACATCCTTGTCAACTGGGGATTTGGGATATGGCAAGAACTTCTCCCTGATATTCTTAACACTGTAGCTATATTTCATCACAGCTACACCTGTTTGATTTTTTTTTGTTTGCTTCTTTCTGTTTTTTTTGTTTGTTTGTTTGTTTGTTTTGTTTTTTGTGCATCAATGTGCAAAGGTTTCATCTGGATTTTTATTTCATGCTTCTCATCTTGCTTAGTTTTGTTAGGTAGGGCACTGGTGTTATGATAATTTGACCTGTTGTGTGAAAAACAATGGGAAATCACATAAAGGAATTTTGAAGTCATGTTTAGTAAAAATCAGATGTATTCTCTTGTGAGTGGAGACTGAAACAACAGTTTTTATACTTACTTCACTTCTTATTTTCTGAGCTATACAATATGTTTTGCATATTACCATGATTTTAGGAGAGATGTCATGTAGGAAAAAGCAAGATGCACAGATCAAAGAGTTGGCAGGCAACTTTGTAGATTATTTCATTATGTAACCACCCTTACATGTTAACCCCTAAAGCACAAGAGTTGCTACAGATGGCTTTTGATGGCAATTTTTCCTCATTGTAGTTGTAAGACACATTAGAATGATTCACAGATGAAAGAATGTCTAGCAACACCTGTACTTCTTTCAAATCAAGTCAGAAGTATGATCACGGTTTCTCCAAATGCTTCCTCCATCCCTTTACCCCGCACATATAGAAATGTGAAGTGTGGTTGTTTCCCACACTCAGCTGGCATACATGCTTTGGTATAAAATTATTCAATCAGAACACAAAATTAAATTTGTCTCACCATGTTACTTTTTTTTGTCTGTTACAGATGACTTCAGTAATAAAATGAGAGCCAGGTTGTTACTGAAACTGACAAAAAATGTTGAAGAGCATGATTCAGTATTAAAATTTTAGTTTCATAAAATAAAGAAAGGTAAAGCATTTGATTTCCTATGAACCAAATGATCTTTGATATTCTGGGTCATGATACAGGAATAAATAGTACACATTCCATTTCACATCTCTTTCATCAAACTTGAGCCAACATCATTAGGATGATTGAGGTGACGTACAGCAGCATATGACTGTTTTAGCCAAAGAAATGGAGAGGATAAATGTCTTGAGCAGTGGATGAGACATGAGTTTTTATGTTCGATTCTGCAAATGAACATGAAAAAATACTTGTGTGACAGATAAATGCATTAGTTAGGTGTTTCTGAAGCTTTTTGAGAAGCTTTTTTGTGGCTATGTTGCTTTGAAGGTCATATAAGGAACAGTGTTGATTTTGCCATGTGCCAAACTGAGAGCTGTTGTGGGATTTGGTTGCTCTACCTCCCTTACACTGGCTATCTGCCCCTCACAAGAGACTCCAAAAAAGGACGCATGTTCAGAGTTTATCCTCCTTAGTTGATAAAACCTCATATTAAAATTTGCCAGTATTAATTTATGTTTATTAATTATGTTGATTCGGGATTCTAGATTTCATGTATCCCCTTTATTTTTTTCTTCAGGACAAACATTTCGTGATGCTGCATGCTAACCCACCTGGGCAATGCTAACACTGTCTAATAACTTCTGAACATTTCTGGAAAGACCAAATTGTGCCAAGTAAGATAGCTGAGAGTTAAATAGAGGTTTCAAGGAATAGTTAAAACACTATGTAGAACAATTATTTGTTCATTATTTCCTGCTCCATCACACCAAATCCTATTACAGGACATTACACCATGTAGAAGTTTACTGAAACCAACAAAGTACATGTTCATGACAGGCCAGTATATATTAATAAAGTTAAAATATTTCATCAACCATTCTTTGGAGACTCTAATTTAGAAGAATCAATTGGAGACACTTCTGATATATAACAAGAATCAAGCTCTTTATCTATGAATATTTATTTATGCTGAAAATAGAGAGCCAAAGTATGGCAGAATTATTTCACACCTATCAACTTATCAGGGTATCAGTTATCATACAAAAGAAATGAAAAAGAACAGAATTAGTCCAAAATGTAAGCATAGCCATAGGGAACACATACATTATGAGACATTGATTATTCCAAAGATATTCCAATAAAGCTTTCAATTTGTCAAAGCCATCTGTACTACTACAGTATAATAATTTTCCTAGTTTAATAATTTTCCTGTTTAGCACAAACAAGTGCAGACAACACATAGTTAATAAGTAGATCAACCTGTGAAAAGGGGTCATGATTTCTATGCTAGAGCAGAAACGTTTCATTGATGTGTTATGTAGCACAACTCTTCCTTTGTTGCACTGAGATTAGATGGCATAAAAAAAATGATTATTGAATTCAGTGGCATTATCCAAGCACCCTATTGACCGGGAACCCCACAGGATCCAGCAGTGTGCCCTGGTAGCCAAGAAGGACAATGGCATCCTGGCTTGCATCAGGAATAGTGTGGCCAGCAGGACTCGGGAAGTGATTGTCCCCCTGTACTCAGCACCAGTGAGAATGAACCTCAAGTACTGTGTTCAGTTTGGAGTCCCCACTACAAGAAGGATACTGAGTTCCCCAAGCAAGTGCAGAGAAGTGCAACAAAGCTGGTGAAAGGATTAGAAAAAAAGACAAATGAGGAGAGGCAGGGGGATCTGAGGTTGTTTAGTATGGAGCAAAGGACGCTGGTGAGAGACCTCATCACTCTCTAGAACTACCTGAAAGGAAGGTGCAGAGACAAAGGTGTTGGCCTCTTTTCTCAAGTGACAAGTGATAGGATGTGAAGAAACAGCCCTAAGTTGTGCCAGGGGAGGTCTATATTGGACATTAATTTCTTCTTGGAGAAGATGCTCAAGCATGTGAATGGGCTGTCCAGGGAAGTGGTGGAGTCCCCATGCCTGGAAGTATTTAAGAGACATGTGGATGTGGCACAGAGGGGACATGGTTTAATGATGGGATTCAGTAGGTCATGTTGATGGTTGGACTTGGTGATCTTGAAGGTCTTTTCCAACCTAGATGATTATCATTCTCTACAACTACCTCAAAGGAGGGTGTAGTGAGGTGGGGTTGGTCTCCCAAGCAACAAGCAATAGGACAAGAGGAAATGGCCTCAATTTGTGCCAATGAAGGTTTAGGTCAGATATTAGGAATAATTTATTCACTGAAAGGGTTGTGAAGCATAGGAACAGACAGCCCAGGGAAGTGGTTGAGCTGCCATTGCTGGAGGTATTTAAAAGACATGTAGATGTTACACTTAAGAACATGTTTAGTGGCAGACTTGGCAATACTACATTGATGGTTGGTCTTTATGATCTCAGAGGTCTTTTCCAACCTAAAAGAGTAGGTAATTTTATGTCTGCATGTCTGTCTAATAAGTTATCCCAGTATCTCATTATACAAATTGAGGATCATATAGTTTTTTGAGCTGTGTTTTTAATTCTGTTCTTTTCATTTTTAAATATTGTATCCACAAAACATTAACTCTTATTCATACTCCATGTCTATTATAAATTACTGACACTTGTTTTATGTAGTAGTCTGTACCTAAGGTTTTAGATTTTAAAAGGAATATCCTAAAATAAATAAATAAAATCCCTATCCTGTTCTTAGTTGAATAAAAAGCGATATCAAATTAGAACTAAAATTTCATAGGAAAGCAAGCCTTCCCTCTGCACAAGCTGCCTTGGTTGCTATTCTGCTAATATGTTATGTATTTGTATTTCGTATTTCTTTCTTCCCCATCCATCATTGCTGATTTACATAAAATAATCATACTTAGATTTAAATAGGTGCAGAAAACTCACAAAGACATTGGGTAGCAAATATTTCCTATATTCACTGAAATATTTCTACCAAGACAGCCATAGGAGATGAGTAGAATTTTCATTTCAAAAGTTATTATATCATTAAATTATTTATTAATTTTAATTATATATATATTATATATTATATATACAAATTTTAATTATATATAATTATCATTATATTTTTCATCCCAGTAAGCACGTCAATTCTTAGATAAATCCATATATGCAATGCCAGACTTATAGAATATTATTATTTTTAGTACAAGAATGACTCTAGTGATATCTATGCACTTTACTAATGCTGGAAAACTACTTCCAATAAACTCCATGAGAGGTAAATACAATTTTATTTTACAGATGGGGAAGTTAGAGGAGAGGACACAGAATTTGCTAAGACTCCTTAACGTGTATCTACAATAAGGCCATGTGTTTCTCAAGTCCAGATAAATCAAAATAGTCTTATTTTTGCCTGAGTTACATTCATCCATAAACAATTAACCATTTAAAATCCCTTTCTATCCTTGGACAACAGTATGGGTTCCCCAAGCTTTAAGTACCTCGTTCATATTTTGTTGTGACAATCACCGTATCCCACCTCTGTCTTCTTTTGTACTCCTTTTATATACCTAAGAATATCAAACCCTAAGATTTCCTCACAAAGGCTAATCTGTGATTTCTTTCCTGTCAAAATGAGGCTGGCTAGCAAAATAAATATATAAATATAAAATATATAAACATATAAATATATATAAATCTGTCCAGCTTAACTTGTTTTGACTGAAGCAGGCTATCATGTGCTTGCTGGATTAGCAGACTGGGGAAGCAGTAATCACAGGGATACTGCTGAGAGGGAAAAAGTGATAAACAAGTGGGGACAATAATCTCTTCAGTGGTACTATAAGAACCAGAAAAAGCATAGTACACAAATCAGAATCTGTAGCTCAGCTTAAAGGAAACATATATGTTGTGTCTTTAATTTGTAATTATTTATTAGAGTGACTTCAGCCACAGCTGAAATTTTTGTTGTTGTTGTTTTTGTTTTTTTTCTATTATGAAAGTCTACACTCATCAAAATGACAAAGGAAAAATACAGCTTCAAAAATGCAGCAGGTTATACTACAATTGCATTTTATTCTTTATTAATAAGATCAGGAAAGTTTCAGGTGTACTGGAAAATGGTAATCAGCATAAATGAGACAGTGACTCCCTGGACAGGATCCAGAGAGCCATTTCAACCTTCAAACCTGTCATCATCTAAGTGCTAGTTACAGTAGTGTACATACATACGCATACATATGTACACACACGTATGCTCAATGTAATTCACCAGAGTGATTCAGATCATTAGGTGTGCAGAGAACCCATGACACATCAAAAAACAAAAAAAATACTCTCGTGGAAGTGTTATCCACTTTTCAAATAGAAGCAAACAGAGAACTTAGCTAGTTAGCAACACACTGATATAAACTCTGAACTATGGATAAATGAATGCTTACAGTGAGAAACCCCAATCAAATAAACTTCAGAAAAAAAAAATAAGAGCAGAAAGGATGAAGGTAAGTTACCAGCTCTAAAGGAGAGAAGAAAAGGGGCATTCATTTCTCATCCAATAACTCAGAGCAACATCACTTCCCACTCTGTCCATCAATAAGAGTGAATTTGTAAAACAAAAACAAACAAACAAACAAACTATTAAACCCTCTTAACTAATGTCCCAAATTAAACACTGGTGTAATCTATTTGGTGTCAGTTGATGTCAATTATCACTATTCAGTTTGGCACAATTTATTATTTTTGTGGTACTCCTCACATAATTGTGCATAACATAAAAAGTACAAGCAGTATCCTCCTTTAGAATAAAGTCAGCTGCACCTGACCAAATAACTGTAAACTGACCATATAGATGCAAGTGACCAAATAACCGTGAGCACTAGCTCCAATACTCCTCAGCAATGAAGACTGCTAAAATTAAGCAATGATACTTGCTTGCAGCTCAAGAGGCAGCCTGAGCAAGCCTAAAATTAGCACACACCCCTCCTCCAAGACAATTTATCTGATCCATGAAAAAAAAAGAAAATCACATCAACCTGAACGTGAATTGAATGCTGCTGCTTTTCTCTTCCCTCTTTTAAACAAAATCTGCATTTCAAAGGAAATTGACAATTTTATGTTGGATAATGAAGACAGTATATGCTAACTCTTCCCTTTGTATTTCATGTTTCTTATCTCCCCTTTTCAATTTTACATCTTAAAATACCTGGTTTGGCTGGTAAGAAATCCATTGTCCCAAGAATGCACATATTACAAGCAAAGCAGTGGTCTTATTTTTTCTGGCTATATTACTTCATGATGATAACTTTATCAATATTACAGAATAACTGAAGTTGGAAATGAACTCTGGAGATCAGTTAGTCCAACCCACTCTGTTCAAAGCAGAGTCTGCTAAAGCAGGTTGCTCAGGATCTATACCTATTCATAGAGAGAAGGGTGCAGTTGTATATTCATTCATAGTACCACAGGAGACTCATGTTCTGGTTACATCAGAATACAATATAGCTATACGCACAAAAGCTCTGTAAGAAAAGTCTGTGGCCTGACAACTTTCCCATAATGACTGCACCATAGTACTAAGGCAATTACCATTATGCTCAGCCTTCACAGAGTATTTATTTTGCCATAGCCTTCTGAATAAAAAATCCACTAGACATATTAAATGATACTATCATAACAATCTATATGACTCTGCTGCATTTTAAGGGCTGGTCAAGTGCATGCTTTAGGTATGCTTCAGTGTGAGTACGCTTGAGCACTACTTGAGCATGAACTTTTGGATGTGAACTAGCTACTGAACAAAAAGACAAGAAAACATTGGGATTTGGTATTTTATTATTATTATTATTATTAGTGATTTCAGTCTAACTAGACATATCAGTCACTAATAGAAATTTAAACCATACTATAAATATTGGCATGAATTTTAGTATGGTCCCAGTATTTTGGGCAGACAAAATCCTTCAGTAAGACAGGGTTTACAGTAGAAGCAAATAGACATTTTATTTAGACATTCTTGTAGATAGCACTCTATAGGCTCTAGGAACTCAGGCTGTAATCATCTGTAAAGATTTCTGCATCAACAAGCAAAAGCAAATCCTGAAACTGCATAAACTGTCATTAAGTAAGGCACCACTGTTCAGCTTCAGAATTACACTCTCTTCCTTAACAGCACTCCCATTTCTAGTAATATCAGTGATGTTCTTAGCACACTGACACTTAAGAACAAAATTACACTGATTTCATTGGGAACTAGATTTTATCTGAAAAACATAATAAATAAAGCACGTACAAGTGTCTCTAAATTGGGGCCCAAGTGGAGATACTTATGATGGATGATTACCAATGTCATTTAACAGCTTTCTAGTTTTCCATTAGAATTTCAGACTGAACAGTCTCTTTTTAAATGCCTAATAAGAAGTCTCTCAAAATATCCTGATGGTCATTAATATTTTTGGAAGACTGATTATGTTCAAGAGCAACCCTTTCAAACCTAAGCTTGCCTAGCCATACTTTATAAAAACATGTACTGCAAACAAAAAAAATGAAAATCAGGATAACTGTCTCTCAGTATAATTGGATGTCAAGCATAAAAAAGAAACACAGACAAAAAGGCCACAGGAACTAGAGTATTCACCAAAAACAGCTCATCTTCACCATTTCAGAACCTCATAGGCAGACTGCAGTCCCAAACACATTTCAGCATCTGTCTCAAGCCAAATTTTCTCAGGATGGCACAACCTATGTTTTTTGCATGTGTAAAAGTAAGTTTTTGTGAAGCAGCAAAACCAATCATAGATTCAGATGTAAAATGTTCAAACTGCATTTAGATCCATGTAAAACTCATCTTTCAAAGAAATTATTTCTTTATGAAGGATGTGAATGAACTTATATGAATGGACTACTGCATCCAAGGGAAGTCAGATAAGCTCTCCCAAGGAAATCATGTTTCAGGATAGAAGCTAAAAGCTGAGGTGAGAAGATGTGCAGGACATCTGGAAACAGAAGATGCCATATGTTTGTGCTTTTTTTCTGCCTTTTCATGCCAACTCCCTCTAACAAAGGCATAATCTTGTAAATGTTAGCAGAAGTCATTACAAAGGTTAAGCCTTATCCACATAATTGAATCAAAAGGCTTTTCAAGCACACAGACCTTTAAAAACAGAGTTTAAGCAAGTGGAATTTAAAAAGAAAGAGAAATGAGCATATTTGAGAATTATGCATTTCTATATAGGCAGATACTGTTTTACTTAGATAATGCAGCAGAAATAAAAATAAGTAAAAATGTTTTACCTTCCCCAGATAGAAGTTTCTTCGTGTTATTTTTTAAAATCCCAGATATGTGAAAACACAACTATGAAAATATGAGTTACGTATAAAAATTGACATTCTCTACCCAATGTGGTTTATTGAAAACCTCCATCATTAGCCAGCTGAAAAGAATTAATGCTAATTTCTCAGCTACCTTCTGCAACTTCCAAAGAGAAAATCACTGTAAGGCTGCAGCCCAATTGCAAATTCTTCCACTTGAAGGCAGTTATTGCTGGAAAAAGACCTTGTATCACTGCAGTGTCTTGATTTTCAATGAAGATTTGTCCGGGTACAAAGTAAGAAAAGCCCCTGGAAGTTCCTATGCTGTATTTGTCTTGTGGGAGGAGTGACCAAGATCTCTGGATTCAGATCTCAAAAAAGCCTCCTGAGCCAGGTAATTGAATGTCATTGCCAACATCAATTCATCTGCTTCAGTGAGAATAAGAATTATTTTCAAATGTGTAGAGATATATAGGTACATACTGTATTTCTAATCAACAAGAATGATTTTTCTCAGTTAATAAGAAAATTAAAAGGTTCACAGTGTAGGAACAGTTAAACAAGGAGCATGTTTAGTGCTTTCAGTAGAAGATGATGATATCCAAACAGCTTAAGATAATTAACATCTTGAAAATATATCACAGTATCTTACATTATAAGATCTAGTCATAAAGTCTTATATCACACATAGAATGAGGCTGCTATACGTGCACTGAAGCTCCCCATTTGTAATTTTGTGAATTTCTTTCACATAAATTTCCAACACATTTCTACTACTTTATTCTCTATAAATCAAATATTAGTGACTTAGTTGTCTGCTTTCTGCAGGTAGAACATAATTGGAACAATAATTTAAAAAAAAAAAAAAAACTTTTTGTTAGATCGGACCTGACATCATAGAATTCTGTATGAAGAGGTCGAGGAAAAAAAAAAAAAAAAAAAAAAGGATCCTGTTAAGATTCTCATCCTTTAAAGGAAATTGAAAGAACAGCAAAAGAAGAAGAAAAAATGTCCTTCATGTGTTTTTCCTTAAATTAGTGTTAGAGAATGCAAGGGGGAAAGTTTCTCCCCCCTCTCCCTCCTCCCTGCTCTCTCTTGCTCTTTCTTTGTTTTTCTTTCCTCAGTGAGAGAATGCTATTCTACAATAAAAATGTCTTTTCAGTAATTTGTCATCTGCTCTGAAATGATTCCTCTCCATATAACCTTTTGTTAAAATAGGCAGAAGAACACATTTCTTTCTGCAAACAGGCACAAATAAAATTTCTTCCTACTATACACTGGGTAGACCAGATCAGTTGACAAACTGTGTTACATGAACATTAATACTGGAAGATGAAATTACATGACACAATTCATACTTTGTCCAGTAAAAAATTGAATTAGTGTGTTTATCACTTCCATATTTTAAAGCTTAAATTTCATATATCAAGATCATCCAAAAATAGATAGTATTTGAAAAATGTTAAAATCTGTAATTTTACAAAATTATGTATTCTTGATTACTCATTTTGTGTGTACACATATATTAAAAGGGAGAAAACAAGCAATGCATATTTAAGTTTATGTTGACTTAGAACTCAAAGTTTTGTCTTCTTTCAGTTAGACCTAACATCAACTATGAGATATCAGTTCTATCATAAGCCTTATTTCTGAACATCTTCACATTACTGGGAGTCTTGCATAAACACACGCTTCAAGATTGAACCTTTATGTTTGCCCTACATATTTCAGGAAGTCCAAAGGAAGCTTACAAACCCACTTCTTTACAGAAAAATGTCCCATTGGTTTTAGTGGCCAGATCATTTAAACTATCTCTCATGTCCTGAAGTGCAGAGACCAGGCTGCTAATGCCTATATTTGTGCATATAAATCTCTAATCTGTCAATCCATTTCCCTGTGAATAGGCTATTTTGGTTGGGTTTAAAGCAGTGGGAAGTCGACCTACACGAGAGAGTTCTCTTGTAAAATGACCGGAGGTCAGTGTTATTATCTCTGTAGGCTACCAATGGTGCATTTGTTCCACCCTATGTATGAGTCATTCATTTATAATAAGCTTCACTGTGCTTTGAAAGTGCTGGGAGGGATGGGTACAGAAGCTTATATTCTGTCAATTGGCTGAGGCACAAGACGACGCCAACGAGATGTCCTCAGTGTTTAACTGTTCAACTAGAAGATGATTAACTTTCTTATAAATAAATTATAGAGACCTTACACCCAAATCCCAGCAAAACTATGGTATAATCATACTTTTACTCTGGCAGCCACTTTGTTGTATACTTCCTTCACTTTTGAAGTTCTCATTGTTTATAAATATCGATTCATTATGCATACTGTCAACAACAGCTTCCATTAAAAGCAAAAGTAGTTACAAAAGCTAGCTTAAGCAATTAAAGTACAGCCACATTATCAAGATGTGAATTCTATATCCTGTGCTTATCTTTCATACATCAAACTCTACAATGAGGCAAATTTAAATAATCCAATTTAAAAAGCTCAATATTCAATTTAAAGTAAATTATGCACAGATTTAGGTTCAGATTTTCCAGAGAGCCTAAGGAGTGAGACGCAAAACCCTCCTACAGTTGGAACAGAGTGGAACATTTCTCTTTTATAGGTTTCTTAAGGGAGTGAAAGGCGGAGAAAGGAAAACACAATAAAACAAAACTGTTACAGGATTACTGCATTCACTAACATTTGTAAATGGCTGCTGGATCCATGCAAGAAAAAAGTATGCTCCTACTGAATATATTTCTACAACATGTTTACGCAGTTTTATTCATAGTAGTTTATAAATTATAACACAGAAGTGTTTCTTAAATGTTTCATACACTCTTTTTAACAAGCAATCTCTTCAATTTCAGAATCCCTTATATATTTCAGTTACTGTTATTTTTTTCTTATTCCATCACCCTGAGGCTTTTTCTTAAAAGCCTTTCCACCTGTTCTCTTTATACGATGTGGCATTTTTAGTTGGTAGGCCACGAAACTAAAGAGAACTTGGTTAAGGCTTTTTTAATACAAGAGACAAAGGTGTCAAGACAGATAAATTTTTGTGGCATTGTCTTGAAAAGATACAGAACAATACAACTTGGCAGCTTGACAACTCTTCCAGGCTTTGTTTACTGTTCTTGCAACATTCACAGTAAATGAGATCACCAATCAGACAAGGTCAGAATATCATGCTAGCAAAATGTTGATAAAATATAGCACAGAGCATGCAAACTGCATGTCATACATCATCATAGAGGAGCTTGGATTACTGTAGGCACACTATGCATCAGTAGTACTCGGACATTAACCACTTTGACAGACCACCCCAAAATAACTACATATATGATTTATTTAAATAGGAAAAATATTTTTACTTTCTTTAATAATATTCTGGAGCCATAAACAGAAAGTGTAGTCAGTGTTTTGAAATGCAATTGCAGACATTACAGAAACCATTTTTTGCCTCCATTTTTCAAACATATTCATATCGCTTCCAGGTTATATGATGTTTACTTTCAAGTCAAGTACCAAATGTGGAGTCATTTGCAAAGCTGAAACAGTAGAACACAAACAAGGGGCAGAAAGGTCAAAATAGGCCTGACATCTTTACAGGCCTGTCTTCTCAATGACAGATTTCCCAAAACACGTTGTGTTTCTTGTTAAGCAAGTGTCACTATTCTCTTTATTGTCTTCTTCAAAGGTGTTAAACAGCTCTGTACTGTTTGATAACCTGTCATCACCTAACAAATGTTAGTAATAAAGAAAAAATGCACTAGCTTTCTATGACAGCCCTATAAAACATATTCAAGAGCTTTCTCCTAAATTCACTATTTGATAAAACTACAATAAAAAGTACAACTGTATTGAGGTATCTCAACTTTTCCCCAGGAAAACAAACAAACAAACAAACTGTAATGCAGTTAAAATGTCACTCTGAATCAAAAGATCAAGCAAGTAAGTTTCTGTGCAAACACAAAACACACTTGCCACACAAGCATCTGCTCGAATTGCACTGATCTACTCAGAAAACCATGACAACTCGGGAAGGAAAAAAAAAAAAACCTTCCAATTATTGTGATATATTTTTTTTTTTCCATGTTGAGCTTATTTTTTTGAATAAAAGGTAAATTTAGTCAAGAAAAACTGCAGCTCATTTTCTAACAAATGGAAGATTGTGTTTTCTGCATAGATGTGCATGTTGATCTGCCTACACTAAGATGCTGCCTGTTCACTGCCCCTTCACTGCCATGCTGTCCTCTCACCATTACTTTTATAGAATACCATAAATGTCTTAAATGTTTTGGTATAATCTGCCAAAAGTACAAGTTTAAGTAGCCAATAAGCATGTTATACGCTTTAATAATGCGAACTAAATCAGTATCACAGCTGACAATCTTCCTACCATTTGAATAGTAAAAAGAATAAGAAGAGCTGAATTTTTCATTCAGTCTTCATGTTTTAGTGATTAAAAACATTAATGAATATGAATTGTATTTGCAAATCTATTTTACTGTCAATGTCACCTGAATAACAATTAAAAGGACATCTTCAAAAAAAACAAAACAAAACAAACATATAGATATACCTACTTCCTTACCAATAACTACTTTCAAGTATGTTATAAAATGAATTTGCAGAATGTGAACCCAGAAATAACAAAAACAAATAAGCCTTTCCCTGAAGATGCTGATGACCTACTTACTTGCCATTTAAGGAATTAAATTATTCTTTCTGCAATACTTTAAAGCCCTTATTAAATCTAGTAAACATGAAAATCAGATGATTTCCCTTAAAGCCAGATATTACTCTGAATGAACACTGTGATTTTATACACCACTATTATCCTTTAACAACAACAATAATAATAATATTTCCACACAATAAAATTACATTTTAGTTCTCCTGGTTTCAGTTTATTTAATGTTAGGGCAAAAATTAAAAGCAGAAAACAAGACCAGAAGGAAACCAACCAGTTCTCTCTTCTTTTTTTAAATACCTAATTTGTTATTCAAATGTATTATATAACTATAGATTAATTTTAAAATATTCAGTTATGAAACTGAAAGATTTAATTCATCTGTTGAAGAAAATGAGCAATTAAAGGGTGATTATTTTCTGTATCATGACCCCACCAAAAAAGAAAGATCGCAATTTTTGTAATAGTTATACATGATGATACTAAGTGAATGATGACTTTGGATGAGCAAATCACGTAGCAGAAACAGCTGGACTCTAAAGAAACACAATACTTCTGCCATGCAGATACCTTCAATGATAAACAATAGTAGGAAAGTAGAACCTTAAATAATATATGGGTAGAAGAGATCTCCAGTAGAAAGCTGTTGGAGGTTTTCTCTGAGACACCAGCAGCTCTTTAAAAAGTATTTGTTCAGCTGATGATCTTCCAAGACAGGTTTGGTAATGTTGTCATCGATTAAAATAGTTACTTTTCAGCTCTTATTGGCTCAGTGCTTCTTTATGGCAGCAACACCTAACCTTACAAAAATCTCACCCAGAAAACTCTGATTCCCTCCCATGCTCATAGTCCATTATTCCTGCCACCCAGTGAGCGAATAATGAGACCCTCAGATATCACTCAGCAATATGGTCCAGATCCAAACAAAAATTAACAAGTGTAGCCAGACTGATCTCTGCCTGCTGGGTCTGACCATACCTCCCCTGAGCACTCATGCCACCCAGAAGTAAGCATGGTTAGTACTCCTCCTAACAAGGGCTGCACAAACCAGCCTTTCCGAATAGTATTCTCAGGCCAAACTGAAGGAATTACAAAGAGCAGCACATCAGAATCCACTTGATGATAAAGTCTGCTCCAAGCAGGCACAAGGTATAAGCAATGCTAAAGTAACAACTTTATACACCATCTTGGTTGTTAGCCATGTTTCCAAGGGCTAAAAGGATGTTCATATTTATGCAGAGCAAATAAATGTATTTCTATCCCAAATGAGTTAAAAATTCAGTTACAACTTAAATAAAGGTTTCACATAAATCATAATAGGAGATATTTCATTCCTAAGAAGAAATGTCTTTAAAAATTGATTCTGGATTCCCAACTCTGGAAAATCGCTAGTATCCTCAAAGTATCAGTTCAAATCCCAAGTGTTGTAACTTATTTTTATTTTTTCCTGCCCAAGCCTTAATTCATTGTGGGTACTTAACATATTTTGGATTTATTCATATATAGCCATACAACAATAACATCACCTCTCTGCCAGAAAAACATAGATACCTGTTTTCCTTATCCAAAATCAGAGGCTGCAAACTCTAACATTTGGTGGAGTCCATGGGTTTTACATCTTAAAGCCAGAACATCAGTTATTCTAGAGTAAATACCTTTGTTCATAACTCCAAAATTACTGGTTTATACTCCAGAGCAAAAACACCTTTCCAGAATTCATTATGGAAATTTTCATTCCTAAACACAAAAGCTGAAAACACCTTCCTGAAAAAGTAAATCCCTTTTATGCCTGTATGTACCAGTACCCAAAAGGCTTAACAGTTATCCTTTGTCTTCTTTCATTTCCATATAGCGCATCCTGCTGCTAGTCCTGCATGAGGAACTTATGCTGACAATGAGCTCAAAATACGTCTTCATATATGTAATATTCATTTAATATTCATATGTATCAATATGAAAGAAATATGGATATGATTTTCAGTTTTAGTTAATAGCTTGTGTATTCTTCACCTTGTGTAAAATGAGGATGCAAACCAATTTTAAATTAGACTGTGCATAGTAGCCTCTATACCTTATTCAAATACATATCTAACTTCAGAAAGGTTACAGTATTGTAAAACAAGCCTAAGCATTCTCCTGCAGCTGCTTTCTGCCAGCATCTCACTTCTGGGGATTTCTGTCTGTACAGTTCTATGCTGCCTCTATGTGTTTAAATTCTTCAGGCTATTGAAATAGCTAAAAACATTTGGATCGACAAAAATCAAATTGCATATCTGTAATTCACAGAATAAGCAAGGTTATTACAGAAGAACTGACAAAAAACAAACAAACAAACAAACAAACAAACAAACAAAAACCACCTACCTTTCTGATCAATTAACCTGACACTATAACCTGAACAGATTTTAGGCAGAAATCTCCAATGAAAATCAGTGAGGATATCTGCTTAACATCTATGGCACAAGAACAGCTCTTTGACACCATATTCTCTCAGAAACATTTTTGTTTGCTGAGCATAGAAAGTTATTCTACTAGACACACAGTGTTAAAAGGCAATTAACTCTTTAATGCCTGATTAAATATCACACTGGGTGTACAAAATATAACCTGTAAGTTCTGTTTCAAGACAGACTATGCTTCTGTGTTCAGACAGTTTCCCAATTATATGCAGGAACTCAGAAGTGGAAAACAGCCATAGTTCCCACTTCTATTTCAATGCACTCCTTACAACTCAATGCTTGAATTGTAAGGGCTTTTACCTCCTTGACTGTGTGCCTCAAAGACAGTTGGCTTCCTCTCAGCACAGTATCCTCAACCAGTTAAACACATTTTTATATCTCCTCCAATGTTATGGTAATGGAGGAACTCCAAGGTTAGTCACTTGAAAAAACACAATCTTGCCTTATTGATGGATATAAAGATTGTTTAAAGTCAGTATTCCCTACCCCAGTGGGTTTTGGATAAGGCCCTGTTCTAATCAAGCAAAACTAATATCAAAGTCAAGTTTAAGATGGAGACATGCATGGTTTTCAGGCTCTGTCCCTTTACAGTTGCTTGAATATATTTTATTACTACATTACAGGTCAATGCAAGTACATTTTGTCTTTGTCACTTAACTAGAGCTATATTTGATTTAACTCTGCAGTTGTCTCCCACAAGAAGAGAAAAGGAGCATACGTTTAAACAGATTATTACAGCCAGTTTTGCATCAGGAATTAATTACGTTAATGAAATGTAATTTAATAAGACAAAATTAAGATTCTTATCTCAACTGCAAAGTTATAAATTTTGTACAGATTCTCTGACTTATGTGAGCTATTAAAATTCCAGAGTGGCATTCATGCAGCTGAGCTTAAGGAACTAAAATTGTATTTGGGAAATCAAAATCTCAAATACAGTTGTATGTTACATATTTCCCTTTGCATACCAACTGCAAAATTATTGAAAGATGAGGAAAAAATACATACAATGTTTGAGCAAACTGGGTGGTGAGAGACCTGAGAAAACTCTAAAGATATAAAAGGATATAACAAAAATCTGTTGCTTGCTCTAAAGCAGATTTACTGCTCATTTGTCTTAGTCTCAGTAGTACTGTCTGTCTTTAGTGTCTGACCAGTGTTGCTCCAGTGATGATCGGCCTTCTGCTAGATGTTACTTAATCAACTGCTTGCTAGATGGCAAAGATTTACAGTTGATTAGGCTGCATAGCTCAGTTGCTATTTCAAAAGTTTCTAGGAAGGGATTATTTTTGTGCTCAAATACCTCAAAACAAAGGGTTCTGCAGTCTGAATATCCCTGGATTCTGAGCAGAGTTCACTGAAGCAGAAAAAGCTAAGTTAAAGAAGCATTTAGTGCTTCAGAATGCCAGACTCAATAAATATCTGTCGTGTGTGTGTGTGTGCGTGCCCAAGCACACATTTCTCTCCTTAGCTGAAGTGTATTTTTGTATTTAGTATAGAGTATGAAGACTAAGGTCTAAAGCCAACGTATGCATTTTTGAGATCAGAGTTGAGACTACTATGCTATTATCCTCAAAGCCGCACCATGCAGCTGCTAATGACAATTTTGTATCCTTTCTCCCTGAAAGAGGGCCACTTATTCTTTGGCAGGTTATGCACAGCATTGGCTCATCTTTCTCAGTATTCTTTAGTTCAAATTTCAAGCAACATAATAAACAGACTTGCTTACCTACATTAGCAAGTGGACCAGACACTACAACTAGCCAGAAAAGCAAGCTCCAAAACTGCCATCCTTTTCTGTGTAACCGTGATGAAGATCAATGAGAAACCCATTGAGAAACTCAATGAGAAACTCAGCAGAATTCGAAATCAATGAAAAACTGCTGTTCAGCAACAGACAACCAGCATGATCCTTTACAGTATAGGTAGGGACCTATCGTAAGGGTTCTAGTAGTGGTGATTAGCTTTTGCCAGAAGAAAAATGAAAAGAACTAAATTCTAACCATTTGTCATACCAACAGAAACTTATCGAAAGAACCATTCAGAGTGAAGGCCAACACAACACCTTCCATGAGTCCCAGAGATGTACTCTTCAAGACAAAAATAGTGTAAGTTGAACAGTGAACAGTAAAAGCTGAGAAACCAAAACTAGTGTCTAGGACCTGTCCTTTATATTTCACAGTTCCACCCAACAATAAGTAGTAGGGATTAAGTAAGTTTTTCTAACAGCAAGTTATTCTACACCTGCAAGTTTACCTGTCTACTTGGTAACAGCATATGAGAATGGAAAGATGACCAACTTGACTCAACATGGCAATTGTGAAGAATATGAACTTTCTTCATTTCTCTTTGTTTTAACACCCCATGTTTTCCTGATACTTAAAAAAAAACCTGCTTTTTTGATACTTAAAAAAGAAAGCTTAATATTTACAAATATAGAGCAACAGATCTGAGGATTACAAAGCACTATAAGCATTCTTTGGATTTTAACTCTGTTCGTTTGTCAGTTTTCAAGACCCTTAATGAACAAAGGGATTCCTAGCATCACAGCACATTTATACACTAATGCGTTTGTATAAACATAAACACTGAACCACAAAGCTTTCTTCTATTTTCACTAACAAAAATGTCCAGAAACTTCAGTTGAACTATTTCTTAGCTACTTTAGCTTTAATCATCTGACAACTATTGTTGTCTACCTTTGTTGCCCCCTCTACCTTTCTATATATGAATATAATAAAAAAAAAATCATCCACAGGAATGCAAGGAATAGGCAAAACAACTGCCTTTTAAATTCATATCTGCTCAGGTTTATTTTATCTATTCAGCACACCAGTGATCTGATAAATTCCTCTGTTTCTATTAAATGGTTTTATCCTATCTTTCAGTAGATGAAAGAAAAATACTAACAGGTCAAGATGGAAATTTTCATTATTATTTTTTTCTTTTTCCAAAAATCAAAACAGCTATTATCTCACCTCTCATGGCTAGTACTTAAATCGTGATTGACCGACAATACCAAGAACCACTACTCTTAAATTTTACAGCTATCCCTATCTTTCTGTAGCTTTCTTGTGTAAATAAGAGTGGCTCAACATACTTTCCAGCAGAGATGTGAGTTTCCAGGCTCATAAACCTGGAATGTTCCAGCTACTTCAGGCTAATGATCTCTCAAATGCACACTAATATGTTTGATAAAAGTCTCCCAGCATGTGAGCACAGAGCGCTTACCATAAGAATGACAGTACTGTGGGCAGGGCAAATCACTGACACCATTTCAGACTGAGTTAGATGCTGGAGGCACAAATTAAAACTGCAAGCTTTCATTTCAGTGGGCTTTGACAGATGGAAGAGTGCATCAAATCTCTAATTGTTTAAACCATTAACTCATCTTTCCACCTGCATTATCTTTGGAAAGAGCTCAGTTGGAAGCCTGGAACAATTGCTCACAGACTGGATTCAGGAGTGTGCCTTATTCTAAAAAGAGATCAAGGTTATCTTTTTGAAAAAGTATATTTATTTGGCTGCAGCATTTGTAAACTTATTTATCTTTATTTTCACATTCTCCTCTCAGTCCTGAAAACTCAAAAATAGCCTTTCAGCCTTCCTGCAGAATCAATCAATCAGGGACCACTGCCTTGACTGCTGGGAACAAGAAAGCTGTATTGCAATTCACAGAGCATTATGATGATCCCCATTTATCTATAGTCCTTGTAAATGCCACTGCACATGCAGCTCTAAATTATGCCTGCTGGTTCAGTTGCTGAAAAAAAAAAAAAAAAAATCTCTACTTCATGAAGTCTTTGAATATGCCTTTCCCGGTCACTCTGCCCCCACCCCACCCCGGGCCAAAATACATTTTTCACTAAACCAGCGTCAATGTAGAACACTTTGTCATTTCATGTTATTCTCACCAGCATTTGACTCATTGCTGTTTTTATAGAGAAGCACCTGTTATGTGCTCAGCACTTCCAAGCACTTGAGAAGAATGGCCTCTGTGCTTATGGAGCTCACAATGTAAAAGCAGACTAGCAAGGACAGAACAGTAACAGTGATTGCATATAGTTTAGCAATACTCACTGTTAATAAAATGATAGAATATATTGGGATTTAAACACAGGAAGGGGTCTTGTGAATGACAGCAGACAGGAGTCATTTGGGGCTTAGAAAGCAGAAGTAAGAAAGAAGAAAACAGGGCCACGAATATGATTAAGGGACTGGAGTATCCACCATACGTAGAGAGGCTGAGAGAGCTGGGACAGTTCAGCCTGGAAAAAATGAAGGCCATTATCCATGGGTAAAAATTCTTAACAGGGTTGAATGAAGAAGACATAGCCACTTTTCTCAGTAGTGCCCACTGACCAGACAAGAGGCAATGGACACAAGTTATAAAATACAAAATATAATCTGAAGGTAAGAAAAAAATTGTTGTGAGAGTGGTCAAATACTGGAACAGACTGCCAAGAGGTTGTGGTCTGTCTGTGGAGATGCTCACAACCTGGCTGGACTGAACAACTGGCTCTAGCTGACACTTCTCGAGCACAGAGGTTGCACTAGAAAAACCTCAAGAGTCCATTCCAACCTAAACAGGTTGATTCTTTGATAGATCTGTAAGAAACGGGCAGATAGCCATACAAAACAGTGACACTAGTGGAGAGAAGGTGCAAAAGACCACAAAGATTTTCAGAAGAATGGTTAAGGAAAATTTTAAAACAAGAATTATGTAAAGATTTGAAGGTTAAATTCAATAGTAAATGTGAGTTTAGTGGGAGAACTCAAAACACAACACAAAAGAGTTTATGGATCTTGTACAAAAAGAGCAAGCCTCCAGTGCAAAAATGTTATCCTTGCAGTATCTGAATTGTCCTTGCAGACTGCTTTATTCTATTTCAGACACTGCATATTCAACCAATAGGATTTCAAACACTAAACTGTCCTACCTTTTTCTCTCCAGTGGCTGCCATTAAACCCAGGGAAAAAAAATAATTTAAAAAGTGTTTTTCCAAATGCTGTCAACTAGAAGAAACTTTTCCAGTACAACTGAGGGTTGCAAATTGTATCAAATTTAATTGAATAGCTGTGTTGGAAGCAAGTTTGAATTCTTTAAAATGAAATAACAGAATAGATTATCATGTTAATGAAATATCAGAGAAAATATGACTAACAGGAGGGAGAAAGGAGGAACAGAACGAGACCAAAGTAGGTTTTATTTCTATACGACAGGTAATCCATGTCAAAATATTATTTTACTTATTTTTGTTTTGTTGCCTTTTTTTTTTTTTGGTGGTAACAGCCAAGAAAATATTTTTAATTGCAATATGAAACTTATGCATTCTGCTACAATGCAACACTCAAGTTTAATTTGCATAGGTATATTAACCTACCAGATTCTTACTGGATTCTTACTGGTTTCCAACTCAGATTCCTACTGGGTTTTTATCTAGTTGTGCATGTGGAAGAAAAGAAAGGCGTGTCTACTTGTCTCATTCTCTTCCTAAACAAGCTTTTTATCCATGTGGTGTCCCAAAATGAGTGGGAATGACTGAAATACAGATCCTGATCCAATGAATGTGTGCAAAGACGTATCGAGCCCAGCCCAGACCTTTTGCTTCATTTTGCTCTCCCTTTGTCTCTCACACTTTGCAGCTCCAGTTTCTAATGAGGTTGCTAATAAGCCCATCTTCACAATACTAAGCAAGTCTGACAGGCTGCCCGTAATCTACCAGTGAACAAAGTGAGCTATAAAAAAAATTATAAGTTTTAATATTCATTATAACATCTGAATAGAACCTCAGAACATAAAGCAAGTTATATACCAGCCAATAGCAATCCAAAAGCTCTCATATCCCCAGGGGAAAAAAAAAAAAAAAAAAAAAAAAGGCCCATTAAGTTTTCAAGACTGACCTTCATGCTTAAAATATTTGTTATTAAATTAGGTACTAAGAGATTAAAACAACAACAACAAAAAAGTTTCATGACCTGATAGTTACTAGATTAATATTCACTGATTTATCGATGTATAAACAGAACATGTGGATGTTTGTCATATACAATACATTAGCTTGTAATAATTCTCAAGCATTATTTTAATTCTATTTTAATTTTAACCAACCATACCAAATACTTTCCTTCCAGATAAAGCTGTAGAAAAACATGTAAACCTTAAAATAAACTTCAACTCCAAAGTGTATTTTTTGGTTTGTATATGCCACCATAAAGTTGCAGTGAGATGAGCGAACAGAATAGAAAAGAGTTAAACATGAAAAAAGAGAAAGACAAACTATGCAATAATATGAAGACCATATTATCAAACAAAACAGTAGAATTGCAAACAAAGTTAGACAAAATAACTATGATTTCAAATTTATTTCCAAATGAGTTCATGACAAACTTCACTTACTACAGTGCAAAGGCCAAGTCTACAGCTGTCACGTTTAACTCAATACTCATATTGGCAGTAGAAGCCAACTGGGCAATTGGTAAGATTCCAAGGAAGCCCTCAGTCTTCCACTGAAGTCTGTACAAGGAAAGATGCAGGAGTGCATGATGACAGTGAATAAATCAACTACTGCAACCAAAAATGACAATTTATTTAATGAACATATAATAGTCCTAATTATAAAAGAATATATTTAGCATATTGAAATTACCCATCTAATGTCAAAACAGGGCATGCATCCAAAAGCTCTCTTGAGTTTTACCTTGTAAAATAGACCACTGGAGAGATCTTATTAAATTACATATAAAATCATTGGTGCATATTTTGGTGCTCAAAGTCACAGTTTTGTGACTTGCTCCATCAAAACAACAAAAATATCCTGTTGGGATGTAGGTAACAATCTACAACTGTTCCTGTGAGAGTAACAACCACTTTAGTTCATTAGATTTGCATCTCTTTGAATTAGTAGTTCTCAAAGGTATTCGTCTTCATGGTTGTTGACTACACTTATATTAGAAGGCAATGATATAATTGTTTGAAATAACTTTAGAGGTACTTCACTGACAAAATGAACTTGAATAATACCTTATCAACAGCAATCTGCTACTCCAGAAATGTCCTTAAATATAAAGGCCACAGAATTCCATGACAAAAAAAAATAAAAATCATTTGCATAGTATGTGAGTATTGCAATATCTTTCCCAGTTGTTCTATGTACATAAGTGTGTTCACAACATTTCTAAAGAATTGTACACCAGACTGGTCTTTCTCACAGACAATAATGGGAAAGATTTGGAACAGCTTTTTGCCAGTTCAGGCCTAGGCAAACTAAAGCCAAAACACATATCAAAGGTGACTGCAATGAAGAAAAATCACATGCAAAAGCCCTCTACTGGATGTTTTACAATGATAATTTTCTCCCAGGAATTCTACTTTTACAGGCTATATCATTTGTCCTTAGAATGAAAAAAAAAAAAAAAAAATCTAAAAAAAAATGTGGTTGGTTATGTTACAAGTAAAAAGATGAGCCTATTCTAAAAATTAGAGATATTTTCATGAAAGAGTAAAATCATTGAAAAGTTACTAAATTAACTACATCACCTTTTAGCATTGTACCAGCTACATGCAAATACTTGTGCAAGCAAGCAGTGCTTCTATGTTACAGACCCCCCTCTGATAACAAAATAACTGGATGTCTTCTGTCACCTGCACCTTACCACAAATCGTCTTAAAAAACTGTGTCACTGAACACCACCAGCACAAAATAAGGTTGGACACTGTGAGAATCCTTTAAAAAAACATCATCTGAGATATTTAGCAAAATCACAATCACGTAAAATCTTTTCACTGAGGTGTTGAGAAACAGTGAAAGGAATTTGCATTTTTAGAAGGTTAACTCCATCTTCTACATGTCTTTGAATGTTTCAGTTATGTAACACACTTGTTTTATTTTACATTGGAGAACACACAAGATCAAATCTTACCTTAAGCATATTTTCCCTAGTTCTGCTAATGTTCAGCTCTGCTAACATTTTGACTAAGTTTATATTTCTTTTTATCAAGAAGGCAAAGCTGCTTACTTAAGCAAAATGTATTATCTTTCTCAGAAAGAAAACACAATATATACTTCATAGTCATGTTACCTTAAGTAATTTAAAACTTAAAGATTCATTACATTTTGTGTTATAAAATAATACTAATTTGTATCATTCACACACTGATTTTAAGAGACTAATATAATAAAGGTAACCCTTAAAATCATAATACCCTTTCATCCATTTTATGTGGATTCTACAAACTTGGGAGTGACTCAGAGAGGTGTTCATATAATTTCTGCCTTACTTTAAAAGCTGGACAACTTTTCTTGTATGACTTGTTCCTTGTTAGTCAGGCACAAACCATTGAAAAATCTTTCAGAATAAATATCATGGCAGCCTTGATAAGCAAATAGAAAAGAAAAAAAAAAGGAAAGAGGAAAAAGGAAAAGAAAAAGAAAATTACAACAGTACAGGTCAAGACATCTACATTTTCCTTAAAAGGCAATTCAGTTATGATTAAACAAATTTTCAGCACCCCTCCATCAAGAACAATATGATTTCATTGCAGAGGCACAATTCTTAGCAGTGCGGCAGAACTAATAGGAATCATTCCATTCTCTTCTTTTACCGATGCTGCTATACCCAGATTTTAATACTGACAAAACTGGTCAGCTCTGTTTTGTTTTCCTGCAATGGAATCAATAATAAATTGGTCTTTTTCCAATCCCACTCACTGCAATGGAAGCTAGATTCACTTATCAGTGAACCAGTAATCTCACTTATTAAATATAAAGAAGAAATTGTCATGTTAAAAAATCAGGAGTTAGCATCAGTATTTACACAGATTACATTAAGAAAACAATACACTATAATGCTACTCAGTTTTAATCCCACTTGAAATACACCCTTCACAGAATAATTACTGGATAAAAAGCCTAAATTATTGTAGAAATACAGTTTCAGAAGGTAGGCAAAAATACTAGAGAAAACTTCACTATTTTCAGGTGAATTTCCAAGTCAGTGAATACATGCATCTCATCTTCCATTACATTTATGAACTGTCATTTCCTAGAATGTGTAATTCCACTCCAACACAGAAAAGCTCCCAAATCATTGCTGCATCTATGCAGACACCATAGAAAGATTCTTACACTATCAGTTGACTATTAGCTCACCTACCCTCTAAACTTTCCAGATTAAAGTGCCAGGATAGGTTAGAGCAACAGTGAACCCACTGCAATTTGTATCAAGAGTCACTTCAAAGAAATTCAGTGTCATGCTAAAAATTCAATACCCAAACTGAAAGAAATGTTGAATGCTGGCATACCCCAGTGCTATCGAGTATATATTTTGAAGTGATTGACAATTTTACTCTCATGTTCAAAAACACTGAAACAGAAATGATAAATCAGATTTCAGGTGGTTTAAATTTGCTGATAACCACAAAATTATATTGGTTTAAATACACGTTTATGCTTATCCTCAGACATGATTCCTTTGTCCTGAAAGAGTAAATCACCTGGTTCTAATTTTGGATATTTCATTACAGGTTGAGATTTGCAAATAAAATATAAATAGGTGATTCTGAAAACAGTTTAAGATGAAAAGTGTTTCATTTACAGACAATATGAGAGCAACAAGATAACTTTATAAATGAGATAGGGGGGAGAAAAAAAAAAAAAAAGGAACATACCTTTGAACATTGTTTATGATTCTGGCACCAAGCAAGTGACCCATTATTCTGAAAAACAAATATAAAATACATGAATATTATTATTTTATTTATTTATTTTTTTAAGAATAGGTCTGATCATCCTAGTAGGTTCAAACAGAATTCACCCGACAGTTCTCTTAGAGAAGTATGTTGTGTCACAACATTAGTAACAATCCTGACTCCAATTCCCTTGTGTTAAGGCTCAGGCAAGTGTTAAGTGATCTAAGAGCTAGGAAAGCATTTCATCAAGTAAGACTGGTGGAGAACTGATTGAAGTCTCCTTTCAGTCTACCTTTCCTAACACTTCCTGTCTAGATTTACCAGGAAGAAAACAGAGGTAACCTCTGTATTTAAGAGATCAATATGCATGAGTTCATATTCATGAACTGAAAGCCTATTAATTACATTTAAATATTACACAATATTTAAAATAAATTAACAAGAAAAGATAATGAACAGCCTTGAAGTGAATAAACAAGTGGATTAAATGGGACATAAATTTACCAAAAGTCAACCATGTCAGCTTTGGTTTAAATTTCTGATAACACATTTCCCAGATCAGGAAACACTGTAGCTCTCCTTTATCTTGACTGTAGCAAGACAACCAATATAGTACCACATGTTATTTATTTATTTATTAAGCTAAAGGATGATGAAAATAGACAAATATGAAACTATCATGAGTAACCTGATGTTCCACTACAGCAGATTTTAAAGGGTCAAACATGGGAGAGAAAAAATTACAAAAGAGAAAATTACGGGAAACTATAGGTATATAACTTTTATCTGTGTGCTTCTAAACACAAGACAAAATTATTATCTGGATATTCAACAACCATAATCCAGAGGCAGAAACAGATGCATTAGCATGCACTGTACTCAAGCCAACTAGACCAGTCTCTGAGCACAGCAGTTCTGCTCTCATCAAGGCATATGAGCTTGAATTCACTGGCATGCTGCCACAGTGATGAAGCTTATAGTTTGGAGGCAGTTTTGTCTTAGCTAATGTTTGAGGAGATAGTGTTTGTGCATGTCTTTATATATGTTTATAGCTATGCCTTCACACAAGCTCCCAGGATTGTTCAAGTCATTCCAAAAATCTTTCCAGCTGTTCCAGGAGCTTGGCCCCAGCACAAAAAAAAAAAAAAAAAAAAAAAAAGACTATTAGAAGGGAACTAGTATCCCTTCTAATGCAAGACTCTCCAAAAGGACCAGAAAGTACATCAAGTAAAAACTGCATGAATTTTGATTTACATGGTCCTATCCATTAATTTGTGGAAAATAAAGCCCTCATACAGCAAGGAACAGAAACCTGCTTTTAACTAAGCACAAGTGATTCTAATGACATTAATAGGATACCATTGCTGCTTGGGCTTTAAGCTAAGCACACTCTTCTGTTAAATGCTGGACTAACTGAATTAAATCACACAGACACACACTCACACAAAAAAGAGGTCAGAGAGATCTCTTCTACCCTGAGACAGTGTCTGTCTCTACCTTGAGATCAGTGGAATAAACAAACTTGGTTAGATCAGTCATTTAACTGAGGACACCTTTCTTGTTCTTAAAGAAAGAACCACCACCCAGTTAAGACAGTTCCCAAAAAGTACCAATGATTAATCATTTCCGAGGGCAATTCAGAATTACCTTCCAAATTTTTCTCTAAGTTTTGGTTAGCAGAAAAGAGAGAGAGAGAGAGACAGGGGAAAAGGTAACTAGTCTACAAACTTGGGTGTTTCAGCCATACAAGATGAAGCAGTGTCTTCTGCATTTTGAACACTAAGCATATTCTGAATTTGGTGAGAAGTCAGTAACACAGATGTGGATCAAGCACATTGCAAAATTCAGGAACAAAACAAAATCGCATATTACTCTTGCACCTTAAGAACCAAACTGATGCAAATTATACTTCTGTTTTCACTTCTACTTTCAAACTGAATTTTAGAAAACTTCTATATATAACATGTTTTTTCATATGAGCTGTAATGCTAAAAATTTCCATTCCTCTATTAACTAAGCAGCTCTGGGGATAATATACATAAAGACATATCTACTCCTTTCCACTTCTAAATTCACTTAGGAGCGATTTTAAAATGTTGGTTTATACAATTCAATGTCAGTGTTTTATGAACATTTGTTTTATCTTCCCAGCAGGTTACTATGCAATCATTACTTGATTTTATAATACCACTTTTCTCTGACATTACTGTAGAATTTAGCTAAAATTGAGATTTGTTAGCATAAGAATAGCTAGCTATGAGCAACGTGTCAGGTCCAACCCCTTCAAATAGAGAGACATAAATAGAAGAAATAAAACTTTAGAACAGCCATAAATAACATACGCTAGTGGGAATACTTTAGTATTATCCTCAATGCCATATGAGGATTTATTATCTCCATTTACAGATCTAGCCAACAGTAATGTTAAAACAATATTTTATGTGCTACTTCCAATTTATCCCCCCTTTCTTCTTCATATAAAATGTGACAGAGGTAGCTGATTGCAATAACAGATTAGTAGCAGCTTGACGCTTTATTTCAGTTATGCTGCTGCCTTCCACTGAACTAGAAAAAGCACTCCTGCTTTTGAATTATATCTGTTACTTGAGACAATAATGCAGTAAATGTCCAGGTGTGTGGCTCTCCTTCATAATGTTTAATTTCTATGAATGTTTTTATTTTTCCACTGAAAACTATTATAACTTTAATTTAAAAGTAAGTTTAGCAAAACATAAAAGTACTGTTTAGCAATTTCAATTTCATACAAACTAACATGATACGAATGATCTTTCACTGTACAAGGTGAAGGCAAATTCTACAGGCTTCCTTTGAACAATGTGTTATCAGAGGAAGCTGGAATACTAAATGAACATTTTTCTATTCTCCATCTTAGCAAATGGTTAACCTAAGTTAAAAAAAAACGTTAATGTGTGATTTTTTTTCTGTTTTTAATCCAAGCTACATGGCAGAAACTGTAATTTCAAAACATCAGAAATCCTGTTTTATCTGAAGCATCCTCCTACATTACATCCTCAGTTACCTCACATCTGTTTTTTTTCGACCCAGTCCTGACCTGACTTAGGCAAATTAGAGTTTTGACTTTGACTTTAGTTGTGACTTAACACCACCATGCAGAAATGTCTTAGGGCAAGAGTTGAAAAGCACTTTCTTTGTCTATAAGCCTTCCACCAATGTACTCTCAGGACCACCTTTGTACGGTAAAGAGGAGAAGAAGCTGTGGTCAACTGGGCAAACTGGGCTTGGAGAAGAGTGGCAGGGAAGGTGCACAGCAGAAAAGGACCTTGGAGTGCTGGTTGACAGCCAGCAGTGTGCTCAGGTAGCCAAGAAGGTCAATGGCATCCTGATCTGTATCAGAAATAGCATGGTCAGCAGGACCAGGAAAGTGATTGTCCCTCCATACTCAACACTTGTGAAGCCACACCTAGAGTTCTACATTAAGTTTTGGGCCCCTCACTACAAGAAGGATACTGAGGTACTGGAACATGCTCAGAGAAGAGCAACAAAGCTGGTGAAGGGACTAGAAAAGAAGACATACAAGGAGCAGCTGGGAGAACTTAAGTTGTCTAGCCTGGAGAAGAGGTGTCTGGGGTGGGACCTCATAGCTCTCTACAGCTACCTGAAAGGAGGTTGTAGCAAGGTGTCAGTCTTTGTTCTCAGGTGAAAAGCTCTAGGATGCAAGGAAAGTTCTGCCAGGGAAGGTTTAAATTGGACATTAGTAAACATTTCTTCATGAAGAACATGATCAAGCTGCCCAAGGAAGTGAACAGAGACGTTTAGTTGCCATCCCTGAAAGCTTTTAAGAGATGTATGGACATGACGTTAAGGGACCTGGTTTAGTGATGGGAATCAGTAGGCCAGGTTGATGATTGGACTTGATGATCTTTAGGGTCTTTTCCTACCTAGCTGATTCCATGATTCTACTTGCAATGAAACTGATTAATTGGTATCTCTAATCAGCTTTATTAGTTTTATTTCAAGCAAGCATATGTGCATGCTCGCTTTCCTCTGGTAAACAACAAATGTCCTTGGACCCAAATAGTTAAAATAGAAACCTCTGTATTCTGTGTCCTCTCATGCCTTGAAAAAAGTAAAGTTGTGCAGAGTCTTGAAGATAAAATTACACGTAAAGAGACAATGAAGAATCAATCTTCATCTATCTACAGTCTGCCCCGGGGAAGAAATTTAATAAGCTTCACAAGCAACTCAAAACTAGCCTTTCAAGGGAAAGAGAGAAAGAGAGAGAGAGAGAGAGAGGGAGAGAGAGAGAGAGAGAAAATTTCCTTCATTTGCATCTTTGTCCACAATTATCTGTTAGAAGATATAACCTTTCTTTTGAAGTGCCAAAGATCAGTTGTGAAAAGTTAAGTAGCCATTTGATCTGCTATGACAATACCTGTATCCCTGCTACCAGTTAGTTCTCTTCAGTGCACTTTTGAGTGAAACTGCCATCACTCAGAAGTGACTTCTCATGATGATGTTCCTAATTCTTTCAAAATGACAAAAAAAAAAGCAGAAGAATAAGCCCCTCGAACGACAGTTTTCCACTGACATGAAACAGATCACTTCAACAGAGAAATCAATAGCTGTTGCAGTGATGAATTTAAAGAGACAGGCTCCCAACATTTTCCTTAACCTTTCTAAAACTCAACAGCATGATGATACATGTTATATTAAAACATCACTTATACTCTGCCTGACTTAAATTTCCTGCCTACATGCTCACTAAGACACAAATTAATATAGGGACTTATCTGTGGCAGTGCTGTGTGATCCTAGGTTCAACTCTAATGTGTGGAATGAGGGTGCAGAATGGAATTAACAAATTCAAATTAGGCTTTTCATTTTCCAAATGCCAAAGCATGCACCTACGAATGAAATTCAAAAAAGCCTGTACACTTAGCGGGGAGAGATACTAAACCCAGCAGATAGGAAATGCCAAAGAAAATGTTTCTCAAAGCCTTTCTTGTGAGTATAAACATGAACTCAAAGCAGATAAATGAAAAGGGGAACCACAGTCCCACACACCTCTCCTGGGCTCTGGTATTTTAGTTACCCTTTTGCATATAAATAACTGCCTCACATTTTTATTTGAAAACATAGATGAAAAATGAAAAAAAAAAAAAAAAGATAATCTTTTATGTAACAGCTAGAACACTTGCCAAAGAAGTCACCAAGCAAGAGCAAATTTAAGCACTTATGCCCTTTGAAATTACTTTTTAACAACATGTTAGAGGTGAGACTGAAACCTGGCCAGAGAAACCAAACCACTCCGCCCAGAAATAAGTGAATGAGAAAGGTCATACAGTCCAACAATGAGGTCCGCTTCTGGGAAGCAAGACTGCTGCTTAAAGAAAAATTTATGTAAATATATTTTTAGTGTCTTCACTTTGTGTCTTTGTCCACTGTAAGTCAAGCTTGAAGATCATCCACTGGAGAAGCCATGGAGAGAAAAGGATTAGTATTAGATGATATCATACATTAAAAAAAAAATATTAAAAAATCCCAGAAATATTTTGGTTCCCTGGCTTCAGTCCAGGGAATATAGGTTCTATGAGCCTATGACATATAAACAAATGCATAAATTTTGTTCCTTTATGAAGTTTCTTATTTCACTATAAACTATGTCTTAAGGAAAAATTAAATTATTTGTAAGGAATTTCTGTTGCTTTATAATAGCTCTAATAAGAAATGAAATTGTATAAAGCAAGAATCAAAAAAGCATTATGTGAATGTTACTGAGCAGGATCATTTCTCTCACTTAGATAAACAGGCACGGTGTTTGCATGTACAGGAGCTGTTTCCATTAAAATCATTTAATTAAGATACTTCATTCCATTCAAATATAAAATGATCAGACTTTGGTTAGTTAGGCTTTCACCTCTAAGCTATATTAAGCCACGTGACAACTCTACTACTATGAAGCTCCAGGTAATACATAATTCTGTCATATACTGCAGAAAAAGCAAGTACTTCCAAACCTGAGCAATATTCAGACAATTTATTTGAGGATCCTACAGCAAGCATTCACATTTTGATTGTAGGTTGGACAGAGCACTCACATGAACATGGACAGAACTAATGGACTCATCCTGTTCCCTCCTGTGGAAGAGTACGATGTGGGCCCATGCGAACCTAATGAGGTTTAACAAGCTCAAGTGCAAGGTGCTGCACCTAGGTCAGGGCAATCCCAGACATGAGCACAGACTGGGAGAAGAACTCCTTGAAGAGAAGGACTTAGCGGTCCTGGTGGATGAAAAGCTTGACACGAGCCAGCAGCATGAACTTGCAGCCCAGAAGGCCAACTGCATCCTGGGCTACATGAAGAGAGGTGTGGCCAGAAGGTTGAAGGAGGTGATTGTCCCCCTCTTCTCTATCCTTGTGAGGCCACATTTGGAGTCCTGCATCCAGGTCTGGGGCCTCCAGCACAAGGAGGATGTTGATCTATTAAATGGGTCCAGAGGGCCACAAAGTTGATCAGAGCACTGCAGCACCTCTCCTATGAAGAATGGCTGAGAGAGCGGGGGATGTTCACCCTGAAGAAGAAAAGGCTCTGGGAAGACCTCATCACTGTTTTTCAATACTTAAAGGGGGCTTATAAAAAAAAGATAGAGAGCAATTTTTTGCTTGGGCAGATAACGATAGGGCAAGGGAGGATGGTTTTAAGCTAAAAGAGGGGAGATTATATTGCAATGTTAGGAGGAAATTCTTCACTCAGAGGGTGGTGAGGCACTGAAACGGGTTGTCCAGAGAAATTGTGGATGCCCCATCCCTGTAAGCATTCAACACCAGGTTAGATGAGGCCCAGGGCAACCTGATCTAGTTGGAGGTAGGTGTTCCTGACCATGGCAGGGGAGTTGGAACTGAATGATCGTTAAAATCCCTTCTAACCCAAGCCATTCTATGATACTGAGATACACACACACCTGCCACATGGATCCCAACAGGTCCTAGGCCCAGACACTTGCCCTGCCCAGTAGCTACCCCTGGATACCAGTCTTCACAGTTTCTGGCACCTGGACAAACGAGACCCCAAACTTCAGCCCCACTGCAGTTGCTGGCATGGCCCATCTCACATGCACAAAAGCAAATACACACAGAGCAGACTGTGACTCCCACTATGCCCAGCAGCCAAATCCTTTGGTCTTGCTCTTAGAGACTTGGTATGACCCACCCAGAGATGGCCAGGACTCTCCCACTCCCCTTTGGTCAGCTCTCTTTTGCTCTCACCCCTAGAGAGGCACATTTATACCAGGCAACTTCACCTACCCACCAGCTTGTCCAGCTTGCTCTTCACAAGCACTCACACACCTGCACACCTGGGCTCTGTCCAGCCTCTGGCTCCACAGACAAACAGGCTCTTGTAAACCAAAGTCCCTCTCTGGGGCTGGCATGTGGTTTCATTCATTCAGTTCTCTCTACCTGCTGTCACTCAGCACACAGGCACTCCAGCTCACAGTCACAGACCAACTGCTGGCACCCAGACCTGCATTCATTCCAGTCAATGGCACCACAGACACATGGGACCTCAGCCCTCTGTTATGACTTCAGTAGCTGGTACTTGGACCACCATATGCTCATGCGTGCACAGAACAGACTCCCTCACGCAGAAAGAGTTAAGTAATTTAATGAGTAATTAGGAGAGCCTGTGCTGACCAGGTGCAGGGCATGAACAGACAAGCTTATCACCTATTTACACACATCCAGCCTCTTTTATTGCCTTACCCCTCTGTTTCCTCACAGTAAGTCTTGTACAATCCTGAAACGCTTTTCTCCTGCATCCCATAATGTGTCCCATACCCCAGGCACCAGCCCCTCTCAGTCCAAAAGGTGCTCTGGCATTGATGAATCTTGATGGGTCTCATGCCTGGACATGAGGGCTGAGATTCTCCTGAGACAGCCCTTGGAGGCTCCAAAAAGGCCATCTCTCCCTTTGAGTCCTTAACCTGGGTTCCCATCTGCTTTTGGGACTCCCTCCTCCTCCCCTGACCTTGTGGGGATGGACATTTGATAGTCACAGAGAACCTAACCAATTTCCAGGTAGCACAATGTCTTATATTCAAGAGTGGGAAAAAAAAAAAAAAACAGTTACTGAAACAAAAGTGTAAGAAGTGCATGAGCAACTAGTGGCTCATTCCATATGTTTAGACTTTCTTGCTGATATTCTATGTACTTTTTCTACTTTCACTTACACCCTTTTGAGGTGTAAGGACACGAACACTGAACATTCAGAAGGGATCTTAGCCTAAATTATGCAAGATCTTCAATTTTATTTACTGTTGTTTTTTAAAAATCCTTAGGTGTCAGCTTAGTTTTTACTGCTTCAGAGAATTTATCTGGTATATTCCCCCTTGTTACATGTTAAGATGCTGTGTGCCAAGTGTCATGGCCCTGAGGATGTGAATAGGCCTTAACTGTCCTGCCCTGACCCACCACTCGGAAGCCCCAGTTCATCAGGGCTGGGGCCATCAGTCCTTGCCTGACCTAAGCTGTAGGTGTGCCTGTCTCTGGCCCTGCCTCACACCAGTGAGGTAGGTTCCACCTCCTGGATGTACACTGTAGCTTGCCTCTGGCTCCGTCTCCCAGCTAGGCTTTCTTCCCCATGCTGAAGCCTTGTGCCCAGCCACCCAGTCTCCTGCCCCTGTCTGAAGCCCCTGCCTGCCCCTGGCCTCAGCTCATCCCATGCCTGGGGCTGTCACCAGCACCCATCGCTGCCTGCCCTATGCAGGCCCTGGGGGGCTGTCCCTCAGAGAGGGCACGGCCTGTGGTGGGATCACCCTCAGGCCCCGGCTCCCTGGCCCCAAGGGGCAGCTGCTCCTTGCTGTGGCTGAAAGCATAAGACTGCATGTTGGGTTCTATAATGACCTTACGTTTTCCCTGATGCATAAAGAATGTTCCTTAGACTTTGATCTCATTAACAAAAATGAAAACCAAAATTTCAACAATAAAACCAAATAATGATCATCCAAACCTGGCAAAATAACAAAGCATAACACCTACCACCAGAACAACACCAAAAAAAAAAAAAAGCCACTTAATAGGACTCTAACATGAAAGAAGAGAACAAACACTATTTAGTAGACATTAGTCATCTTTTAATGTATTACCTACCCATCAGGCAGACACCTGGATGACTTTATGGTGCGTGCTTTATACAAAAACTTGTGTAGAAATAGAGAGTTAATCTTAACTATGTACATATATTTCCTCTGTGATCCAATGAGTAAATACAACAGATTTAACTCTTTTCTCTTTTTTTTTTTTTTTAATAAACCAAGTGACAATATTCTGAAAATTAAAAACAGCAGAATGCACAAATATATGCAGACCTTCTGTTACTGTAACCAGTCACCATGGTCCCTCACAGATAAAAAAAAAAATGTACATCCTCCTCATCAGAATCAATTTCTATACCACAAACTTATACTGTAGAAAAGTAAATGTTGGTTACTGGTTAACTCAAAGTGACTAAGTTTGAAGTGACTGAATATAAGGAACAGTTACAAAGCTGATCTGCTCTTAACAGTTGATTCTCGTGACATAACTGCAATTTGCAAATAGAAATTAAAATTAAATTATCATGGAAAACAGCTTGACTAACATTGCAGTCTAATTTTAAACATCTGGATTAACACCAGCAAATGCATATCGCAAATAATTTAATCAAAGTATCAGTAGCGCTATTATTTTTAGAAAGTCTCCAGTTTTCTTTTGGATTTACACTTATGCCGCCATCACCTGTAATGCACTAGCTCTGACCACAATGATACAGCAGGCTCCTGCTGTGGATGGGTGGGTATGAACAGAACTGTATTGACCTAAACCTTGCATTGATTGTTTCCCAAACAGTTCGTGCAAAGTCATCTTCAGCCTTCATTTCTATTACAGACTGTCCTCATTGAAGTTTACATTGAAATATGTAAAGCCACTACTTCACATGCACCAAAAGAAAAGCACAGAGAAAAAAAAAAATCTGAGTAATTATGAAAAACAATCAAGTAAAACCATCAACCACCAACTAAATTGCGATATACACCAGCATTCCTTATAAAGCTGTCATCGTATGTTCCTAGAAAGACTGTGAGCAAAAATCCAAAGGTCATTACCAATGAAACAACAAGAGATCAGTAGTTTTGAAAATATAGACTATGCATAGCTTTGATTAACATTGCATCTCCAGTACGCAACACCTTTTCTCTTTTTACAGTAGTGCCTTCTCAAATGATGGAAAACCTACTAGATAAACACAAGCTGTAAAAACAAACGAGCCACAGGAATTCTGGTATCTCCATTGCACTTGTGAGTTATGACTGCCTTCTTGTGGTTTCACAAACTTCAGTGTTACCACTTCTAAGACTGATCTCAACTGAGTTTTATTCTATGTAGCAGAAGTTTCTATCAATCTATAAAAGAAACATGACCTAAATAAACTTCATTTCACTAAGCAACATGAGGAATTAAAGACAATGACACTAAGATACTAGAAGAATATTCAGCATCTCACAGTAATGAATATACTTGGGGCCAAACCCTGCACACATTTCTTGGGATTAAGTAACCCAGTTAAAGGGAACAAAATCTAATCTAATAGCATGAATATGAAAATTAAAAGATGTCTTGTTGACTATTTGTTTCTAGGCTCAATTTCAAAACCCTCACCATTTCAAAATGATGTTTCTTAATGTGCCTTTTCGCTCATGTCATAAAGTAGATTTAGCTATGCAAATTAAATAACAAGATGATAATAGTATATGCTGGCTCAAAAATAACGACACAAAGGTAGCCCACTGGGAATTTAGCAGCAAAAGGAACAAACGACATTCTAAAAATTAATATTTACTTTTACAAAACACAATATAAGTGTAGATGTGATTTTGTTTAAAGTGTATTTGAGGAAACACAGTTTACCAAAAAAGACAGTAATATTCCAGGTTTCAGAAATGCGTGCGTGCTACTTTTGTGCTAACTTATCTGACTTTATAACTGAAAACGACAGTCCATGTGACGATTCTGTGTAATTATAATACTACTGGGTAGTTGGGTCCCAATAGTATGTGATGTGCTATGCTTACTACAGGCTGTGTTCACCTGCACTGCCTACCAGCCAATCATTCCAGAATCAGCTACAAATACTCCAGGGTATCTCCACACTAGGAAGTAGTGTGAAGCACAGGAGCACATCGGTTGAGCAAAACAACTGATGTTCACAGATCTAATACTTGCGCTATATGTATGCCAACGTCCGTTTCCTTCCAAACTAGTGCAGTCCCATGAACTCAATTTCCATAAACTGCTAACGTAAATTAGACCTAATTTAAGCCTGGAGCACCTCTTCCAGTTATGTTCATCCAGAAGGAATCTACTGCATGACCTCTCAGTTTGGTCTATGAAAAAGAGGATCATGTAGCTCTGGAGACTTACTCTAAATACACTCTGATTCACAGAAAACATTAACATGTAGATGCACTTCAGAAATTTCCAACACCTCCCACAAACATACAAGAGAGGTATTTCATTTCAGTCCTTCCTACTAGGATAGATTTTCCTCCTAAGCCATCTTTTTTTCACGACCATTCAGGGCACCATTCCTTTCTGGACCTGCAACAAGCTTACGGTTCTGGTATCTCATGTACCTAAGAAACTAAGAATAAATGATAGGGTAGCAACCCCATGTTTTTATATGATCATGTTTATTATAAATTAACTATAAACTATATGAACATGGGATACTCCATGAAGCTTGCATTGTGGTGGAGTCATTTCTGATTATAAAACTGCTAAATGCATTATACTACACACTGGTCATGAAATATTTTCCTGTATTTTCTCTTATTCTGTCCTGGTATCTATGGGAGGGACATCATTAAATAGCACACTTGTATCTTTGGCAAAAATACATGAACACGGCTGCCCTTATCAAAATTAACAGCTCTCCGCTACCTTTTTTTTTTTTTTTTTTTTTTTTGCTTTTTCTATAGAAGTCTAGGCTCAGTGAGTGAAGTACACTTCATCAGACCTGTAATTTCCTAGAAACATTTACAAAAGGTTTCTGTGGTCATTCAGGAATTAAATAACTGTCCAGATCAAAATGACCTTTTGACTCAAAAGCAGCACAGTCTATCTTGAACCTGAATAAAAACCAAGACAATATTGTTAACATACGCTCAAAAAGGACTAACTCAAACATATGTCAGCCACACAGAAAAAAACAGCTTTTCCACAACAGTAAAAGCAGCATTTCAGGAAGAAGGCTGATTTCCCAGACATATTTTAATTGCTACAGTCTTTCCATGCATCTGCCTTGACTGTAGACATTAAAGGAAGACAGGCAAAATGTAATGGGTACAATTTAATTAGCCTATAACTTTATTATCTCAACTATAAAGCACAACCCAACAACTAATCACACTGTGTGAGCTAACACTGTTCCCTCCACTGCTCCTATTGGTTTGGCCCTCAGCCTGTTCCTCCCCAGTCCAGCTCTCAGTTCTGTGGAAAGCCAACCCCCAGTACCACCACATTAAGCCAATAACAAAGACTAGTGGATGCCTGTCACATTCTGGTCAGATACCACATATAACATCAGATGATAAATGTCCTTCTTATTTTATCATGTAACAAAAAGGGAAGCCATGACCCCTTTCCCTGACTTTAGTTCAGTGCTGCTGTCTCTCCCTAGCTCCCAGACCTGTAAACCCTGTTCATATTTGTCTGCAGACTGCATTTTTACTCCCATCCTATTTTAAGGAACTGCAGCAGCTCCCAGAACAGCAAAGGTTGCAAGGGCATTGTGTTGACAATGGATGAAAAACAGGCATCATGTGAAGGAGCATACAGTAGGGTGGGAAGTTTGAGTCTTTCCCTTTCCACTTGATCCTAGCCGGGGCCCTTCTGTCCTGCAACGCTGACAATATATTCCTGCGAAAAGAGCCAGACTTGTAATGCATGTTAAAATAGATACAAGACACTTCTTCAGTTTCCTTATAAGCTTTTTCCAGCTTGTTAAGAACTGTATGCCATATGAAACGTATACAACTGCTACAGTCCTGTCTTCTAGACCACCCTGCAATCAACCTTAGATTGTGGGAGGAAGAACAGATGAGAGGGAGAGGAAAACAACATGAAGTGTTATTATTTGAAAAAGATACAAGACACTAAAATTATTCAGTCTGAGCTACAAGGATATAAACTGGATCTTTCTACAGAGATCTTCCACTGAACATTGTGAAAGTTGCCTCACCATATGATAAACCTTTCCACAAACAAAAAGACTTTCCTGTGCCAGTTTTTTAGTATACAGTCTGATAACTAGCTAATGAAGACATACCATTTAAAAAAAAAAAAAAAAAAAAATCTCTTTTCAAGGCAGGACTGCAGCATTTGTCATTGACACATGTCTGGTTACCAGAGATATAGCTGCTATGCAGAGCAATCATTTCCTGACAGGTATATCGTGTTTCAGTCATTTCTAGCATCAGGTGAAAGAGTTTAAAATTAAGACAGCTTAATTTGTGTTGTAGATATTGAAAGACTTGTAATATGAGAGGTGTCAAAGCTTGGCCTAAGTTCCTATCCAAGCTACAGTATTTTAAAGCCCCAGTCAATGCAAACAATTGGATGTGAACTTTTTCACAGAATTCCACTGGAAAGATAACAGAAGCTCTGAAGCCTAGGATTTTCTATCTTCAATCCACACTAACAGACACAAAAAATAATAATGCCCATATTTTATGAGTTTAAGCATCTACAAGTGTGTTTGTATTTTAAACATCTACAACTGAGGTTAATACCAGTTATCAACATCTTGAATCATCAGCAGGTTTTGTATAAGAAAAAGAAACAAAAATTTGTTATATCATTTATTCTTGCAAAACTGTCAAATCTTTCAGTTGTTTCATCTTTGGAAAGTCCCACATATTTCTGGTATGCTCCAGGAATTCTATCCCTATTACACTGTCTCATTCCATCTTACCAGTCTTCTCACCTGTGCAAAGCAATTAAGAAAGACAGTGAAGTGAAGTGGGTTGTGGTACTACAAATATGTTGATAATACTCAGGTTTGTTTTTCATTGGACTGAGGAGCTCTGCTTGATTTGCTTTCTCAGTGGGAAGGTCATGGATGAGAACAACTTGACTGAGGCTTGATCTATAACAGATGGATCTACTAGGTATGAGTAAGCATCTTACGGGCATGAAAATTTGACATCTGCTGCTATTATTAAGAGGATAAGCCATGCCTGTTGATGAAGCTTACAGGGATGCCACAGAATCCCTGAGGGCACCCGAATATATACAGTATATAGGACAATATCTCATTTTGTAATAAATAAATAAATATTTACTGTCTTTAGTGGTACTCAGCTCTGGTTACATCACAAAAAAAATATGTTTCTACCTTTGTTTATGATTTGAAGGAATTGCTTCTAAAAATTTTATCTTAATTTGAAGTCAAGGTTTTTTACACCTGGCAAATAACTGGCAATTTGGTTTTACTTTATCCTGATGGCATAGTAACATTTACTACCACCCTGAATTGTAAAGGATGATGTCAAGATGTATTAAGATGGTATCTAACAAGTCTAAGTTAATTGTCTTTAAACAGTACAATGGGAATTTTATTGTTTTTATCTACAAATTTTGATCAGATATTTCTAGTATATTTGGCACTGGTCTAAGATTATTTCAGTTGCAATCCCTAGAGACATTACTGTCATCTGTAGGGATATCAAACTCAGGCCAACAATGAGAACTCCAGAAAAAAAAAATATAAATAAATAAATCTGTATTAAACTGATAATTATATAAATGGAAGAGGTGATAAGTTTCATTCAGAAATGTGAAAGATCTCCAGCTAAAGAAAAAACAGGAACTTACACTACATCCATGTGTAAAGCTCTTTAGTCTTTAAAACTGAGTCATGCTTTCTATCCCAAAACAGCAGACAGTATATCCTTCAGAAAACTCATTTCTTCATTTGTTCACTTCTTTCTACAATCTGGAGACTGGCTTAGGTTTTGTTTTACTTAAAGTCTAGTCCACATTGCTCTTCTTTTTTCTATTTAAGACAAATAAAGTTTTGAACACTGGGAGGAGGCTTGAAATAACTATTAGTTGCTGATAAACATTTAATCGCCACTTACATGACAACTTCAGTGCTGTACAGTGCACAAATGCATCTGTGTTGTTCTATAGTTAAAATTTTTCACAAAATGAGCTAATATGTGCTACATCAAATGCATTTATACTCTGGATCCCCTAGATAGAAAAATCATAATATTTAACAAAAGTCTATTGTCTTTCACACTGCTTATTCAATTCTTTTACTCCAACAATAATTCTTTTAAGTCCAACAATAAGCTTCTAGTTCCAGAAATCCATGTCCTCTTTCCTTATTTGTTCTGACAAGTGTGTCCCATAGCTGATAGCAAGTACTATATGAGGCGAGTCACACACCTCATTAACTGGATGATTTTTACCTCTTTCTGTCAGTTTGTCTAACCCTAAATGTTCTTTCCACCTACTGCAGATCCAGACTGACCAAAGTTTGGCTAATTCATGATCTTTCCATTAAAAGTTACATAGAAAGACATCTGAAAATGGGGAAAAAAGCTTCAAGCTCTCCTACATCCAGTTACTTTCCCCAAATTGCTATGCTCAAATGTCAACATATTACAAACTCTCTATGACTAAGAAAAATGGGGGCAGATAATGATGTGGGTTATTATTGTCTAGCTGTAGTTTACACAGTAATGTGATTTTGTTGTTTCCAAAGGAATTATAATCATCTAATTAAATAAAAACACACAAACCTTGTTGAATTGTCTTCCAAAAAAGAACATAAATTATTAAAAAAAAAAATCACTGAGTCACTGTATTAGAACACATTATTATTATTGTTCTTTCTCTTTCCTCAGCTTTCAACTATTTGCTGCCTTACGTATTTGTCCATCCATGTACAAAATCCCAAGAAATTCAAAGCCTTACAGCACATGGGTTTAAGAAATTAATTTACAGTGTGTAGGACCAAAGAAAGCCCAGAGGCATGACTGGAATGTTTCTGTGGTACAAAGATATCATCAACAATTAAAAAACGTTATCAATTGACTGCAAATGATGTATAGACCTATATCTATTATTTAAAGCATGAGATGTTCATATGCGTAAAGAGCACATTGTTTTATTTAATATAAATCAATGTGAAAATAACCCCCCAAAATAATAATCCATAAAAAGGAAAAACACCTATTCTTATAAATTCCAGGAATAGGAATGAAGGTTGAGCTATGTTTACACTGGATTAAATAAGCACATTATTCTCATCCAGTCTTTACCATCAACCTCAATTTCCAAGGAAGACACCTTCTCCAAAGCAATTATTTCCCTCACATTATCTTATTATAAGATCTATGGCAGCTGCAACCTCACAAGAAGCAAAAGCACTACCTTGGCTAGGTTTGTGGTTTGAGTTGTGACAACGAGGGAAACTACAGTGGCAGTAGTTTGTCAGACTAGAAAGATAACCTTGCAGTAGACAGTGACCAACATTAAGACTAGGGAGGCAACTAGGCTTTGTCTAGCATATGAGAACACACCACGTGTGCAGCTCTTCTCTCATCAGATTACCAAACTTACAGTATATGTGCAACACACTAAATCCAGCACTTCTGAAAACGTACACAGGACATGCACCAAAAGATCCAAAGCTTCTCCCAAAGAATTGGGATCACTAATTAATCCAGAATACATGCAAGTAAATCACAGTATTGACTCAAGAGAGCAGGCTGCCATCATCAGAACTTATTTCCAGTTGAAAATTCTCCAGAGTAACTTTTACAAGTTTAACAGAGTGATGTTCAGAGAGCATGAAGTGCTCGGAAAGCCAAAGCAGCCTGTTCCTTTGACACACTTTTCTCACAGTCCATCAGTGTGATAGGGCATGGTCTATAGGGAAGATAAAAATGAGAAGCACGCTACCAACACCTGGACACAGGTGAACTGCCTTTACCCTCCCAAGGTACTTTTATTAAAGAATTGAATGAAAACCAGGTGAAAAGAAGCCAGCCAAAGGTCATCACAATTACCTGGACAAGCTGTACACTTGAGCATCCCTGATCATTGAATAAACAATGTTTATTTGCCTGCATTGGATATGCATATGACATGAGCACGAATCACCTAGACCTCTGCAGTGAACTTTCTTTGAGGTTTTGAAACTGGATTTCCCAATGAAGACAGAAGGATATTCAAACCACGTTTTAATTAAATTACAAACAAGAATTATTTTTTTTTTAAACCAGATATAACTCAAAGCAGCTCAGGAGAAGGAAAAAAAAAAAAAAAAAAAAAAAAAAACCTCTTCCTTTGTGTTTGTGTGGGGCAGTTCCCTATTTCTAGCCCTAATTTGAATTAATTGTATCCTGTCCCAGTAAAATCTATGGTCCCCTATACTCCTGGACAAATTCTCCGTCCAGCATTGTCTTCCCTTGTGTGTGTCTACTGGAGGTCACCCTTCTCCATCTTTCTCCCTTCTGAGACTCTCTCTTCTTTTGCTTCCATGCAAGTTTTGTGACCATATCTTCCTCTAGTAATCTCAGCTCCTGCCAGGGGATTCACTCCCTTTGCAGAGGGAGTCAAGTAACTTCTGTTTTAAAAGATGACGATGAAAGATACAAACCAAGGTAGGGGGAATTAAAACATGCAGTGTCCATGTCAAAATAAATACTTTTTTTGTGTGTCTGCGTGTGAAAGATCTATTTTCCTGTATTACGTTTTCAATTCATAAATATGTTTACATAATTTGGAGGACATACTTCTTTGACAAGCTAGAGACACATTGGTAAAAACGCACTTCACAGAAGTCAATGGAAAATTTTGATATAAACTTTGGGCTGGGATTTTTCCCCAAATCTGGAAATATGTGATATTCTTTTTGATGAATGAAGGTGAATGTATGATTCTTTTAAATCAGAGATGAAAGGAACAGAACTCTATTTTCAAGTTTAAAGGGTCCACTTACCTTTCAACACCCCTAGTTCTCCACCTTCATATCCTGTGATCTTGTGGACATTAAAAGATTTAAAAAAAAAAAAAAAAAAGGGAGGGGGGAGTGGGGGATAAAACTAGAACTGGGATGCCAAGTTCACATCACTCTTCTTCTTTGTTGACAAAGGCTGCATGGCCCCAATGTACATATGCGGACCTGATCCAGCTGAAATCAACAGAAGGTTTTTCATGGACTTCAAAGGTTTTTGAGATATAAGACCTTAATGCTTAGCTATGGCAAAGGTCAAAAAATGAAAATTCTTGGTGTAAACTCCTAGTCAATACGTTTTTTGGTGCAAGCTTTACATTTGCTAGGCACCAACTATTTAATGTAATGTAACGTAATTGTGAACGTGTCTTCCTTCTGTTCTAACATACTGCTGATACTTGCTTGTTAATCATGTTTTTTATCTTTAAAAATATAGATATGAAATAACAGTACTTTTTCTGTTTACAGAAGGTGGAGATGCACTCAACTCCAGATTATCACAGAAAGCAGAAAATCACATAGAATAGCCGACAGAGATGCAGATCAGCTTGTGAATAATAATCTCCCTTTGTAGACACATAAATTCAGTACTCACTCTTAAGAAATTTGCCCTTTGCAAAATGACAAATGTTCAGCATCTGGGAAATGAATCTGTTTTTCAAGCTGTCTCAGAAATGCATTGTGTTTTTTTTTTTTTTCCTTACAGGATACTTACTAAATAAAACTTATTAACTATCGCTCTCAACTGTATTAAAATGACAGAGACAACCCATATGTAGACAACGAACAGTTTTAAAAATATTCTTAATATGAACACTACCTAGCTTATAAACTATCTTTTTCCTCGCTAGTGAGTGAACATATATGCAAATGGAAAAAGGATTTACATTTGAAAAATACCAATAATTCTCTATCAGAAGTTTTCTAATGCTTTTCAAAAGCAACATCCCCTTTCCCTATACACTCCCATGACATTAAAAGTATGCCTTGCCAGTATTATCTATACAAAGAATGTATGCTTCAAAATACATTAGCAACAATATTAGTTTTATTGCATTTGGTATCATACATACTTATTGCATTAACAGCATTTTTAATTTTATGTAGTATAAAGATTTTTCTTCTAGTATACAGTCAGCCACAAGCAAAAAGCAATAATACTATCTTGCAACGCTTACTGTTCAATAAAATTGTTCACTAATTTCTTCTGTTTCCATGCAGTTTATTTGATTTGCATTTAAACCTTACACATGAGACACAAAAACATTCTAATTTGGAATGACAACATTCAAAGTTACGATCCCAAATCAGAGAAATTTAAACTGCTAGCCAGCAAAGACCAGGCTCTATAACCCTTGCGCTCACGTTAACTGCACACTTTCACTGATGCCAAAGAGCTTTGAGTTTGGTCATGACAAAGTTCATAGATTTAGATACAACCACAAAGACTAACTGTGGGTCAATTCCACAATGTGGATTTTCCACCAAGAGAATAATGAGGATATTTTCACTAGTTGTGACAGTTATTATTCAAAGTGAACTTTTTGCCTTCAAAGATTTTACTTAAGATCATGATAAGATCTATGCATTTCTTGTTCATTATGGCAGATCTCAATAATATGAGCACACCAAATGTCAGAATAATTATCCAGATCATATGCCATCTGAACAACAAAAACAGACGGACAATTTGGATTTTTAATTTTTTTGAGAAAATCATAAAGCAATGACAAATGTTCAGATTTGTCTGTGGAAATAAATTAACAGCTGTGTGCTTGTAAGGAGACATATGAAAGTCAGAATTATTTAACACAAGGCCTATTTTTGGAAAGGAGATGAGTACTGAAATGGCAATACAAGCAGATGGCACACATTTAAGTAGTAACATGTAGAAAAGATTATGAACATGTCCCCAAAGATCTAAGCCTAGGTGCCTGGACAGCCTGTCAATTGAAACTGAAGCATTCCAGGAATAACACACAACATATCTACTATGGATTGCTACAAAAGTAGTACATATCTTTTCAAAAGGTTCCATTAAAACTAATTTAAGGTTTGGAGATTATTCAAGACAGTTACAACAAAATGTTTCTTCATGATCTCTGACTTCTCTACAGCAGAGCACATAGAGACACATGCACCCTAGACTTTCAGCCTCGCCTACAGCTTTCCCATCTGGAACTGATTGCAGATTTTTGCAGGTGCAGTCACTTTGGAGTTTCAAGCAATTTGAAGGCAGATGTGCTGGCACTTAGACAACTGGCTGCTTGACTTGTAGGTAAAATCAGGCATTGGCTATCTAGAGGTAATCGCACACTATTTGCTGAAGGTATAAAATCTAAGAAATTTTATTATATCTTTAAAAGGATTGCCTCTTTTCCCTCAAAAACTTTAGTTGTTCTGACAGACCACATTCCATTTAAAACAGTGAAGACAGTCTCCTACCACAGTTATCAGTCAATCAAAATAAATTTTGAAAGCCTTATTTTTCCCTCCTACAGCTATTAAGCATTATACAATGTATTGAACTATTAACTTAAACGAATTTTTTTCCATTCTTTCAAAAACAATTTTGAGTTAGCATTACCCAACCTAGCTTAATACTTTAAGTTCTAATTCTTACCACATTATTACAAGATTTATGCTAAGAAAGGATATCTCTCAGTAATTTCCCTTCATCTATCACGAACCTGGCTTACCATGTGAGGGATGTCTACACCGCATCAAAAGTTTGGACTGGAACTCATCCAGTACTCAAATTGGCTTAGGCATGAATACAGAACCTATATGTGAACAAGCTCATCCATAGTGTTACTGGTACATTTTATTCAGTATCCACCTTAACAAGTTTAAAGCAACACCTCGTAGGCCTATTCAATCAGTAATGACAATTCTGGGTCATACCCAGAATATGTACACCTGGATTTCCCTAAGAATAAGGGAATGGATTTGCTAAGATTCAGTTTACAATTGAAGACTACCCAAACAAACAAAAAGAAGAAAACTACAGACATGTGTAGGTATCTAAAAATTAAGGGGGGGGGGGAGACATGACACATGATATCTGATCAGATTTAGCATTAGCATTTTGGTTTTAGTGGATTGATAACCATAAATAGTCAAATAGTCATATATAAACTCATGTAAGAAACTTGTAACATTGAGAGTGGTTTTGAAAGTGAGTACCAGTATTTAGTTTGCATTGTAGCTTTAAAGTATAATTATTCCTATTGTCTGTTCCAGTCATTCCTCCACATCTGTAGTCCTGGGTCCAGTGCTAGGCTCCCCAGTACACAAGAGACATGGGTTTAGTGAAGCATATCCAGCAAAGGGCCATTAAGAGTAAAGGACTGTAGCATATTTCATATGAGTAGAGGCTGAGAGAGCTGTTTGTTGTGCCTGGAATAGAGAAGTCTTGGGGTGGTTTGATCAATGTTTATAATATCTGATGGGAGGGAGTAAAGAGGACAGAGCCAAACTCTTCTCAGCAGCAGCACAACCTGAAACACGGGAGGTTCTATTTGAACATCAGGAAACATTTTTTAAATTTTATTTTACTGTGAAGGTAACTGATCACAAGAAGCAACTGCCCAGAGAGGTTGTGGAGTCTCTATCCTTTTAGGTACTCAAAATCTGACTGGAGACAGTCCTGACCAACCTGTTCTAGCTGACCCTGCTCAGGGGGATTGAGCAAACCATCCCAGAGGTGCCGTGGGATCACCACTCTCCAATTCAGCAAGCATGTGGTTGTTGGCCACTCTCTGATTCCTCACAGCAAACAGGGCCAGTCTGACAGGTACCCACAACCTCTTCCTGCTGCCATTCTTCCCTTTTCTGGTATGTTCTCCTACCCTCTCAACTTCTGACCCAGCACATGAGATGTACACCTCCTCTACCTGAGCCAACATTTTGAGTTTCATGTGTTAAGATTGAGAGGTCTGTAACACGTGGCAACTAAGACCAAAAATCCATGAGTTCTCAGGTCCAAGTAAACAATGTTTGTTCTCCATATTTTTTTTTAATGCTGTACTTCTAGCTTATGAACTTACTCTGACGTTTGCCCCAAGCTCTTATTCACAAACAAAACTTTCAATCATGCTGTTTTCTGAACCTGGCTCAGACAGCTGGCAGTAGAGGTTAAAATCCAAACCATGCTTTCACTCAACTTGAAAACAGAATGCTAAAGGCCACTGCCATGCCCGCTCCCCCAAAATGAGATGAGTTCATCTACAATTAATATCACAGATGGGAAAGGCTATACCTGTAGACAGCAGTGCAAGGAGTCTTTAGTCTTACACTACTAAAACAGACAAGTTACACAGAAAACCTCTAACTAAACTAATCTGAGTACTCAAGCCTCTTTCCCAGATAGCCATACAGGGTCCTTTATTTATACCCACATCCCTTTTGAGAAATAAAAAAAAAATAAAATAAAAATAAAAAAAAAAAAAACATGCAATACTGTGACCTGGTCTTCATGAGGCTTTTACCTAGTCTGAGTCACTATAAAGCTGGGTTCACAAAGAAACTTTGGATACCTGAAATTAGAATCCCAGACATTTCTGGTCCATCAGCTGAAACATGGGGAAAGGAACTGTCTTCTTAACTGCTAGTCTGAAACTGCTGAGGGAAACAATGTTCTTTACAACCTCAGTCCCCAAAAAAGTCATAGTCTTGATGCTTCTCATGGAACCAGGCACCTTAGCCCTTCCTTTCTTTCCAAAGCAGAGGAGGAATTGCCCTTCCTTTCTTGTAAGGGCAACTTTTGGGTTCCTTGCTAAGATACAGATGTGCTCTTTTAGACAATAGCCTCACAGGTATAGAGTAGAACTATCAAGGTCGAATCCATGTTTTCTCTGCTGTAGGCAGGCCACTTGACTGTCATGCTTTTAGTTGCTGGAAGAACACTAGCCACCCTCTCCTGAGCAGGTGATTTGCAGAGAATAACAAAACACAAATGTTGCCAGAAGCAAAGAACAGAGGTAGGAACTCTACTGTTCAATGCAGTTACCCAAGAGCATGGATGGGTGCCAGTGACACCTCCAGACACTGTCTCATGCAAGTCATTACTCATTATATTACAGATTAAAACCCCAGTCTCAATATCCAAAATAGCTATGAGTGCCCTAAACATTAGGCTAGAGAGACATGTTCTCTTTTCCCTATTTTTTTCTGGTCACAGGTAAATCACTGTCTCATTCTGTGCTGTCCAGTGGCCTAATGGTCACAGTTGGGATACAAAATGCTTTCTCATTTGCAACAGCCCAAAACAAGATGAAGCACATGTTCCAAGAAGCCAGAAGATATGTCAGAGCCCCTTCATTCAGAGACTGAGCATCATTCTCCACTGCTGATAAGTGCTGTAATTTATATGCTGCTATGTAAAAGAAGAAAGCACTATGAGCCATCTTGCCTGATATTTTTTTTTGTTTGCTTTTTTAAGAAAGGACTTTGTGCCTGCATACCTTGTATGAAACTTCTTAGTCTGCAGAGAGATGTACCTACATATAAAATGTATGTATTTTATCGAGCTATAAGACCCACATGGTGGGATATCTCCCATATCAACCACAAATGTTCTTTGGTGTGATCTACCTAGAATTCCCCAAACTTCCAAAAAAAAATTGGAAAACTCCTGGAAATTTTACAACAAAATGCAGGCATCTGAGTATGCTCATCAGGCATTTTGGAAATGAGAGACTTTAATTCTTCTTCCACCCTTCATCAATAGCCTTCATGGGAATGCAACTTTAACACAAGCTAAGAACTATTTATTTTATATCTGGGAATTAGATAAATAAACCTCTCTTGACCCTTTCAGAAACAGGGATGGTAAAGAAAAATGGGTGAAAATTTCCAGAGTTTCCAGGGGGTAGGACAGAGGTGGTGGGAAATGAAGGAAAATCTCTTGTGAACATTTTGAAAATTTGGAAAAATATCAATTGCCATTCAAACAAGATAGCCAGAAGTTATAGAAATAATCATTATCATTTTTGTTATATTTGACCTGCATTCCTTGAAAGAAAAAAAAAAAAGTTAGTGCTGTGGTTTTGGTACCCTGAACTGTGTGAAATGAACTCTACAATGTGGTGGAGTCCACCTGCCACCATGCACCCAGCTGCTATCTCCTGACTCCCACACTTAGGTGGTACCTAAAGCAGGGCTGGGAAATGAGTGGGTCACACTTCTTTCCAATCTTGTTCTACCTGGGAGACACTATGGATCCCTCCTGCTCCTGCTGGGTGTTTGGTTCACTTCAAAGGCTGAATCAGATTACAAGATAAGTGGGTATCATCTCTGCAATGAAAAGAACTCCAGAAACTGCTCCCAGAGAAGATGAAAATGGAGGGCTGGGAGGGAGACTGTTAAAAGGAGGAAGAGAGGGGATGAAGGGAACATGAAATCCTTTCACACTGGTGGAACCATATGGTCCACTGTGCATTATCTGTGAGAACATGAAATCCTCCCTATACTCCAAAACTCTCCTCCTTTCCTTCATTAAGAGACAATGGAAAGCTTAACTTCCATAAGCGAGAGTATTTTATCTCCCAACATTACAGTCGTTTCATATCCAGCAGGACTTTAATCCCTGGAAATTTAGATAAATTACCGCGTGCTTCAGCAGGTTGGGGTTAAAAACTAAGATTTTCAACTGATTACAAAAATAAACAGCCAGTTATTAAGTCCTAACTGAGTAATTTGCAGCTTATTTCACCCTAGCTAATTAAAATGTAATCACTATTGTTTGGCAATGTGCATTCTGTCAGCAGTTTTACGTCGGAAAAGAAATCATGCCAAGAAAACACAAAAAAAGCCTTTCACTCGGAATTGGCTTGATCTAAACTGCCTCTTTAGCCACCGAAACTGTAAAACAAATAAGTTACAACTGCCTGACAACGCCAGAATAAATAAATAAATAAAAATCCCAAGCCCTCCCCGAGACAATGAACTATTTTAACGAGTACCATCCTTTCCAGACGCGCCGGGCAGCGGCGGCCTCGTTGCCAGCAAGCGCCTCGCCGCCCCCGGGCAGCCTCGCCCGGGGCAGCGCCCACCCCACCCAGCCCCGGTCTTAGCCCGGGTCTCGTCCCCGGTCTTAGCCCGGGTCTCATCGGCCCACCCAAACCCTGCTACAGCCAGCGAGCGACTCCCGCGGCCGGCGGGACGAGCGCGTCAGGCTTTCCTTTGGCTGGGACTTTTGTTTTTAAGCGGGTTATCCTTACACCTCTCCCCAGCCAGGGTTTAGTGCCAACACCGTGGCCCTCGGAGCTACTTTCCCCAAGCCGTCGGTGCGATCGGTCCCAGCTCGCAGCGCACGGGGAAGCTGGAGGGAAGCGGGAGGCGCTCCCCAAGCGTTGCGGGGCCGTGCTGTCCCGAGAGGTGGAGGTGGCCGCGCTCCCCACCGGGCTTGTTCTCAAAGGGACTTGGGGGCTACAGAGGGAGACGTGCTCCGGGGGAGATGTGCTCCGGGGGATCCCTCGTTTATTAGGCTCAGCGTGTGCACAATCGAGAGCAGGTGGAGAAGGGAAAACCTCTGCCCAGGGAGGTTACGGATGCCCCATCCCTGGAGGTGTTCATGAGCAGGTTAGGTGAAAGGAGTGCGCGTAGCCGGAAGGTGGGGACGGGCGGGCAGACGCCCGCTGCCCTTACACCGCCTCCCGCATCGCTTCCAGGGCAGCCGCTTTAGGAGCTTTGGGGGCTCACCCTCCCTCCGCACAGCTCACTGCATTTACACCACGCAGCTCTCCCCACACCCCGTCCCCATTTCATCCCCGTTTCGCCACCACCGTTATCCCGAAGGAGACGCAAGAAGAAGAGAAGCCCTACCCGCATCCTCCCCGGGCCGGCACCCAGCGTCCCCCCTCACCCCTCGTTAAAAGCAAAGCCCGAAGCGCACCCCTCGGGGCCGCCCCGTCCCGGCCACCACCTGTGAGGAGCCCTCGCCCCCTGCCCACCGCCTCCAGGTGCCTGCGGGGCTGAAGCCGCCGCGAAGTTTGCCGGGGGTGCGCCCGGGCACCCGGCCACCCGCCGGGAGGGCAGCGGGACCACCCCGCCCGGCGCCGTGCCCCTACCTGGAAGTGCTTGAAGAAGGCGGAGATGCGGGTGATCTGGAGGCTCAGGCACCTGGAGGTGCATCTGGCCGTGGAGAAAGCCTCGTCCTCCTTGCGGGCGGCGGCGCCGGCCCCCGGCCCGGCGGGGCTGCCGCAGGCGGCCGCTGCCCAGAGGAGCAGGGCGAGGGACGCGCCGGGCACCATGGCTGGGCGGGCGGGCAGGAGGAGGAGGAGGAGGAGGAGGAGGAAGGCAGGGGGCTGCGGGGGGCGGTAGGCGCCGGGGTGCGCTCCCGCTCGCCGGGCGGGTGCCGGGCTGCAGTGGGGGCAGAAGGCTCCGCGGCGCAGAAACTAAACAAGAAAGTTCAATCATCCAACTCCCCTCGCCCCTTCCCTCTCCCCTCCCTCCCTCCCCGCGGCCCTCAGCCCTCCCCCGCGCCGGCAGCGGGCGGGCCGAGCCTGACAGAGGCGGCGCCATTGGCTGCGGAGAGCGCCAGTGCCGGGGCGGGCGGTGCGGCCGCGGGCAGGTCGGAGCGGCACGGCACGGATCGGCTCGGCACGGCCGGCTTCGTGCCGCCACCTGTGTGGCGCCCAGCCCTTAGCGGTGGGGCTGGCACCGCCCGGCCGGCCCGCGGTGGGGTCCAGCCTGTGAAGGGCCGGTCACCGCTGCGGTGCCTCCGAGGGAGAGCTGCGAGAGCGGAGCTTTAAAATGGCTCCCGGGCGGTGCGCAGCAAGTTAGGAGGTCGTTTCCCTGCTCCTGCAGCTGCTGCGGTGCGGCGTGTAGCACGGATGCGTGCCGCATCCCCCCGCGCTCCTCCCGCTGCGGGATGGGGCGAGAGAGGCTCCTCACGGGGGTCTGAGGGACGGGCCTCCCGAGCTGGAAAATCCCGAGGCTGTGCGAGCTGAAATAAGTTGTCTTGTGGCCGTTTCAGGAGATGATAGCGTGAGACGCTTGCTAGTAGCAGTACCTGTTAATAGTACTGGTTACTTAACACTTAAACAGCAGGAGTCTTCTTTACCAAAACAAGTTTTAGGGTAAACTAAGTACATTTTAGGAAACTCACCTGAAATCTAATCAAAATACAGCAAGGTCTTTGACCAGTCTTGCTTGTACTAATTTTACATGGTTATAATTATTTTCCTAATGGATACTCCATTGTGCACAAATGTGAAATAAAGCATATACCTCAATGCAGTTTTTCTTACCAGAATCCATATATACATTTTCCACAAACCTATACATCTATATCTATAAAATGGAAAATCAAAATATAAAAAGGTTTGTTAAATCCAGACCAAATCCACAGATAAACTGTATGAGTAACACACAGATTGTATTTGTAAGACACCACTATAACAGGAAGCAAAACAAATTCTAGTTTAGATGTTAATTTGCAGCTCACAGTGCCTGAGCTAAACCCTCCTGTCAGTTGACTGGAAATCTTCACTCAAGAGAAGCCAGTAGACCACGTTCACTCCTGCAAGTGTTAACAAACTGAAATGACAGTCCATGTCTTCAATGCTTGAGGGAACACAGTAACCAGAAGAGGTCACCTGCCACTTCCTGGCATAGAAGTTGCCCTGCTGCTTGCACTGTGTAAACGTTCTGAGCAGGCTATTCTGGAAATGTACCAAGGGAGACCATCTCAGCTCCAGCTCCAGAACTATTCCTCATCTTTGGAAATGGACTGATCACCCATGGCTTTCAATGAACAGGAGTAGTAGGTGGCCTGGAAATACTGATCCCAATCCAGACAGATTTCTTGCTGCTAGAAAACGGGTTAGGGTTCTGCTGACAGCAGTTGATGATCTTAACCTACTTTGGCATCTCTGTGTTGAAAAACAATAAGGAACCACATATAGAACAGCACAGAAGTAAAAGCACAATCACAGCAATACTGTGACAAACAGTTATGGGACCATTCAGGCCTCAACATTAAGTTCAGAAAATCAGTTTCTAACTGACTAATTTTCGAATAGATTTTATTAAGCCTTAGCTGAATCTTTTGCAACCTTTTGCATGGAGTCAGGAAAAGAAAATTGCTTCACTGATTCATAGTGTTTACAGGTACACCAAATGCTTTCAAGTTTTGCCATATTTTAGCAGATAATAAGAACTGCCTTAAAAAAAAATAAAAAAGTTACCATCTATAAATCAGACTACAAATCTAGAGAGGGCAGATGGTTGTATAGATATAACCCCAGTGTTAGTGCTAATGCAATTTATGTTGTATATTATAATCCCCAGCTCTGAGTAAAAGGGTATGAATCCTGTTTCCTTTGTTTTATAAAGTCTGGTAGCAAAGGGCACAGAGCCCTTAAAAATTAAAAAGTTCATGAATACACAGTTTACTCAGTTGCTTGTGTTTGAAAGGTCACGGTTACAGAGATCATCAGTGTAGTCTGTGAATTCCTTTTAAGCAAGGGCCAACTCAGTTAGCACACAAAAGACCGGCTGTTCAGTTCCAGTAAAACAGAATTCACACAGGTCCTGTTCCCTTACATGGAGATTAAGAAACAGGCTCCCCAGCTCAAGAATTTTGTGGGTAATCAAAACCCACTACAGGCTAAATATCCAACAGATTGAAAGGTAAGACACATACCTTTGTAAATAGAGTCATATTTGAGAGTTTAGTAATTTGGTTCTAAAATACATTCATTTGGAAATAAATGAGATGCACAAATCTTTAAGCATAATGGAATCATCTAATTGGTCAAATGTCTTTGGATCTTTCAGAAGTCCCAGATAATACAGTGGCAATCTTTCAAAACAGACAAGATTATTTTTAGTGAACTTTTCAGAACACACTTCTTGCAGCTATTATTGGATTTATTTTTGTTTTCTGAATCACAAGTTATTTTTCAGATGTCAATTGTTATTTACTTATATATAAGCATACCTACCTTTTTTCCTTATTAAAATAGTAGCCAAAACCACAGAAATAGATGTAGTATATACATTCTTACAATTTGTCTGTTTGTTGTTGTTGTTGTTGCTTGCTTGCTCATTTTTTTGTTTGTTTGTTTGTTGATAAATGAAAATAAATAATCTTTTAGTATGAGAATCTTTTAGTATTTCGAATCATTGCAAATATATAGCATTGATCTTATTTAAAAAATTTCAGGTTTTATTATCCTATCTGTTCTTCAAACCAGTGTGACATACCTGACAATGTACACACAAGCGGTTTTGGAGACCAGCTTTCCCGAAACTAGGGGCTGTTTTTTTCACAGGAGACAGCGCCACATACTGGTTTTGCGAAGTGAGAGCTATTGGGCGTTGTACTGATTTATTTCTGTTTAATGAGTTGGTTTTAATCGATTTTAAATTAAACTTAAGTAATCTTAAGTAATTATTTCTTTCCATAAAGTAATTAACAACACTATTATATAATTGCAAATAAACAAAGAAAGGAGATAATGTTAATGTTAAAATATATATATATATATTTAATAAACTATTTTAACACAAGGATTTAATTTATTCTACTAAATGGCCTTAAAGTGTCATTCTTACTCAATTATCTTTGGCTTTAATTATGTTATGTAAAAAGTGATTATAAGTTCAGGTACAACATTTGAACAATAATTTAAACAAATACATTTATTTCCAAGAGCATTTCCCAAATTAAAAATAAATAAATAAATAAATAAATAAATAAAAATAAAAAAGGAAAATCATTACCTTAAATGTTTACCTTGAAAACAAATTGCTTGCCATAATCTCCACTGAATTCCACAGGGACTTTCTCTGAAACACTTCTTTAATTCAGCAGTATGACTTATATTTGAACTATATTGGATTTTTAAAGAGCAGTAGTCTTTGTTTTTTTTTAGTGAATTCGTGGGCAGAGATTAAAGAGACTATCACATGTCTGCTGCATATTCAGTTCACCAGTATTCAGGACATACATAAAGAAGGTAGTATATGTGAGATATACAGTAATTTAGATGTAATATTAGATATAGTTTTTAATCTATATTAACATTACTTATAGATTTGTAAAGCTGTGGGAGATGGCTGACCCACTTGTGATTTCTTGTTCATAATTTCCTGCTAGCAGCAGCTCACCAAAGAAATTGCAGTAGCGAGAGCTGTGCTAGGTAGTGGTCTTTAATTTGCTGTCTGAGGTTTGAATACAGACTGTGTCTGCTGCAGTTTACTGATGCTCAAGGGAAGCTGAAAGCATTTACGATGGACAATGAAGTCATTTTGAAAGATGCTTCTACAAAATTGTTTCTTTCTGCAAGTGAAACGATGGAAGCCAGAAGTGATATTAAAAGCAGAATGAATTTGTGCCAGAAGTTGTGTCTTCTGTGAAATCTTGATGCCTGTGACTGAGAGGATGAAAAAGACTTTCATATGAATTTGCACATTCCTTCGGGGACCAAATACATCTTGGTTCCCGTGCTAAGGGCAACATAGTAACTCTTGAGAGTTACCGTGCCCAACTCTGGGTTCTCAAAGGCTCATTTCTTGCCTGTGGAAGTCACACATGGGATCCCTGAAGTTAAGACTTTCTGAAACATCTTTTGAGGAATGTGATTTTGTATAGTCCTAACTCAGGCCCTGAAAGCAAATTCCAGAAATCTCTATAGCTGATACTCTTCATTCATAGGTGAAGAACTGTAGTCCTTATAATAATACTTTCTGACAGGAACAAATCAATTTTATTTGTCATTGTTTTATCTTGTATGAGGAAAATCAATGGTAGGTAGTTGGAATATTAGCAGTGGAGTTAGCGGTCATAGTGGAAGGCAGGACAAAGTAATGTTTCACTGTTCAAAAATTTCACCATCTGTGTCTAAAGCACTGTCGACAGATGCTTGTCCAAAGATTGCTGTTAAAATGCAGGAAAACAGGTGATTTTGAATGATGTGGTAGGCCTCATCACATGGACGCAGGAAACACAGGCACAATGAGTTCTGAGGAAGCATCTGGAGGAAAGTGGTGAGATAGCTTGAGAGATATTCACTGGGCACTCTTCTCAAACACAGGAAGAAAAGTAACAGAAAACATGAAAGTCCTTATTTAAAAATGTAGGAATGGGATGAAAAATAAATGCTGACATCAACTATAAAGAAAAGAAAAGAAGTCACAGTATTTAGAATGGAAAATGGTGGTAGATAAGAGTTTAGCTGTATGAACAAATAAGAAGGACTGAGCAGGAGAGACATTGTACCAAAGAATGCAGATTTAAACAAGCTTTGATTTTCAAGATATGGAGATAAAGGCCTCAGAATCAAAGATGATATGATACTCCTGAATGATAATCCTGAATGAGATTTGATCCACAATGCTAAAGAAAGGAGACAAAACAAGAGACAAATTGTGAATACATTGAACTTGAGACCCCCAGAAAGAAAGGTTGGAGTCAAACAATGCTATTAGCTCAATGAACATACTTATTTCCTCCCAGGGACTCTCATCTTTTTCAGGGTCATATAGAATAGAGCAAAGCCAAGGCCTCACTCCAAATCTGTGTCTTCAACTAGTTTGCAAAAATAAGTTCTCCAATAAAAGTATATCTTACTGACATGTTCCCTGCTACCTCTTTCACTCAGGTCATTTGGTCTGAGTTCTTATTACAAACAGACCATAAGTCTTTGTCTTGTGTTTTGTATATCCTGTACTTATCTACTGTTTGAAATAGAGTATGTTTATAAAAAGGTATCCAGTCTTTATATCAGGACAGAAAATAGTGTAGAACTCAAAATATCTTTGGTGAAAGCTTTTTTGTTCATTTGTTTTAATTTTGATTTTTTCCCTTTTGTGTGTGTGTGTGTGTGTCCTACTTTTAAAAAGTACACCTTATTTCTAGCCTGACTGCAATTTTTATTAATGTTTAGACATTGAACTTTTTACCACCTTTTGGATAAATGAAGACTGCCTTTCATGTTGAAATCCATCTGAAGATAGACTGAGATCCATCTGAAGATATATCTGGGATACAAGGGGAGGTTACTTTGCAGACCACAATTAACTTTTATAAATTAACCAGACTGAGCTTTCTTTGTCATGTTTTGCCGTATTGCAGGTTTTGCAAATCCAAGGCAATTTCTGCAGTTGTTTCTTTTTTTTATTTTTTTTTTATTTTTTATGTATTTGTTTGTTTTTCAAAAACCTTTCTAACCTTGAGGTGTGGACATGATATTATAGTAAAGATGTCAATAATAACATACAGATATAATATATATCTATAGTCTGTTTTATTAGTTTTCACCTTACCTGTAGCTTAAGAGCTACATCAGTCTCAGTCACTGTATTACAATGTGAGCTCATGTTCAGTTGGTTACTCACCAAACCCCAAAGGCTTTTATAGAGACAAGCTTTCCAAGAAACATTTTTCGTGTCTTGTGTGACCTACTTTCTATGTTTCTGGATGTACAACCTTGCATATGGCAGCATTAAAATGTATGATGTTTAAAAATGAATCCAGATTACTGAGTGACTCGGAATTTTCTATGTATTATTTACCACTTGAGTCAATAATCATGTCATATGCATACTTCCTCAGAAACAATTTTATTTTTCATTTCTAGGTTACCAATTAAAATGAACAATACAGAGTCAAGGACAGCACCAATCCCATGAATTTCTGTGACGTTTTCCCATTTACAATTAATGTTGGAGATTTGTTATCAAAACCTTTTTTTTTTTTTTTTTTTCCAGTCTGATTAATACAAATATGTTTTACATTGATTATTGCTAAATGTCAAATTTTAGTTAGAAAGTCACATAAAAATAAGCCAAATGCTTGTTTTTCAACATGGTCTTTGCCAATCAGATTTGTAATCTTCTCAAAAGACAATGTCAGATTTCTTTGTATATGTGTATGAAAAGTATTTTCATGCTTTAATTCATTAACTTAATCTGCTGCCATACTTGCCTTTGTTGCTTTTGCCAAGGAGAGACAGACTAATCAAGGTGAAGGTCCTGTTGAACTAGGCTGTACAAGGAGCCAACAAATGTGCAGAGTCTGAAAGCAATGTGTGACACAATTGTCATTTTCTTTGATTAGCCTCAATCTTAAACAACTGTCCAGCCTGTTACATAGCACGCATAATTTCTTCTCAATTCACAACTGCATATTTTCAATAGTATATGTCATTTAAGATTAATTTGCAACATATTTCAGAAAACAGGATATTCAGGATGACAGAACTACAACATAGTAAAATGATACTTTATAAATATGTCCGGCCAACAACCATGTAGTCTTAATATTCCTATCCAATGTCTACAGATAATTTTATTTTTTTATTTTTTTTTTAATAAAAAATAGTTAAAGGTAAGGCATGGTGTATTCTGTTTCAAACATTCTGTTGTTCCTTGAATTGATCTGAAACCTTTTGATATACTCAAGTGTTTGTTGTTTGTGCATTGTGTCCTTCAACCTAAAATAACACCAAAAGTGATAGAATGAAAAATGACAACAATTAAGAAGAAGCTGAAACTGCAAATTTGTTTTTATGGATTTTCCTGCTCTGTGTTGCAAATGTTGGGATCTAAAATACAAAATAATTCAGTTTTGTTCACAGTTCTCTTTTCAAGGTTAATTAATTTTGAAATGAACAGAATGAAAATCCATAGCAGTATGTTTGCTTTTATCCCATATCTTTCATTAAGCCTACTAAAAATGGGTATGTACATACCTGAACCTTTGTATGTGCAGACAGGTACATGTGGAAACTCATAAGAGTAATGAATGACCCCAGGTAAGTGGCTCTGTTTGCCTCTGTTTACTTGGCAACATATTTCAGAATGGGGCTGATCCTTGTACCACTCTGAAGAGCAGAGGCTGGTGGCAGTTACATCACTCCCTCCAATATTAAAGCTTAAGAGGATATGAGTAATCTGTAAAGACAGCTTTGGATGTCAGTACTGCCTTCCCATATCTGCAAATAAAAATAAATAAATAAATAACGAGGTGAGCTGTGGCAGTCCATCAGTCTTCCACATTTATTGGTGCCTGAGGTTCCTCCTTTTCAGGTGCAGGATTTGGCATTTGTTCTTGTAGTTCATGAGGCTCCTGTTGGTCCATTCCTCCTGCCTCCCTTGGCTGGCAGCCCTGCCCTCCATCATATTAACTGTTCTCTCCAGTTTGGTGTCATTACCAAACACCTCAACAGCACACTCGATTATGTCCTTCAGGTCACTGTTGAAGATGTCAAGCTTGGAATCCCATTGAAGGCCCCTGAACGATCCACTTCTCACTGGCATCCAGGTAGAGTGCTACCCACTAGCCACCACTCTTTGACCCTGTCCATCCAGCTAGCTTTTTGCCATTAAATTGTCCAGCCAACCCAACCATAATGGCCTTACATGGGTAAAAGATTAATTAATCATGAATTATCTAGGCAAGAGAGATGAGACTTTGGAAATGTGGACTTATTCATAACCAGCATTAGTAAGCAGAATTCATTCTCTTTACCTCCAATGCTGATGATGAACTATGTGTGTTAAGCAACGCAGTTATTTGATTTGTCTTCACAAATGTCACTGTGCAGATGAAGTTGGACAACTTGCCCAATATGAGGTCATGCAGTTATGATATTGGTTTTCCCACGTAAAAGAAAAAATGTGGGTTTAGTTGTTTTTGTTTGTTTGTTTGCTTGTTTTCACAAAAACTGACATTATTTTGGAGCTTGAAGAAGCCAGAGTTTAGCAACTGAGTGAAACAGTGGTACAGTGTAGTGGCTTTCCCATAATATGCTTAACTTTTTTGTGCACAGTTGATATCATTCCATATACAGATAGGAGACCCAAATAATTATTTATAGTCAACAATAGAAGAAACTAATCTGATCAGAATTCTTTCATCTAAATGTTGATCACGGCAAAACATATTTTTAATGTAGAATGGAAATGTTTTAAAAATATTTTAATTAAAATTATCTCAGGTAAAGAATGCTTTGAAAAAAAAAAGTGACAAATGTTTTATACTTATGTCAAAGCATCTCCTGTTTTTGTTTCTAAGGAAGCCTTTCAATACAGGAGAAGAGCAATGTTCCAAATGTGCCAAAGTCAGCTTTTGGTATTGATTTTAAGAATATTGAAATATTTCAGTATTTTTTCATGCTGTCACATGCCAGTAGTAGTGCGATATATGAATATGTTGCTGCTGATATGCCATGAACTAGTTAATAATTATAAGAATAAAACATACAATAAATTCCACCAGATTAGGGGCAAAAAAAAAAAAAAAAAAAATTACAGTTCATGTTTATTTTAGCTAAGTAGAAATCACCTCAACATTATATATTTTCAATATTTTGCAGGAGGCTGTTTAAAAGTGTAGTTTAGTTTCCAAAGCAGAATGAAATCTTTTTTAGAAATGTTGCATTTTCAATGTTAATTAGAGTGCCAAGAATTTAAAAATTCTGTCCTCAGTCTTATTAAAAGTCTCTTAATAGCTTATATAATTAGAAAAAGAAAAAAAAAAAAAGTAAAAAAAGGTGCATGTCTCTGATATCTTGGTGATCTAAGACAAGATGCAGATCCTCAGAGAATGCTTGCTTTTTGTACTACTCCTTAAAATTCTCTAATTTAGTTGAGAGTCTAAATTGATATTAAGCTGATCTTAATGTTGAGCTGTTGTTTGTTCACTTTTTCTCATTTGTATCAAATCTGTTCAATCTGTCCCAAAATTCTTCTCCCCACTCCCTTCTGCTCTCTGCCCTAAAACTCTCCCCAATCTCCCACCTTCCAAAATAATCAGAGTTTTAATGTTTTTTATTGCCATGGCAAATTCCCACTTTGTCATGCTCTTGACCAGAGGTACAATTTTTCTTGACCTTACGTCATTTTTATAGCTTTCACGATTGTATAATGATTAGCTATGTTTAATAATACTTGTCTGGTATTGCTATGATGACTTTAAAAAATATATATACGTACTTGTAAAATCTTTTAACCCTATAAAAATTCTGTGGCTGTCATGGCAACTATGAAAAAAAATGAAGATTGTGGCTTTCTTAGAGGACAGTATTTTATGATCATTGCAAATAAAATAATGAGAAAATACTGCAAAATACTCTGTTGTTCTGCAAAGCAGGATAAAAAAACAGCAACAAAAACAACAACAAAAAAGTACATAATTCTTACAGCTAGAGGAAGTTAACATTTTCTATTTATTAGAAATGACACCGAGTCTTCTTTTTCACTTCAGTACTCCTAGCCTGGGGCATTCCTGACAAAATAACAAAACTGAATTCAATCTATGTGTTTTAACAGCAGCAAACTCCTTGAACTCCATGAACATTATATTTTTTGAGATCTCTTTAATTCATTGCTAAATTATGGATTTTGTCTTCTTTCCTTATCTTCTTGTCACCACCAGGGTGAGATTGTTCACCCCCTTAAAATAAAATTTCACGACTTTGAAGACACAAGGTCATTTCCTAGTTCCAAAAGACATTGTGATAAAGTGCCATATAACAGTTTAGAAGACTTCACCTCTCTGTTTCCTTTGAAAAGGAAGAAAAGATTCTTTTTGCAGAATTGAGCAAATTATGACAACCTTATTCACCTAGTTATTTCAAAATAAACCTACTAAATATGAAACTGAATGGTAGTATCAGACTACAAAAGAAAGAGAGTGCTTTTCATCTTCATTCTGAGGAAAGAATTTTGTTTTAAAGAAATTAAATTAGAGTGTTGTAATCATTACATGTATAACCATAACATGTTATTCTATATTGTCTAAGTCTTTCCATCTCCAAAATCTTCTTGGAAATGAACAGATAAAAAAGCTATGCAATTGCTGAAAGATCTTGCTGTTTTGTGAATAAGTCCTCAAGAGTCACATTCAGAGTGCTTGGAATGTACTTTCATTTTGAGATAAAAGAAACTGTATGGATAATGTCCTAAATACAACCTGAGTTGTATGATATCCCAAGACTGTCTGTCAAGTTTGAGTTTTGACTGAGACATTTACAGGTCTTCTTTGTCAAATATTGGAATGATGTTTTCATGCTAATTTGCTTCATCAAACTGGAGGTATTTAACTAGTTGCAGTTTGCATGTTGCTTGCTGCTGAAACCATGATGATTCAATCCTGATGTGACAAAGATATACATGTATACTGCTATGACTGAATCTGGGAAGTAAAAGCCAAATGTCTTGGAATACAGTGTTTCTGACACTTTTGTGTAAAGATTCAGGAGGAGGATTCAGCTCTTTCAAAAGTGGGGTAAATATGTTTCCAAAAGAAGACAGCTTCATCTTCATGGTTTTTGTGCACTGCCTGGGGGAGGAGTACAATTGAAAAATTAAGCAAAATTTGATCACATAAATAAGGTATTAAGGTATTTACCTTAACATGCTTCACATGTAAAACAGGCATAATTTATTTCCAGGGTGTTAATTTAGGTGTTGCATTATAATTTTAGCCTTCTTCAGGAAACAACCTTGAATCTAATGATCCCTAGCTGATCCTGTTTAAATGAAAAAGCAGGATAAATAAAAGAATGTCTGTAAGAAAAGATTTGGATTTTGAAAGGAAAAACTTTCACAAATTATGAGAACCAATCAGAGACAATGACTAGATTGAGAGTTTAAGGTCTTTAATATACAAAAGCCATGAACATTAATCCAAAAGAGAAAACTGTATCTGGAATTTGCAGACAAAGCTAGGAAAAAGTTGAAAGTAACATGCCAGGACTTTCAGAGTAAAACCACCTTGAAAATTGTGGTGGCTATAAAAAGGGAAAATAGTAATAAGAAGAAAAAACAGAGGTTTGAATTTACGTGGTGATGGAAGAGAATAATAATGTAAAGCCTTGCAAAAAGTATTTAAATACATAAACAAATAGCATCTTTAACCAAAACTACATAAAAAAAATAAAAAATAAATAAAAAAAGAATGACTAGGTGATGACTAATCTCATAACGGAAAGGTTGAGGTGATGATGAAATGCATTGTCACTGTAGCTCTAAAAACCATGCGTCAATTTTCAAAACAGCTGATGATGCAGAACACCAACTACTGGGTCTCTGTCTTCCTGTGGACCGGACATGTGGCCTGTGTGGAGTTACATGCTACAGGGCCTCCACTTGCCACCTAATCTGACATCTATAAAATATCATAGAGCTAAGAATCCCTGTGCAGAAAATTTACACTTAAAATGAAATAATGTTGCTATCTGCAAATCTGTTTAAAAGTCTCTATTATAGGAAGACTGCAGAAAAATAAAAATAAAAATCATCTGTCTTGTTTGTTGCATTCCTCATATTTACTGGTAAATTTTTCTGAAACAATATTGATTCTGCCATTTTACACTTAACATAGTATTTATCAACAAGAAGTAGATATTAAGCATAGTACAGACATTTTGAAGTTCTGTTTTATCTTCAGAAAAAAAAGAAAAAAGAAAAAAGAACTTACAAATTTAATTATTTGGATTTTGGCCAGATAAGAAAGTCTGCTCAAGGAAAGACTATATATTTAGTCTTAAATAATTACTTTTATGGAGAACAATATTCTTCTGTAAGCTTCTTATTTCCATAAAGAAAAGAACAAGTTTCTTCCTCTGTGAATCCTTCTTCACAAATTTTATCTGGAGAATATGGTTTTCCTCAGACAGCCCACTGAGAATGTATAAAATGTTTGTATATACATTGTTTATATTTTTTTTATATGCACATATATAATATATATTATATAATTATATATTTTTCATTTTATATAATATATAATATCATATTACTTATATATATATAATATAATATAATATATATATGTATTATATTATAATATATTATATAATATAATGATATAATTTAATATGTATTAATATATATAATATATTATATATTAATATGTTATATTAATATATAATATAATACATTATATTATATTAATTATATTATATATTATATATTATATAATAATATAATATAATATAATATATAGAAATATATATTAATATATATATTATATAATGATATAATATAGTATATATAATATATATTATATTATAATACATATATTATATATAATATAATGATCTAATTATATATAATATATATTTTTATATATATTTATGTATAAATATAAATATATACATAGGTATGTATTATATCCATATCTATTATATTATAGATATATATAGATATATAGATATAATCATATATTTAATATATGAGTTATATATAATTATATATATATATTATAAAATTCTATAAAATGCATATATGCATTATTATATCCAAAGAAAAATTTGGGGCTGTAATGCATTTAAGTACCACATCAAAGAAACACCATCTGCCCCTTGCTAATTACCTGTTCCAGCCTGTGCTGGAGCCTAGATTTGTCTCCAGCACTACCACCATGAGGAAGCTATATTCAGTTTTCCTTGGTGCTCTGTCTTTAGTTTTGTTGGTAAGATGAATTAGTATTTGCGTAAAGTCACTTTTCCCACTGTAATTACCGGGTAAGGTTTTATAGTGTGAACCAAATATTACTGCTAATGGATGTATTGTTTCACACATATCATTATGAAAAGCTGTGCATTGTAGCCACTTCATGTCATTACCATTGTCTGCCCTCAGGGATGCTGACACATCATCCCTGATCTGCTTGTTCCTTTGCTGTGTAGTTTAAAACCAGCTTTGTCCACTGTAAGTAGAATTTCTGAGAACCTTCTTAGAGTCATAGAATCACAGACTGGTTTGTGTTGGAAGGGACCTTAAAGACCATCCAGTCCCACGTCCTCTGCCCTAGGCAGGGACACCTCTCACTACATCAGGCTGCTCAAAGTTCCATCCAGCCTGGCCTTGAACACCTCCAGGGATGTGGCATCCATCACTTCTCTGGGCAACCTGTTCCAGTGCCTCACTACCCTGTGACTGAAGAATTTCCTCCTAATATATAATCTAAATCTCCCTTCTTTTAGTTTAAAACCCCCTTGTCCTATCATTATCTGCTCAAGTAACAAGTTGCTCTCCAAAGCCTACCAGCAACATTTTCTAGATTATTCAAAACATTCAAGAGTATTTCTGATTTGTACTTCTTCACATCTTGAAAGACATTTTCACCTTGCTCAGAGTACATAATAAACATTAGACAATCAGAATTCCCAAGATAATGTTACCTGATGTTTGAACATTTTGTGTATAGAGAAGCAGGATATATTAATCTATGTGAGATTTATTCCCAATATAAGGATAATGAATTTAATATAATACCTGGCAGTACATATATGCACACACATTTTTGGAGATGATATTATGGGAGCTGGAAAAAAAGCTAGGGCTTTACTATATTTCATAAGGCACTCCTAGTCTATTAGAGATTCTTCATTGCATGTTTTTTGTACACTGTGGAAAAGTTATTTTATTTATTTGTATTTATTACCACTTTTCACCCATCTCTCCATTTCAAGGACTTAATACACATTTGAGGCATTAGTTTCTACAACTTCATTCCAGACTAGTTATGTACATCATGTAAGTATGAATACACATGTATAAGTGTATATGTATTTTAGTCTTGGAAGATAATTTATTCCTTTCCAAATCAGAAACAATTATTTTACCATATGGATACTTGCAAGCTTGTGCTCATTCTGAAGATCTGTCTTATTGCAGATTTGCCATCCGTGTTTCACCAGACCATTTATGTAATTCTTGAATGCTTAACACCATCATAATTAGAAGTACTGCTCTTCCTATTCCAACTACTTCTCCTATTCCACAGAAGCTGTGTGACGCAAAAGACTATGAAGTGGTTAGATACAATGTGAAAATCTGTTTTAGAACAAAGGACATTCATTTACTTAACTGTTTAATATAAATGTCCACTTTTCAGTCTTCATTTTTTGTTCTGTTCATAGACACTGGAAATAAATAAGTACTTTCAGAGCACAAAGCACCTCATGCTGAAGGAGATGATCAGAAATCAGTCACCTTAATGACATTCTGACTGGTTGTTTCTCTCCACTGACTCCAAAGGAAATCACAGGTGTGGATATGCAAATGTATGTAACAGCAGATATTTGTGCAGATTATTCACACTTAATTCCTCATTGTAACTGTATAGATGAAGTGTGGGGTAGATAAATAGTTAGGCAAAGATATGCCATCTCTGGAATGTCAATCAAGTGCCCAGCACTAAAGCAATCAGTTCTGTAAAAATCTCCTGAGTTCTGGAGAAGAGACACAGGAAAATGCCAAATTGAAGAGTAAGTTTCTTAAATGGGTTAGATTTACAGTGTTTTATTTGTTTGTTATTTTAAAATGATAATTAAAACCTGGTAGTAAAATCTTTCAATAACAACTTTGCATGGTAAATTCTCTAGATGCCACTCCCTGACAAATGAGCTCAGGGTATCTCTTTTACACCTAATAACTTTTTGAGGTATCTCCAGTCAACACTGGTAATGGAATTCCATTTCTTTTATATATTTTGAGACTGTATGCAGCCGCAAATATAACGGGGCCTATATTTTATTGCCTGATGTTTGAGATGATCCAAGAATTATTTTATTCTTACAGGTCCAGCAATTGCATATATTACAGAAATATCCTTTAAGAGTATTTGGAAGGTAGACATTTAAATATGTTTCAGTATTTTACTTAAAATGCTGAGGAAGGCAATGTGGCCTCCCATGGAAATCTTAAAAGTTCAAGTCCAACTGCTACCCACAGTCTTGACAAAATCCATTTACTATGTAGTTATTTTGATCAGGAAAAAAAAAAAAAAAAAAAAAAAAAAAAAAAAAAAAGCAGGTGCAATTTTCAGCCAGGAGCTCTACTCCTTTTATGTATTTACTTGCAGAAAAATGACATGTTTGCAAATGTATTTTTGAAGAGTACTTTATTCTACAAATACCCCTATTGAAGTCATGAGTGTACCTGTAGACTAAACTGCTACCTATCACAGAATCAGAGACAAATAAGGCTGAAAAAGACCTCAGAAGGTCATCTACTTTATTCTTCCCCTGCAGGCAGAATCAACTGTACCTGTCAACTTTGATAGATGTTTACCTAACCTGTCCTTAGAGATTTCCAATGACCTAAACTCCAAAAGCTCTTCAGGCAATCTATTCCAGTGTGTCATGATCCATGTCGTTAGAAAATTTTACTTAATATCTATCTTAAATCTTCCTGGCTGTAACTCAAGCCTATTAATTCTTTTTCTGTCCTCTCTAGGCACAGAGAACTTATTATTTCTTTCTTCATCATAGAAGCATTTTATGTGCTTGCAGTTCATAACAATGCCATAGTCTTCTTTTCTCTTGAAACATTCTGACTAGTACTCTTTTTCAGTTCTTCTTCCTGTTATTTTCACTGTTCTTTTAAGTTAGTCCACATGATAATTGTATGTGGAAAAATAGAAATTTTTGAATTTCTTTAAGCTTAAGAGATGACCTTCTCTTAAATAAACCTGATTTATACAAGGCATACAAGAGAAAACTTTTTTTTTGTGTTTTTTTTTTTTTTTTTTTTGTTGTTGTTTGTTTGTTTTTAACAAGTATTAAACACTGTTTAAGAGCAAGGAGTGTGTGATCACAACATTGGAAGTGATGTCCATTACCTGGTATGGAAACTAGATGACAAACATAGAAAAGTCCAATAACTTTATTTTTTCCTAGAATCTGAATGATACAAGTATTCATGAAGGGAGTAGACAGGCAGAGTGTACAGGAAAAAGTTTTGATGTAGACATTTATTTAGAAAGTTCTAAAATGTCCAAAAAATACTGTGGTAGCAGTAGATATATGTTACAAACTTTAGGGAAGCTTTGTACCAGTCTGCATATGCTTTAACAAAGACTAGTTACAAAAGGTCATAGTTACTCAGCTTCCAACTTTGACAACTAGATCATTTTGATATCTTGAGGCACATTAATTATTATTTGATATCAACAATTCTATACAGATCTACCTTCCTGACAACAGGATTGTACAAAATTTCCTTTCTAATGCTTCCAAAGTTTGGGTATTCTAGGAATTCTATTTGGGTAAATTCTAGGAAGTTTCTAGAAGTAGTAATTCATTAACTTATCCTGTCTGAGAGCTGCTTAGAATAGCACATTGGTATCATAAATGTCTGTTGGATATTCAAGACTCCCTTAATATCTTCTGTTGAATTTTCTCTACAAAATAGTTAAGCTTTCCTGTGGCCAGAGAAGAAATTGCAAGTTTTAAGTACAATGATGAGGACATTAAGTTCAATGATGAGGACATTTCTTTAGGCCTAGGAGAGAGATGGAAATTTCTGCTACAGTTAACACACAATTAATAGTTTATACAGTATCCAAAAAAAAAACAGAAACAAAGAGAACATCTAGTAGGTTATTAACTGAAGTAGTATTTGAGGTTATAAACAGTTTTTGAGGATATAAACAGTTTGGATTCAAGTCCTTGCTTCAAATGTGACAGAAGAGTAAGTTTTAAAATAGGTTTATTAACTCCAAGCACTACTGTGAGGTTGTATTGCAACAACCGAATTTTAGGCAGCTCATACACAAGCTCCAGGTAGAGTTAGTAACCACAGTAGGAAATTCAGAGCTGCCAGCATACTGTAGGTGGACACCCAAGCCCACCAGTAAGCAACACTGAACAGAGTTTTATGCTTCTGTCAGGGATTTCAACATCTATCAAAACCCACCTTCTTCCTTCCTCCTCAAAAATCTAGTGTCACATAGTTTAGGATGGCCCCAAAACAACTCTACTGTTGAAAACAGGTTCTGCACAAAAGAAGCAATTATTTTGAGGCTGAACAAATAACAGCATCACCAAGTCTCTGAGTTGGGCAATCAAGAGGAAAGAAACTCAGATTCAAGAAGAGCAAGTAAGAATGCAAGACTGCAGTTGTCCATGAGGAATGCCCTAATCCCAGGCTAAGTGGAAAACTTAAGTCTTCTTTGAGAGGTGGTGCATATGATTGCATAGGAGACAACAGGAGACACACAGGGTCCCTATCCCAGAACAGTTCAGATCAGTTTATGCCACATGTCTGCCTCCCCACCAAGAGGGGTGGAAACATGTTTCAAAGTTCTTCATCTGAGCTGATGCCTGTACTGGAATTGATGCTGTACTGGAACAAAAAATGCACTACTTGTTTCTCTACAGAAACATAAATTCCACCTGCTCCCACAGTAGTATAACAAATATTTTTCTGAGACAGCACTTTGTTCTCAGAAATCTGTCATATCATAGAAGACACACTAGGAATGTCACTTTTGTACATGTTTCAAACAAGAAATGTAAGGGTATCCTTTCAATTTTAGTGTGTTTTGGGTGTCGGTGGCAAGGTTTGGTAGTGGGGTGTGGCCTGTATGAAAAGAGACCAGCAGCTTTCTGACTTTCTTGTTCAGAACACAAAAAAGTGAAACAACTACCTAAAACTCAAAAACTGATCTTCACCGATTTCACCTGCAAGAAGCTAAACAATAACACTAGAGAGTTTTACTTGAGAAAAATCAATAGTGACTAAAAACTATATTAAAAATCCAGCCCACGCTCCTTATGGTTCAGTTTCTGATGAATTATGTTAATTCAAAAATGTCAATTAACCAAGATGTCATTCTATCCTAGTAAGAAGCTGAAACTGTTCAAACAGCAGGAGTTTTTTATTTTTAGTTTATTGCTTTAATTATTTTAGCAGGAACTTACACAATTTTAAAGCCAGAAAGAAATTTACTTATAATGATACATAATTTCAACAAAAGCAGTGAGCCTTCAATGTGACTTCAGAGTCTAAAATGATGCTTAAAGTATGAAGTTCATTTGAAGTATTTTATCTTAGAGGTATACTGAGTTGCATATAACAAACAGCGAATCAGGTCACACCAGTTGCCAAATAATTCATACTTCATAATTAGTGTGATTGGGTTTTATGAATTAATATGTTCATTCAAGCATTCATGGCTCTGATTATTTCAATGTGATACTATTCAGAAAGTCTTTACAGTCAAAAATAACAAAAATAAATAAATAAAAGATTTTTTTCTTGTAAACTACTTCTGGTGAACCAATTAATATGGAGAGTTAGGAAATGCAGTTTAGAAATGGTACTGATTAAAATATAATATATATATATATATATATCAGAAGGGGCAGTAGAATAAGCCATTTTCTTGAGCAACAGGTGATGAACAAGATCAGTAACATAATTTTTGTCTAAATCACATCATTCTACCAAAATAATGTGTTCCAAAAACTCAGCAAAGGCCTTGTTGTCCTATCAACTTCCTGGTGGTGTTACAGTCACCACTTAATGAAACCTGACTGAAGCTGGTATATCCTGCTTCTCGCCAATAGACTGAAGGTACAATTTGGGAGGTTCTGGATACTGAGATGGAAGTTTATGCAATAAATGAGTGCATGAAGATTCGGTGTTTGTTCAGGGGCCTTTTCTGATTTGCTGCAATACTATGTAACTTTTGCTTGATTATCACTGGAGAAGAGCATCAGAGAACACTATTAAAGTGCACCAAAGATTAAAATATATAATAAGCAATAACAAAATTCTTAATAAAAATTTATGGCTGTATATATATGTATATGTATTTTATCAGAGAAGAAAAAACTTTTCTTTTTTGGAATCATTCCAAGCAATCAAAATGTTCTCTCTGAGTACTCATTCTGCAACAAATTATTCCTTCATCCTACACTACTTCAGAAAGCTGTGTTTTACCTCAAATGTGTCATTATTCCATTATTCTATGCTATGTCCTGATCTAACAGCACTTTCACAGGCTCCACTGAGACACCGCTAACTTTACTCTATTGCAAGTCCATAAAGAAGATTTACACCAGACCCTGTAAAATCAAGTTATGTACAAATATAATGGTTGTCTGATGGCTACTATTCTGATTCTCTCAGTGCAGGGTAACATAGGAATGTGATTTCATGTAGTGGTTATATTTTTATGCAGTTAGAGTCCCAAGCTGGGAGTCAGCAACCCTATGTTTTGTTCCCAGCTTTGCTGCAGATTTGCTATCCAACCATCATCAGATCTGACGTTTTCTTCATGCTTCAGATTGTTGATTGCAAAAGGGCAATCATGTTTCTTGATCCTGTAAAGTCCTTTTGAAAAATATATGTAAAAAAATCTTAATTTGTTTATCTTACTTGTGTCAAGGATAACATCACTAATATAGTCATTGCCTCCATTAATGCTTCATGAATTTGAAACATTATCAGGTTACATTATTTAGTATTTAGGAATGCCCACAGATTTTTTGCTTTCAAAAGGACCTGGTATCTTCTACCAGAAACAATATTATATATTATGGCTATTATAACCACATCATGAGATTTAAAACACTGCAAAGTATTGTTTAAGGTTTTGCTTTTTGTACTCCACACACGTTTCCTGGTCTAATTATTTGTATCCATCAGAACTTTCTTACATTTCAAGTAAACTTTACTGTCAAATGCAAAATAAGTTTTTTGATGTGGTGTGGACCTTTATTCTTTTTTTTATAGCCACCATCTAACTTTCTGATATATACTTCAGCATAAAATGATGTGAGAATCACCTAATATAGTTATGCTCTTGTTCTGTAAAGCTTGTCTCACATACAGTGATAATTGATCTCTTCATGTTTCTTTCAGAGCACTCCATCACTTTGCTATTTCCAGCTTTTATACATCATATTTTATATTCCTTTCAAGACAGGTTAATAGATCTACTTAAAACAGTCTTTTAAACCAATCTGCAGTACCTATATTCTGAACATACATTTTTCTTTTTGTCAGTCTTTCCTCTAACACAAATTGTGAAGAAAAAAAAAAAAAAAAAAAAAAAACAAAAAAAAACCTGCACATCACAATTAAATACTCAGGGAATCTTTCCAATCTAACTTTTGCATAACTTCATAATGTTTTTCATTTCCTTCCTCTAGCATTAGAATCCTTTCTGTTTTTCTCATTGTACACATAATTGTCTGTTCTGTTATTGAAATAACAACTGAAAGTCAGCATTTATAATGGCATTTAAGATTCTGCAAAGTTTCCCACTACAGAATAGCAATAAAACTTCAGCCATCATACTTTGGAGTAAAGCCAGACTTTCGAGTGGTGACCACTGGCATTTTATATTACAGTTCAGATAAATGCATTTCCTACAGTACCACACTGGAACCCAAAATTAACCTGAGAATATGCATCAATCCTACTTAGTATGTTTTCTTCTTCATTAATGTTGATATTTAAGAGCTATGATGTGCACCCAACTGTTTCATTAAATGAGATTGTTTGCATTGTTGGGTGTCTTTTGTTCTAATAAAAGTATATACAAATACTCTGAGGAGTTATTAAATGGAGTCCATCTTGCATGTACAGACAAGTTCTACTGCATACGTTATGCAACAAATCCTTCTACTCATGTAGTTAGAGAGCTCTGGGAAGATGCCAGAACTGTGAACTGAAGTGCCCAGAGGCACTTTGTATTTATAATACGTGTGACAACAACCCTTCTTCTCTCCATTGAGGCTGTGAGTGCAGCTAGCCTTAGAGGCTCCTGGAGACTGCAGGAAAGTCTGCAAAATGTCTGATGTGGTGATTCTGCCTGGACAGTTTGGTCTGTTATGGTTGTATAATGTTCCCTGGTAAGGCAGAAAAGACATGTGGGAAATCAGGTAACGTCCCCGAAAAAAGTTTGTTTTCTCTTGGATAGTCTCACAGTTAAATTTTTCCATCTATGATATTTTGGCTTGAACTCATAATTCAGTTAGACTCAGAAACCAAGAACAACAAAGGAAAAGGGACAGCTTTTTTAAAGGACATCAAGCACAGCATCACTAGTAGGTCGAGGGAAGTGATTGTCCTGATCTACTCTGCACTGGTCCAGCCTTGCCTCGATTACTGTGTGCAGTTCTGGGCACCACAGTACAAAAAGGACATTAAACTGTTGGAGAGTGTTCAGAGGAGGGTGACGAAGATGGTGAAGGGCCTAGAGGGAAAGACGTATGAGGAGTGGCTGAGGGCACTGGGCCTGTTCAGCCTGGAGAAGAGGAGGCTCAGGGGAGACCTCATCACGATCTACAACTTCCTCGCGAGGGGGAGTGGAGAGGCAGGAGACCTTTTCTCCATTAACACCAGTGATAGAACCCGCAGGACTGGTGTTAAGCTGAGGCAGGGAAAGTTTAGGCTGGACATCAGGAAGAGGTTCTTCACCGAGAGGGTGGTTACACACTGGAACAGGCTCCCCAGGAGCATAGTCACTGCACCAAGCCTGTCTGAATTTAAAAAGTGATTGGACTGTGCACTTAGTCACATGGTCTAAACTTTTGGGCAGACCTGTGCAGTGCCAGGAGTTGTACTTGATGATCCTTATGGGTCCCTTCTAACTTGGGATATTCTATGAAACTATGATTCTACGACTTGTAATGGATAAAAAGTTAGGTAACACGATTGTCACTCCCTTTGTAGGATAATTGGGGTAAATTCTACAATGGCACAGGCAAAGCAGGCTTTCAGAAATGGAATGTGGTTCCTACATCACGGTACACAATTCTTTATGGTTCAAGTGAAGGCAGGAAGGAATGTGTGGAGTTCAAAGTTTTACATTGAACAGATCAGAAATGTTTTGGACAAGGAAATTAGATTACTAATAACGGAGCAAACCCATGGTATTTAAGTAAAAGTTTTGTCACCCAACTCCAGTTATTTGTTTTGAATGATGAAAATATATCCTACTCCTAAGTACTGAATGAGTTCTATTAAAGGCCATTCTGAATTATTAGAACTAATGCTGAATCTATTTGGTATCAAATCATCTATACAAAGGACCTATGACTGTATCTCATTCACATACTGTTAAAGTCTGGCCTCAAAACTAAATGAAGTCATGTTCAAAATTATCTGCAACTGCTGAAAAAGAAAAGATACTGCAGTAAAGGAGAGGAAAAATAATCCATCATATGTTCTTCAATATGAAGGTAATGTATTTTTCTTTGATGTAAAATGTCCATATGGGTTACTATATTGTCTTCTGCAATTCATTAAGGTACTTTTACAGCAGTCTCTAAAATTCATCTAGGACTGGTAGTGACAGGAGTTTCTGACCTTTTGGTGGATATTGTTTCACCTGTAAAGCAAGCTGATGATTAACCCTGTCCCCAGTGGACAATAGCCTGTAGTACAATGCCTGGCAATGCTTAGCCAGTCTGGGCCAAATCCTCAGCTGGTGCAAATCAGCATAACTTCAATAAGTCACAATACACAACAGCTGGAATCTGGCCTCAATAAAGTCAACAATGACAGTCATATTGCTGCTAGTGGAACTGGGATTTTATCTTGCAGCTTCAACTGCTAGAAATTCAAGCTTACAGTATTTTTAAAGAAAATTTGTATTGCCCTTTAATATGCCACATTGAGAATATTATGTGCTTTGTTTTGGCACCCTAGGTCCACCATATTGTACCATGGCTTCTGTGCAGAGGACTTTGTATTCTCCTCTGCAGTGTATGCTGTAAGCTCTTCACACAGAAGAACATTTCTCTCTGTTTCCTTGAATGCAATATGTAGCATTAAGGAAACAGTAAAAACAAACAAACAAACACCCAACAACAACAAAACAACCTTGGTGCTGTACTTCCTGCTATATTACAGGAAGCGGTGTAAACCTTTTTTTCTTGTGACCTTCCACCATGTCACAAATCTATGAGCCCTATGTTTTAGGTCTGTCTTCTCATGTAGTGGAAGTAAATGTAGGTCCTTCTCCAGTGGGTATTTGTAAATTACACTTTATCTGTTCTTCTACTGTTGAGCCTCTTATCTGAGCAATATTGTGAATTTGTATATAAATACTTCCACATAAAGGACATGAAGAGTGTCAGAGCACTACAAGTCAAGCATTTAACACCATCCTCTATATTTTCTGTTTATCTGGTTTTGCTTTTCATAACAAATACTTTTTTCTCCAAATGTACTCTTCTAAACGTATTGAGTCATGACCTTTATGACTCAGACAAGCTAAGGAACCAGAAATACATATTTGATTAGAGTAACTTTTAAATGTATGTACATACAAATCTTGATACAGCTGCGGGCCACTTAGGATGAAAGTGTTTTATGACTTCTTTCATAGCATATACATAGATCACATCAGATCATACTTTGTCTGTATTAATATAGCAATTTTCACTGCTATGATGTGCATTATTTAGATGAACTACATGCTTTGAACATGTAATTGCCAAAGACATTTATTTTCAGATTTTTTTCAGGAAGTTGTCTTTCACAAATTCACCTCATATTCAAGGTATTGGCCTTATTTTTATGTAACAAAGAAGCAGACATTTTGGAGACTACCGTTACAATAGCCAACAAAACTGCACCTAAGTGGGTGTGAATACTAAGTATCTCATAGGTTTCAAAACTGATTTATAGGTTCTTCAATAATATCTCAAATGAAGAAAGAATTTTCCTTCATGCAGTTCTACTCTTTAAAATAGCAAAGGCTAACCAAAATTATACTATTTGCAGATCACATACTTGCAGCTGATGCACTAGTCTGCAAGTTTACTTGTAACTACAGATGTATTTGTTCAGTGGAAGACCATCATCAGTATAGTTCCACTAAAACTAAATTTAGCTTAAAGCTTATTTCTTCTCTGACTACAATAGTTTCACAAACCCAAGCTGTTTCATGGATAATTGTGATGAGAGTTTATTAATTAAATGCAAAACCTAGAAACTTTTATATAGAGCTCTTGTGGTAAAACAAACCAAACAAACAGAAAAATTAACATCATAAAAGCATTTGAATTCCTCAGTACACTTTCTCTCAAAGATTTTAAAATAGAACAGTTTCTAGATTACTATTATTTTTTTTAATCACTATAGAATATTTTCAGTCTGTATTCATTTTCCTTTTTTTTTTTTCTTTTTTTTTTTTCTTTTTTTTTTGCCACTAAATTCAATTTTTTAAAAATCTGTAGGGTAAGACTTATCTCATGTTGGAACATGGATGGTGTAAGTTTTACTCTCCAAAAGTTTTAGTATTCATGATATTTTGGAATATTACAGGGAAGGAAAAAAAAAAATAGAAAAGTGTTGATTAAAATAACATAGATGTTAATCAGTTTATGCCAATAAAAAGAAAGAATGATAGAAACACTGAAAGTTTAGGGGTTTTTGTTGCTGTTCTTTTCATTAAGAAAAACAAACAAACAAACAAACAAACATACATTTTAGCTAGGATTCATGGAAAAATAAAAAAAGATTTGTTTAAAAATTTGAAATTAAAAATAATAATGAATCAAAATTTTAAAAATTGAATAAAATTGCATGAATAATAGCTTTTTTAAAAAGCTATATCATGGTTTAAAAACAGCTATATCATGGAAATAAAACCCTTTTTCCTCTGTACAATTTAACATCTTTAAGAGAAAACATGTTTTTAATTTTAAAAATTCTTCAAAATATCAAATCAACATTATGACCAGAAACAATCTTTTTCATGAAAGTATTCATTCAACTCCTAAATAGTTACAATTTTTTTAAATATTTTTAAAATAATTTTTCTACCATGGCAAACCTATTATATGTGAATACCTGATATCCATGGAACTGCCTATGTCTGAAGTTCATGCGATTTATGAGGCCCATTCTTAGGCGCCACTTTGTCAGATTTTCTTTTAAGATACTGCCTTTGGAAAGTAAGTATTACACTTTCATAGTAACTTCTGGTCATCAACAGCTTCAACTTTCATCTTCTTGAACATTGCTAGGAATATATCAGAACTTTAACACTATCCCAAATAGGATTTTTATGGCTTAATATATACTTCAGACCTTTGTGCTTGAGAAGGGTAAAAAACATCTGATAATCGTCACATCACAGTTGAGATCTGACCAGTGTCCCAATAGGTAATTTAATACATAAGTGTAGAGTAGCTGGGCCTGAAGTATGTAACCAATAGATAAGATTTAGAAAGCTAGGATCACGTATGCTTATAACTGTCAGAAAAGAGAAAAAGCACAAATTTATATTTTAATGGTAGCAAATGAAACATAGGTGCACTAGGTTCATTTAGCAGCCTACCACTAATTCATCCAAACCACAATATTTGGTTAATCTAAAAGGTCATGAACATGCTCTGACACCAGCTCACTTATTCATACAAATGTGCCATTCCCACCTGATGTCTCAGCAAAACGTGCTGTTTTTATCATTATTGGCCATTTAAAGCCAATAGTAGGTTTTACACATATACATGTAAACTATTGTCTGCTTTCTATTAGATTGTCTCTTTTCCTGAAGAGGCATGCAACTCTGCAGGAATATATAGAGAAATAAATATATATATATGGGCTCTGCAATATATATGACATATCTATATACTAGCCTCATCCTAGTCTTCACCTGTACTGTTCAAATTTGGATACCCTCAACATCTTCATGTACATGATGTTAGAGTGATGATTGAGTCCAAAATTTCAACTGCTGGAGCTTTTTTTTTTATATTTTTTATTTTTTTGCTGGGTTTGGTGGAGCATAAATAAAAAACTTTTCTTCCTTTAACATATCTGAGGTCCTACAAGACATTGTCTAGCTTGGGAAAATAATACCAACTACATTGTGAATAAACAATACTGAGAACTAAAAAAATAAAAAATATATTAAAAGAGAGAGAGAGAGAGAGAGAGAGAGAGAGAGAGAGATTAGATAATAACTAAAACTTCAAAGTAAACTGACCTATAGGAGTCTCAGGTTAGATTCAGCAATGAAGCAGCCAGTAATCTCTTCAAACCACAGCTCCTAAAGATTTTGTGTCAGTTAAACTGGAAAAAAATTCTGAAGCCATATTAACTTTTGAGAAGATTCTGCCTTCTGTAAAAGCTAGATTAGGAACACTTAAGAATAAAATACACATGTAAACACAAAATTGTAAGACACAGAAAGTACTTGAATCAAAAATAGAGAATATTGATGAATATAGTGAAGGAAAAGATAGCAAAGATAACCAAGCTATCTGATTCTGAAAAGAAAAAAAAAAAAAAAAGCCTTTCAAGATAATTACAGAAAGAGGTAATCCACACCCCTTATTTATGTAAGTATATGTGGAAAAATTTACTTTGAGGTGAATTTCTTGAAATCACGCATAAATTATATACATTGAATGGATCCTGCCAGATGGACTTCAAGACTGAGGAAATCACCTGGTATCAGAGGGTTTAGAATTACTTATTTAGAAAAATGAATGCCGTCAACTTGTCAATAAATATAGATCTTCCAAGGGTTCTGGTATGGGAAGAAGTTGAATAAAACCTCTCGCTGATATTAGTGGAATGCATTGGGCCTGTGCATGTTGTGTTGGTTTTTTTTTTTTCAGACAATTTCAGTCTTTCCTAAACTCCAAGGAGTTAAGAAACCTTCAGTGGAATCCAAAGGCTATGGAAACTAAACCAAGAAATGTCCCTATACTCTTATACAATGCCTTTCAAGCCCAGTCATAGGCTTGAAAGTTGGCAATAGTTATTGCCAAGAATAATAGAGAGACTTGAACTGAATGTTGAAATATCTTCATATCTGTTCTTTCCCTACTTGATTTAACAGATTATCAATGCCTTCCCTTCAGACAGAGGAAAAATGAAAAATACTGATATATAAAATGCAGTGACATTTTCAGCACCCTTTCTTCTCCCAGATAAGAAAAAAAAATATATATATGGTATTAATTACCCATGCATTCCAGGTTCATTTTTTAATTTATTTTGTCTTTCAATTATTTATACATTCCCCAAATGCCTAACGCTGTTAAATTAGTTTTCCCCTTGAACTGCATTAATATTCTGTAGTGGAAATGAGGAAGAACTAACGTTAACAGTTACATTAGCAGTACATAAATAGCTCTTCAAAGGTAATGGGAATTAAAGCAGCAGTTACAAGTGAAATGGTTGCAATGGATGAAATAACCTGTTGGAGCCAAATCTTTGGCAGCAGAAGAATAATGTGCAAAAGAATTTGAACCTAGCTTAGTAATAGGAAGGGAAAAGAGAATGTTGAGTTGGAAGGGACTCACCATGATCACTAAGTACAATTCCTGTCTCCATCCAGGACCACCCAAAAATCAAACTATATGTCTGAGACCATTGTCCAAATGCTTCTTGATTTGATCAAAATTTAATCCAGGTAAATTTAGATTTTTGTTACTATTATTATTATTTTTATTATTTATTATTTACTATTATTATTATTTTTATTATGTTACTATTATTATTATTATCACATGCCAGTAATTCAACCACAGCTTCTAGTCTGATATGTAGATGCTTTGCACCATAACCCAGACAAGCTCCAGAATGGGAACAATTACTTCAGTATACCTCCTACTATCACACCAGAATTTCTCAACTTAACCTTTTTAGGAAACAACATGTAGTTCCCACTATCTGTTCCATCCTATGTTTCTTAGAGAAATTGCCTACAAGAAGACCAAGTCACTGTGTCCCTTAGAGTTAATAAAAGGTTGCACAGTTTTCCACTAATAAAAGGCAGGTTGCACAGTTTTTCACTAATTTGAATCTGCCAAGACATCAAGAATAGGGGAAGGCAGCTGCTGTGTTTCTTTTTTCCTACGAAATTCAAATGAGATGGGAGAGGGTTGGTAGTAGAAGAAAATACTGAAAATGAATTGCATCATACAGTGTTATTTTCCTTCTGTTTTTCTATCACACGACAGATTAAGAACGGGCACATTCATCTTATGCCTCAGAAATAGCTCATTATGGCATAATGAATGAATGAAAGAGTGAAGAGGAAACAGAAACCTTAATGGAAGCATAATCCCAAAGGTTAAATAGAGTTTAATGAAGTTTTATGTTATGAAGTTTTATACTTATGAAGTATTTTTCTGACTGAAAAAATAAACTCCAAGACATCTTGTCTTTAACCCCCTCAAGTGTCAATTCACATAAACTTTGTTGGAGAGTATATAGAGACTTCATGTGTGAAACATCTTTAAATGAGAACTTCTCCCTATTTTGTTAAGACCAGAAGCTGTGGAGTCCTATGAAAACACTCAGAGATAGCTTCTGCAGCAAGTTCAAAAGTGGTGTCAAGTATAGTTTAATATTTTCTATATAGAGAGAGAGAGAAAAAGAAAAAAGAAAAAAAAAAGAAAAAAAAAAAAAAAGAAAAAGAAAGAAAAAAAAGTGCCAGAAAAATTCTCTTTAGGCTGAAATTCCTCTTTTGTTTCTGTAACTGATTATTTTTAACCTCACTCTTTTCCTCCTCTTTCCATCCTAAATAGAAAAAAACTTACATATTTCTTAACTGTTTTTCCCTAGTGAATCCTTTTCCCCCTTTGTACTAATTCCAATTATATAAGTCACACTGATAACGAAAACAAAATCATGTTTAAAAAGAATTTTAATGACTTTATATTACATACTTTATATTTTCAAGTATTCTACATATTTAAAATGTAAGAAAAGTTTATTCAAAGAGTTTAGAAATTCAGCACAAATATCAATTTCATGATCTCTATGTACTTTATCTATAACAGATTTCTGATGATAAGATATGCATTATTTTCTCTATCATCTCAATGTATGTCTATTGACATCCAAACAAAACAAAGCAAATACCATGTAGCCAAATCAAATTTAGGGTTAGCCCTGTAAATATACAAATATACAAGATTCAGCAGGGCCAAGTCTCAGCCACAAGTAACAAATAAAATTCAGGCAGCCATTTGCTTGTTTTAACTATTCAGTAAAGTACACTGAGAGAAAATATCATTCTTCACTATCTTCAGTAAGTCTTTTTATCTTAATGTAACACTGTTAAATCACAGCTAGTGCTGCAAAGACATACTTCAAGGCAAATGAAGAGAAATGTCAAAAATTCTGCCCTGAGAGAAATGAAATTGTTTCCAATTGATGATCTAGTATATATTTGAAGCTTAGGAATCCAGAGAAAACATGGGTGTGTGAGAAAAATTATACGTCTGCAAGGGAAATGTTTTGAATTTTCTTATTCAAAGCAAATCTCCCTTATAAATTGTTTTAGGTGTGTCTCAGAACCATTTTTTAAAACCTGAGGAACAAAAACACCGACTTTGATATAAAATGATGTCAGCCTTCCATTTTGGCACTGTTGTATGGTTTGTATGGGTGATTGCCAGAAAATCTAGGGAACAGACATTAAAAGATCACCTTTTTTTCATTTCCTTTTCACTCCTTTCTTGCTTCTCAAAACTGCACCATGAGGAAACAAATGTAACTTGCAGCTCCCCAGTAGAAAAAAAAAATGGTAGTGTAGCTACATAAATAAAAAATAAAATAATTGATAAATAATAATAATAATAAAGTACTGATAACGAGGTACAAGAATTGTTTTTCTGCCTTCAGTTCATACACCTTCTCTACTATCTGCATGAGTACATGAAGATTAATAGATGACACTATTACTATCTCAAATGTGGTAAGTAAAAGAAGCACACTGTGTAATAGAAATTACCCCTTCATGCCCTTACTTCTAACTTCTAAAGTCTAACATATTTAATGTTTGAAGTGTCACATATCACACATAGTAAAAGATGAAAAATGGGAAGTAGACCAATGAGGTGTGCATTCTGCATAGAAATTCAATTAGATCACCACAGAAATGTCAAAAGGGAAGTTAACCACTTACGGGAGTTCACCTGTGACTTGTTAGTCATCTCTCCAGGTGTGGGACTGTGCTCCAGAAGATCAGAAGCTGTATTTTACCTGAGAAAAGATGTTAGTATCAATGAATAAGCAACCATGAAAGCTGCTTTCTGCTTGATTTAAGTGGAAGGGGAAGCATTGCTTTGAGCAGAACTTGGTGTTGCGAACTGCTGTGAGATATGGTACCACAAGACAAGAGAGTCGTTTAAGTGTGTAGAAAACTGGAAAGAATTATCCTGATGATCTAAAAGTAGACTGTGTTGGAGATGATTTGAGGATAACTCAAGGGAGTAAAACAAAGAGTCTTAGGGAGTTATCCTTCCTACTTACTAAGGTTCTCTGGATAAAAACGTTGAATGATGGGAGAGGTACATTTTTATATGGTATCCCCTGCTCAAGAAGCTTTGAAATCTCTTAAATGATTATCATTGTGGCTCAGATGGAGCTGATGGACTGTATGTTCAGTATGATGTTATAACTACACTCCTTCAGGATTTAAAGCAAAACTGCTTTAACTCTACTTTATAGCACAGTTATGTTGTATTATATATAAACTGATGAAGCAAAGAGCACTTCCGTATTTTGGTTTTTACAGTAAAAAAAAAAAAAAAAAAAGTAACTATGTGTATGTTCTGATCATTTTCCTGATTTGGATAACTGGAGACAAGGATCATAGCACATGCCAAAGCAAAAACCTTCTATGGCATAGACTGGTATCACTACTAATAAAGTATTAGGCATTCAAAAGCATGGAGAAGTGAAGGACCACCTAGAAAACATGGGCAGCTGATCAGAATGAAAATAGTTAAAGCAAGGGTTTGAAGATTATAATTTTTCTTCTGTGTGGAAGTTAGGGAGTTGATGTTCTGAGAAGATAAAATGCAGGTTAAAAACAAACAAACAAAAAAAAACCAACAACAAAAAAAAACTATATCCATGCCCATCAGGGATTTTGGCAGATGCAAATCTATCTTTTTATTTTGGGTAGGGTTTTGGGGGGTTTTCAGTGGAAGGAAACAGATTGTAAATAAGATTGTGGGAGAGAACAGAGCAGTATTTCATGTGGTTTTGCACTAGGAAACAGCAATACACAAGTGAAATAAATCAGGAGGAACTGGGAGCTGCAAGTGTGGATCACATGCAAGTCAAGACTTCTTATAGCATAAATGACTCCATGACTACCTTACATAAAATGTTACCATGTTATGGTGCCAGGTAAATTATAACATACATTTGCAAAGCATAAATCAAGGTAATTGTAAGAAAGAAAGAAAGTTGGAATTATTGTTGTACAAAGATTTTTTACACTTTTATTGTTGTTTGTTTGTTTGTTTTAGTTCAATCTTAAGTCAGAAGAAGGAGAAAGAGAAGGAGAAGGGGAAGGGAAGTGAAGCAAAGCGAAGTGAAGCGAAGTGAAGCGAAGCAAAGAGAAGAGGGAGGTGTTTCCAATGACATAAATCCAACTGAAAGAAGCAAAAGGACAAAATGTCTTCTGTTATTTTACATTAAGTTGTATCAAATCTGAACTGTTACAGACTGAAACTAGCTAGGGGAAAATTTCAAATCCTGTATATGGCTACTAAGTAAAGAGGAATTGGGTTGTCATACTACAAAAATAAATGCCAGAGAAAATATTCTGCCTAAAGTTACCAGCCAAACTATAGTACAGCTACATCAGAACTTCGTATAGTCCCTTGTGGGTAATGAACTGTAGATTCTTAAAATAGGGAAAATGTCTTCCTTTTGTAGGCACAGAACACTGTTCTCTATCAGCATACACTTGATCACTGTCACTACTGCTGACTTGATTGTGACCTTGGGCAAGTCCCTTCGCTCATGTATGTTTTGTTTTGTTTTTCATTCTTTTCAATGCTAACTCAGTCCTTTGAGCAGTCTATGCTTACTAAAAGCACAGAAGTGTATTATCATTCTTATTTAACAAACTTCAACATTTTGAATCCCTGGATAAACGTGAAGTGTTATTAAACCTCATCTTCTCTTTGCTTTCTCAGGTGTTTGGTTTTTTGATTGTTTGTTTGTTTTTATATTTCTGAAATAATTTGCAAGCAATTGGATCCTGTAGTCATTTGCCCTTTTGGGAACCGGTTTTGTTAAGCAGAAAACTTGGCATTTCTGTAATTCTTAGCCTGTGGAGAAAGATGACCTTATATAGACCTATAAATGTAAAATTCTGGCAGGAACAAAGGCAGCCCAGTAAGATAGTTTAAGTCATCAATAGATTTTATTTTAGAGGTTCATACTAAACATGCCATCCAAAAAAAAAAAAGTACAGTCTAAAAGAAGGATTTTTCTTACTCATCATATTACTGTGTAAAACTAATGTGGTGCTGTGTTTCAATGTTAGTTTGACATACTAGATTCAAGCTTGGACTTACTGGAAAGAGTAAAGTCTATCTAACTTCCTGGCTTCAAACACCAGACCTGTGGAGAAGTTGTAGGTCTGTACTTAATAAAGATGCAAGGTAAGAAATTGATATTGTAGTGTAACAAGAGTAGGTTATCTTCATTTATTTCTCCTGTTTTCTTTTGATGTTCAGCTTTTGCCTTTATTGTGATGACATTTTCATACGTGTTGCAGGAGAGAAGAAGAGAACTTTAGTGAAAATGTATATGAAAAATAAGCATATTTCTTGAGAAGTTCTTAAGGTAGATTATTTTACTATTTTCTGTCAGTTCCTGAGATACTTCTCCTTGTAAGAAAAGTTATACTTCATGTATTTTATGTGATTAACCTCATCTCTGATTCATTTTAACTCATGTTAATCAGACCAAGCTACCATAATTGCTGATTTAGAATGTATTTAATTCAAATGAATTTTCACACTGAAAGACATATAATGTTAACTTGACATCTTATTGCAATTTGACTGCAAAGAATCTCCAAATATACTACAGCTTTGAAACCCAATTTTTTTATAATTGTTATGGTGATATTTTAAATTTAATTATAGAATTTCTGAGAATACAACTTATCACTGTAGATCTGGATTAATAAAAATTACTTCAACACATTTTGTTTCTTAAGTATCCAAATGCTCTTAATGCTTTTATTTACAGGGTATATCCTGTAACACTTGCTCTGGGAATTACAAATGACTTCAAGAGAGACATAAAATAATCAATTTTTTTCTTATCTCTGTTACTAATTGACTAAAGTTAATATTCATTTGAAAGGTTTTATGTATTTACTGATGACTTTAAAAGACTGTTTGAAATTACTGTTCACTGAAATGAGGATGCCATATATAGTACCAGCAGGTTTTCCCACACTGTTTCGTGACCTGCAGAATCCCTGCTGCTCTAGTGTTTTACTTTTCTTAAGCACAGACCACCAATTGTGTTAAATTATTCTGCAGTACCCACCTGAGGAATTATGTTGATTTCAGTGGCTGAAATACATCCCTTTCAGTTGACATAATATCATTACTTACACCTTCCATTTATTTTTTTATATGAAAGCTATATTTGGAAAATAAAAACTTCTGAAATCAAACTTCCAAGCAACTTGCTTAATAGTGTGCTGCACTGTAGCTTGGTTATACAATGTTTGATACATGCCTTCCATTGTGTTTGCATAAGACAACCAGTCACACAATCTAGAAAATTTTAGAATATTGATTAATATTTTTTCACTCACAGAAGATTTTACTCAAACTTGTTCTTAAGATATTCATTTTGACACAGCCAAACATGAAAAATATGTTACAACTTGCATGCTGCATACAAGCGTACTTTAAATGTTTCAGAATAACATGATCTCACATTTGGACTTGTGACAGTGTGAGATAATAGCATGTATTACCACTGATTGTCTTTTCTCTATATTGAATAAATAAAAAGATGTTTGTAGCTTGAATTTTGAAGACACCAGTAAAAAACAAACAAACAAAAACAACAAAAAACAACACCATATTCCTCATATTAGAGAAACATAATTAGTATAAGGAACCTTATTTTTTTTCTATGAGGTTATTTAGAGCTTTGAGATTTAATTTCCAAAATAACTGCTTTTTATTTTCTAGCTCAGCCTATTCTTGCTTATAATAAGTTGTCTAGGTTTTCACAGCTGTTCTGTATTTGTAGTCTAATGGGAAATTTCACTTGTCAGGGATGATTTGACAAATAAATGTCCCATATGTGCATTTTGTTCTTAGGTGTATCTTCTTATCAGCCAACAAAATATCAATAAATAAAGTCTGAAGCCATTTAACTACACACACAGAAGCTGGTTTTTGTTTTGTTTTGTTTTGTTTTTTTCCTTGTTATATGCCAGCCAATTGAGAAATGAGTTTCAGTTCTCTTAAAGTGGAAAATCTTACTGCCCTTTCAGACCTCTGGGGAACTCTTTACGACAGCCATTCCCATTTCAGGAACTCTTGGAGTGGCCAGATGGAAATTGTCCACTTCAGTATGGCAAGGGAGATCTATAATAAATCTCCTTGCTATCAATATTTTCTGTGCAACATCTTCAAGTCAATGTGAACTTGTCTGTTTTCTCCCTGTTATTTTGCAGGATAAAATGTACACCACATCAAAGACCTTGTGAAAAACTCATACAGAAAAATTCCACAATTTCTGAAACACTGGGGCTCTCCAACCCTTTTTTCAGAAGGGAACTTACACAACACCTCTGGAAAACTCATGGCCTGTCCTACAGGGTACAGGTATTGAGAGTAATCTTAACAGCCAAAGAAACAAGTCAAGTGTCATTCTTGCTATTGTTTGACATTGCAGATGAGACAGCACATTATAGCAGATATATGCTATTGACAAAGATTTCTACAGTAAGTGGGAATGAATTATTAATGATCTTTCATATTTTTCATGGGCATCCTGGTCTATCGTGTTCATAATAAATAGTTCCTATTGCATTGTCTAAAGGAAGTCATAATGAAAATGGAACCCTCACTTTAACTTACCTTACGCTGTTAGCCAAGTACTAATTACTGAGACATATGTTACTTTTCTTTTTTTTACAAAAGAGTAATATAAGAGCTACATGAATTAGACATGATTTGTGTAAGTCATAGTAGAACTGGCTCTGAATTGGCATTTTTAATGCCAGCATGAAAGATAAAAAGCCTGAAGAAGTATCAAACTTTCTTTCCTAACATATATGGGGTAGATGAGCTTTGATCAACAGGGAAAAAAAAAAAAAAAAAAAAGAAGTACAATGCATAGAAAAGCTGAGATGGTACTTAATTATCAAAAATGTCAAGGAAAACAAGGTCCCAAATAGAAGACTTAAGTCTTAGGTAAAACTCCTCTATTGCCAAACATCTAGTATTTAACTGATTTTTCTGCCTTGTTTCTCTCTGCTGACTTGCCGTCTGGAGATATGCATCTTCTTTTATAATCAACAATAAAAAATAAATAAAACTACAAAACAAACAAACACAACAAAAAATAGGTAAGCAGAAGAAAAACGAAACAAAACAAAACAAAACAAAACAAAAATAAGTGAGACGTATCTCACTTTATTATACAAGAATATGAAATACTCTCTACCAGGGTTTCTCTTGTGACTGGCAGTGGATTATGACATCCAAACATTTTCCTACAACTACGATGTAATTCAAATACATTTCATTTCTATATAGTAGAGAATAAGTATCTCTATTTACAGTAGTGGGTATATTTCAGCTACCTGTTAATTCAGTAGATGGAATATTATGCTATTCAAGTAGATACTATACAGCTAAACAAATGTTACTGTTTAGTACTGAGAAAAGCACTTGCACATGTTTCTTGGTTCCTTTAAGATATATTTTACCATTCCCTGCCATGTGATATGAATAAATGATGTCAAATGGCAATACATTTTTCAAACAGTATTGTCAGAATAATCTCTACCTGTTTGAATGCTGTAAAGAACTTCAGTTCTCTTGAGCTGATTCTTTCTAATTATTATTTCAGTGAAATAAATAGGTTAATTCTTTTAAACTTTTGCAGTTTAACTGCAACCTTATCTGTACTGTTAATGGAATCCCCCACGCAAGATTTACCAGTTGCTGGCACAGTTCAGGGTTTCCCATTAAAATGTATTTTTGCTAAAGGCAGTAATATGTAATGCTAGTGACAGAATTTCACAGAGCAGTGACTTTGCAAAGCATTTAATTTGTCAACCGAAATCGCTAAAACTGGTCAACTTAAATATTTAAGTTTCAGCTTACTTAAGTAAGTGGCTAAATGTTTTATTGGAGTGCAGCTACTATGATTTAAAAAAAAAAACAAAACAAAACAAAACAACAACAACAACAAAAAAAAAAACAACTCCCTGTTCCCTAAAGAATTACTCCATAATCTCATTATATGAACAATTTCTGACCAGAAACAATCTCCTCTGAGCTGTCAAGACTTCTGGCTTTTCGATGGTATGCCACTTACACCATACTGTAGCAGAATGTCATGCCTCTGAATCTGCCTACACAGACTCAGAAGTTATACCAAAACCCAGTCTCACCTCCATCCCATTGATGTTTGAACATCTGCTGCTAACCCCTAAATTTGCCTTCAATGCAAGACAGCCAGAATCTTTCTGAATATCAGTGCTCAAGGCCCTAACTATACTCGTTCCTAAAGTGGGTTCAGGACTTCAGACAAAATCCTCAGTAGCCCAAAGACTTACGGTCATTAATCCCCATTGCTGCTCTCTTTCATAGGTTCAGTCATTCAATTTTTGCCAGCTTGCCTTGAAAACAAAGAATTTCAAATTGCAAAGGAGTGGGTTTCTTGAAGGGCTTGCTTATGGAACAAGCTTCACCGTAGAGTCAAGCTTTGACAGAGACTCAGGAAGGGTGATGGTCAGGGTTGACCTTGAGTGTGACTATGGTGGTGATGTATCCTTGTATACTTTTATAATGTTTTCATACTGTAAGTCAACAGCAAATATTCCATCTCCCATAGCAATGTAATTATGCTATTGCAAAAGTGGTGCATTTATATGCATTTATCTTTCCTTATCCACTTACCTGACTTGTTAAAGGTTTTTAATAATACCCAAAGTAATGGGAGCTGAATAATTCATGTCTAAATTAGATATGCATTAATGGTCCCAGTGCAGTTAACTGGAAAACTAGGATCTGGCTTAGTGTTTGCTTGTAGCAATAAAACACTTTGAAGGCTACTGTGACTGTAACCGTTAGTTTGAATAAAGCTGAGTCACTGAAAAGAGCTGATTTAAATTTTCCTGTTTACCTTCTCTGAAGTACATTGTCAAACCATTGCCATAAAACAATACCTTACATGGCAAAATAAACAGATTTCACTATCTTTGTTTGAAAAATACAATCATTTAATTATACTTTTGTTTGTGTGTGTGTGTGTGTGTGAAACTATTTTTTTACATCCTCTACAGTAGGTTACTTTACATTTTAAATTTTTGCTAAATCAGGAATATTTAAAAATTGATAGAACTGTCTTTACAGCTCAAATAATTTTTAAACATTATCTCAAACTATTAACACTGACATTTCTGTTGGAATGAGTTAACCACACTTAATAATTAAAAAAGCTCCCTTTGGAATAAAAAATATTAGAACATGTCTTAAAAGACAAGTTCATGGCTACAATTGCTGCAGCTAACTTCTCTGGGGCTAGTAGTCCAATATGCGTGCATAAAATTGAGTTTCCTGAGCATCTTGTGTGGTAAATGATTAGACTAAATTTTCATGTTCTTATATACAATACTATGATTACTCTATGTACAATATTTCCTGTATATGTTTATTCTAAACCCGTGCATGAAACCGTTCAGGTTTAGGGTCTCAAGAGCTGTTCACACGTATAGATAACGTAATTGGAGATTTTCACCTATAGAGTAACGTTTCATGTCAGCTCAGACACAAGGTGGCAGTATTTGCATTTTGCTTGTTGCTGTACTACCCCGGAGCAGGGATAGCTGTCATGACACACAATAGCAAGTCTATCTTTGCAAATTAAAGAAATGAGTATTTCGATTTCTTTGCTAGATTCTATCAATATATTTACAAGACATAGAGTTGTAAAATAATTATGCAGTCAATTTTAAAATGTTGTTTAATCTAGTAATCTGTGATTATTCTTTTTAATCACAAAACCCTCTTTTTTTTTCTTTACTGTCACCCATTTGAATTTGATTTCATATTATGCATTAGATTATGACTATAAACTCTTGTATAACAACAAACATCTCTCTCTGACTTGTGTTCTGTGGCTTTACTGTTGCTGTAGTGAACCTCTTGCCATATTGCTCTGTAATGATTCTGTGTTCTCCAAGTAGATTAATTTATCCCTTCTTCACCACCTAAGTTTTTGGGTAGTCGAAAGACTATAAACAGTGGAGGATGAAACATAGACAACATAGCAGTGTGTTCCATTTTCCTTGTATACAACCGTTTTCATCTTAAAGGAGTTCCAGAGTTCAAAGAACAGTTTCTAAGTGAAAGAACAGATAGCTTGTGTAAGCGGTGCATGATCTAAGCAGTGACACTAAGTAATCATAATTGTCCCTGTCTTCTCTCTCTTCAGTTTGCTCATTGCTCAACAAATTTCAAGATCCTAGGATAGGGATTTTAAAACTTCCACAAGCAACTTACTCCAAAATTTGACCTTATGAATGCATGACTTTATGGCTTTCCTCTTTGCATGAGCATAGGGCTGATTCATGTTCAGTTTGCTGTGCACAAGCTCTTCTTTGACAAAGCTGCTTTCCTGATAGTCTTGGGCTGTTTTGGTGTAGGGGCTTGCTTAGTGCCAGCCAGGGGACATGCATTTTCCTGTGTAGAATTTGAGGTGGATCCTCTCAGACCATTCCTTCAGCCTGCAGAAGTGTCAGCCCTGCCTGCTGGTGCATCAGTTTATTTTGGGGAATCCAAAAATAAATAAGTAAATAAATAAAATAAAATAAAAAAAGACACGAAACATATGTGAAGCAATATTCTGTTTAATCATTCTAGAATGAATATTATTGGTGAATTTTCTTACATTGCACAATGCTTAAATCTCCCTTTACTCCATTGGTCAAAATTCCCACTGTACTTATAGGTATCATGATTTTTTTAAATTGAAATGATTTCTAATTTTTAGTTTTCCTTCAAAGAGACGTGAAGGTAGAAATGTAGAAAAGCATTTCCTATTCCCCCAACCTTAGATCTCTGGTAGGAAAATGCTGGACAAGAAAATGAAAGCAATGGCTTTAGCCAATGAGAAAAATAAATAAATAAATAAATAAATAAAGGAGTATAATGAAGCTGTATCAGGGGAGGTTAAGCTGGGTGCTGGATGTTAGGAAAAGGTTCTTCACTGAAACAGAGGGTGGTCAGTCACTGGAACAGGCTCCTCAGTCACAGCAGTGAGCCTGCCAGAGTTCAAGAAGTGTCTGGACAACACCCTCAGACATATTGTGTGATTTTCAGGTGGTACTGTGTAGACCCAATGTTCGACTCATTGATCATTGGACTTGTGGGTCCCTTCCAACTCAGGCTATTTTATGATTCTGAGAAAAAAAAAATATATATATATATATATACACGTATATATATATATATATATACACACAAAGAGTTCTCCCAAAATAGAGTAAAATAATTCTAATAAGCTTCTGGTTATATATGGATGTACACACAGAGTAACAAGTAGAAAGACCTTGAGAACATCCTTTTGGCTCTGAACTCTTTTTTTTTTTTTTTTTTTCAGTACTTGAGTTTGATTCTTAACCAATTCTTTAAATCAGAGATTCTGTGTAGCAAAATGTGAGTGCATAAAGGGATGTACAAACACTGGTGAAAGAATAGTTGTCTAAAATACTAACAAACTATTTTAGATCTTGATGTTCATTCTCAATACATGTGAACACAATTCACTCCACATGATATGTGGGAATTTAAACTCTTAAAAATATTCTTTTAGGTCCCATTCAATTTCTCCATTGCAACTGTTAGGGATCAACTGTTTGGGATCAATTATGACTTTACATTTTAATTCACCTTACGTTTATATATATATATATATATTATACTGATAAATCTGTTGTGCTTCACCTGTATGAGGACTAGATTTGACCACCTTACTGTAAAATGGACAAGTCTGTTGCACTAGTCATTCCTGTAAGTAAAACAATAACCATTCTGTCTTATGTATGATCTTACCCCATATCACTTCTCCCAGTACTTAAATAGAACAAAATTGCTCTATTTTTTTTTTTAAACAGTAAGTGAATATTTATACCATTAAATAGAAAATATAATAGTAGCAGACAAACAGAATTTATCTCCAAACCTTAGTGACTCTTCAGTTAGAATGTCTTCAATCAATATAATATAGCCATTTCTGAAACAGTCACAAAACCCAGACTTCATGACTGAATCTCTGCAAATGTGATCTCAACAATGAAGCCAATTGTTCTGTTGAGCTAAATCAAGCTGCTTCTCCACTGACAAAAGATTAAATTTGTGAGTTACAAAACGTTGCTTAGATTACTAGGCTACTCATAGTGGGTGAGATCTTGATCCCTTATCTTGAGGAAATTGAATCTTCTAACAAAAATAAAATAAAATAAAATAAAATGTTTGTGGTATTCATCATGGTTCATGTTTGCAAACAACCACCTCTTAGTCTGTAGTCAGGCTAGGTACATTTAAACTTGATGAGGTTTTCCTTATGTTTAGCATATTTTTGTTCCCCTCTTGTTAGTATATAACGTTACATCCATTTGCGATCTTAATATATTGCTTTCCTTCAGACAAATTGGATTATTCATTTATGCTCTGCAGAGCCAGAGTAATTCTGAAAGTTATTATAATTATGTAGCTTAGTAGTGCCCAATGAATTTTATTTTTTTTTTCCTGGTGGTTATGTTCTCCAGATATTTGCAAAGATGCGTTTCTAGTTTTTTCTTTCTCTTAGTCGTTACTTACATTTCATACTCATCAGTTTATCCATGCTTTACTTATTTTTATTGTTGAATTCAGAATTCTTTCCAGACTTTACACTACATTTCTGATAATGAGAGACTCAAAATTAATTGTAATATTTAATATTACATCTCAGAGATAAGATTTGGTTGAGGTCTTCAGATTTACCCATAGGGACTTCAAAAAATTTTTAGAAAATTTCAATTTCTAGAACTCAAATATTTTAATGAAATATACACTATGAAGTGCTTGGGTATGACAGATCATGGGCTTAGAGCGACCGTAATCAGATATCAATGAAAAATTGTTTGCTCTGCCAAAACTTAGAGGTCAAAAATGTTTTTGTTCCCTACTAGAATGTCCACCTGATGTTGAAAATAACAGGGTGGAATGTATAATACCCCAACTGAATGCCTCAATGTTGATAATACTCACTTGTCATCTGTCATGAAGAATCTTCAAGGTATTTGCTTAATTGAAAAGATGATTTTGAAATTTCACACTAATTTTATCTGTTTTATATGCCTCTTGCAAAGGAAGGATAAACAGGCTTCCTTTTGTCGTAAATAAGCCTCCTAATACAACAGGGTGGACCATAACCACTAATGAAACTGGACTAAGAGAATTGCCTTGTTTATTGTAAATTCAGCAAAGATATTCTGTAGTCTGGATCCAACCTAACTCAACAGAACTAGAAAGACAGCTGTTTTACTTGGATGTGCACAGGAATATAATGAAAGGCAACAGACAAAAGTTGGACAACAAAAAGTTTTGATTAGATAATGGAAGAAAGTAAGTTGACCACGAGGATGGTGAGAAACAGGAACCGGATTAGCCAGAGAGGCTGTAAAATCTCCATCCCTGGAGATACTCACAAACTGCCCAGACATGGTACAGAGCATCCTGCTCTAGCTGACCCTTCTTGGGCAGAGGTGGGACTAGAGGTCACTTCCAAATTCAGTTACTTTTGTGGTTCATTAATGTCAGCTGATTCATTAATGTCAGCTTCTTGAGTTTATAGCTTCACATACTAATGTAAACTACTGTGATACATCCTGTAGCTGCTACAGCTGTCTTCCAGCAATGGTCAGGGCTTTTTCATTCACCTGAATAAAAGTTCATGAGAGTACTGCTGGCCAAGCATAAAACAGATAAATATTTTTCAAGTTCACCTTACCAATCTCATCTCTTTCCTTCACATGTTCTTCATGTGTCCCATAAGAGTTCCTGAGCAACCTGTGGCATACTTCAATGCCATCATTTATTTTGGATGGCACTTTCTTTAATTTGGCACCGTTTAGAAATCTGAATCAATTTTCTGCAAGAGTCATGAAGACTCATATTGTTTTATAGCACAACAGTTACTCCTTTTAAACAGCTCTATCTTGAGACAAATTACATCATAATGTATTTGCATGGTCTATGGGCCTTTCTATATACTATGCACTGTGTAAAATATATGTACTAATTGATACACTCAGCTAAATTCACTTTGAGTAAACCAAAGAAGTCTCAGCAACACCAGAAAACTGATTAATAAAAAGTATCAGGTGCAAAATATTGAAGACTGTTGTGTGTTTATTGCTCATGAATCAAATTTGTTAAAGGATATTTCTCAAATTGCTATAGCTACTCAAAGCTACTCAAAGCTACATTAGAGTATAGCTACTCTAATTTAAGAGCATGGACTCACTTTCTTCACTTTGTATTTATTATATTTTCATCTTGTTCTTTCTATATTTTCAAATGTTATCTTGCAGTGTTGTTGTGGTTTAATCCAGACGGCAGCTAAGCACCACACTACTCTTTGCTTCCCCTCCCCCTCCCTCTCCGGGATGGGGAAGAGAATAAGGAAAAAAATGAAAGCCTGTGGGTTGAGATAAAGACAGTTTATTAAGTCAGGAAAATAATAATAATAATAATAATAATAATAATAATAATAATAATAATAATAGTAACTAATAATAAAAATGTGATGCACAATACAACTGCTTACCACCCACTGATTAATGCCCAGCCTATCCCCGAGCAGCCGGTCCCCCCACCCCAGCTAGCCACCCCTATCTATTATTTATGATGATAGCATGATGTCAGAGGGTAGGGCTTTTGGCCACTTTGGGTCAGCTGTCCTGGGTCTGTCCCCTCCCAGCTCCTGCTGCACCCCCAGCCTGCTCACTGGCAGGACAGAGCAAGAAGCTGGAAACTCCTTGGCTTAGTGTAAGCGCTGCTCTGCAACAATTAAAACATCAGTGTGGTATCAACACTCTTTTCATCCTAATCCAAAATAGCACCCTAACAGCTCCTAGGAGGAAAATTAACTCTATCTTAGCCAAAACTATGGCAAGCGTGAAATAAACGAAGCACTTTACTGCACAAGACCTGCATGTTAATGAATGCAGGTCAAAAAAAAAAAAAAAAAAAAAAAAGACTTAGTTATTAACAGCTGAAACAATGTAAAGCATCTGAGTATGACTTTCCTCTGGTTGCTTTGTATTTGCAATAGCCCTTACTTATTTTCTCTATTTTTTGTGACTGCACATTCATTTTTGGACATAATCTTCCCTTGAAAAAGAAATTAAGTCTGGAAAATGTAATATGACATGGAGAAAATACTTATTTTTAATTATTTTTAATCCAAAACTCATTCTTTTAGCTTTGCATTTCAGAATACTCACTTATGAAGCTGTATATCTAGAAATGATGGATAAATATCACAAATGAATGGAGAGAATTATTACTGAATGTCATAGAATCATAGAATCATGATTTATTTTTTTTTCCTCAACAAAGTCTGTTGAGATCTCAGATTACCTTCTCCTACTATCCAGGATAAGTGTGCAGTTTAAAATGATTGTTTCATGCCAGCAGTAATTACATAATAGGTTATTATTCCTTAAATGCATTCATATCATGCAGACATTTGTATCAGTAACAAAATGAGTTGCAACTGTTATAACTGAGTAAGACAAAACCTGTTAATGTATAAAGCCAAAGTGTTCATGAAGTTGAATTACCCAGAAGGAGTGAGGCCTGCATATTACCTTGTTTAGAATCAATCAAAACCAGTGGTCCAGACAATTCTGACACACAAGCCTGACATGAATGATGGGCCTTTATTGTCCCAGAAGGGCAAAATTATATATGTGCAGACCAACAACAAAACTCATGGATAGTTCTGCACATGAGTTTGTCTTTCTGTCAGATCAGGTGTTCAAGTACCTTTGGAAAAGCAACTGTTGCTGTGAAACTTTGTGTCAAGTACGTATGGCAAAGTTTATTACATAATAGAAGATTTATTACAAAACAGAATAGAGTTTGTATTATGTGGGGCAATTATCAAACCTAGTATTTGCTGTCTCTCCTGAGTAGGGACTGAGTAGAAACCCCAGCCCAGTGGACTTCACCGTAGAACTGTGTTAAAGAAGACAGCTTAAGCCTCGACAATACTTATTAAGAGAGTAATTAAGACAGCCATCAAATGACTGGTGATGTGATAGGCTGTTGCCCAGCAACTGGTAGAGATAACTTTTACAAATTAATTCTTTTTTCAGACTGATGTTAGTTGCCTCATTTTATCAACACACACACACACAAAATAAAAATAAAAAAGCAAAACCAAACCAAACCCTATTATCATTAATCTAAAAGGAAAAGAAAGATAAGATAATCTGAGGAAGGAAGAGAATGAGCAGTAAGAATTAATCATGGAAAAGGAAAATTGAGTTAGAGCAAACAGTAATTCGTGGAGAAAAAAAGAAAACACTTGGAGTAGAGAGCACATGGAAGAGAGAGAAGCAACTGGCTGCTCTTGGCTTGGACTGGCGCACGCTTCGTTGGGTTAAAAACTGGCTGGATAGCCAGGCCCAAAGAGTCGTGGTGAATGGAGTCAAGTCCAGTTGGAGGCCAGTCACTAGTGGTGTCCCCCAGGGCTCGGTGCTGGGGCCGGTCCTCTTTAATATCTTCATCGATGATCTGGATGAGGGCATCGAGTGCACCCTCAGTAAGGTCGCAGATGACACCAAGTTAGGTGCGTGTGTCGATCTGCTTGAGGGTAGGAAAGCTCTGCAGGAGGATCTGGATAGGCTGCACCGATGGGCTGAGGTCAACTGCATGAAGTTCAACAAGGCCAAGTGCCGGGTCCTGCACCTGGGGCGCAATAACCCCAAGCAGAGCTACAGGCTGGGAGAGGAATGGTTGGAGAGCTGCCAGGCAGAGAAGGACCTGGGAGTGATGGTGGATAGTCGGCTGAATATGAGCCAGCAGTGTGCTCAGGTGGCCAAGAAGGCCAACGGCATCCTGGCTTGTATCAGGAACAGTGTGACCAGCAGGGCTAGGGAGGTGATCGTCCCCCTGTACTCGGCTCTGGTGAGGCCACACCTCGAGTACTGTGTTCAGTTTTGGGCCCCTCGCTACAAGAAGGACATCGAGGTGCTTGAGCGGGTGCAGAGAAGGGCGACGAAGCTGGTGAGGGGCCTGGAGAACAAGTCCTACGAGGAGCGGCTGAGGGAACTGGGCTTGTTCAGCCTGGAGAAGAGGAGGCTCAGGGGCGACCTCATCGCTCTCTATAGGTACCTCAAGGGAGGCTGTAGCGAGGTGGGGGTTGGTCTGTTCTCCCACGTGCCTGGTGACAGGACGAGGGGGAATGGGCTTAAGTTGCGCCAGGGGAGTTTTAGGTTAGATGTTAGGAAGAACTTCTTTACCGAAAGGGTTGTTAGGCATTGGAACAGGCTGCCCAGGGAAGTGGTGGAGTCACCATCCCTGGAAGTCTTCAAAAGACGTTTAGATGTAGAGCTTAGGGATATGGTTTAGTGGGGACTGTTAGCGTTAGGTCAGAGGTTGGACTAGATGATCTTGAGGTCTCTTCCAACCTAGAAATTCTGTGATTCTGTGATTCTGTGATTCTGTGAACTGTCACAGAAGAACACCCACAGAGACCTGAACAGGACACAAAACAACTTGAAGAACCAAAAGTTCTTTTGGGTTAAAAGAACTACTTCAAATTTCTTCTTTTTCACAAAGGCCTATGAAAAAGCAAGGAACAGTCAGAATGTTGAGGTGACCTAGGAGCAAAACACTCTGTAGGAAAATGAACACCCTTAAAGTATATTTTACGTAGAATGCATTCATTTTTACCTGTTTACCTAAAGAGGACTTTTTTGGAAAAACATTCAGATACTTACGTTTTACCTGTACAGGTAATCTGAGAGCAACTGCACCAGTAGTCAAGAAGAGACAATCAGTAAAACACTTTTTGCTAGTTTTTATGACCAACAACAGAGTTCCACAACTCATGGTCTCAGAAGGGACCAAGGGCTCCTGTCTCAACTCAGTTTTGCCTAGCTATTTCACACCACTGATTTAAAATAAGTCCAGCAAAAATAATTTTTTTTTTTCTTTTTAATGTTTGAGTAACTCTGTAGTAATGAGATTTTACCTCCAGATCTCAGGGTTAAAATTTTCTGAGATGGCTGGATTTAGGTATTCAGCAGAACCAGCAGAACTCCATTCATGTATGGATTAGGTATCCAAGTGCTTTCAAAAACTGAGGAACTGTTAGTCTTCAATGTGGGAACATTGTTTCACCAGTAGTATTGGTTAATTCATTTTTTTTTTTTTTTTTTAGTAAAAACTACTTTTTTTATAAAACCAAAACATTTTGATTCACTTAAAGTTTTTTTTAAAGAATTGTCTCAATTTGCACAATAATTTCTGAGGTCATATAATCTCAAATGATCCCATTAATAACAACAAGTAACACAGCTAACTTCGAATGAATAAGGAGTTATAAGCTCAGATCCTTGCTGTATCTTGAGCAGCAGAAACCCTTGAAACTGGATCGTCAATAATATCCCACATTGGGATAACATCATCTCCCTCAAGGGGAACTGCAACGTTTTAAAATGTTGCCCCTCTGTAAAATCAGAAAATGATTTTCCTTCCACCTGTATTTCCCTAATGACAGTCTGCAACACTTTTCTTGCTGCATATTGGAGAAGGCCAAAGACCTTCTACAGTGAAGAGGTTAAGTTATAATTAACTGTATGATGAACATGGCTAGACTTGTACCAGCAAAGAGTGGTTATCTTGGTGTTCAAACACTTCTTTGTAATTACTTCACCTGATTACTTGGGTTTAACAAAAGAAAACAAATGCACATTATGGTACAGGCACATTAAATTCAATACAATTAGTATAATTGCAGTGTAGTTATAATGCAGTTATGATTTGTTAAAAATAATTATTGCTAATGTATCTGCATTATAAAGTGCATTTAGAAGTTTGACTCTAGTTTCATTTTCAGTATAACACAAGAGTTATGTTCATTGCTTCATCTGTCACAACTTTTTTGTGTTGTTGTTTCTCTGAAGCTTTATAAAGAGCTAGTGGGCAAAAAGCCCTGATATTCCAGCCACAATAAGGATGTCGAGTAAATTTCATGATGAAGATGTCTATCCATATGAAACTGATGTTCTTGTTACAAGAAATGGATTTGGATTGACTTTCCCTTCTTCCACATTCAATGTCTTCAGATGTACTGAGTATAGATTATGTGGGCTTTTTAACACAACCTTAGCTGATTCTTGACATGATCACTAAAGGGGCAAGGATGTGTCAGTGCTGAACATCTCAGAAGATTTCTCTTAGGTGCTCAGGTGGAAGGGCTGAAATTGCAGCTGGAGACAACAGTCATCCTGCTTGGCAGGGCAGGGTTGGGGGGGGGGGGGAGGGAGAGAAAAAGGAGTCTCTGCTGGTTATGAAGAAATGCTAGCATGCTGTCTCAACCCTAGAGCTAAGCCAGGGATACAAGACAGCACTTACATAAAATTAGATTTCATGCTTGAAATGATCTCTGGGATTTAGATGCTGAAAATATCCATTTCAGTGCAGGCACAATTGTCTTACTCTTCTCCCCTCCTCCGCAGTCTGCCACTCACCTTTAAACATACTGTCTAATCTTGACTTGGGCTGAGCCAGAATGAGCTCAAATAACCAATACATTTGTCCCAGTTGAGCATCCTCAGTGCAGCTAAGATGGGAGGAATTCCCCTCCTCTCTCCATTGCCCCCACTGCACAGGGCAAGAGAGCACAAAAGGCGTCTGATCCAAGTACTTGTTGGCATAGGTACTCCACTGGGAAGAGAAAACAGTGATGTCCTCTGAGAGGCTTCCGTTGATTGCTTTCTATGATACTTTAATGCAAAATGACTAAGCAGCCATGGGAGCAGTGGTCTGAACTGTTTGAATCGCATACGCCTGCAGTGCAGCTTGATAGTGATTTGCCTTTTCTTAGGGACAGCAAGTATTGGAGCACTCTACTGAGAGTTTAAATACTAAAAGAATACCATGGAATAACCCACATAAATGAATAATCTTCCTAAATTTCTGTGAGAACAGTGCTGGAATGCATCCTGAAGGAAACAGGTTTCTATCCTTCTCTAAAGACCATGATGTCAATGGTACCTTGTGAAAACGAGAATTGCATGAATGCAGGAAAAGCTGTAGTCTGTCACATATACTTAGTTCTATACATGGAATTAAGACACTAACTGGGGTGGGGAGCAATAAGAGAAGTCACATGCTCTTTTGCCCTAAAGATCTTGAAATTAAAAACCTTTGGAAACTATTCTTAAAATAAAACTGAGAACTAATTAGCATAAAAGGAAGTGTTTATAATTTTCATCTTATAAAATATCCTTACTCTTAGCATTTCAATATTCTTGTTAGTACTTAGATGGAAAAAAAAAAATCATTAAAATTAAATAGATTATACCAAGGTGAGTTTTTAACATGAGGTACTTCATCTCTTGCTAGAATGTAATGACATTTAAAAAATAATTAAATTATTATTTTTCAGCTTTTTCAGATGTTCTTCTGTCATAAATGTCATTACGTAACAATTCAATACTGAAATAGGCCTTGGAGTAGCTATATAGGCAGTATACACACAGTCTAAGTGACTACACATAGTCAAATAGTCAGTTATTTGTGGGAGACCTGAATTCAGCTTGCTGTGGAAAATAAAATAGTTTCATAACAGCCTTTCTCTGACATTTATTCCCAGCTGTGTACTTGAAAGCGATCTCTTGTCCTACACAGCTGTTCTTTCACTAGGAAAAGTGAATGAACAGAAGACCATGGGTCTTTAATGAGACTCTTCCAGTCCACTCCATGGGACAACAGCTGCCAGCAATTAAGAATGTTTTTTGTGCAGCCATGTTGACTGATGTGGTCCTCCTAGAAGTTCCCAGATCTTCCTGAGGACATGGATGGATTCAGCCCTGGAGCAAGGTACTTTCAGCATTCTGAGCTGAGCTGGACACCATCTACTTTACTAATTTCAGATCTTGCTGATCAAACAAGAAATACCCTAAGAAAAGGGCATTATCTAACTGATCAGCTAGGAAGCATGAACCAGAAATGCGGACTTTGTCAGACTAGATATAAAGCATACTCTTCTGCATGGTGAAGGAAATGCAGTATATAGAAAATTATTATTATTTAATGAACTCCCATTGTCATTCTCATTTGAAGTTGCTAATGAGGCTGAAGTCAATATCCTTCCTCTGTTCAGTACAGTGAATTCTTCTTCTTGACAGGCTAAGATTGCCAGTGGGTAGACACAGATTTGTGAGAAGAACTAAATTGTGTTTACTGTGGTGACTGATTATCTCCCGAAGAATCATGTGTTTTTCTCCAACAGTAGAGGATATAATTTAATTAGACTGTTATTTTAAATGTTCTGATTTTTTTTTAATGCATTAACTTATGGCCTGTGGCTGATAGAAAAGAAATTAATGCTGACTCCTTTGAGTGTGGAATGAATTGCAGTTTGCAAGGGGAGAAAATTAATTATAAATGCCTGCTATTTAAGTTTTCCAGATTCAGATGATAAATTAAGCAATTATTACATGTCAAGTATATAAACAGTAATTCGTCAACATTTCAGCTTATTAATTCTAACATTTGCCATTCCATGTAACATATTTATCACATTTTATTGCTTGTTGATGAAAAATCTAGCATAGTTCTCTCAATTATCTTTACACAGCTGCATAATGAAGCAACAAAATAGAGATGTATATCACAATTCTGAACGCCGCAGAAAGGTTCTTGTTTGTCTTGATTTCAGTTCAGAATAAAGCACTGAGACCTCAGTCTGGCCCAGTTTCAGGTGTTCATCATCGTTTCAACCGCCCAAACTTGCTTTCAAGGTGTCGTGCCTCTGTGCTCCTGATTACATTTCAAATCCCATTTCTGCCTACTACTTTGTGCTCAAGCTCTGCTGACTTGTCTTGCCTGGATGCTCCTTCCTCCTCTTTCTAACCACATCTCCATGGCTTTTCCCATGCTCTCTCTGTACCTGGAATGACCTAAGAGCTGAGCACTGAGAACTTTCCATTATTTTCACATTTCTTTCTGAAATCCTTGTATCCTGGTGTCCCACTGTGATCCTCACAAACTCCTCATTAGCGTGAGTGATTTATTTTATTTCACCCTCCGAATTCTTGGCCATAGGTGTCTAATCCAGGACATTCCACTCCAAACTTTATGGACTAGGCTCAAGACCTGGCATTACTAAGACATACAGCTATGTCTTCCAATACAGGGTGTCAAAACATGGGAACAGAGCCATGTGGTTGGACAGATCAAGACTGGACAATCTGAGTTGCACAATGTCTTTGTGCTGCTGTGTAACATGATTAATCATTTTATATCCCTTGGTGAAATTCTGGACCAAATTACATCAATGGAAAAGGCCCATGACTTTAACCCCTGACTTTTTTTTTTTTTTTTTATTCCTTAACAAGGTTAGCCAAACCATGCTGTTGATAAATCAAGTGTGAGAAAAAGCAAACTCATGAATCTTTCAAGGTCTTCATCACATTTAGGGTAAAGGGAGAGCTGTAACTGAAGGTTAAAAGGCTGCAGGTTCCATGGTCATTTAGGGATTAGAGTGCATCACTTACTGAAGTGCATGCTAGCTTTCTGGCAGTTCTTAAGGGAAGAAGAATTTTGATTAAGTTACTTAAAGCTAAAAATTAAGCAAAGAATCAACAACAACAACAACAAAAATCTAGTTTTCTGTGCTCAAAAGAATTAAAATCTTTTACAATCTACATGTTTCTTTATACATCATACATGTTGCAAAAGAAATCTGATTTGTTTTCTTATCCTCTTGTGATCCACTATGATACCTAGAGCCTTCTGCACACACCTCTTCTTAGTGAGTTATTTCATAGTCTTGCAGTGCAGACGGTTACTGCTGCCTAATTGTGTAATTTTATACTTATTAAATAGTGACTTTTTCATTTTTCCATTTGTCAAGGTAACTCTGAATATTACATCTTTCTTTTGAGCTGCCGATAGCTCCTTCCATTTTGATGCTGTCTGTGAATTTAAAGTGTACACTGTCATCATCTAGTTAACTGATAAAAATTTTCAGCTGTTCCAAGATAATATGGTTTAATTCAGCTGCTAGTATGAAGTAAAAAAAAAAAAAAAAAAAAAAAGATAAAAAAAAAATAGGGAAAACACATGATTAAAGATTAGGTATGACTTTCTAAATTCACAGTGATAGGGTTTTTAGGAAGCTGACAATAACAGGAGAAAAACACTCTCAGAAGAGAGAAAATAGCTAGAAAATTTATATTTATTTTCCAGAAGACAAAGCCGGAATAATTTGCATGATGGAAACTTTACATTTCCTTCATAATAGTTACCATGGAATTAAAAATAATAATAATAAAAAATGATTTGATTTCATTCTTTAGAATTATGCAGAGTCTGTAGGAAAAAAATAAATAAACAAAAACCAAAAACAAACAATAAACACATGCCACTTCTAGAATTTAAAGACTTAGGGAGAAGAAGGTTAAAAATACAATTTATGAACAAGTTATTTCAGAAAAGACATATGGGACATATGTTAGCAGTCTCTCAAATGAAGGAACTAGTTAAGATATATCAATTTCAAAGCTTACCTGGAAATATATGTCTTTGTTAATAAACTCTATTTCTTCTAGTCCTAAGGCTGTATTAGCACTAAAACCACTTAGCCACAAACACATGGTACATGCATTATGTAAAATAGAAAACTTCATAGAAACATACTTTTCTGATGAGTGTGTATGCACCCAAAAATCTAGATCTTAACCTCCTTTCACATAACTGAGAATGAAGCAGATTTTGGATAGTCAGGATGCAGCCAGCTTGCACTCTGTAGTGCCCTAGAGTTCTTCTGGGCCATCCGCTCCCGCAGCCACATGCATAACATCTACCCCTGTGCTTATGAATCTCTGTCTTAAGATCAGCTGAAATTTTGACTTACCTTGAAGTGTCTCCTTAATACCTTTTTTTTGGTTAAAAATCTTTTTTTGGATCTTCCAGAATATAACACATTATAAGCTATGGCCCATCAAGTAACAGATACTGCTCTGATGAATCCTGATCCACTTAAGATATTCTTACTTGATATCTTTATTATGAAACAGTTTCTTTAGTGAAGCTGTCACAATGCGGTCAGCATAGGAAAAGTTGCCACTAGCTTCTAATTATGTCATGTAAATACAATGTTTGCATTAATTATCACAAACATCAGTCTCTGTTGCCCTAGTAGGTTAAGCAGGTATATAAAGAAATAGTTTTTAAGATAACCTTAAAGAGAAACATCCAACTTTATAAGATTAGCATTTAATTTTAATTCTCAGTATTTTTGTAGTTTTAAATATATATATAAACAAAAACAAACAAACAAACAAACAAACCCCTCTGACTTCCTAGATACAAGACCTTAGGACATTAGCAGCATTATATATAAACACAGATGGAACAAATGACAGGTTGATAGTGTTTGTTGAGAAAGCTGCCCAGGACTGTAATAAAGCCATAGTGCAGCATGTTATAACATTTGACAGCACTCATCCCAACATAACTTATGAGATCATGAATCCGAATTATTAGCTGACAATCTCAAGTTTGCTGTGTACTTCCACCCATGTCTCAGGGTGAAAACGTTACCTCTCTTTCCTTTTCTTGCTGCAGTTCAAAGAACAATTTGCAGATGTTCAAGTTGCTTTCCTGTGAGAGAGAGGCAAGTGGTTATACTTCTAAGAGAATGGACTTTACCTTTGCTTAATATACATATCAGGCTGTGCTGCCTGTATGCTGTCACAGTGTAAAAAAACAAACAAACAAACAAAAAAAAAAAAAAAAAAAAAACAAGAAATAGAAGAATGTTTGTATATGAATTGTCATCATGATATTTGCCAAGACCTAACTGTATACCATTTCTCTCTTACACACTTCACTTTTACAAACATTGCACAGGTATTTTTGAGATGATCAACTTGTTCTGAAAAATCTGATTTTGTTTAAATTTCTTCTTCTCTATAATAGTACTTACTTTCACTTTCTAAAATTTTAATGAGAATCAAGACCGATGCTTACTTTCACTGAAGAAAATCTGAAGCAAAGTTGCGGAGATGTATATGTCCCTACTTAATTTAACTTGCTATAAAAGGAGAGGATCATACATGTACTCTAGCCACACTGCCCAAGCTGCAGAAGGCAAAGGCAAGGACTGGTGATATAAGAACTGCCCACTATAGGAGAAGATCAAGTTCAGGACCATCTAAGGAACCTGAAAGTGCACGTGTCCATGGGACCTGATGAGAGGCATCTGCAAGTCCTGAGGAAACTGGTGGATGAAGTTGCTAAGCCTCTATCCAGTATATTTGATAAATCCAGTTTGCAGCGACTAGAAGAGGGGAAAGATAAAATCCATTTTTAAAAAGGAATTAAAGGAAGATCCAAGAAACTACAGGCCAGTTTGTCTCACCTCTGTGCCCAACAAGATCATCAAGATCATGGAACAGATCCTCCCAGAAACTGTTAAGGCATATGGGAAAAAAAAAATAAATAAAAAAGTGATTGGTGACAGCCGATTGGCTTCACTAAGTGTAAACCATGTCTGGCAAATCTGCTGGCCTCTTACAATGGGACTACAGCATTGGTGGATAAGGGAAGAGCAATTGATGTCATCAACCTGGACTTATGCAAAGCATTTGGCACTGTCCCACAGGACAGAGCTGTCTCTAAATTGGAGAGGTGTGGATTTGACAGATGGGACATAATAAGGAATTGGCTGGATAGTCACACTAAAAGAGTAGAGGTCAACTGCTCAATGTCCAAGAGGAGACCAGTAAAGAGTGGTGTTACCCAGAGGTCAGTATTGGGACTGGCACTAATTAACACCTTTGTCAGCAATAAGAACAATGGCATTGAATGCGTGCTTAGCAACTTTGCCAGAGACCAAGCAGTGTGATGCCATTGATGCTCTGGGGGGAAAGGATGACATTCAGAGGGACCTGGACAGCCTAGAGAGGTCAGCCTGTGTAAGCCTCATGAAGTTCAATGAGGCCAAGGTCCTGTGTCTTGGTCAGGGCAATGCACAAATATAGGCTGGGCACAGAACAGATTGATAGCAGCCACACAGAGAAAGACTTGGGGTTTTGGTGGATAAGAAACTCAACATGAGCTGGCAATGTGTGCTTGCAGCTCACAAAGCCAACCATATCCTGAGCTTTATCAAAAGAAGAATGGGCAGCGGGGTGAGGGAGGTGATTCTCCCCCTCTGCTCTGCTCTCGTGAGACCCCACCAGGAGCACTGCATTCAGTTCTGGGGCCCCCAGTACAAGAAGAAAATGGACCTATTAGAATGAGTAAAAAGGAGGGCCATTAGAATGATCAAAGGGCTGGAGCACCTCTCCTATAAAAACAGGTTGAGGGAGTTGGGGTTATTCAGTCAAGGGAAGAGAAGACTCTGGGGGAGATATTACAGTGGCCTTCCAGTACCTAAAGGGAGCCTACAGGAAAGTGGGGGAGGGACTCTTTGTCAGGGAGTGGACAAGGGAGATTGCTTTAAACTAATAGAGGGTAGATTTTAGGCAGAAATTCTTTACTCAGAGGGTGGTGAGGCCCTGGCACAGCTTGCCCAGAGAAGCTGTGGATGCCCCATCCCTGGAAGTGTTCAAGGTCAGACTGGATGGGACTTTGGGCAGCCTGGTCTGGTGGGAGGTGTCTCTGCCCACGGCAGGGGGGCTGGAATTAGATGATCTTTAAGATCCCTTCCAAGCCAAACCGTTCTGTGATACTATGTATTAAGGCAGTACTTTCCTTTGGTACCATCAATGGGTACCACAGGATAAAATAATAATCTTGGACATTTCTTTATAAGAAAAGAGAAAATAATTTCAATGTAAAATATAAACTGAGAGCTCTCAGCTTGCAGATGATTTTGACATCTGAAGCTGAAAATGTTGCATTAATAAAGCTGTCCTCAGGTGTAGCCACTCCCTGATTTCCTCCCTTTTCAGTGCAGCACATTGGAGTTGGCTTATACTGCTGAATGTGCCAGCAGATCAAAGCTGATATACGGCAGAGCACGTATCTCTGCCCCACCCATCCAAGTGGAAAAATGAGCAGCAGAGTCCTAGAGCAGGGTTAGCCCCTGACTTTTGCACCTGCTTTTATGAGCCACCAAGCACCCAGAGCAAGCCTGTGCTGCCAGGGCAGGTTCCTCCAACACAAAGGAGCAAAACAAGGATATTGCCAAAACAACAGCAGTGCATAGCTAACACCAGCACATACAGCAGCCCCAGCCCTCCTACAGCACTAAGCAAAGGTCTGTTAACCCTGTTCTATGCTGTGACTAATTACAGTAGAAACAGCACTATAGTTATGCAACCTTATTGCTTTCTGAAGCCCAGCAAGGACTCTACATGATGCTGCTTTGTTTGATTGGCCTATCTGAGTATGTCAGTTTCAAAAGAGATCTTTTCACACTGTACTCAGCTGGAGGCTACAGACACCTCCCAGGAGATGTGATGGAAATATTTTAATGATGACTGTATTCTATTAAAAGAATCCTTGCAGTAAGTAAAACAGAACTGTTTTTGCAAATAATATGCAGACATTTACAGAGATAATTGTATTATACAGAATCAATACCTTTAGCTACAGTAAAGGATCTCAGCATAGTCTCCAAGCAGCCTTGGTAGAACAGTTCATACAAAAAGACAATCAAAATTTAATAACAAAATCTACAGCTGATACTGAGCCAAACTGCTCTCATCTGGAGCTGGACAAGAAAAAGAAAGAAAATATCTCAGAATGTGAAGGGTACTGAGGGGAGACTACTTTAGATATTCTAAGCATAAATCAACTCAATAACTAAATTAAGATGTACATGGTGTGCAATTTCAGCTAGCTCAAAATGCAAGGCCTGCTTTTTTTTTTTTTTTTTTTTTTTTTTTTTTTTTTTTTTTTAATGGCCTTCCAGCAAAAACAATCCCAAAATAAAAATACATAAATCCACTCCAGTCTGGACTGCCTGCAGGGAAGTGAGAGAGTGAGAGAAATAAAACATCCCAACAAGATGTATTTATGACATCTGGAGCAGGCTCAGTACAATGAGCTTCAGACTGAAGGCTGAATCACCATTTGCTCAGCTACCCCCAGCTAGCAGAGATGGAAGATGGAACATAGCAAACCATTCACCTAATATTTACACATCAAAATGGTCTAAATCTTTAAACAACTTATGTTTTAGTATAGTGTTGTATAGTGAGCTAAAAAATTGAATAAAAAACTTCGATAGATCCTTAATTTTGGCCAAGAGCTCTTGTTTTAAGTAACAAAGTCTTTTGTATCCCCTTTACTTACCATTATTACCATTGAAATAAATCAGGTACTGCTGCAGTTTCAAAAGTTACTAACTGCCAGGAATTTGGCTGCCAGGACAGAATAACATTTATTGATGTGTTTGGTTGTAGGTTTTTATACTGGGGGAACAGGACAAAGATAGCACCCTGCTGCACTTCAGAACAGTCTGAATATTTTTTACTAGCCTTAAAAATAAAATCATGGCCTGCTTTCAGTGTTGACAAAATTAAAGATGTTACAGAAAGGGTAAACATTCCATGCAAATATAGATTGAGTCATTTTGACTTACGGAATTGCTTGTACATAAACGAAAATAATCTCATGAATCTTAACACTGTCTCTAGGTTAAAAAGCAGCAGAAATCCTATAAATTAGATTTCTCAATATTAAATATAGAATTAATCTTAAATTCTAAACATGATTAAATTTTGGCCACCCCTGGTATAGAAGTTTGATCTCTTTCTCTTTAAACAAAGACAAAAATTGTGCTCTTTTTTGATATGGTTCCTCTACAATCCTTTATAGCATCTGGATTGAAAAAAAATAAAAAAATCACCAAATGATTTTGCTGTTGCAATTAAGCTGACAGTGGAAAGCAAAAAGCGTAAGAATACCTGGCTTTCCATTGAGCCGTTACATAAGTGAACAATTTGATATAAATCTTTTCCTTAAATTTGCAAATGCTTGCCTAGCATTTAGATTTACTAATACCTTGTCCCTTCAATGCATATCTCTGTTTTTTTTTATGCCTAGTTTTTAAAGTTCTTATTCTGCCACAAGCATTGCAATCAAAACATTTAGAGTAATAATGCTGTTTAAGCACAGGAGCTGATTTTGTATAGTCTGTTAACCTCTCATGTAGAGAGAATATCTGTAGAGAGGAGGGGACAGTCAAAAAAAAAAAAAAAAAAAAAAGGCTGCTTTCTTTAAGAAAATACTAGAGATAAAGAAGTGTAAAATTGTTATCACACTTTCATGTTAGTGCATTTATACTCATTCATTGTTCTTGGAAATGTAAATGTCTGAGTGCAATGCCATCTCCACTGAAGTCAGTAGAGCAGGAATTTGTTTGTTTTCTGACATGAATCCAGATATACATACAGGATTACATCATACCTCTATGAAATGTTTTTTCTGCAAGATATAAAGAATGTTCTAAAGGCACCTGGGTTTGCAATAGGTTCAGGGAAAGCACTGTGCCTCCTCTTACAGCTTAGTCCCATGAAAACAGAGAAAGAGGAATTACATTTATAATTAACATGCAGTATCCTCATTAATGTTTAATTAACCAACACTTTGGGAAAGAAAATTAAAAAAAAAAAAATAAAAGGAAAAAAATAAAAACAAGCAAGACCTTCTTATTTCTATATATTTCACTCTCTTTTTTGAAAAGTTGTTTTCACAGAAGCCAACATCAGCATGCTTGCAGCCATAGCTAGCAACCCACGGAGCATACATTTTCCTTAATTGTCTTGTTCAGCCCAGTTTTAAATCTATGCAGCACATATTTTTTTTGTGGCAACCTAAAGCCTAAGAGGTCCTCTGAAATTCCTTCTCCCTGAGAGTTGAAGTGATGAGTGGGAATGTACAGGACATACCGCCACACTAATTGTGGGCCAGAGGACAATGGGCCACTGCAAGGGCTTCCTGAAGGTCAGGAGCCCAACCTGACTGGCCCGAGCCTTCCAGGCAAAACCCTCCTGTGTTAGCCAGCAGACTGTGCCAGTGGTAGCAGGAGCTCTGGTGAAAGGATTCCAGGAAAATGCTAATCCATGCAAGAGGAAATCTTTTCAGGGGTATATATCTCAGGCATGAAGCAGATCTCAAACATATTACTATGTCAAGTCAAGGAGAACTTTAACGGCCATTCGTGCTCTCATGTAGGACATTGTTCACAGTAGCTGCAGATGAAGAGAGGCCTTTGTACTTGTGGTGTCCGATCTCTGTTGCCATGATGAGATTTGATGAAAAACTCCTTTTAAGAATATTTAAATTAACTCTTCAAGTTTCTTCTGATCATCGTGTTGCAATGTATTGTCTCATCTAGGCAGTAGTAGTTCAGCTGCCTCACAGAAAGAACTATGGATACACACAGTCTTTTTTATGCGAAATTTTTACTGAAAAATAATCAATTATTAAAGCAGTGTCTCTCTCACAATTCTCTTTGTTTTTTTCATCCCATTTTATGCAGCCAGAGTTCAGGGTGGGCAACTTCAGATAATCAAACACTAGATAAAGAATTCTGTTTCATATAGTAAAATGTCACAACTAAGACAGTCCTAAGTCTGTGCATGGAGAAGTCTAGTCTTTAGTGCTAGCATATGTTCTAGTTGTGAGGTACTGAAATCAGAGACATAGTTGTTAAAAGAAGGCATACTCCTGTTCAGCTAGGGCTGTGTATGGCGTTGATTTTCCTTTCACACAAACTAAAGCTCACATCATCCATTTTCTTCTTGTTCTTATCTTCCTGCGCTAGATGGCACTGTGATGTACATTATCAGAGATGAACAGCTTTTGATGTAATGTAAAAATAACACAGATTTCTGAAGAAAACCTAAAATGACAGTGGCAAAAAAATGCTTGCAAATGTTCTGGAGTTCTCAGTGATGCACTGTAAAAAGCATGTCTCATTTCCCGTCCATGAATTTTGTGTCCTCTCTACCTCATTGTTGTTTTGAGATGACTGTGTTAGGGAGGAGGGCTGCTTTCTGAAAACAATGCAAATTTTTTTTTCCATAGCTGTCAGTTTGCTAAACGTTGAGAATGTGAACATACTTGCAGGTATTCTGCAGAAAACATTAATTACTCTGCTTCAACTTCTGGTAATTTTATAGCTTCTAGGAAGAAGTAATGATTGTATCTAAAATTTCACTCCCTCTTCCCTTCCTACCCCAGCTCTGGCACTGCAATATTCAGGTCAGGAAGATATGCTTTGAAACACTTGCATATATCAAAAATACTGCTTGAGTTTCAGTTCTTATGAAACCAGATAATCTTGAACTACTTAGGAGATGTATTTTGAAATAACTGTTCTCCCCACCACCCCTAAAAAGAAAATATTAAAAAAAATAAATAAATCAAACAGCAGGGGATGTTAGTTGGTACACAGCTTTTTCAATGTTATTGCAATGACAGCTTTGGGTTGGTGGCTGACATTAAAATGAAAGAAAAATGTTTTCCAGCACAACCCGTTCAAGAGCCAAGGCTGTGACAAAGTTTTTTAACAGTACAGTGATTACAAATGAGAATTGACTTTTAGAGACTTTTTTAAAGAAGCCTGAAGCAATATAGATGCACAATGTCATATCAGATAGTAGCATCGCTTTTTTAACTGGAAAATAAACTTATTTGAAGATGTCAGCTCAATAATTGTTTTACATTAACTAAATGCAATGATATCAGCATCTCCAGAATCTGTAAGACTGATTTCCTTTATGTTGCTATGATACCATATTATTATTTTATATGATATGATTTATAATCAACTAACATAAGAATAATGGTCAAGAGTAAAAATGAATAATTCAAATCAAGAAAAAGCTCTCATTCTAAACACTGTTTATCACACAGTTCCCTCTGACAAGTGACCCTGTGAAACTGATATCTGTAGGTTTCATGTTTACTGTCTTTCAATTGCTCCAGTATCAAATATGGTTACTTTCCAAGCTGTTTGCTCATTCTAACTGCTATTTTTGCAAACTCATCTTTGATCCAAACTGATTTCCAGTCTCTCTTAAATTAGGGAACATAAGATATAAAAGATCATTGTCACAATGGGACCAGTATAGCCCATTGTCATGCTGGTGAGGTTAAATAGGTTCACGGGAAGCAAAGAGCTAAATTATTCTCCTAGGAATGGGGAAAACACAATAAGCTCTACTTGTCCATCAAAAGTAAGAATAGAGACAGCTGACTTTTTTTCACTAACATTTGCAGAACTCAGCTCAGCATTATTTGTTCATTGGGTGATCTTCCATCACTGGAGCTTAGGGATCCTACAAAAATCAGCAAAATAACCAAGGGACCCTGAGCAGACCCGGCTCTGAGGGGAAGCAGGATAGGGTGCTGAGCACAACGAATTAACCTCTTCCACAGAGACATGGCCAAAGCAGCTACAGATCCTTGGGATACATACAGCTGTTTGATGAAGTTTATCTACATTTAAAGAAAATCAGTGGTCTGGGGACATGTGTCAGCAACATAACATTTGCTGCTGATAAAAAATGAAGCTGCCAACAAATTTGCAGTTCACAGGAAATTTTAAACAGTTTAATTCTATCAGATGATTTAGAATTAAATCAAATTTTGAAAAGTAATTTGTTATAAATTAGAAATCCTGTTTCTCTGCAGTGAAGACACCTTTTGCCATTACCACAAGACAGCATGAATTATTATGCCAGCAAATCATCAGGGTTAGAAAGAGTCACCTTTAAAATTACTTGACCCAGTATAAGCAGCCTCAAGTTCATGATGCGTAAGATAAAAGCACAGAAATATCTGAAGGGTAGATGGAATAAAAGTTATAACTCTCTGTTCTCCATTTGAATAGTCTTTCTTATTCCATGCTTCATAGCCTAATTTGTCTGACTCTGGTAATTACCTCTTTATCCGTTTCACAGAATCACAGAATCACAGAATTTCTAGGTTGGAAGAGACCTCAAGATCATCGAGTCCAACCTCTGACCTAACGCTAACAGTCCCCACTAAACCATATCCCTAAGCTCTACATCTAAACGTCTTTTGAAGACTTCCAGGGATGGTGACTCCACCACTTCCCTGGGCAGCCTGTTCCAATGCCTAACAACCCTTTCGGTAAAGAAGTTCTTCCTAACATCTAACCTAAAACTCCCCTGGCGCAACTTAAGCCCATTCCCCCTCGTCCTGTCACCAGGCACGTGGGAGAACAGACCAACCCCCACCTCGCTACAGCCTCCCTTGAGGTACCTATAGAGAGCAATAAGGTCGCCCCTGAGCCTCCTTTTCTCCAGGCTGAACAAGCCCAGCTCCCTCAGCCGCTCCTCGTAGGACTTGTTCTCCAGGCCCCTCACCAGCTTCGTCGCCCTTCTCTGCACCCGCTCAAGCACCTCGATGTCCTTCTTGTAGCGAGGGGCCCAAAACTGAACACAGTACTCGAGGTGCGGCCTCACCAGAGCTGAGTACAGGGGGACGATCACCTCCCTAGCCCTGCTGGCCACACTGTTTCTGATACAAACCAGGATGCCGTTGGCCTTCTTGGCCACCTGAGCACACTGCTGGCTCATATTCAGCTGACTATCCACCATCACTCCCAGGTCCTTCTCTGCCTGGCAGCTCTCCAACCATTCCTCTCCCAGCCTGTAGCTCTGCTTGGGGTTATTGCGCCCCAGGTGCAGGACCCGGCACTTGGCCTTGTTGAACTTCATGCAGTTGACCTCAGCCCATCGGTGCAGCCTATCCAGATCCTCCTGCAGAGCTTTCCTACCCTCAAGCAGATCGACACACGCACCTAACTTGGTGTCATCTGCGACCTTACTGAGGGTGCACTCGATGCCCTCATCCAGATCATCGATGAAGATATTTGTCCTGGTTTCAGTTAGCACAGAATTAATTTTCTTCCTAGTAGCTGGTGGAATGCTGTGTTTTGGCTTAGAATGAGAAGAGTGCTGATAACACCCCGATGCTTTAATTGTTGCAGAGCAGTGCTTATACTAAGCCAAGGACATCTCAGCCTTTGCTCTGTCCTGCCAACGGGCAGGCTGGGGGGTGCAGTAAGAGCTGGGAGGGGACAGACCCAGGACAGGTGACCCAAACTAGCCAAAGGGGTATTCCATACCATCTGACGTCATGCTAAACAATATATAGGGGTGGCTAGCCGGGGGGAGGGGGCCGGACTGCTCGGGGTTAGGCTGGGCATCGGTCAGCGGGTGGTGAGCAATTGCATTGTGCATCACTTGTTTGTACATACTATTATTACTTTCGTATTATCCCCATTGTATCATCATTATTATTATTGTTATTATTATTTTTGTTATTTTTTTTTCCTGTCTTATTAAACTGTCTTTATCTCAACTCACGGGCTTCACTTTCCATTTCTCTCCCCCGTCCCAGAGAGGGAGGGGGGAGGGTGAGCGAACGGCTGCGTGGTGTTTAGCTGCCGGTCGGGTTAAACCACGACAGTCTTTTTGGCGCCCGACGTGGGGCCCGAAAGGTTGAGATAACGGCAGATCTGATCAGAGTGTGTTAAACTAAAATTGGTGTAAGGATTAGACCTGTTTAATAGTCACTTGTCATGATGCTGATTGCTTTAATCACAACTCTGCTGCGCCTGTTTTCCAAATTGAGTATTATAGTACATTATTTTCCGTATTTGCTCTCTGTAGTGTTGTTTCTCCTCTCCGGGCCCTGGTTTCAGACCATTATGGTACTAAGTGTTATAGCAATGGCTTATGAGACGATAAGATATCTGGTCATGACTCTAACTTGGTATTTATACTCAGTAACATCGTGGACTCTGTACTTTGGAAACAGCATCTTGGGAACTATTAGCAATTATACCTATTGTTTTTCTCCATTAGAGAGTCAATCTGTGGAGGGGAAAGGGGAGGATATTTTTCCTTACTTGCTTACTCTCCCTTTCTCCTTCACCACCCCTGTATCCTCCTGGGTCACTCTGCCTTCCTCCTTCACCACCCTCTTATCCCCTGAGCTTGTCACAATAGCTCTCCAAGATATTGAATATTTCTGGAATACTCAGAATACCATAGTCTTGTTGTTCTGCCTCATGAATGCACTTCAGATTCTGCTTAAAGTTAAACAACTACTTATGAAGCTCATCCGGAGATCTGCCCGGAGGCAGTATAGTTGTGGGTGGCAGGGAGTATGGGTGGATATGGGCAGGCATCTAGAGCAGTTGGCACCCCCAGTGTGTTGGAAATTCACCCCTGAACAATGGCAAAATCCTCAAAAACTGGCAGAATGCTTGAAAAAAAGGTGTAATGATTCTGGCAGTTCCAAAGTAACACAAATCATTGTAACGTGCTGGGGCCTGGCTCATGCCTATCGAGCTGCCATTGATACTGCTGTCAACTTAGTGACAGACCCTGCGGCCACTCCAAACCCTGTGACAGATCCAACGGCCACTGTGACCCCTACGGTGGATTCTGCAGCCGCTCCAGTCCCAGCTCCTGCAGCCGCTCCAGTCCCAGCTCCTGCAGCCGCTCCAGTCCCAGCTCCTGCAGCTGCTCCAGTCCCAGTTCCTGCAGTCGCTCCAGTTCCAGCTCCGGCCGCTACTCCAGTCCCAGTTCCTGCAACTGCTCCAGCTCCAGCTCCTGAAGCCGCTCCAGCTCCAGCTCCTGCAGCTGCTCCAGTCCCAGTTCCTGCAGTCGCTCCAGTTCCAGCTCCGGCCGCTACTCCAGTCCCAGTTCCTGCAACTGCTCCAGTCCCAGCTTCTGAAGCCGCTCCAGCTCCAGCTCCTGAAGCCGCTCCAGCTCCAGCTCCTACTGCTGCTCCAGTCCCAGCTCCTGCAACTGCTCCAGCTCCAGCTCCAGCTCCTGTAGCCGCTACAGCTCCGGTTCCTGCAACTGCTCCAGCTCCTGTAGCCGCTCCAGCTCCTGTGGCCGTGTCAGAGAAACGAGCTGTAGCAGTGCAAGTTGACCCTGCAGAGGGCATTCCAACCCCTGTGGCAGACCCTGTAACAAAGTCAGAGAAACGAGCAGTAGCAGTGCAAGCTGCCCCTGTAGAGAAGGTGAAAATATGGTACAGAAATTCAAGTCGTTTAGAACGCAGAGAGTCTTCTGCCAATCCAGGTAAGGCTTCTGCCAAAACTAAGTATAGAGATGACGAAGATGATGACGACGCTGGGCCGTCAAGGATTCAGGAGGAGGAAGATGAGGATGCCGAAAGAGCAACAGTAACTACCCGAAGCCTAAACGAGCGCGAGCTACGAGATGTGCGAAAAGATTTTGGTCGCTGTATAGGTGAGCAGCTTGTCACCTGGCTGCTCCGGTGCTGGGACTCTGGAGCCAATTGTGTGGAATTAGACGGCAGGGAAGCCAAGCGGCTGGGATCCCTTGCTCGAGACGCCGGCATTGACAAAGCAATTGCAGATGGAGCACGACCCACCAGCCTCTGGAGGCGTCTCCTCTCAGCTGTGAGGGAAAGGTATCCCTTCAAGGAAGATATTTTATGTCTACCAGGCAAGTGGACCACTATGGAGAAGGGAATCCAGTACCTGAGGGAATTAGCCGTACGGGAAGTGATTTATGAGGATCCAGACCTCAATCAAACATCCACAGATCCAGATGAAGTCAAGTGTACACGACCCATGTGGCGGAAGTTTGTACGGAGTGCACCATCATCATATGCCAGCTCATTGGCAATAATGGCCTGGAAAGAGGATGAGGAACCCACAGTGGGTGAAGCGGCTAAACAACTCCGGCAGTACGAAGAAAGTCTCTCCTCTTCCTTACAGGCCTGCGTCTCAGCTGTGGAGAAACTTTCTGAAAAGGTTCACCAACTTGAAGAGAATCTATTGTCCTCCCCACCTGAACCAACCAGTGCCCACCGACCAAAGGAGAACACTTGGGAGAAACTTTCTGAAAAGGTTCACCAACTTGAAGAGAGATTATTCTCCTTCGCACCTGTACAAAGCAGTGTCTCAGCTGTCAGGGGTAGGCGTTCACCCACACAAGGAAGACGATATGGTGGGTACTCACCCCGTGCCACCCTGTGGTTTTACTTACGAGACCATGGAGAGGACATGAGAAAGTGGGATGGAAAATCTACCGCGACCCTAGAGGCACGGGTACGTGAGTTGCAAAAGAAAACAATCAGGAAAAAGGGATTCTCCGAAAAGTTTGCTGCTCCAACTTCCAGCAGACAGTCCTTCAAACACAGAAACGAGGAAGATTCTGACCAGGATTAGGGGGGCCCTGCCTCCAGCCAGGGGGAGGAAAGGGACAATCGAGTTTATTGGACTGTGTGGATTCGATGGCCTGGCACATCACGCGCACAGAAGTATAAGGCTTTAGTAGACACCGGTGCACAATGTACTATAATGCCATCGAGCTATAAAGGACCAGAGCCCATCTATATTTGTGGAGTGACAGGGGGATCTCAGCAGTTGACTGTATTGGAGGCTGAAGTGAGTCTGACTGGGAATGAGTGGGAAAAGCACCGCATTGTGACTGGTCCGGATGCTCCATGTATCCTTGGCATAGACTATCTTAGAAGAGGATACTGCAAGGACCCAAAAGGGTTCCGGTGGGCTTTTGGTATTGCTGCCTTAGAGACAGAGGGCATTAAACAATTATCTACCTTGCCTGGTCTCTCAGAGGACCCCTCTGTTGTGGGGTTGCTGAGGGTCGAAGAACAGCAAGTGCCAATTGCTACCACAACTGTGCACCGGCGGCAATATCGCACCAACCGAGACTCCCTGATTCCCATCCATAAGCTAATTCGTCAATTGGAGAGCCAAGGAGTGATCAGCAAGACTCATTCACCTTTCAATAGTCCCATATGGCCAGTGCGAAAGTCTAATGGCGAGTGGAGACTAACAGTGGACTATCGCGGCCTGAACGAAGTCACGCCACCACTGAGTGCTGCAGTGCCGGACATGCTGGAACTTCAGTATGAACTTGAATCGAAGGCAGCCAAGTGGTACGCCACAATTGATATCGCTAATGCATTTTTCTCCATCCCTCTAGCAGCAGAGTGCAGGCCACAATTTGCCTTCACTTGGAGGGGAGTCCAATATACTTGGAATAGGCTGCCCCAGGGGTGGAAACACAGCCCTACCATTTGCCATGGGCTGATCCAGTCTGCACTAGAGCAGGGGGAAGCTCCTGAACACCTGCAGTACATCGATGACATTATTGTGTGGGGTGACACAGCAGAGGAAGTTTTCGAGAAAGGGAAGAAAATAGTCCAAATCCTTCTGAAAGCCGGTTTTGCCATAAAACAAAATAAAGTCAAAGGACCTGCACGGGAGATCCAGTTTTTAGGAATAAAATGGCAAGATGGACGTCGTCAAATCCCAATGGATGTGATCAACAAAATAACAGCTATGTCTCCACCAACTAACAAAAAAGAAACACAGACTTTCCTAGGTGTTGTGGGGTTTTGGAGAATGCACATCCCAAATTACAGTCTGATTGTAAACCCACTCTACCAAGTAACTCGCAAGAAGAATGAGTTTGAATGGGGCCCTGAACAACGACAAGCCTTTGAACAAATCAAGCAGGAAATAGTCCATGCAGTAGCCCTTGGGCCAGTTCGAACAGGACCAGATGTAAAGAATGTGCTCTACACTGCAGCCGGGGAGAACGGCCCCACCTGGAGCCTCTGGCAGAAAGAACCTGGGGAAACTCGAGGTCGGCCTCTGGGGTTTTGGAGTCGGGGATACAGAGGATCTGAGGCCCGCTATACTCCAACTGAAAAGGAGATATTGGCAGCATATGAAGGAGTTCGATCTGCTTCGGAGGTGGTCGGTACTGAAGCGCAGCTCCTCCTAGCACCCCGATTACCGGTACTAGGCTGGATGTTCAAGGGAAGGGTCCCCTCTACGCATCATGCAACTGATGCTACATGGAGCAAGTGGGTTGCACTGATTACTCAGCGGGCTCGAATAGGAAACCCCAGTCGCCCAGGAATATTGGAAGTGATCATGGACTGGCCAGAAGGCAAATACTTTGGGATATCATCAGAGGAGGAGGTGGGTCGTGCTGAAGAAGCCCCACTGTACAACCAGTTGCCAGAGAATGAAAAGAAATATGCCCTGTTCACTGATGGGTCCTGTCGTATTGTGGGGAAGCATCGGAGATGGAAGGCTGCTGTATGGAGTCCTACGCGACGAGTTGCAGAAGCTGCTGAGGGAGAAGGTGAATCGAGTCAGTTTGCAGAAGTGAAAGCCATTCAGCTGGCTTTAGACATTGCTGAACGAGAAAAATGGCCAGTTCTCTATCTCTACACCGATTCATGGATGGTAGCAAATGCCCTGTGGGGATGGTTACAGCAATGGAAGCAAAACAACTGGCAGCGTAGGGGCAAACCTATCTGGGCTGCTGCATTGTGGCAAGATATTGCTGCTCGGGTAGAGAACCTGGCTGTGAAAGTACGCCACGTAGATGCTCATGTGCCCAAGAGTCGGGCTACTGAAGAACATCAAAACAACCAGCAGGTGGATCAGGCTGCTAAGATTGAAGTAGCTCAGGTGGACCTGGATTGGCAGCATAAAGGTGAATTATTTATAGCCCGATGGGCCCATGACACCTCAGGCCATCAAGGTAGAGATGCAACATACAGATGGGCTCGTGATCGAGGGGTGGACTTGACCATGGACGCTATAGCACAGGTTATTCATGACTGTGAAACATGTGCTGCAATCAAGCAAGCCAAACGGTCAAAGCCTCTTTGGTATGGAGGACGATGGCTGAAATATAAATATGGAGAGGCCTGGCAGATTGATTACATCACACTCCCTCAAACTCGCAATGGCAAGCGCCACGTACTTACAATGGTGGAAGCAACCACCGGATGGCTGGAAACATATCCTGTGCCTCATGCTACCGCCCGGAACACCATCCTGGGCCTTGAAAAGCAAGTCCTATGGCGACATGGCACCCCAGAAAGAATAGAATCAGATAATGGGACTCACTTCCGAAACAACCTTATAGACACTTGGGCCAAAGAACATGGTATTGAATGGGTGTATCACATCCCCTATCATGCACCAGCCTCCGGGAAAGTTGAACGATACAATGGCCTGTTAAAGACTACCTTGAAAGCAATGGGCGCTGGGACGTTCAAAAACTGGGATACGCATTTGGCAAAGGCCACCTGGTTAGTCAATACTAGGGGATCTACCAACCGAGCTGGACCTGCCCAATCAAACCTGTTACGTACTGTAGATGGGGATAAAGTTCCTGTAGTGCATGTAAAAAATATGCTGGGTAAAACAGTCTGGGCTACTCCTGCCTCAGGAAAAGGCAAACCTATTCGTGGAATTGTTTTCGCTCAGGGACCTGGATATACTTGGTGGGTGATGCAAAAGAACGGAGAGGTCCGGTGTGTACCTCAAGGAGATTTAATACTGGGTGAGAATAGCCCATGAACTGAATTGCACCATGTTAAATAGTATATTATACTGTATGTTATCACTACCATGATTACTATAGGTGACTAATTAGAATGTATGGAAAAGAGTGTAACCTGAGCATGACATAAATGGTATGGAATAAGGGGTGGATAGATGTCCTGGTTTCAGTTAGCACAGAATTAATTTTCTTCCTAGTAGCTGGTGGAATGCTGTGTTTTGGCTTAGAATGAGAAGAGTGCTGATAACACCCCGATGCTTTAATTGTTGCAGAGCAGTGCTTATACTAAGCCAAGGACATCTCAGCCTTTGCTCTGTCCTGCCAACGGGCAGGCTGGGGGGTGCAGTAAGAGCTGGGAGGGGACAGACCCAGGACAGGTGACCCAAACTAGCCAAAGGGGTATTCCATACCATCTGACGTCATGCTAAACAATATATAGGGGTGGCTAGCCGGGGGGAGGGGGCCGGACTGCTCGGGGTTAGGCTGGGCATCGGTCAGCGGGTGGTGAGCAATTGCATTGTGCATCACTTGTTTGTACATACTATTATTACTTTCGTATTATCCCCATTGTATCATCATTATTATTATTGTTATTATTATTTTTGTTATTTTTTTTTCCTGTCTTATTAAACTGTCTTTATCTCAACTCACGGGCTTCACTTTCCATTTCTCTCCCCCGTCCCAGAGAGGGAGGGGGGAGGGTGAGCGAACGGCTGCGTGGTGTTTAGCTGCCGGTCGGGTTAAACCACGACAATATTAAAGAGGACCGGCCCCAGCACCGAGCCCTGGGGGACACCACTAGTGACTGGCCTCCAACTGGACTTGACTCCATTCACCACGACTCTTTGGGCCTGGCTATCCAGCCAGTTTTTAACCCAACGAAGCGTGCGCCAGTCCAAGCCAAGAGCAGCCAGTTTCTTGAGCAGAATTTACCACCTCAAGAATAGGCATCATTTGATAGGCACGTGAGATACTCTTAAGAGGTGTGCCGTTGTACACTACACTGTTTGTGATGGCACATCACAACAATACAGAGTTTTAGCAAAGTAAAGCAACAATTGATATTCCACTATATTCTGCACGTATATATTCCCCATAGCAAATATGCATGTGAATGCTTATTTTGTTAACCAACCTGTGCATACCATATTCTTTGTTAGTTTAAAAGTGTCCTATATAAAAACTTAGGTGTATATATACCCTAACATTCATGTATTAATATCTTCTAGATTATGCATTTTTATGCAGTGAGTTCATCTCTGGGCATGCTTTGCATGCTAACACAAATTAAAGATGACTGATGTTGTTTTATGATATGCAAACTGATGTCTCACCTGACTCGTCAGAGCCTTATCATTTCTTAGAAACAGTGGGACCCAAAGACAACAAACAACCATTTGTTTGACTTTTCCTGTGAAGAAACAGTCTTTTTTTTTTTTTTTTTTTTTTTTTTTGTGGCACCGTACAATATCATGAAGGGATAAAATAATTTGCTATAAATAACTTTTGGCTACCAAAATCAGTGCTGTCTCTAATGAAAACATCAGCCCAGGCTGATCAGCTGTATCTGATTTTTACTAGCATACAAAGTATGCACATAGGTGAATTTAAAAGAAAGAAGAAAAAAAAAGTCTTGCAGTGTAAGCTATCTTCATTCAGAGCATAGCACAAATTACTTACTTCAATGTCTAAGTAAAATTTCCACTACTGTGTGGCAGGATAATAAGGACTGATGCAGCAAGTTTGAAACCTGTTATATGGAAAACAAGAGGAGCTCTATCAATGTAAACTGTCATTCACAAACAGCACAGGTATTTCTTCCCTTGAGAAAAAGGGATTTAATATTGCCTCTGCCAAACTCATATATTTATTAAAATTCTTAAGGAAGACAAAATGCCCTGGATCCACAGTATTGAAGGCATATAGCTAAGAGGTTCCTGAAACTGTTGTATGGATTTGCTGCCATGGGATGGCTGCTGGCCGTTTCCAAGAGTTCAAGGAACTTGTTTAGGTGTATAACTCCCTTGTTGAGAATCTTGACATTACTCTGTGTTTCCTTCACATATGTGTAAAACCCAGCCACCACATCCAGGATGCATTTCTACAGGTTCAAGCAGATTTCACATAATTGTTAGTCTACTGTAGACCTCAGTTTAGCAGGGCTTCACCTGAAGCATGTTTGGTGGGATTTACTTTATGAGAAAATGAAGCTGGGGACAACTACTTGATCCTGAAGAGTCACACACCATAGTAACACATGATTTAACTAGTGCATGAACTTGTTCTAGTTTCAAAGCCATAGGTTGCACTAACGAATTTTGAATTCTTGGCTTTCAAAATATGTTCATACACATTGTGTAAACATTAGCTGCCATTCCCAATGACAATTATGACAAGCAACCAAATTCTCTTGGTGGATAAATTTGAACTTAACATTTTAACATCAAAGGCCCAAGAACAGAGTTCATATGAGTAGCCATGTCATGTGTTTCGCTAGTACTCTGTTCCTTGGATTGAAAAGAAATAAAAAACAATTAGTAAATTCTAATCTAATTTGCTCCACTAATCTCTCTGTTTGTTTGGAATTTATGGGGGAGCAGTCAGGTTTTAATGGCCAGACAGCATGTCCTGTTAGGTAGAGCAGAGCAACACTTGCAATATTTTTAACTTTGTTTTGTATGAAAATATGACCTTAAGAATTACTTAATAAAAATCTCAACTTTTTCAAAAGCAGTGTGGAGATAGCTACAGCCATATTAGAGATGAATACAGACTTTAGCTGCAGCTACATATGGGGAGAGTGCTAGTGCTGTACTAATACTGAGCTCAGAATGACAACCAGGAAGAAAACATACTTGAACACCTACAGCCCATAAAGTGTGAGTGTTGTGTGCATACAAGCATAAATTATGTGCACAAACCATTTGCAGTTCTGTGAGAGTAATGCAAGCCTTAGCTAGCATAACAAATAAGCTGAATGGTACTTTCAGCATCCTGATCTACTCTCTCATGGATGAGTCCCAGATAGTGAGTTTGACTGCAGCCTAGCCATCAGCTGAGTCAACAAGAAGTTTGGGCAGAACACCTCTCTGTTCATTAACCTCTTAATTAAATTATTCAGTGCAACTCCAAATTATGTTTTGATTGATACTGAAACTTCTTCATGCACACTGAGAAGGACAAATGCAGACAAGGTTCATAAACAGTTCCTCAGCAGAATTTGAGATTCATTCAGTTTGGTTTACTAATATTTATTTATTATCAGAATAGCTTGTGGCCAAGCAGTATTGGGTCCTCTTTGTGCTGCACACTGTGCACAAACTCAAAGAGTGTCCTGCCCCAAACTGTAGCCAACTGTTAAGACAAGCTACGGATGTACAGAACACAAGAAGAAAGATCATTGTAAGATCATTGTAACGCCAAGTTCATTCTACAGCAAGACTTTCATAGGCATTTAACTAAAGGGACAAGGAAGTTAAAAAGCCTGAAGAGAGATCATAAAGCAAAGAATGGGGCACAAAAAGAATTTAGGGCAGCCAATTGTCAATTACTTTTAAAAAAATCAAGGAAACTTGGAATGATCAAGGAAACTTGGAGTGAAGGGCATAGACACTATCTTTTCTCTGGCTTAAAATACTTCTGTAGGTACTGTGAATGGTACTTCAGCTCGTGTAGTTTCCCTACCACCCCCAGCACTGTAAGACATAAGTGACTGACTTGAGGTCAAGCACCATTTGTTCTCTGCCTCCCAGCTCTGAACCAGCAGCTTGAAAGGAAGTGCAATGGAAGACTGCAATGGATGGACCCCATTTTAACCCAATTTTCCCTCCTTTCCCTGAGACCAATATTATTTCCTCTGCAGCTGCTTTATTCTCTTTCTTATCCATTTAACTCTCTCCTTTAAGTATTCATTTTCCAAGGCTCTTCCAGTTTAGTACTGACATACCTTGGAGCCCAGATTTACTTCCAGAACCTTCCAGATCCATTTCTCCATTTCTTTATCTTATGACCTGAATAAGAAAAAAAAAAAAAAAAGGCCTTTCAGCCAGAGGAAGCTTGTCAGCTTCTCTTCTATGTACAAATGGTATTGCTCATTCTCCTGGACAAGGTTAACCTTGCTTTAAAGGTTAGTCTATGGACACAGCTCAGCTGCGGCAGTATTTTCAGTCCATAAGCATAGGAGATTGGTATATCTGTTTTGTTATTCACATGATGTTCCACTCTTTTGGGGGTCTTCTAGAAGTATCAGGTACCTGGTCTTGCTGGACTCAGACTCCCATTTAGGCTAGGTCACTAGCTTTTAATAGCTCAGAATAATTTTGGATCATTAACTCCTTCACTTGTTTCAGAAGTGCCAGAGCGTTCTGGCAGCAGCAGAGTTTCTCCTGGCTGCATGAAATCTCCCTAGTGAGTGCAAGTGCAGAAAAAAAGAAGGTAATGCTTCTACAGGATAAAACTTTTCTATTTGAGGAGCCTAACCATATGAGCAAGGGTCAGAATGGGGATGTCACAAGCCAGATTATTAGTATAAAACAGTATTACTAGACTGTCGAAGTATGATCTTAAGTTAAACCTTACCCTGACCTTGTCAAGGTCCCAGACATGGGATGTTATCCTTGTCCCCATACAAGATCCCATATTTCTAATGGTTTTCACTTTTATGTTTGTTTGTTTTGGAGAGCAACTGCATCATTTTCAGGCCTGAAAGTAATGCACAGCATCTAAACTGCAGAGATGAAGCTGTTTCTTGTGTCTTGCTAAATGTATACTGGTAAAAATTAGCAGAGTTTCTCAGGAATAATCTTGCAGAAAAATTCAGCTCTGATATTGCTGTGTTGTTAGTGAAGGGAGCACATACCAGAGAATTCATTGCTTTATCTACACTGTTAAACATTCACAGTTGAAAAGAGACATAAATAATGTAAAAATTGACTCTCCTGTGGGAACATTTCTTGTCTCATTGAAGTATCTATCACACCTGCCTTCCTTTCCTTCCTTTTCCTGCAAGAGTTTTAAATTAGAGTCCACTGTTGAAAATATTTCTGCAAGTTCTTTGTGAAATCAATTGCTGTTTCTGGAGGATATTTTAAAAGTCTCAAACACAAAATATAGCCAGGAACCTTATGCAGTACCACACTCAATAACCACTCAGAAATGATAGTAAATCAGTGATTTTTTAAAATTAATCCCACCAATACCTAAAATGTAAATACACCAACTGGACTAGGAAGCTTGTATTACTTGTGCTCACCACACACAGAATCTTTTAAACTAGAAAAGAACTACAAACAAACCTAAAGAAGTATTCAATAATGGAAAACAATGTTAGCATTTAAGTAAAATTTAAGTAAAGGTACCATATAAGTTCTTTTGCTGAAACAAAGGGTTTCCTCAAAAAACAACAAAATGGCACAGGCAAAAAAAAAAAAAAAAAAAAAAAAGACAGCTAAATAAGAAAATGGCGGTTTGTATGTGGAAGGTGTCAATATGAAGGAATGGCTATATGAAGGCAGGTAAGAAAGTAGGTGAAAGCATCACAACACTTAAAAGGTTGCCTCTGTTACTACTGCAAAGCCAAGATTACAAAGGAACAAGCATTTGTTTCTATCCTGTCAGTAATTGCAAGAGTTAAAAAGAATAATACATCATATCTGGCTATGGTGAGAACCCTCCAGCTCAGAAAGACTCCCTCTCCAGATACACTGGTTTGTCTCTCTCAGCTGGTGACACAGGCAGTCACCATTCACTCAATGCAGTTTTGTATTTGAGAAGATGCAGCCCTGTTCACTCCTTGCAACAAGAAAGTTACAGCACACAAAGAAACTCTCCTATTGGAGTATTTTGATTTTTTTCTCTTTTTAACATTTCTCACATTCTGCAAAAATAACAAGTGATGTGGAAAATGAAAGAGTGGGAGGTCACAGATTAATCAGTACTGCAATGTTTGATGTGTATACAGACCAAATTGTGTTAGACATAATTTATTTGTGCTTTTAAACTATTTTTTTTTATAAAATGGAGCGGCACCAAGATGAGAGAGAAAGCACATCTCAGAATGCCAATTTAGTACCCTGACACAGAATCTGAAGCAGGAAGACTACAGGTTTAAGTCATGTTTTCCCACAATCATTGTGAATGTCCTTTCTAATAAAGGACTTATAATAATTCTGAAGTTAAATGTTATTCATGTTTTTATTTGCTGTGTTTTCAGAGAAATGTTCTGATGTTCTGTCCATGTTGAAACTGATATATATATCTGTGTCCTCTAAATAAGGACTGTAATAGAGATAATGTGTTCTGAAATTAATTTTAGTTGTATCTGAGCTCACTATATCTGTCTCACTATCAGCTACAGATAATACACAGAAATGGGCACCACTAGGTATTTGTCATTAGACACTTAGACTGCAACAATGATCTAAAATAGATAATCTGCACCTTTCTCTCCACCACCTACAAAGAGAGATTAGGCATTTAAAACATGCCTGTAAATAGAAAGAGATGCCTACTACCCCTGATTCTCTATTGACTGTCTTTCCTAAGTAAAACACTGTTATTTCCTCTGTCCTACAATTTCTCTCTGTTGTCCAGATAAATAATATGCAGTTTTGGACCAGAGTTATGCTTATGCTTGCCACCTAACAAAATGGGATACAGTTTTCCGGGCAGTACTGTAATTAAATTGTACATGTGCTATGAAAAAAAAATAAAAATAAAAATAAATTAAATGTGAAGCATCAACTGCAGCATGCAACACAGTTGTTTCATTAGGTAATAGGCAGTTCCACAGGAAATCTTCCTTACAAAAATCAAGAATGTAAATGCAGGGGAACAGCAGCTGTCTCATTAAAACTTTTTGTATCTTTAATGCAGTGTTTTCAAACTTTTGCTTAGAGCACTGTTGGAGAGATGATTAGAAAATATGTATTTGAATAGATTCAACTGATATATATATATATATATGTGTATATATATATACACACATATACATGTGTGTATATATATATATACACACATGTATATGTATAAAATTCTCCAAGAATATTCTTACTTGTATCACTAAGCTAACAACCTGAAAATCTTTTTTAATTTCTCCTGTTTCTTTTTTTCTTTCTTCTGGCACTTCTCTCTCTTATGTAGGACCTTTATATTTCTTGTCAATAACTCTTCTTTGTCCTTTTTCTTGAGCCTTTCCTTCCCAAATTGTCCCTGAAAACTTAGACTAACACCTTCCTGTCATGAAGTCACCAGTAAAGCTTGTGTGGTGACTTCAGTGGACATAACTTTTCTCACTGATTTCTATATCTGCTTCCCCCTCACAACAGCAAAAGAGGAAGGTGATAGCTATAATAAAATGAGCTTTTATAATGCAGTTGATGTCAGGTAAGTTCTCCAGACAAGAAAGCTCAGTCTTGCAGCAGCTTTTCTCTGGCAGCTGTGTGACATAAGCTTTCTAAACTTCCACTATAAGGAAACATAAAGGAAAAATAAAAAAAAAAAAAATATATTGGAATTCAAATTAGCAGGTACATATACACTGGAAATTTTCACATTTTTAACATGACGTAAAACAGATCCTTATTCCATATATAGAGAAGTGTTAAGGCATGTATTATGCCCATAGGGTAAACTCAAAACTCTGATTAGATAAAACACCTCTCACTAAGCCAGCCAACCACTGCCTTGCTTCTGGCAAAATCTTTGTTTTGGAAAAAAAAAATCATATAAGATATTCTCATATGCAGTGAATTTGTGTGGATTCAGTAAGGCTAGCACCTGAACTGCAGAATTCCATGTGGAATAAGGAAACTGTGTCAGCCCTGTCTGCCTGTAGGCCATGGAAAGGAATCTGTTCATGGAAATAAGATAATTTCTTAGCAATGTGGTTTAAACATTCTTCTGTTCTCCCTATATTATAAAAGATATTGTAAGCACTACAAGATGAAAATCAGAAACAGTTCAGACTTTGCTTTTGGCTTTTCTGACTTGCTGTTATCTTCCAAATCCATGCAAATTACTTAAACAATAAACAGTATTCAAGATGCTATTGACTTTTTCATAAGAGATAAGAGATAACGGATATACATAAGCTCTCTTAGTTTCTGTAGGAACTGGAGAACCTGAGGAAGGAATTTTCCCCAAATGTTTTGAGTCTTTGTCATTTTTTGTTGAACTTCTAGTGAAGGTCATATTTGAAAGTAACTACTAATTTATCTGAGATCATAAAGTGAACTGTACTCTACGTTTTTCTATTACAGTGCCCCTGATAAAACATTCTGAACATGGTATCTTCCACCAGAATGTGAATGACTGTGAAATGACCTGGCTCTTCTAGAATTTGTGGAGCTTTGCCTTAGCAAAGCAAGTCTTACACAGTTATAGAACGGAAAAATAATAATTAGTAGAATAAAAAGTTCTGTGTCCTTTTTTGAGGTGATCGTCAGAATCAACTTGGAATTGAACTTGAGGATGTTCACCTCCAAGGATTTTTCCAGATGTAGGTCATGACCATTTGGAGAAGGGTAAATATTAGCAATCATCAGCCAGGCTAAAGTTCTCCCAAAGATAGAGTATTATTTACTATATAAGTAAACTTTTCCAGTAAGTTTGAGACTGGTAGCTCAAACTCTGATTTAGGATACATCGGTTTTTATATTTAGATATTTAGGTTTTCTTACAACAGCAGCAAATCAAAATGGTAGAGGTAAAGTTTAACAGCATACCTTTGGAAGTCCTCACAACTCAGCAACATTTATTCCACAAAAGACCATTCTTTCCAGTATTTCCTGTACAGTCGATAATTCCCCACATCCTTTCTCCAACCCTCCCCCAGTCCAGGAAAAGCTCCTAGCTGGTTTCTTACATCATAAAAGAGCCCAAAAAAGAGCTGTCTTCAATAAAAATACATATCATAATTCTTCAAACAATAACTTCTATTACCTATATAAACAATGTATGTCTTGTAAAATAATTTAATAATGGCACTTTTTAAACCCTAGATTTTTCTCACCTAGAATATGCATGGAGAGAGATACACATAAGTGTGCATATATTTGTGTGTTGAAAATGGGCCCAAGGAAAATAATGTTAGAAACTATTAGATTGAGAGTACAGCGCTACAGCGCTAATATCTATGCTTTTTTTTTTCCCTGTTTACTTCAAAATTTTACCATCTTACAGAGCAGAAGTCAAAAAGAGAATCTACAGGGTTCCTACTGTAATGTACTAGTTTTCTAAGCCTCAGATAAGGGAAATGCATAATTGAACTTAATGGAAACCTTTCAGTTGGTTAGTGCTGGGGGCAGTTCTGCATGTTCACTGTAACTTCATGGAGAATTCTATTTTTGTTAAATAATTTTATAAATTTACTTAATCACTTTCTAGTCAATTAAGTCTCTGATATAGAATTTTGTTGATTGTACCACTTACGTTCCAGAGGATCATGGGATAATTCAGGCAGAAAGGGACCTACTGAGGGCATGGTTCAACCCATGCCCAAAACAGTGCCAATTCTTGGGTCAGAACAGGTTGCTAAGGGCCTGATCTGGCTGGGGCTTAAAACCCTCCAAGGATGTAGACAGCACAGCCTCTAGGGAACACCTGGCTCCACTACCTCACTGTCCTCATGGGGAAACAGTCTCTTACTCTAGTAAGAGAGTCAGTCTCTTCAGCCTCTACTTAGACTGAACCTCTCTTTTACATATATATATAAAAGAAATGGACTAAGGCATCTGTGCATACAGGATGGTCAACCTGATAAGGAGAGCTTCAAGCAAGACCTAAATCAAAATATTCTAAATAATTAATCTAAGGTGGCATGAACATATCCCCTAATTTTCTTAGCTTTTGGGGCTCATTTTACCTATGTGCACCATTCCAAAGTTCAGACTCAGCCAATCTATATTACATATAAAGCCCATAGTGATGGGCTTTAATGATTTAAAGGCAAAAATGGCTCAGGAAAGAACTCTTGGACAATTGTTATATGAGACCCACTACATGATAGTGACAGTGAGAGAGAAAATATTAGAAAATACTAGAAAAGAACTTGAGAATTAAACAGATGTCATTCTGCTGCTGCCTGTATAACTTAAGCACCTTCATTGGCATTCATGGACTTAATAAATGCGGTTCCGGTCATTTAATCTGAAAACCTTCCAATAGGGAGAAAAGCAACAAAGGAATGAAACATCTTCAGTAAAAGGAAAGGATTACTTGGAAAACAGATATAAGGCAACACATAATTAAACTATAAAATCAGGATGACATAGAGAAAATTAATGTAATTTTGATTGTTTTGTTTTGTTTTTCATCCAGTGCATGTAAGTAGTAGAACTCATCAGTACAACAGAGGACAAAAATATAAGTTACTTGCAAAAATATCAAAGAAAAAATTACAGAGGAGACATTTAACAGGAATATGAAATACTTCACTGAAATATTAAATGCTGACTTAGGAGACAATTAAACTACCAATTATTGGAATATGGTAAATTATGCTACTGAAAGGATCACTCTGTACTTGTCATCTTTCCCTTAAGAATCTCTTTTAACAATTACTAGAGCCAAAATGAGCTACATAAACTGATCTGAGCATGTTCTTACATTCTTTCTGCATATTATTCCAGCATATCTATTTATTGATAAAACTGCAGTTCCAAATATATTTAAATAGAAAAATGTCAGACTTCTTTCACCTTTGCCTTCCCCTAAACTCCTCTTACAGTTTTTCTCCATTTTTCCTTCAAAATCTACAATGGTGTCAACAAAACTGAAGAAACCCATAACCAGAAAGTAGGGAACGACACTTTGTGGTGGTTTTACTCAGGTGGGCATCTGAGCTCCACCACAACCTCTGCCTCACTCCCCCTCCTCAAAGGGAAAGGGGAGAAAAGACAGCGCAAAGGGCTCAAGGGTTGAGATAAGGGCAGGGAGATTGCTCAACAATTATCATGGTAAAACAGGTACAGAGAAGGGAGATTAGTAAAGTTTGTTGCCTATTGCTAGCAAGCTACAGAAGTGAGAAACAAAGAAAAGAAACTAAAAACACCTTCCCCCCATCCACACTCTTCTACATCCTCCCCCCAAGTGGTGCAGGGGAATGGGGGCTGCAGTCAGTCCCTAACACTTTGTCTCTGCCACTCCTTCATGGTCACTCTGTGCCCCTGCTCCATGTGGGATCCTTCCCACGGGATGCTGTCCTTCTGGAACTGAGCCTGCGGGGGCTGCCCACAGGTAGCACTGCTCCCACACAGCTCTGTACCACGGGGTCCATCCCCCAGGAGCAAAATGCTCCAGCACAGGTCCCCTATGGGCGGCAGCTCCCCCCAGACCCCTTGCGTGGGCTCTTCTCCATGGGCTGCAGCTCCGGCTTGGGGCCTACTCCTGTGGGGGCTCCACCATGGGCTGCAGCATGGAGATCTGCTCCATGTGGGACCAAAGGGCTGCAGGGGGACAGCCTACTCCACCAAGGGCCTCTCCACAGGCTGCAGGGGAACTGCTGCTGCATGCCCGGAGCACCTCCTGCCCTCCTGCTGCACTGACCTTGGGATCTGCAGGGCTGCTTCTCACTCCTCACTCTACCAGCTGCTGTGGTGTAGCAGTGCTCTTTCCTTTCTTGAATATGCTCTCAGAGAGGTGCAAACAACATCACATATTGTCTCGGCTCAAAGCAGCGGCAGGTCCCTTTGGAGCTGGCTGAAATTGGCCCTTATCTAACATGGGGCAGCTGCTGGGCTCTGCCCATCGAGGCCATTCCTGGAGCCCCCCACTGCCAAAGCCTTGGCATGTAAAACCACAACACACATGCCAGAATAATAGCTGAAATCTGCTTTTGACATTGTTCAATAATGCTGAAAACTGTAAAAATGCCAGTTTATAAAATTTCTTTTGGTCTTCTTTATAATGAATTATTTTTTTTTCCTATATGCTATCTACCACAGAAGTCACAAGTTTGTTCTGTGTGCTCAACTTGTGCATGACCAGGGCCTATCTAGTGCCTTTTACACAAAATTTGTCCTCTCAGATTTACTGATAAACTTCATTCATACTACTCTACAAAGAGGCATTTTGCAAAAGTAGTATTGCTCAGCATTTTTCCACAACATCATTTTTAAACACCATGTGTTTGGGGATGCTACTGCCATTTTCAAGGACTTGTCTTAACTACCACCATCTCTTACCTACAAGGAATAAAATACTAACCCAAACTGTTAAGCCCACCCTACAGATAACACCATTTTCTAATTGCTCAGAAAGTAGTATTTCATAATGAATCTATTACCTGTTTTGAAATAATCTTTGAATAAGATATTCTTGTGGTTTAACCTGGCCAACAGCTAAGCACCACACAGCCATTTGCTCACCCTCTCCCCCTTCAGTGGGATGGGGGAGATAACTGGGAAAAAAAATGAAAGTTTGTGCATTGAGATAAAGACAGTTTATTAGGACAAGAAAGAAAGGAAAATCATAATGATATTAATACTATTAATAATAATGTGTACAAAACAAATGTTGCACAATGCAATTGCTTTAAACCCGCTGACTGATGCCCATCCCATCCCTGAGCAGCACCCCACTCCAACCCCATCCAGCCACCCCATATTAATTGTTCAGTATGATACCATATGGTATGGGATATCCCTTCGGACATTTCAGGTCAGCTGTCCTGGGCCTGTCCTCTCCCAGCTCCTTGTACACCCCCAGCTTCCTCACTGGCAGGACAGAGCGAGAAGCTGAAAAGACCTTGGCTTAGTGTAAGCACTGCTCTGCAACAATTAAAACATCAACATTATTCTCATCCTAAATCCAAAACACAGCACCATACCACCTACTAGGAGGAAAACTATCCTCGCCAAAACCAGGACAGATGTGGGAACTAGGACTAGGACTAGGGGAAAATTCATAATTTCCCTTCTGTTGAACGTCCTTTGTGACAGATATTCATATTTGATACTATCTACCTAAAAGGTTTTGTACATCCTGTTTCTTCATGCATGCCCTAACTATTTTAATGTTAAACTCCTGGTTGCCCAAAGCACAGAACTGTAATTCTACACTGTGCTATTCATTTCATATACAAAGTATTCCTTAACTCTCCTGGGAGCAATTGAGCAGCATATATGGCTGCCTGATCACAAAGTTTCTTTACATTTTTAATCCTTTGGCTGTAAAACATTGTTCTTCTGTACATCATGAATGCAATTGCATAAATCTGCAGTCAAGACCTCATCATCCCTAACATTCTTTTGGGATTGCTATAATGAATTTTGGTGTAATGACATGAGGAATAGTGCCATGTGGAAAAATCAACGAATGTAGAGAAGACACCTAAGGAGACCTAAGGTCTACAGCTATGAGTTTAAAATCTGTGTGAATTAAATTTGAGGTCTATTTTCTATTTTAACTGTCTTCTAATTCTTGCAGCTGACCTAAAGGAAATTGTAATACACTGGGGTTTCTAATTGTGCCAGATTGCTGAGTTTCAATGGGTGTAGGTGCTTTTTAGGTCTTTTTTGATCTGAACTTTGAGTATATGTGAGTTTAAAATTTCAAGTCCTACAAGAAGCAGGTTTTCTTGGTTTTGTTTACTGTAGTGATGTAGTCAGAAATGACCTTACTACAGACTACTGAAGTACAAGTAAAGATATGAACTGAGTAATACGGAAAAACACAGTGTAAAGACTATAAGAGAGGAACATTACTAATTTCTTGGCCTCAATTTCTTATGTGAATAGTGATGTTGGTATGTTCAATGTGGACATATTTGTCCAAACTGATAAATCTTGGAGAAGCTTAGCAGGCTAGGTCAAAACTACAATTTTGTTCATGTATGTTGTGGCTTAACCCAGCAGGTAGCTAAACACCAAACAGCTGCTTGTTCACTCCCTTCTCAGTGGTATGTGGAAGAGAATTGAAAAGAAAATAAAAGTTCAAGAACTCATGAGTTGAGATAAGGACAGTTAAATACAAAAGAAAAATAGAAAGGGAAAGAAAAGAGAAAAATAGAACAAGAAAAGGATTGAAAAGCAAGTGATACACAACACAACTGCTCACCACTAGCCAACTGATTCCCAGCCAGACCCTGGCCCCTGCAGCAGCACCCCCTGGCCAACACTCCCAGTTTTATTGTTCAGCATGACAGCATGTGGTATGGGATATCCCTTTGGCCGGGTCAGCTGTCCTGGCTGTGTTCCCCCCCCTCCTAGCTCCTTGTGTACCCCCAGCCTCCTTGCTGACAGGGCAGCATGAGAAGATGAAAAGTCCTTGGCTCTGTGTAAGTACTGCTCTGCAACAACTGAAACATTGCTGCATTATAAGCTTTATTCTCATCCTAAATCCGAAACACAGCATCATACCAGCTACTAGGAAGAAAATTAACTCTATCCCAGTTGAAACCAGGACTATGTATCGCAGCACTAAGTGTTAAAATGGCTTGGTATTATTAGTGCTTGTAATTTTAAGAGCATATTATTCAAAGAATTTGGTAAACACGTTAATGTTTCTTTCTTTTGACTTAGGAATTAAAAGACCTCTTTTTCCTTTCTCATATTTTCCATTAAAAGTATTGACTGTTCCAAAGGATTTCTGTTTTCCAGTTGGAACTGATGTTGTACAGTTTTTGTTTGGGTTCATGTCTAAATATTCAGAGTCTGGCAGTCTTATGAATTTGAATGTAATTTTTAATATGCCAGAAGCAGATTTAAAAAAAAAAAAAAAAAAAAAAAAAAAAAAAAAAAGAGAGAACAAGTTAATGCTTTTAAGTAAAATCTATCAATAGTTCCAGTTTTCTATTTGGGCTGAAAATAAATAAATAAATAAATCAAACAGAACAGCCTGGTGGAATTTCCAACCATTAATCCAACTTTCCAAACCTCTAGGGCAGCAGGGACACATGCACATCATGTATCCCACCTTCAGATCTGCTTTGAGTTTAAGGAGGAACGCATGGACATCTTGTTACACCTAAGTAAATTTAACTATTTTTATTCAAAGTGCATGCTACTATCTGATCTTTAGCTAATGCCAGAGAGAAGTGTGAAACCAGAGTGTAGGTCAAGTGTGGGAAAGTGCTCATTCCCCTAGATGCCTGAGGCTTTCAGCTTACGAGTTATGGTACTCAAAAATGATTTTCTTTTCCTATTGACTATCTTAGGACTAATTTAATACTGTTTTTAATGACAGCAGTTTAAGATAAATTTTTTTTTTTACAGTCATAGCTCAAGTCCAGGTTGAGCTTCAAAAGCAGAACAATCTCTGTCAAGTGGCAAGAAACTGTGAAATATAATTAGAATCACTGGTAATCTCTACTCAAAAAGACTTAAGCCAGAATTATGCAATTATTTTCCTTTAGGAGAGCTTGTCTAGAGGATTTACTTTCCTTTTAAATCCAAGAGTCTTCTAACATGCTTTGTCAAATAGCAGCACAGAATTTGCTGAAAGAATTTCTCCAACCTTAACAGTGACTTGCTCTGGGTGTCTTTGTTCCTGGGGAGACTGGGTTACTGGGCTTGCAGCATCCTCTTTTGCATTTGTTTAATTCCAAACAAGCAGGTCTTCAAGATAGAAAGCTCTAGAAAGCTCACTTAGATGTTTTCATACAGTCATGGGAAAGTCTTTGACTATTGTTCCCAGTTAATTCAGTTAATTAACTAATTAATTAACTAATTAATTAACTAATTCTGAGACAGCTGTTTTGCTGCTTTTTTTTTTTTTTTTTTTTTTTTTTTCTTAATGCATGTATTCTGATGTTGTGCAATTGCTTTGCTGCTGTGATTTGCATAAGGATTTAAGAATGGTATTGCCTCTCATGAAACTATTCATGCGCCTTATTGATTGCTGAGGAACATGAATGTTTCACAAATGTCAGCCAACACAACACATCTACAATATAAAACAGACTCATCAATGGAATACACTTGCAGTGAGAAAAGGATTAAGCCCAGGCCAGAAGTTGTGCCAAGGAGGGTAACTGAACTCCAAATTTCTGACTATTCTGACCATCGGGCTCATTTATCTTGGCCCAAAACAGTAGGAGGGACTTTGTTTACGTTGCAAATACCACACTCAGTTCTACGATCACTAATTTATTAGAAAGCCCAAGTTACCAAGCATCATTTTCTACTTTTTTTTTTTTTTCCTTTAAATCTGTTTGTCTTGATACACTGTCTGTATAAGAGATCACTACCTTTATAAGAAAAATAGCCAGCACTGAGTTTTTGGAGCTAGGAGAAATACGGATACAGTATCGCTGTGTATTATAAAGAAACGTTCATTTCAGAGGCACCAGGAGAATAATGCATTCAGAAACTTTACCTTAATAGAGGGAGATAGAGGGTTATTAGTTATGAAAATGTAAAATGAAAATTCTACTTCATGTATTAGACACTGGGCAGCATGATACAATATGCAATACATCCCTTACAAAACTAAACTGTGTGTTAAATATTATTGAGCATTCCTTGTACATATAATGAAATTGTTTTTATTGGTCTCGATTTCAGATTTTCCCTTGGGAATGCTTGGAAGCAGGAATTCATATCTGGGCCTTCTTGAAGGCCCAATGAGAATGAATGATTCAAATGAAAATTTATGTTGTCAAATGTGTTTCTCACAGTATTGGTACCATAGTAACCACGGTCTCATGTTTTAATGATACTAATGTAAATGTGAGCAATTAATAACTAAATATTTTTCCCTTGACAGCCACCTCTGCAAAAAAAATCTAAGTTAAAAGTCTTGAGTTCATTCTGGATTCCTTTCTTCTTCTATTTTTTTTTTCTTCCAGTAAAGGTATTACAGACTGCAATAAGCTCTCAGCAACATGGATTGTGCCACTGATAGAAAATTGCATGAATTCACAAAGGCTGACTGGGCTTTAAGTCATGACTGGGGTCAAGACCAAGTTTGTGAATGGTGGGACATGGGAGGAAACTTCATTTCCCTTCCCCAGCACTGAAGGTTGATATCCATTACACATTTCATCTTCAGAATTCGCAGAAATAAGCATCAATAGCATCTTAGACATCAAATAAACAAGTAGAATTAATATTATCCAATATACTCCCCTCCAATAAAAAATAAATAAATAAATAAAATAAATAATTTAAAAAAATGAAAAATGGCAAGAAAACAAAGCAATTTTTTTGGAAAGCAAAGCAGTATATATACATAACCTCCTTGATGAATTTTATACTCAATATGGCTGTAGAGCATTGCAAGCCAAGGACTGATATTAGAAGTTTCCTCACACTTACTCATTAATACACTTCAACTCAGCTTTGATACGGTTGAATTGATTCCTACTGCAAAATTCATATAAGTGTTCAGGAGTTCTGAGCTATTCAACCACATCACTTTGTTGCACATAGCAGTGAAAACAGAAATGGCCTCTAAAGTATATATTGCCTGCAAGCAGGGCTGTTTATAACTGGGCAATTGGCATCTGGTTTCCTTTTGATTTTCACATAACTAAACTGCTTATCAATATTTGTTCTTCTCATTTAATTCTCTGTTAAACTTCTTATATATTATCTTATATGTTGTTTGTGTCACAAATTAGAGACAAATTCTGTTCTCTGTTACACACCTGGAGTTTCCTCTCCAGCTCCTTCAACTTGAGCTAAAATTTATTTCATTGGTGTTACTTTACCATTTTTTTTTGAAGATTTTCTTCTGCTTTTATATATTCTAAAGAAATATATTTTGAAGGTATTTCTCCTCTCTAAATGGCAACAAAAAAGGATTCTTTGAAATAGTGAAATAAAATATTAATTTATTTTTATATCTTTTCCATCAGCCTTCTGCTTAAAAAATTACCAAATACACTTCATAAACATGACTAGTGTGATTGTTCTAAAGCATTCTTTTTTAGGGGATTTACCATATATAGAAAAAAAAAAATGTTCCAACATGCATAGATGTTTCTGAAGAAAAATGTTAGATCCTTTAAATTATAAAATCTTCAGAAAAAAAAAATATTTTATAAGACATCATTTGCCTCTATAATGCCATCAAAGTGTTGAATAATAATTACAGAATATATAAGAAATATGAAAAAAAATAGTTTCTTCTTCTTTTCTGAATATCATAATATATTTAGCCTCCAGATATCCTCAAGAAAACAGAATCTCATCAAGGGCAACTAATGTTATTAATCAAAGAAGCTACTTATGACATTTAAATAAATGTCTTTCACTTTACACACAAGGACAATATAGATGATCTGCAGATATCAGTTGTTTATCACACTGATGTATTTTTGTTATCATAACGCCGTTACCTTGCCACTGATTTACTGGATACAAACTGCTTATGGTTTCAAGGCTTAGTCTGGTGACAAAATATGAAACGAGAGGCTTATGAATATTCAGAGGCTTTCCCCATGGCACTAACTCAGGTCTATTTATAGATGTGATTTATGGAGCTTGTGAGCACAGCTAGAATTTGAGTTGAACTAATGTTCAACTCAACAGTCCTTTTATGCGTGACATGACAGTTTATAGTTCACAACATCTCTGTGTTAGAATTACCGGTAAATATAAATGATTTTTTTAATCTATTAGTTTAAGATAGAAATCATCGTCCCAATCCTGGCAGCTTAATTCTCCTGTATGACTCAGATAAGAGGGAGGGAGGAAAAAAGATCAAAGGGAGAATTCACTCCAACTTTTCCCAGAGAGATACAGGAAATCTTCTGGCTCCTGGCCAATCTGAGTAGGTTTAGTGTCCAGCTGCAACATTCACCATTAACAGGATGGAGCAAAAATATAAGAATGAATCTTGATATGCTGAATGAAACCATATCAAGACTTTATCTTGAATGTACTAGATAAAGGTGTCCTTTCCATACTTTAGGCTTCATACATCTCTCTCCTTTCCTACGTGCAAACTTAAGACGCTTGAACAGGTTCATGTTGCAATAACAGGTTGCAATAACAACTCCTATGAATATCTGTGGCACCCAGAATACACAGGCCCCTTCTGCTTGGCTGACCATCACAGCCAACCAGCAGGGTCAGGGGCTGCCCATGTGAGAGGGAAAAGAATTGGGATGGAGAAGATGAACAAGGACAAGAACCACTGAGCAACATCTATAGGAGTGCCTGTCCCAGAACAGTGGACAACTTGATTGGAGACCTTTGAATGGGACAAGGAAGCAGGAAAAATCGACAGGTTAGGGAGTGGAGTTTGTAATTAAAAAACAGCTCTGAGTGTGCTGGGGTAATCAGATACAAGGGGATTTTATGACACAAATGTGTTTTGCCTATAATAACCATAGGAAGAGAAGATGAAGATGGCTGGTCACCTCCATAAAAACTGGAGTTTGATACCTCAACAGTGATGTATTAGGCATTCTATTTAGCTTCTTGGGATGTGGCTCTCATTTTCTGAAGTATTGTCTATAGCTAGAAATAAAGTATAAACAGGCAAAAAAGCAGTTTCTTGGGGCATTCAAACCTCATGTGGCTGGTTTGGTTATCCCACTCATGCTGTCATTTAAGTTTATTACTTTATCTACCTATAGGAAGATATAATTGTTTTTCCTAGGTCACATTTCTAGGGTTTTCTCTTTCATGATTATTGTTTTTATTTTCATATATGTAGAGAATTTTCTCCTCTTCAGTAGTGTAGTCATTTCTCACTTTCTAAGGGACAGCTTTGAAGCTTGTCTTTCAGAACTCTTCCCTCTAAAAATGCTATTTCAGGGACCTTGGGTACTAAGTTCTCAGCTTTTCCAACTTTCCTTTTGAGGCACATTGTCGAGCTTTCAGTCTTTTACTGGCAAATATATTTTTGCCTGTAGTATCTGAAGCAGATCTCCCAGGAACTTTGGAAACTTGATATTACTGTAAGGATTCTTGCACGACTTGATGACTCAAGATTTGATACAGCTAAATTTAGATTGCTTATGGGTATCTGCAATGGCTGCTTCCCATCTTCAAAGCAGGGCTATATAGAATGGAAACCTAGGTGTGCAAACTAGACAGGAGGCACTATGCATTTCAGTATGCCCTAAGATGAATGATGCTACAAACTATATGTCCTGGGGATATCCAACATATCCCAACAATAGCTATACCTAAATGCCATTACCTTGAAAGAAGAGTTAGAGTCCTTGTGAAATCTGAGGACTCACTGTACCTCACAGAAGCTGAAAGCCAAAAGCCAAAAGTCTACCTCCTCACTGAGTTCTCTTAACATGTTATATTTGAAATTAAACACTAAGCAGGTGGCCATGTAAGTTCATCACAAGGGTCATAGCTGACTGTAAAGTCTATAACCACAGTTGAAAGATATTTTTCAGAGAAATAAGAATGTGATTTTCCAATTGAAACAGCTTGTCCTCTGTAAATACAACTAGAGACAGAGGCTCAAGAATTTTGTATATGTTATCAGTCATGGATCTCAATAGTCTGAGATATCCAGGCAAAACTCAGTGATTTTACTGGGCCATGTGACTTTTTACCATGAACTCTCCAACTGCAATGGATTTTTCATCCTTTATTGATGCTTTCCCAAAGCTTTTTAAAATTTTGTGTAATTCAACTTTTTGGGTTGAGTAAAGTTAAGACTCATGAACTAAGAAAAATTCAAAAACAGTTTGAATGGAAAATTGCTTATCTCTGGCAAATTGTAGTCATATTTCTACTTTTACATGGATGTACAACTAATGATATTTTATTTTTAAGAAATCATTATTCATGTTAGAATATTAATAGGAAGATTGCACTGAAAGAGTGATTTGGAAAATAAAGTTGTATTGTGAGGTTAAAAAATCATTGATCATTGATTTTGTGCTTGTATAACTGTAAAAACAGAAGCAGTTCTACTGAATGCCATTTCATGAGTGTACATAGCAGAAATAAGCCTCCTGTTTAGTTCCAATGGCTTACTGACTCATTACAAGTAAATAATAATTACAGAGAGAGGTAAATGTTAATTTAAAGAAGCTGAAAAAAAGGCCTTACATTTTTCTCATTTCCTGGCCTGTATTCTTAAATTATATGCTACTTATGGTTTCTGGTTGTCACGATGCTAAGCTTTCTGTGGTCTCATACCAATGAGAGTCATGAATACAACCAGCAGATGATTTTGTTTCTAAATTATATTTGTAATTGACCAAAAATAATCTTTCATTCTTTCCAAAACATATCTTACATTCACTACCTTCTACACTGCTTTGCTTTTAAAATGGTCTAGATTCACAGCCACTGCTCAGGGACCTCTTGAAACACAGAATTTTCTATCCTTAGAAAAGTCCCATGTATATACCTTATGATTGTGTAGCTCAGACCCCATCTGTTCTGTGAAAGTGGGAGGGATAAGGCATTCATTTCCTTCTATCTCCCTTTTTTCCCACTCTGGTTCAGCTCATGTCAACCAGAGAGCTAATTGAGAGCTGTCATCTAGTGCAACCCCTGCTGACACTGAACGGAAGTCTTCAAAAATAATTAGCAAAAGATTGGAAGTGACACAGAGAGAGGAGAAACATGTTAACTTTGAGATTTATTTATAGTGTTTGGTGTGAAAATACAGTTCCTATGGAGAAAGAAGATTGCCTGAGTATTATGACGTCTTGGTTCCCTCTATTTTGGTGCTTTGCCCCGAATATGATGTCCAAAGTGAGTCAGTTCCCTGAAGGCAGAGCAATATCGCTCACAAGGAAAACCACAAAGCAATAATCATTGCAAACAGACATTAATAATGTTAAAGTTAAATAACAACAAAAAGTGTAGATAAAAAGAAAAAAAAAAAAGTAACAATGAACTATGAATATACTATGATTCATACTATGAATAGAGGTTGCTGCATGTTCTCATATAAGCTAGATATGTCAGCATCCAAATAGAAGGACTCAAGTGCAGTACAAGAACTACTCTAGAAACATTTTATTTCCCAAGAGAAATAAAGAAAATGTACTTTTTCAACAAACATTGTTGAATAAGCAATCAGTTGGGATACTGGAAAGAAAAAGAGAAGAAAAAAAAAAAAGAAAAAAAAAAAAAAGCTAACCCATTAACCCATGCAACTAATAGTTCTTAAAAAATGCAGTAATTTGTGATTAACAACAGGGATCAAAGATACAGAAGCACAGCTGTGAATATTTTTTGTTTTCATGCTAGTGAATGTTTTGGTCAAGTGGGAAGTTAGAAAATATGTCAGAATGTGAGTCACAGCAGACAAGTAATGCGTGCGCACACACACACACAAAGTGAGGCAAGAAGTTAATGTTCCAAATCAGAAGGCAAAGGAGCAAAGACATTGGAAGGGAAGATGTGGGGATATGGGGATATGGTGGTAAAATCCTGACAAGGGAACAAGGTTAGATACAACTTCATCTCCTTCTCCATGCCCTATCAGTAGTGCAATAAATTTATTAGTTTCTACACCGCTAGTGGCAAATCTGACCCTGAAATAGAGTATTCTATATACCAACTTACTAACCTTAACTGCAACAAGAGATATCATTATGCCAAAACTTAAATCAAAGTAATCATCTTGGAATATATCAAGGAAACAAGTAGCAGCTCAGAGAATGTGGCTGTTAATGTATGATATTAATGCAGTGCAAAATGGAAAAAAAACTGTTTTGGAAAGCTCAGGGAAGCACCAGATGCAAAGACAAAGCAGCACACTAATAGTAAATGGCATGCCAAATCGACAGCGGGACATCAGTGAATGCAACAGACTACAGAGACATCCCCAGCACTGTGGAAAAGAAGAAAACAAAACTGAAAACCAGACAAATTTAAATTATATAGACAAAACACCATTAGGACAGTTAAAAGTCAAGGGAAACTATCTAAACTATCTATGCTTAAAATTCAGAAGTGACATTGCCTTAGCTAAACTACCACTGAATACATGAACTTAGTGACACTGGATATGGGACAAGAGAATTTCTACAGATTGCTGCAAGACCTAAATTAAGAGAGAGGAGGAAAAAAAAAAAAAAAAAGCCAAATACTCACAGCAAGACTTTGACAGCATGTCACAAATTCTTGCAATGAACTCACTATAAAAGACAAAATATATTGAAGGGCTGAGGGCTGGGATATTTTCAGATGTGTTATACTAGACAGAGCACTCAGAGGACTGCAGTCCTTGCCTTAGAAAGCAGGAGGTGTCTGGTGGCTTTTGGCAGACTGGGAGCTCTGTCAGGTTGGCTGCTTGGTTTCTTATGGTCTCAGGAGCCTCCCCTTGGTGCTTCAGGCACCTGGTTCTTAATAATGTTATGTATGAAATAAAAGGAAAGAAAGGAATCAGAGAAGTCAAAAGACATTCCTGAAGTCAGAGAGAATTTGTCAGAGAAGTTGGCTAAATGACACAGTAACTATTCAGAAACATGGATCTAGATTGTCTAAATGAGGTAGTGATTAATACTACTAAATACCAAGAAATGGAAGGAAGAATGAACTCCGGCACTTCAGTGCAGAAAGACTGACGTGTTATATGGTATAAGAAATCCAATTATCTTACTACATGTTGAACAATACAGAGTAAATACTGATGCTCAGGGCAGGGGGTGGGGTGGGGAAATGTGAGAGAAAACTATCAATCAGTAAGACCAACAAATAAATTTGTATTTATATTACTAATCAGTGAATGTCCTGCTGGCTTTAGGAAATATTCAGGCAAAGACAAAACAAAACCATGGCAGATAAGGACTACAACCTCACTCGTCTTTTAGAAGAAAACAGAGTATTAAATCTAAAATCTAAAGATATAAATGCATTTAATTGCAGTATCACATTTGGGACACTTTTTAATCTTTTGCTGTAATATAAATATGAAAATAACAGTGAACACAAGACAATAGATATGTGTGCCTAAAACTGTGAAATAGATTCAGTGATAATACTTCTTATTAGATGCATGCAAAGGCTTTGAGGCATGTACCAGACAAATAAGAGCTGTAGCTACCTTGCTTTTGAGCCAGATTCTGTAAATCTAGCTGCTGGTCACCGGCTCCCCTGTCCTATGCTATGATGTGAATAAATAGCCAAATTTCCAGTGTAATGCCAATGAGTCAATGCTTGTGGCTTTGTTTTAATGAAAGGAACAGCTGGTAGCTTTCGTTTCAAGGTCCCTATGGCAAGCTGAACAGAAATACATACAAATGGAAAAGAACATCAGGCAACTGTGTTTGTGTGTATGAAATTCACACATGCATTCAAGGATAAGAAACAGAAAACAAGAAAAAAATGTCAAAAAGCATTTTAAAGTATACTCTCAAGCATCTTTAAAACATGTTATTGAAAGAAGGATGCAGTGTGTAAGGTCACTGATTTCCTTCATGAAGCAGCCCTACAGTAGAAAAATAGAGCTTTTGAATAGGTAGAACCTCAAGCAAATTAGAATAGAGAACTATGGGGAAAAAATATCTAAATAACACTGTACCAGTTCCAAAACGAGGACATAAAACAACAACAACCACCATAACAAAAAGTAATAATAACAAACAAACAAACAAACAACAACAATAAAAAACAGCTATCTTAAAGTACTAGCTCCTATTCTCTCAGAGGAGCTGGACAACAAGGGAGAAGGCTCACTTTATTTCTGCTGTTTGATAGAAGTGTATATAAAACAGCCAGTTCAAGAATACCTTGAATCACTTCTGAAATTGAGACCTTTTTTCAGAAAACTAGTGACATCTACAGCAGGTACACGATGACTAGGGAGGTATGGAGGACAGACACTGTTTTCACACCAGATTTCCCATTTCACATTTGAGCTCCCTTAGGAAAATAATAATAATAATAATAATAAAATAAGATAAAAAAAATTGTAGGAAAAAATCTCATTTCAGAAATTTAACTTTGCATTGTGGCAGGACTACCTAATTTAATTAAATTTAAAGATTTTAATGGAGTCATTTCAAATAAAAACTTGAAATAAAGTATCTTTCTCTCTCTTTCTACATATATACATATCCTCCATTCTGATAGTAAACATTTTTTTTTCATTTTCTTTTCACTAGAAACGTCTGAGGAATTCTACGTGTTTATAAATGTCCATAATTTCAGTGGAAAATTGCTATCAAATGCATTCCCATTGAAATTACTCTAACAAGCTCATGTACGTGAATCCAAAAAGCTGATAAATAATTGTTGTGTACAGCAGAAACAACCTCTTTATTACAGAATGCTGTTTAGATTTCTGGGAACCAGGCAAGCTCCCAGACACTACCACAATGATTGTTTTAGACCCAGCAATGACACATTCTAGGCATATAGTGCCAAACTGCATAGTTTTTATTTGCAGGTTTTAATTGGGGTAAGTCTGCGCAGCTTGCCTAACAGAGGAACTCCAGCCACATCACAGTAAATGAAAGACAGTCTAATGGCCACACTCACCAACAGCTGAACATATTAAACCAAAATAAAATAAATCCAAGAAAATACATCTCTGATGAAACAGCACTCTCAGTGAGGGTCTTAACAACACTTCTGTATAATGGTGGATGCTAAATTGTGCATCTACCTTAGTGTTATCAGACATTACCTCATTACATCTAGGTATAACAAAAACGGATGCTCAAAAGTCAAAGCCTACCCTAATTAGTATATATAAAATCTGCCAACAGTTCCAGGTTTGTTTTTTTTGATTGTTTGTTTGTTTTGTTTTTAAGAAAAGTAATGTATTTGGAAGGATGTAGTACATTAAAGAGATAATAGTTACATAGTCATTCATATATCATGGCAGAGGATGGATATATATTTTATAAAAATGTGGATGTATCATTCCATTACCTACAGAATACAGACATACAGACAGGGAAGACATATAATAAATATAGACAGGGAAGAATTATGCATTTCTCTGAGCCTCAGATGCCAGCTGCACAGCAACACTAGCCCATCCCCAGCAAATAGCAGAGACTCTCCAGCACAGCATCACCCAAAACCCAAGAGGTTTTTAATCCCTTCAGAATGCCAGATTGAGAATTATGCCTGAATAACTTTGTGCAGAGAAGAAAAGAACAAAACAATTTATGAGCTAGTCATGAGTTAATTGCTGCTGAAGAGGGGGGAGGTTGGGGGTTAAAACAGTTTCTGCAGGTTTATTTTTAAAGTGGTACAGCTTCTGGGTATAAACTACATACATAAACAGTTTATAAAACTCATGATGATATCATTCATGTTAAAGTAGACCTGCTGCAAACTGTACAAGATCTGTTTTGCATCATGGCAATAAAATGTTTCAAAGTAAGCTTTAGGACAGTGTGATCTGTATGTTATCTAACATCAGACAAACTAACTGTAAACAGAGCAATAGGAAGAAGTTTGCTTGGAGAACATTTTCTGATGTGCAAGGTGAATCAATTCTTGCATGTCTGGATGAGCAGGGATTTGTGAAAGAGAGGGAAGAGGAGTTTCCTCCTATGAACTTCTCAGCTTTCACCTCGGGCACTGAGAAGCATTACAGGATTGACAGGTTGTAGCATATGTTTCTTCTGACAGCAAATATGAGTCACATTCTGCTCATGATACTCAGAAACAACACAAGGTAACTTACTGGGATGAGGAGAAGGGTTTCTAAAGAATACTTTGGTGACCTTGATCCTACTAGAATAACAATAAATTCAGGGTGAGCAAAGAGTACATTTACAGTGATAGGTATGCAGACAGGTCAAAGCATCTTTTACAAGGTTCTAGCTCCATTCAATTCCAGTTTATTCAGGAAGTTTCACTTCCAGAGAGGAATTTGGGTCTACCTGCACACATCTCTATGGACATATTCCAAAGGGACAGTGACTATACACGGGCTGCAGAATTAAAATTATTTTTTTCTTTACCTCCTCCTATACAATAGCATTAGTAATAAACCCAGGGAAATTTTCACTATACATTAATTTCTTTCAACAGAGCATTATGGACAAGCTACTTCAGCCTCTGCCTCTTACCATCTCTCATGTGTTCCTGAGCCATTCAGAAGATTCAGACTAGCTCTGAGGATCTGTGCGTCCTACCTCACAGTACTCTGAACATCAGCACAGCTCTCCTACACAAGAGTGCTGTAAAATACAGCACTGTGCTCAGTGTAAGAGCAAGCACAAGTAACTTGTGGACATGAGGAAAGGGGAAGTACTACTAAACTATGTATTTTACTAGATGGAAGCCTCAAGCATCACCTGTCTATTTCCTTTTTCTTTAAAAGTGAAAGATCGTCTCACTTGAATTGGGAAGTTCTGAAAAACATAAGTTGCACGATTACCAATAGCTTTGTGTTGTGTGTTAATCCAGTTACTCTGAAAAGCGTTCTGCAACCAAAAGGTAATATCTCATTTTATTTCATGTTTGTCTGGCAAGAAGTCATGATAGATTTTATTTTAATGCATCAATGAAGTGCCAACACTGTTTCAGATCAAAGGGAATGCTTACTTGTAATCACAGAGTTAATACTATTTTATTCCTGTGTTCACACAGACTAAAAATTCATTAATGTATAAGGTAAGAGTACCAAAGAGTTTAAAAGTTTTTTTCTGTGAGTGCATGTATGCCTATAATACTTCTGTAATTACTGTGTTAAGCCCAGTAAATTTCTAAACATGCTATCATCCTACTTTCTTCCCAGGCCCACCCAGATAAAATTTGCTGCCTCACAGATCAAAACAAGATATTACAGAGTTTAAACTAAACTAAATCATGTTTGTCTACTATAAGGAAGAAAGGATGTTGTTAAGAGAAGATGGTGGGAAAGAATATTTTATTTCTCTGTGCTATCAGATATTACCTACTGCTGCAGTCAGATTATTGAACTATGTATACTAGTGATTTGCTCTGTCTCAAAACTTGTTGAAATTCAGTGTTCATTTTGTAAAAGTTGTGGGTTTATTTGAAGTGTTAGATTTTCATGTATCTCCTGACAAGGATCAATAGTTACAATCCGTCCTTCTACATTAAAGAACCAAAGCAAATAGGCTGTGCTTCACAGCTCAGGATGCGATGTGGCACAGTAATAAAACCTGCCATATTGACAGAAGTACAATGTAAAGCAAAATATGATATAAAATATTACACTGAAGATCTGGAACAACTCCTGTGGGTCTCTAAAAGGGTACATGGTTCTAACACAGAAAAAGCAAGCAATAGTGTAAGAAGAAAAAAAAAAAAAAAGTGAATAAATGAAAAAGATGTTAAAGCTCAAGTCACGGTATAATATCTTTTCTATTAGCTTTACTTTTTCTTCTATAAAAGCAAAAATACAGATGTCTACACTACATTCTTCTGTGTATTTAAAAACAATGAAGTGCTCTTTTGCAAGACATATGTGACTATAGCAGCTTTTTCCCTTGTTGCATGTCTAGACCTAAAATGCATATCAGTCACATTTCTCTAACTCCTTTTTACATAAATTTATCCTTTTAAGGTGAGGAGGAAGACAAAATAATGGCATAAATCTCAGATCTTAGTGAAAAATGACATACTGGCTCCAGGAAATCTTGCTTTGTGACGTGACAGCCAGGTAACCAACTACCCTAAGGTCACTGCATTTGGTCTCCTAAGAAGCAAAATTATCCATAACTCCTCTGAACAGTGAATAACAATGTTTTTTTAATTTATTTTTTTAATTGATCTAAGCTTAGAAAAATATTCTACCAACAGACAAAGCACTAAGCTTTATTTCAAACACATGGGCAGAATACTCATTCCAAACTGATGATCAAGAAATCAAAATAGTGTATTTGGTGGTGAAGACTTACAGGGATCAGCTGTCCATGCACACTGGATTAGGCACACAGGTGTATTTTTACCTAGCATTAAGCCAAGATTATTTGAAAGACCTTCATCCAGACTGCTTCTCTGATTTACAGGATTTGAACATGATTCTCATGCTTCCCCAAAGAGCAGTCTCCAGCCAGGCAGTGAACCAAATAAAGTAAAATTCCTTTAGTTTGAGAAAAAAAAAAAAAAAATGATATTGAATGGCCCAATTATCTCTATCAAATGGCTAACATAGCTCTATATCATTAGGATTTGTAATGTGCTTAATCTCATGCTGCTTGGTAGTTAGACCATCCATCTGAGAGATGAGTGAAGTGGACTTATTCTCCATGCAAATGAGAGATCCAAAGGTCTCCCTGGGAGAGTTTTTAATTATTTTTGTTTTGTTTTGTTTTGTTTTGTTTGGGGGGTGGAGGGGGCAGGGAACAACCACCTATACTTTGTGCATGCATGGGCAGCTTCAAGGGTCTTGTGCCTCATGGACGTGTTCAGGACCTTGGAATTTGGTCTTTAAGCCTCACCTGTCTTAGTCACACCTCTTTCTTTTTGTTTCCTGATGGACTTAACTCATCTATGTCTTTAATGTTTATAAAGGTCAGATTACATATTTACATGCTCTTCACATCACTGGTGGTCATGACTGAAATGTAAAGCTGTAGATATGAGTGAAGGGGTAGAGGTGACAAGAAGGGACCCAAGAATTCTCAAAACCCAGACACTGACCTTAACTACAAATATATACATACACTGCTCTCTGATTGGAAAACAGTTATTTTTAAAACTTTGAGAATACCTTGCTTCAGAGTTACAGTATAAGTCCTTTGGAGAAACCTATGGAAAGACTGTTCCTTGACATTTTCCTTCACTTTGAGTACTCCTGATTCTGGAGCTGTTATATATATATCAGGTACATCAGAGTACATTAAACAGCATTTCTTATAAGCCACTAACTATTTAACTGGCTGAACCTGAACTAATTCTGAATAGAGCGAGTGTGTGGTCTTTGCTTATATGTCATTACTGACCTCCAGTGAGTTGACTGCAGTTAGCTTAAGCATTTTCTTGTTCCATCTGCAGGTTTCTGCATATCCCATTACAAAGTGCATGTGAACTGCCTAGTTAGCTGGATCAGATTCAGCTGAGGTGAAAAGGGTCAATGCTCTCTGAACAAGAATAACTCAGGAAACAACACAATGGATTTCCCCAATGTGCTGAACAAGATTTCTATGGCCTAAGCTGGTATCTCATAGGTTTACTGGGTTCTCATCCATTCAATGAGTTACTTCTATATTGCTCTGTATAAGTGATATGAACTGTCAATGTCCCCTTTAAACATGGACAATCGCCCATTAACTTTTAGGCTGAGAGAGCTACCTCCACATACAGCCATTAAGTGGGAGTGTCTTCCTCTTCTTCCTTACCTGGACCAGAATAAAGTTAGTGACCAGGAAGAAATCAGCTCAGCGTTCTATCTTAAATATTCAGAGACTCTTGTTATTTTTTTTTTTTTTCAATATTTGATAGGCCAGATCTTTTTCCTGTTCTACATTGAAAAGCATGCCTACATCACAAATACACTTTAGATCTGGTCAGTTCATTAGCCTTGCTAACAACAGAAGAATCCTCTTCTTAAATTCACTGTGAACCTAATTTTTTTTTTCTGTCTTGCATTTGTTCAAAGCCTTATGGAATAGTCATGGTGTGTTTTAAGCAAGATCAGTAACAAGCAAGCCAAGTCTGTTTTTAAATGAATTTGACCATAGTCTCTACTATATTCAAATGATCATCCTCACTCAGTGTTTCTCTTTTGCAAAGTGATAAACAAATAGATTTAACAGATTTGATACAAGGGAAATTTTTCTATCTCCCTGTGGATCAGCCACACTTCCAGGAAGGATTTAATTTAAGCTGTACACTAAATCAGAGTTAATAGGAGAGTGCTACCTTCCTGGAAATGTCATCTTGCAGAGGGATACTTCCAGGAATGCTATTGCAAAAACATGGCTACAACTCATCTGTTCAGTAAAGCGGCAGGTCTAGATTCAGCCTCTTCTCTAATCAAGGGAAAACTCTCAGCACGGAAGTCTTGCTGTGCATCCGGCACCTAAGGCATGGAGTTTTGCCAGTTTCCAGTGCTCCAGCTGGTCCTGCTCCATTCTCCAGCCCTACCAAGAAATCCTTATCCTGTCACCCCAGAAAACCAAACCTCTGCTTCTAGGGCTTGTGAAAGATGTGTGGGAAGGAAAGGAAAAGCTTTTATCTATGCCCCCTTTGTAAGTGCAGCAAAGCCAGAGATATGTTCCCAAGAGGTGGGAAAAGGCTGTGTGCTCTGGGACTGAGCCACTTTACATGAAATCCAGCGCTAGTGGAGAAGATGGGACTTGAAGTTGCTCATGGCAAATCTAGTGTGACTTGATATAAACTTCAGACATTTCTGTCATATGCTAATTTTATCCTTTAGTGTATTTTGCATCTCAAGAGGAAAAAGCCCATGGAAGAACCTACCTTATCCACACTGATTATGCAACAATCAGTGATTAAGGGAAATTTTACTATGAAGCATTCTTTAATGAAAAAGTGTAAAATGTATTAATAGTTAACAGTAAACATCCCTGTACTGTTTAAAAATATACAGTTGTGTATTTGGTCAGGTCATCATACATCAAAATCTTTGATTGGATGACCTAACAAATTCTTTTGGTAGCTGCCTGTGTACAGTTGGTCAAGCTGCAGAATGTGCTGTAACAAGCCCCATGCTACCTCTTTCTGTTTTGCTTAACAATGTTTCCTATCTATATCACCATGTATGGAAAGTAAAGATGCAGGGAGAAATTATACATATGTTGCATATGTGACATCAAAACTCACAACAGTATCATCACAACTTGGCAATTTGCGTGTCTGTAGAAAGAAGTGCAAATGAGTTTTGTCTGAACAGCAGAAACATCCATCAAAGCAACACCAACAATTTTCACACTTCAATAATTAACATTAATGAGAAAGTCACTCTGGAGTGACTCCCCTATGAGGTAATCAGCTTGGACCAGGCTGAAACAATTTGGAACACCAAGATATTCCCCCACTCCTCTGATCATGAATTTATCTGCTCCTTCCCCAGCTGAAATAAATTAACAACTAAACCATGCAGAGTCTATGTAGGTCACACACTTGATGTACTACCTACTTCAGCCTCCTGAAAGAATTCATTTGTTAATACTTAGCAGCTGTGACAGTCCCCCTGCACTGGAGTCATCTGTCCAGAGTGTAACGTAACAAAGCTGGCTGCTTCTTTCCAGCAAGAGCCCTTTTCAAAAAATCAGATGAACAGGTGTTCTTCACATCCCCAAGATCTGGCTCTGTGCTCCGAGACGCCATTTCGTAGTCCAGCTGCACTGTTTGCTTCAGATACACCGGGACACAACAAAATGCACTGTCATTATCATTTCTCTGACAGAGTGTGGGTGTAAATAATGTGCCCACATTAGTGAAGCTCTGGGGATCTCCATGGAAACATTTAATCATTGACATTTAAGCTCCTGGTGTCGATAAGGGAAGCAGCTGACTCCTGACCTATTACTAATGGTTTATCAAGGTAGGAAGCAAGACTTTTTTTTTTGTCTTGACCTGACTAGAAATGATATAGTGACAACACATGCTATTGTATCTTTCTTCTCTTCCCTCTTTCTCCTCCTGAGCTTAGGTTGCAGTTAGATATATATGTGTGTGTGTGTATATATATATATATATATAAATGTATTTATTTTCCTTTTTTCAGTTATGTCATATTGGGACAATGTGGGATAGATCTGACTGAGGAAATGCTAACCTCCCAAACCACAAAGTAATACATATAACTTTTTTTTTTTTTTTAATTTTTAATACATAAATCCAGGAAGGTCCTTGGATTTTGATGGGAAAATGGCAGAGACCCCTGCAGGAAGTCACACAGGTGTCAGAGCAGTTCTTGTAGCATCCCTAGCATGCACATGCACACCCACACCCACTGATCCACATGAATAGTTTCATTGGAGCCTCTAACGAACCCAGCCTCTATATGTCCTGTGTAAGAGAGGAATTGACTTTTAATGGGCACCGCTGTGCTTGTTGCAGGCCGTGTTTGGATTGCCATTGCCTCATCCCCGGCAAATCCACTCTGTATCAGAAACTGATGTGCCAGAAATTCAGGCTGGTCTAAACTTTTCACCAGTCAGGAGCTCCTCCAGATTCTTTACTCTCAGCTGCCAGACCACTTCCAGTACATGAGCCAGCGTCCTGGTCTGCAGCAACTCCTTGTTAAGTCTTCCCTCGCAGAGCAGCCTCGACCCACCACCAACCAGAGACCTCCCCTCTGATTTTGAAGTGACAGCCAAGCCTTAAAACAAACACTTCTGTAGGCTGGTTTTGTTTTGAACTGACAAAAGTCTCTAGTAGTGCTATGTCAGTCTGAAACCCAGTCTTCCTCTGCCACCCAGTTTCCACTGAGATGGTGGCACCCTGATGGCAAACGTATATGATCAGCTGCACTCCAGCTGTTAATTAGTCACAGTTTTGGTCCCAGACTTAGGGCTGATTTTGCGCTGGCTCTGACTTTGGGTTGTGCTTCATTACAGAATGTGATTTGGCTTAAAGGAAAACTCTTAAGTATCTGGCTTGTCCTGTGGGGGAAAAAAAAAAAAAAAAAAAAAAAAAAAAAAAAAAAAAAAAAAAAAACTCATCATTCTGTTACTGTCTTTATTCCAGAATAATTCACAGGATTCATTCTTGCTAGGGTAACCATATATAGCTCTTCTTACATCTAACTTAAATGATTGGATGCAGAAAAGATAGAAAGTCTTACGCTACTACGTCGTACAAATTAAACACTTATGACTGTTTGGCCCATGTACAATTAGCAGATTAACTCTATGTCATTCCTTGTAAAATGAAACGTAACATTTTGGTTGCAAACCCCACTATTACTTGTGCCATCTTTGCTATTTTTATGGCACCTATTCATGCATGTGTAGAATTTGGTGATTCTTCTGTTTTTAAACTTACTCTCTATTCATTACCCTAACTCATTATAGTCCTAGGGTCTAGTTAAGTCTGACTAGAGCACAGTGTCAGTTTAAGTCCATATGAGGACCATGGACTGGGTCAGATGATAAGGTGCTTTCCTGCCTCTGCTGTAGCCCTGCCACCTAATCTTGTAACTTTTTGTCTTGTGACTGTGAAAGCAGTGTCTCGGTATTTTTGCTATAGAATAGATATAACACATCAAAATAACTGGGATTTTTATGTAGAAAATAGTTAGAGGGCTAGCTATTACACAATCAGAAATAAACCTCTTTGCTTCCTACCTCTGGACACTGACAGTGCAAAGAACTGTAGCACCAAATTCCATGGATACTGCAATCAATAGAAAGAAGTCTGCCAGAAAATGGAAGGTTTGGGCCTCTTCTAGCATATATCCATTAAAAGATCTTAATGCATACTACCTATGGGTGGTATTCCTTTTACTACATGCTTTTAGAATTCATAACCCAAGCAAGTATTTTAAATAAAATTTTGCTCATTATCATAACACTGGAGTTTTTAAATGCTTAGAACAGGCTGCCTTATCCACATAAGAGGTGTATAAACACCATCAAAGAAGGGGCCCTTCTGGCTGTCAAAAGATGAAAACATAACATCATGCTCATTAGCAGAATTTGACTATTTCAAGTAGGATATGCATACATTTTAACGTTGAAGGTCCTGGCTTCAAATGCAGCTGGAAATGCAATCAGTGTCACTCACATGCCATTTGCCTCAGATTTTACACCTTGTAGATCTAAGACTTGCTTTCTGATCTTATGCAATAGGTTTCATTCAAAAGTACTAGGGTTTTATTTGAAAGCCACGTGTATTTTCTGAGTTTTCTGTTCTCTCATATTACTGAGACTGACTTTGGATTTTTAGTTCATTAAGAGTGTGCCCCTGGACTGGGACTTTGTTAATTGATTTCTCCTTAATTGCTACCCCTTAGTTATTCCTCAAGAGTTTGGAGGCATAATCTGGTGTAGTGAAACATTGTTTCTTGCATGTGTCAGAGGTAAATGTATTTACTATCTAGCATTTTTGTACTCTCTTTATCTTCAATGATACCCGTTATGTGGGAGAGGTGTTAGGGTAGAAAGAGAAAACCTCAGTATCCTGGCACCTTAAGTGCTGAACTGTGCATTAGGAATGGAGAGGGCTCTGCTCATGCTTCCAGCTGTTATTAATCCTGACATGTTCAGAGATTTTTGGCACACACTGTTTTAACCTCCTGCAGTTTAAATACATTTAACATTCTCTCTCCCTCTTCCCCATAATGACTGTAATGTGTGATTTTGTTTTATCTCAGTAATCATATCCTTCTCCCTCTGAGAACCAGCTCAGCACAGCACCCCAGATACAGGCGTAGGAAGAACAGGCTTATCTGTTTGTACAGAATGTGCCATTGCTTGTTACCATAGAGCTAATGCTACTTAACAACATTTAAATAATAATTTATATTGTAAAATATAACTTACTCTGTTGTGACCTGAGAAGACTAACTGCCATTGATTATTTGTAATATTGTCCTTGGATTTTTAAAAACAGGTATGGGGGGGGGGGGGGAGGGAAGAGGGGAAGAGAGAGAGAAAAAGAAATAAATATTTTCAACATTTTCATAATAAGAAACATTGGTTGCTGAGCTTGTCAGTATGTGCCCAGGCTCATGAGGATTTCAAAAACATTCATTATCAAACAGACAGTGTTTTTTCCAACCTACATCCTTCCCCATAGAGCTCTAACTGCCAAATTACTTTTGTATGTTAGCTAGGCTAACTCAATCCTAAACTCCTTTCACGTTCTCTTTCATTATGGGACTGCACAAAACCTAGGGTGAGGTACATGTCAGAAAAATATTCCCTAAAAGGGCATACATGCTTTGGAGGGACATACTCAAGGAAAGCCTAGAAATGCTGCTCACAGGGCTATAAAATGCATAAGATTGTGATCTCAGACCAGCAAATTTACCTCTGTTAATTGCAGTGGAGCAATGACTAAATTAGTTAGGATTGCCAGGTCTGTAGCATTGGGAAAGGCTCCACATAACAGCAACTGCAGTCAATGATATTTTGCTACACTTCAGAAGACTGTGGCAATGTCACTATAGAATTTTGTTTGTGATAGGAGTCGCCCAAAGGGAGAATGATGAATATCAGGAAATCAAAATGAAGAAGGAAATAAGTTCAAAGTCACTGATGCAATAAATGCTATAAAATAAATTGACTTCTTTCCCTTCCTAGAAAATACAGAGGGTAGACCTGCCTTAAGAAAATCATTAGGTGTTATAAAGAGTAATAATTCTGGGGAACAATCCCAATTTCTAGAAATGAGAATATCTGTATAGCATTTAGGAATTCACCAATATGACACCATTTAAAATGTGTTTAATAGGACAAAGAGTTATGGTTCCAAACTTTAAAAAAAAAAAAAAAAAAAAAAAAAAAATGGATTCAGATTAGATATTGAGAAGAAATGTTTACTGTGAGAATAGTGGAGTAGTGAGGCACTGGAACAGGCTGCCCAGAGAAGCTGTGGATGCCCCATCCCTGGAGGTGTTCAAGGCCAGGTTGGATGGGGCTTTGGGCAACCTGGTCTGGTGGGAGGTGTCCCTGTCCATGTCAGGACAGTTGGAATTAGATGATCTTTAAAGTCCCTTACAACCCAAACCATTCTGTGATTCTATGTGTTTAATAAGTTTGATACCATGGCATATCTACTATTGGATACAACTCACACACTGCCATATTACATCCAGAGGGGTGAGTGCTGCAGGAATTGGGTACAGGCAGTGGGGAGAGTGATAGAAGAGCACCTTTAGGTCAGTACACAGGCATCAGTAGGAAAAAATGAAATAAAGGCTTATCTTTCAAGTCCCACTTTTTCTGATGCTGCAAATAGGAAACCTTTCAGTTCACGCAGGGTCCACAAGCCAAAATCCACCTTCTCAAGATAGTTGTGTAGACCCTTGTTTTTAAAAGGGGGGAAGTACTTCTGTTCTTCATTTAGGAGGAACCACTCTTTCTCTCTCTACTCCAGCTTCCCACCACCTACTAATAATTATCAGAGTGCTAGAAATTGGAAGCTGAAGATTCATTTCCCTTTTGAGTAAATGAGGCTTCAATTCCTTTTCAGTGTTTTGGATGAATTCAAAGGTGGATGGACAGTCAAATAGGAAATAAATCACTAAATATGTCTAAATATTGGGTTTAAGAGGAGAGGAGTTCTGTAGGATTGGAATTTGACCCTTAGCCCCTTGGGCCTGTAAAGTGCCCTACTTAGGCATATAGTGTTTCCCTGACATAAACCTGGTGTAACACAGTAGTGCATTAGGCCTTTGGTATTTTGATATTTACCAGGTGTGCTTGAATAAAGGCCAATTTAACTTTAGCAGTAAACCAGTTCTACTTGCCCAATTTCACTTTTCTGAACATCGGTTACTGATCATTATGTTCAGCTAGTATTACATTTAACTATGCAAAGACTTGCGAACACTTAAGTTCCATTAACTTCAATAGCGTTAGCTGGAGTGAACAAAAGTTAAGGGAGTAGGTAGGTCTTTGGATGATCAGGCTTACTTTACATTGAACAGTAAAATCTACATATAAAAGTTACCATATCAGACTTGCAACTGCTGTAATTCTGGTGGCATTCTATAGGGAAGAACACGGATATTCATGGAAGGTAGGGTCATGCTTGAATACACTATTAACATCTGGCATTTAGAATAAAATTAGAGAAAGAAAAAACATCATTTACCATCAGTGAACTTTGTCAAGTTTTTTATTACTTTAGATGGAGCTTTGGCAGTTGTTACTGTAAGGACATTTCTATATATAATGTGTAAATACCAAGTAGATATCAGGAAAAATAAAAATAAAAATAATTTAAAAAAGACATTTGTATTAAATAACCTCCTAGGGATTAAAGAATTGTTTCCAAAATCATGGTTCCTCAAGTATATCAGTAATGTTTTTCTGTGACTGTTTTTATAAAACATAGTTATGGGGGTTTTGTCAAAAAATTAGAAATAAATGTCATTAAAAACTTGAAAATCTGAATTATGCCAGTAGTATGAGAACTACACTAAATGGTTCAATATAGTATATAGAAAACATGTAAAAGACAATACTCATTCTGTATGGTTATTGACACAATCTGAGTAGTGTAATATAATACACTTCTTAATACAATCCATTCCAGACAGAAGGTAGCTAGAAATTTTGCCAATTCTCAATATAATGTTTGCTCTATGTAAAACTAAACTCAACCCTAAAGAAACTGGAGTAATTTTCTGGGCTGTGTTTAATAGTGGTATAAGTTATTTTTGTTGACAGAGTGCCCAGAATCTGCTATTAAAATCAATTTTAACAGGTGCTGTAAAAAGTTAATTTCAAGTAACGTTCAGAATACCTTATCAACAGAGTTGACCTGACAGCCAAACATGAACATTGCTAAGAATGATGCAATTAGTTACACCGACAAAATCATGGCTGAAAATAGAGGAATAACTTCATAAACTGGTTAAAATAACTCTATGTGCGTTCTGTATTGCACATGCATTTTAAAGTATTTTTATTCATTTTCCCAAATAAATGATGTGGCTTTCCACACCTCTGTGAAGACGCTTCCATCTGTGGTAGTATCTGATATTGATGTTGTCCTCAGACAACATAGCGCAGGATATCTGTGCAACTATGAGCAGAACTATTCTATTAGAAAGTTATCCTTTTTGTTGTGGATGGAATAGCTAAAGCTACCATGTGATTCACTTCACCTTTTTTTGCCTAGACCTTTCAACCTGTCAACTAATTCATCTTGTTTCTGCAGAAATATTAGTTCTAGAGAAAGACAGCTCTTTACAGAGGTTGGCATCAGAGCCTGAGATGAACTTCAGATAAAGTACAGTAACAAGTAGGTATTGTGTACATTTTTGGCATTGTGATTTGTCCCTTTTTCTTTCTGGGATGGAATCTTTTTCAGTTTCTGTCTAGCATTTATGAATTTTGGTATACTGTGTTTATTTGTGTCTTTTGACATTTTAATGAGTTCAAGAAACTAGATTGTGAATTAGATGTTTTTTCTTTCATTTTATCAGACCAGAAAAGGAGTGTTATGGTTCCTTGTATATCTGTGCTGTGATTTCCCTTAATGGTTTCTGTTTATTTTTTTTTTGTGGATATTTTAAGATGCAGGTTCTTTTGTTCTGGTCCTGTGTGACAGCTGCTGTGAAAGCTGCTTGCAGTGGGTCATGAATCTTTCCATCTAATCCTACTGGTGGTGTATTTTCTTTGAATTACCACAAAAATTATTGCCTTGTAATTCTGCTTTTTAAGGCTGCAATGATATGAAAGCTCTCTGTTCCTACTTTAATGTATATATATATGGATGCTATATAGTTGCTATTTCATGAGGCACATTTATCTAAATGCAAATCAAGTATTGTCCACAATGGCTTTCTTGTGTTTTCCTCATGGACACATAGTTCAAAGGTAAATGCTGATCTTTGTTAAGTGCATCTGAATGAAAATTACCTTTGAGAAGATAATTTGCAAAGAGAGGAGCACACATCCCAAAAGTGGTGCTGTGAAAAGAGCGTATTTAAATTAGAAAACAGTTGGTGGACTGTTGCTAGGTTGAGAATACACAGTCCAAGAATATGCCTTGCAATCCCAACTCAGTGATCACACCTGGACTATGGAAAAATTCCAAAAATATACATGGTTCCTGTTCAGAGATGCTCCTGTCTAACACCCAATGGGCCAAAGAGGGAGCTCCACTAATATTCAGTATGTAGCAGATAAACTTTGTTTTTGCATTAGATCAATCTTTTTATTAAAAACTGTAATTTTAACAATCAAGCTAACACAGAATTTCTCCTAAATATGGAGAGATATTCTGTTAAATAATTTGAGTATGTTGATTTATTGTATATTCTCTAGATTGCATGAGAAGGCTAGATGTATGCAGTAGTATCGAGGCATAAATTCTTGCTGCAAACATAATGACTTATCAGGCTCTTCTTCCCAAGAGCAATTTAAAATTATGTCTGGTACAATTTACAGCCTGTGGAAAAGAGGTAGCACCAGAAAAATGAATTATTCTTCTGATCGTGCTTTGTTGGTTTTGAATCAGATCAACATTTGAATCAAAGGACCTTTTTGGGTGTTGTAGTAATATCGCTGTAAGAAGTATATTCTGTTTACTATAACATCAAATGAAATAACCTGTCAAAAACCATCCTTAACCGTTCAGTAAGCAGAACTGTAAGATAAAATGCATGCATGGCTTCTGTTGAACATGTATTTCTGAGTCACTAACTGCTTTCATCTCTTTCAGTTTCTTTTAAATTTAAATAGCTTCTAGTCCATATCATAGACCTTATTTGAGGCAGTCTTTATCAGCATTACTTCAATGCTAATGTTTCAGAAATCTTAGGTGCAACTTTCCTGAGACACAGCAGATGAGACTAACAGATATGAACTGTGGGAGGCATCCCAGCTCCATTTTTTGTCAGGTGCAAAAAACCCCTGAAGGGGGGAAATCATAATATAGAACATGAATTCTTGGCCAACTGTTTTACCAGTGTGCAACTTGTGGTCTTAAAATAATTTAAAGCCCACATATCCTGAGTATCCTTCTTGGTCTGGTAACAATTTCGGAAGTTGTTCTAGGGAATGACTGGAGGCAAACCAGAAGCCTGGATGTGTGACTTCTGATTTTCTTCTGGTCTGCCTCCTGACCATTGCACAGACAAAGAAAGCAGATGTATTTGCTGAGACAAGGAGAGTCAGTCTCCCTATAAATAATACCTGGTTCAGGACCTAGTAATGCATCTACATACGTACAAAAGCAAACCATAGTCATTATGGAAAAGTGCTACCATGTCCTGCAGTGGCTATAGTTCCCTGAAAACCAATGGCTTTGTACCCACAGAGAGTTATTGTTGTCATCAGTAACAACCTAAGAGTGAAAATCTCAAGACAAATCATTGTCTGCCAGGAGAGAGTTTCTGTCTACTGCTTGTTAGTGTCAATATTTTCCATTCTCATGCTATACAGGTGGCTGAGAATTTCCTGGGAGAGTTACATGTTCTATATTTTTCTTTCAGCTCCTGCAAAATGCAGACAATATTTGAAACTATCTTTTTATATGTACTAATAGGGAGCGTGCCTTACCACATCTTATCTTTCAGTTCCTCTTTTTTTTTTTTTTTTTTTTTTTTTTTTTTTTTTAATATTTATGTAAACATATTTTTAAGGGAATTTTGAAATTTGCTTGAGGGCAAGCCCATTTCTTTTAAGATATGCTGAGATATGCCTGTTCTACATCCAGGACCTGTTTACCTTAATTTCTTCAGATTTTCAGGCCCCCAAGATTACTGTGCAATATGAAGAGAGAGAATGACTTTTGTATATCTGCCAAATCTAGAGATCTTTATTGTCATTATATTTCAGTTTCCTGTTGTATGCATACATAAAAGTCATAGTCATGAGTGATTGCTATCACAGACATTTTCACTAAGAGGTATGTCTTGGGGTCACCTAGTCTGACCTCTCATTCAAACCAGGGACTACTCCCAACATCAGCAAACCCTTTTGTCCAGTCTCTTCTTGAAAACCTCCAAGAAGGGAGATGCCTCTCCAGGCCCTGTTATTACTGTTGTACTGGTCTCCCGATGAAGAAGGTTTTCCTAATGCCTAGGCTGAAACTACCAAGACATGTTCTGCGACCACAGGTCCCTACTGTGCAGTCTTTTTTTACAAAGAATACACTGGCTCCACCATTTTTGTAGTTACCCTTAAAGTTTTGTAGGTTGCAATTAAACTGCCCTTTAGACTCTTCTTCAGTAGGCCAAATAAGCCCAATCCTCTCACACAGTATCTATAGGTCACATATCACAGTTCTCTATGTTGGTAATCCACTGCTGAACACTCTCCAATTTTCCTGCCATTGCTTTTGAAATGGAAGAACCAGAATAGAACCTAGTATTGCAGAGGTTGCCAAGACCAAGTAGAGACAGATATTTATTTTCTTCAGTCTGCTGGATATAATCCCCCTAGCAAAACTCATTACATAGTTTGATTTATTTGTGATGTGAACATGATGTTGCTTCACGTTCATCCAAGTGTCCACTGTAATGAACTTCTTAGTGAGGTCTTTTTCAGCAGGGCTGCTTGTCAGTCTGTTATGTCTTGGTTGTACTAACACATGGGAATACTCATCCTGGATGCAGAATTTTGTACTTCTTTTTGGTGAACTTATCAGGTTTCTGTTTGCACAGTTCATTGTTGCACAGCACAAATTTCCCAAGGTGTCTCTGGACATATATGAGAGATGTCTCTCATATATGGTATCAAGCACTCCCCATAATCTATAAATTTACTGAGGATGCTTTTTGTGTCACCATCCATGTCACTAAGAATGAAAATGAATAACATGTTCCTCTGGTGTCCACGTACAAGAGTACTCTTCTCATTACCTTCCACCAGATGGACATCAAGCTACTGATCACTATTCTCTGTGCCTGCTATTCCATCCAGTTTTCTAGCAGACTATTTCTCCTGCCCATGCCTCCTTAGTTTCCAGATGAGAACACTGTGAGACAGTGTCAAAACTCTCACTGAAATCAATGTTTACTGAAATCACCACTCTCCACATCATTCACCACATTACCAATTATTCTTCTACAGCAGGCCATCAGGTTGATAAATAAGATTTGCCCTTAGTAAACTTGTGTTGACTTGTCTTAATTACTTTCTTGCCCTTCACATGCTTGGAAATTAGTTTTGAGAGAACATGCTCCATGATTTTTTCCAGGGACTGAAGCAAGGCTGACTGGCCTACAGCTCCCTGGGTCCTCCATCTTGCATTTTTTAAAAACAAGCATAGTGCTAGCTTTTTACCACTTATCACAGACCTGCCCTGTTTACCATATTTTTAACAGATTATAATATCACTATTACACCCAAAAGCCCTGTCAGCATCCTTACATGAAACCCATCAACTTCACAGATCACAATGTTTTCAGCTTCTCCAGGAAGTCTCTGACCTGCTGTTCCCCCACTGTTTGCTGAAACTATCCCTTCCCAAACTATGCTAGTAAGCACAGAGGTCTGGGAGGAGGCTTTGCTTGCAGAGAACAATGCACATAGGCAATGATTACATCTGCATTTTCCATATGGTTTGTGGTTAACTTCTATTCATCAGTGAATCCATATTTTTTCCTGAGCCTTCTTTTGCAAATAGCATAGCTGTAAATTTTCTTGTTACTGTGTTAAATGTCCTTCACCTATTTTAGTTTCAGTCAGGCTCTGGCTCTCTGGAAGTACTCAAGCAATGCCTTTTTTTTTTTTTAAATTGTTTTTATATTTTTTTTCTCTTTGTCTCTCTCTTTCTCTCTCTTTTTTTTTTTTTTTTTACCTGTATTTTTTTTCTACATCTTTTATGTTTCCTTTTGTGTTTTGATTCAATAACAAGCTGCCTGCTTAGCTAAGCATAACTCCTGCCAAAATTACCAGCCTTCCTGAACAAGATGGTTAACTTCTGGGATTTCAATAAGTTCTTGAAAAATCAAGCAATATTTCTTACTAGAGAGTAAGTACATATCCTTTTGGCTGAAGATGACATGTATTGTGACTTGCCTTCCTTTCCTCAGTTATTAAAAATTAAAATAAAATAAAAGCTGGAAACAATATTCTGTTTAATTACCCAGTTAAACAGTTTTACTTCTTAAAATAACAGTGTAAAATAAGCATATGTACCAGAAAGAGATACTATAACTATACGAGGAGGGGGGAAGACCATATGTATATTCAATTTCTGTAGAAAATTCTTTGCTTATCTGTTCTGGACAGAGATGCATCATTTGTTCAGCCATTCCTTTCCCTGTTCCAGGAGCCACTTCACCCCTGAGAGTCAGTCTACTGCTCAGTTGACCCTTGAGTCTTGAGCTGTCTTAAGCTGAACACAACCTCAATGGGGCTTGAAGGAAGAAATAGACCTTTTCTTCCTTCTGTGAGATCTCCCATTCTTGCATCTGCATACCGCCTCTTCTTCCTCACTAGAGCTGGTTGCAGCTTTGCACCCTGGTCTGTCTGGCTGTGTAAGGCTTGCCATGGTGCAGCTGACTGCTGCTTACCTCCCTCAGCGGGAAACCCACCTTAGCATGTCCTGTAGGACCAACCTGTTCCAGCTACTGCCCACTTCCCTCTTCTCTCTGTAAAATCCCAAACTGACCAAAGACCTCTGATCATATATGACTTCTATATTTTTTTAGTTGTCATGGCTTTGCCTGGGATACTGTTAATTTTTTTCATAGAAGCTTGTGTTTTGGAGTTTTGATGAAAACAGTGGTGATAACACAGTGATGCTTTAGTTGCAGAACAGTGCTTACACAGCACCAAGGACTTTTCAGCTTCTCGTGCTGCCCTGCCAGTGAGGAGACTGGGAGTGCACAAGAAGGTGCTAGAACCAGGACAGCTGACCCAAACTGGCCAGAGGGATGTCCCATACCATATGACGACATGCTCAGCAATAGAAGCTGTAGTAAAGGAGGAGGAAGGGGGGGGACAATGGGAGTGATAGTGTTTGTCTTCCCAGGAAACCATCACGGATGCTGAGCCCCGCTTTCCTGGGAGTGGCTGAACACCTGCCTGCCAATGGGAAGTAACGAATGAATTCCTTGTCTTGCCTTGCTTGCATGCACAGCTTTTGCTTTACCTAGAAAGCTGTCCTTACCTCAGCCCGAGAGTTCTCAAACTTTTACCTTTCCAATTCTCTCCCCTGTCCCACCTGGGAAGAGTGAGAGAGCAGCTGTGTGGTACTTAACTGTCTGCTGGGGCTAAACCACAAGAGTGTTGCCCTTTGCTTCCATCATGATTGAAATCTTTATTCTACCTTAATTTAGAACTGGAATTTGAATTCCCAAACAACCCAAAGCAGTTGATATGAATATTCTCTATACCCTCCATGTGATGCTTTTGAAGATGTTGAAAGCCAACATAACCTGCAGAAGGTGTAAAAGTAATGAGTATTTGTAAGAGGTGAGGACTACAATTTCCCACTAAATGATAAAGCAATCATTTTGTGGTGATGGGATAATGGCAGGATAATTAAACGCCTACTTCACATGCCTGATCTCTGCAGTTGTTGAGAGTGAGGAAGAACAGCTAGCTGATCCTTATTGTTTCCTGGAACATGATGGTATAAGCAGCACCTATAGCAGGTTAGAAAGTATGATGCAACTGAGAAACAAGGAAGGTGAAATGACTTAATTTCTTCTCTAAAACTGTTTGAGTTACTTAGGAAAAATCTCTTGATATTCCATTTTGAGTAAGGAGAAACCTAAAATTGGAGGACTAACACTGACATTTTGGCAAAGGCTAAGAAAGCAGATTTTGCCATCATTTAACATTGTCTGAGCTGAGGTAGTTTTTTTATACTTAAAGAATATAGTAAGGTATTTGAAAGCAAAGAATTGTTAGCTGGTGTCAGCATGAAACTGGAAACATATCATGGAGACTAATGTGATCTTTATCTGATACGCTTTACAGGTTAACAGTGTGAAGTGGATTTGCATATATATTAGCAGCACTTTTCCAAACATAGATCATAAGAAACTAGTAAGGAAAGTCATGGGGGAGATATGAAGACTGGACAGGGAAAATGGATTAATAATGGGTAGTAAGCAGGCCCCTGAAGGATCATAATAAATGATAAAGGATCCTCCTGGCAGAATATGACAGATGAGGTTGCTGAGAGCTATTTTCTATTTAACATTTATATTAGTGATTTAAAAATTGATTTGATATGGAGTGCATCAAAATTTACAGATGACAAAAGCAGGAGGCTTTCTAAAGTCAATACGGGAGGACATGAATAGATTACAAAAGAATTTAATGAGGATGCAAAAAGAAGACTGTCATGTGGAATTTAATACTTGCAAAAAGAAAAGATAGTCACAGAGAGAGTGAAATATGCCTTCACTGCTTCAGTGTTGTACCTTGAGAAGTGGCATTTAAGAAAAACAGAATTCACATGAGGGTCTCTGAGCTATTTCTAACTTATTTTAGTCTTGCTGAAGTTCTCTGCATGGTAGTAAATATTTCCCTCAACACTCCTCTACAACATTTCTTCAGGTGATTATTTTCATTATCATACCAGCCTAATGTTATTCTTGAATTTCCCACAAGGAATATTCTTTTTAGATGAATCCTGCATTTTAAATACACATACATACCAAGTCCAAACATATATTTTGAAAAAATATATTTTAAATGCTTATTGGGTGATGAGGGCATAAAAATGAAAAAGAGTAGATGGTAGAAGATGGCTATATCCACTCTCAGACCAGAGAGGAAATTAGATGCTATTTTTGAATGGTTGAAAGTTGATTTGGTAGGATATTTTAACATAATTTTCATTATAACATGTATTGGGCAGAAATTGATGACAGCTAGACACCCTGAAAAACAGCAGACTTTCTTGTTTTTGAGGAATTTTGTGTCCTCATATAAAATAGCTGGTAACAAAGCTGAAAGCGATGTTTCATTTTCCCAAGAGTAAAAGTTAACTAAAGGTATTTCCTAAAATCTGACTTCTTGTAACACATGGTGCCCAAGCTGCAGCATTCTCCAGGACACTACACTTTTTTGTTAACTACTCTTTTAAAAATAAATAAATAAAACCCTGTAACAAAGCTAAGTAGTTGCTAGACTCTCACCCTGGTAAACCTTTTGTTTGAACTGACACAAAATTAGAAACTGAAATTAGACTGGACTGAATTCAGAAAGTTAGACTGTAATGTCAGGACTGCTTTACAGGACAGAGTGAGAACCTACCTATCCCGATTTAAATGACAATGGCCCAGGAGCATGTATGAGAGCAGGAAAGGCATGAATTTCTTCAGATTCAACATCAAATACTTCATTTAAATATTTCCTTGGTCAGAAGTGATGTTTTTTAATTGGTGTTTTATAGTCTTCCATGGTGCAAACACAGTGACTGATCATCACATAAAGTTCTCTAGAGCACATATTATTAGTATTCCTAAATGATCTGACCTTGAGATCTAAAATCAGATACAATGGTGCCCAGTAAAACAGCATCAAAATTTATACTTCATAATCTGGATAAACTTTACAGTATTTTTAGAGGATTGTGTAACCTGCAGCTCTAATGACAAGGGATTTTCAAGATTCTTTTTTCTCTGCAGGGCAGATTGCAGACATTTGTACTTTATAAATGCACAGAGAGTGTACTTCCTCTCCATATTGACATCTTTAGATATTTGTTCCTCTGTTTTTCAATTGTTTTCATATCTGAAATTTGGTTAACAGTGTTCTGTACTGGTGAATCTTTCTGAATTAGCTTTTACAAGCTGTTTCAGAGCTGTCTCATGTCATGTTTCACCAAGTACAGGCAAGGAGGAATAATAAATTCATTTATGCTCAGCAGTGCTTTTCTGCTCAAACAGCTTTTTCATGGATACAGGCAGGATATGTCAATGCTTAACATGGGAGAGGGATTCTCTCGCTAGTCAGGTTCCAGCATGCAAGAGAGGACAGGAAGTTTGTTCCTTCTTCATGAATGCTGGTGGACCAGGCTGGTGCCAGCACATTTTTTCCACCAACCCTGATGAATGAGCTTGGATTTCCCTTCCCCTAGTGGGTCCTGAGAGGTGCTTCATGGCACCATCACAAATACTTTTACCACAGCTTACTTTTTCCCTTCCTCCTCCAGTTTACTTGAAATCCAGAGTATCTTCTCCACCCAGGGTTAACAGAGGGTTACAAAATGTTTCTGAGCAGATATGTCTGACTTAGCCTAAGAGAGCTGAATTTATTTAATTTTTTGTAGAGTTAAAAATTTGTGGGGGGAAAAAAATGAGGAAATAAACCATCAAACTCACAAAGAAGTAACGTGTCTGTCACATAATGCATGTTGATTTTTTTTTTCAACCACGCATAAAATCTTTTTAAAGCTTATTTCTGTCCCTATCTTTTCATTGCCAGTGGTGATAATGAAGACTTCAAAGGAAAAAAAATATTAATAAAAAAAAAATCCATTTTTTTTACTTATTTATTTTTTTGTTGGTTTGTTTTTTGGGTTTTTTTTTTTTTTTTTTTTTGGTTTGTTGGTTTGTTTTAGAGAAATAAGGCCAAACTGAAAACTTATTTATTCATAGCATTTAACAAAATGTAAAAAAAAAGGGTGGGGGGAAGTATTCATAAAAGAGAGAAGGAAACTGTCTTGAGTGTTAAATGATGTATGATAAGTTAATGTTGATAATGCATCATCTTTAGTCATAGTATGGATGATGGAATTAAAACAGAAACTCAGAACATTAAAAAAAAATGGGAGTTAATTGAAACAGGGAACAAAAGTTTTAATCAAAGAATAAGGAACTCATAAAATGACAAGATTAATTTTTAAAAAATGCAGAAGCGCTAGGATTGCTTTGGAAGCAATTAGTTCCTATCCTGAAAAGCTGTGCAACAATCAGCCTCTAATGTTCTTTATGGGCTTAAAGGTCATTTCTCGCCCTCAACAATTCCCTGTAATTCACTTCAGTCACAATACAAAAATCACGAGAATATTTAACTGAGGATTACTTGCTGAGGCATAAATGCTCTGTTTCTGGTAGGATCTTGGAGAAAGCACACAGCATTTTTTATATAACTGATTTGCATATAAATGTGTATGCTTGCATATTGGACTCTATGGAGAATTTGAAGAAGAAAAAATATATTTGTCCACTGTTAGGTTTTAAAAGTGGAAAAGAATGAAGAAAGGAGGAGGTCAGAGGAAAGCTGAAGGGAGACATGAAAGCTTCTTTCATAATTATGCTGTCACTGTAATAATCTAAGCAGAGAGCCCATTCCCTTCAGCTGCTGAGCAGAGCTTGGAACCAAAGCCCAAAATTAAACCCAGATTCTCTGGTTCACTTCTTTCCTTGGAATGTGTGAAACCTGCTCACAAGCACAGTGCCCTAAATGCCTAAGCCTCTAAATCCAGATTTGCACTTTAGCTCATCTCTACAGCAAAGTAACAGCTCCCAAAAATGTATTTGGTATTTGCCAGAATTCCTTGAATTTGTTTTTGAAAATGAAGATAAAACATTGGACTCTTACATGTGGCTACATCTGTTAGGGAATTGAGAAATCCCAGCACTTATTTATCTATATATTTGTTTTAGAGACTGTCTGACAACATATTGTATTGTATCTGACTTACCAAAGGTAGTTATTATAGATGTAGGTGCAGAAAACAGTGAGTGGCCTAGGAGATGAGTGGAAGCATTCGACAGGCATAATATTCTGGGCTTCAGGAACTGTCAAACCGGTATGCTTTTAATTTTCATGAATATCAGTGCATGAGACCAAAGATTTTCCTCCACTTCACCCCCTCAAAAATCCTTCCTTTGCACAAAATTCTTGCCCAAGTTCCTGTGTATATATTAATTTATGCAAGTCTGTAGATTTTCTGCCGTGAAGAACTGAGATCATATTTTAACTGCGTTTACGAATGTGCCTATTTTAGCTTTATTTACCGAAAGTACTATTTGTTTTTTCATTTGCACCAAGTGGCAGTAGCAACATTTGCTTTTAATCTAGTAACCAACCTGTCCTGTTTGAATTCCCTAAGGACTGTTGGTGCTGGGGTCTTTAACTCCCAGTCAGCAGTAAAATCACATTTATTTTAATTGTATCCTTTATTTTAACTGATTGACATTTTTTTACTATTGTTCCTAGGCCTGTATTAATCACAGAAATAAATGCCTTATGTTCGTATAAAACATTCTTTTTCTTTTCTCTTCCTGCTGTAATTGCTAGTTTACTTTGACTGTTCTATGGTGAGCTCATATCACAGAATCACAGAATCACAGAATTTCTAGGTTGGAAGAGACCTCAAGATCATCGAGTCCAACCTCTGACCTAACGCTAACAGTCCCCACTAAACCATATCGCTAAGCTCTACATCTAAACGTCTTTTAAAGACTTCCAGGGATGATGACTCCACCACTTCCCTGGACAGCCTGCTCCAATGCCTCACAACCCTTTCGGTAAAGAAGTTCTTCCTAACATCCAACCTAAAACTCCCCTGGCGCAACTTAAGTCCATTCCCCCTCGTCCTGTCACCAGGCACGTGGGAGAACAGGCCAACCCCCACCTCGCTACAGCCTCCTTTAAGGTATCTGTAAAGAACAATAAGGTCGCCCCTGAGCCTCCTTTTCTCCAGGCTGAACAAGCCCAGCTCCCTCAGCCACTCCTCGTAGGACTTGTCATCTGACATCTCTAAGCCAAATATATTACCTCTTCTTTTTAGGTTAAAGATTACTTCACATACCTGTGAAAGATTCAAGATCAGACAGAAGCTGTTATTTGTGTAATAAGAATAAATACACATAATGATATTTATGTGCAAGTCATGTGCATGAACCATGTATGTTCTCCCTGCAGTTGTGCTGCATCATCTCATGTGACACATGAGAGAATTAAAGCACACTAACACTATTCACTTACAAAGAGAAGAAAAAAAACAGAAATTTATCAAGAGATTGTTGTCCTATCCTGAGCACACTACTGCAGTTATTCCCCCTGCCAGAGGCAATAGTTTGGTCATTGTCTCCCTCAGCCTGATTGGGGTTTTGCATGCAGAGGAGACTTTTGTGTTGGCCTCAGTGCCCGAGCAACTGTTGAAAGGATCTTCCCATTGCAGCCAGGTTGCTGAGGAAAATAAGATGAATGCAAGAGTCTTACCAATTTTGTGCAAAGTCTGCAAACTGGTCAGTGGCTCAGACTAACTCTGCATCACAGGCACCACAGACTGGGCAGCTCTGACAGGAGCATAGCAGCTCTACCACCGTCAGGGTTGCCTTATACCTGTGACAGAATCAAGTTGGTACATCAGAATTAAAAACAACAGCTCGTGCAGTGGGTAACGACGATACACTTCAGAAAAGCTGCCAGTGGCAGGTAGCAAACCACACATTGTAAAACCTGCCCTTTTAGGGAGCAGAAGTTTGCATCACTGTGAGGAATCTAACACCAGCTCCCTTTCTGCTGCAAGATGTTCTCTTTCCTTTAAATCCAGCCAGAAACCCTGACTGTTTTGGCCGTCTTGGTCAAATGAGGAAGACATGCAAGGTCATGTTTTTCTTCTTTTTGAAAAATTAAGGTCCAAGGAAACTCAAGTTCTTTTCTTATTTATATCTTAGCTGATTTGATCTTCTGGTCAAATAAATTCCATATGAAATGTTTCTAGCCTTACAGTGGTTTAAACATGAAATTATTCTCTTTTCTATAGAATTCCAGTGAATTTGGACAGTGCGACCATAACCACTTATCAACTGATATTTTCTGCATTTGACTTGCCAGATGGCAATTCGTTACAGTATTTCCTTCAAGAGAAATGGAAGTTGGCTTTTCTCTTCCCCCTGCTTCCCATACCTTCTCTGGAAAAACACTGCTGTCTTGGTTTGTGGAAATATTACTTAACCTCCTTCTCATGAAGGTTTGCACGTGCTGTTCCTTTTTGAAACAAATATTGCTAATATAACATTTATAGAAGTGGCAGTTCAAATGCTACCAAATTCATAAAGCAATGAAATGTAATGTATTTCCTTCTTTAAGAGAAAAATGAAGCTGTGTCAAAAGACTTGGCACTGACTGAGCTAATGTGCTGTTTGAAGGATGTTTTCTAAGTCTTTAGGGAATGCTACACTTATAGTTTAATATACTAAAAATATTTTATTTCATTACAGTAGGATCATTGCACCTAGATGAAATGGGCTTTTTCACACAGGAAATAAGGAAACTGATAAGAGATATTCACATGAAAGTATAAGAGCAACACATATTCTGTACGTGTAGCAGAAAACTTAAGGATGACAGAGAAAAATGTTTGATAGATTCTTAACATACCAGACACTATCTGCAAGGTATTTAGCCAGATGGAACAGTTACGTAATTCTACTGAATTATGTAGTAAAGCTAAACAAGTTCAGATCTGTTGGTACTGAGTGTTCTCATCCCATATGCAGCTCCCCAAAATCAATAGGACTTTTTTCTATAATTTCAGACTTTGGAGAAGACCTCTTCCCTTTTGTGACTTATTGGCTGTTATGAACTGCTTTCTACTCAAACACACCTTCTACGTTCCTGTACTTGCATTGCAAGTTATGCTCCCAGCAGCTTGGTGATATTTACAATTATTACAACAGTGACAATTAAATAAAAATATCTTAGAGGTTCCAAGTTACTCCTGTGAAGCTCTAGTCCCATTGAATCATTTCCTGCTTCATCAGACATAAGACATGTATTTTTCTGTACACATCTTCAAAGAGAAATGCTGGAACTTATTAAATAAACCATATTATTGCTTTGGATTAATTAGCAGATGGTTTAATGATATGCACTAGTAATTGCTACTGCTTGCATATATTTGATTATGCTTTATTAACATAATTGTGTTTAAAATACATCATAGCCATTGATATTTTGTGTTATGTTTATAATTTGCTAACTATTTCCCTGAGAATTATGAGTTTTGCAAAGATTGCTATCTTGTCATGTTCTATGTCAAAATTAATTTTAGGCAGCTCTTTTATCCTCGTTAAATAAAAATATATTCAAAACAGACTAAAACCAGCTACATGTATTGCTGACAATGATCATTGTCAAAGTTTAGTCCATCATATTTTCATAAAATTAATTCACTGCTTCATTACTGCTTTCAAATGGTAATCATCCTCTTGTCTGACTAGTTTTATTGAAAACGAAGATTACAGTAATGCTGTTTTTCAAATCTCCAGTAACAGCCTCAATGTTCCAAATTCATTTACACTATGAATGAATCTGAGTGTTTAAAAATACTCATATACTGCTAAGGAAGGACTGGAAAAGATGATAACTGTCTGTTTCTTACAGTGCATTGAACCACTTGTTGGTCAATGACAAACCTAATTTTTTCCAAAGGTATAAATGTCAGTTATTACTCTTTCTCTTAATTTTCTGAACATCAGAAAATGAAAACAAAAACAGGTAGTCACGTTAAAAGGTCTAAACTCAAGGCAAGAAAGTTGAGAAAAACATATGTCATGAAACAGCACAAATTATGCCAAAATGAATGCTGTTCTCCAGCTTTCCTTAGAATTCTTTGTAAAGTATGAGGACAGACTAATCCTTTTGTAATCTCTTGAATCTGTTCAGCTTTTTTTTTAGTTCTTCAAAAGTTATTTAAGAAATTTTATGATCATCAGGTCACAGATGATTTCTGTTCTGAAACAGAAGCTAGCCAAAGAGTCAGGAAATGAAAAGAAGATATTAACAGCCAATTCTCATTAGAAAGATGATGAGGTAGAGTGCTGTATGGCTAAGATGTAGCATAAATACTTCATTGATTCATAAATTTGGTTGAACATGAAAATAAAAATAAAAAATATCCTTGGACAGTTTTATCATGTTTTGATTTTTACCACGAAGAAGTCCAAAGCTGAACAATCATTTGAATTTTAGTTACGTACTTATTCACAAAGAGGCATCATAACCCATTCAGAAAGATCTACAGTTCTCCACCGAATGTGAGCCTCGATGTGACAAGGTGAAAGATTCCGTTGAATTTCAGCAGTAAAGGGCAGATGTCATTGGTAATATATATATATTTATATATGTAAAAGCATGTATACACTTTTACATTTTAATTTTATAGTGATGCCATATGGGCACCATGGTTCTGCATTGTCATTCACAGCTCTCTCCATTAGGTTGTTTCCTCAGCCACGTAGGAGACCATAATCCTCAACATGTTCAGTTCACAACTACATATGAGACAGTTCCAGGATTACAGTGGTAGGAAGGAAATGTGCCAAAGTAACTTATTTCAGTTTTGAAAAAAATTCATTTGGATTTACCAAGTTGGAATTCATGTTCTATTTCAGAAATTCACACACCTTAAGAAATAAAATTTCTCTCTAATTACAGAAATTAAGAAAATCTTTTATTTTTCTTTGATTTTCCTTATCCATATATTTTTAATTGGGCAAGGTTCTGCTTGCTTCTTCATATCAACTTTCCAGCGACAAATAAGTGATGATCTAAACCATGAAAATTGAAACATCCTTTTACATATATTGACAGGTTAGGCTTGACTGTGATATTCAATAAACTGTGATTGACCATCCTTGTTTTCAACCATGTAACATAAAAGAACTGATTAGAGAATAGAAAGTCCCAGATGCTTACAGTAGATTCTTAAATCTGTATTTAGCTATGGGCTTTTGTTCCAAAAGTGCTGAGCACCTCCAGGTTGCATTAAAGCCACTGTGACAGAAAATAATCAGACAGAGAATAGTTCTGTCTGAAAATGCTTCAAGATGGCAGACACAAATTTAATAGTTACATATGGCAACCATATAAGTACCATCATCAGATCATCAGGTCTCTTTAATATTCAGTTATTATATCTGTTGCAACTAAAATTTTGTATTACTCCTGCTGCATACACAAAAATTTTATTAGTGAGGTTTCTATGGGAGTAGCATCTGAGATATCATTAGTACAAAGAAATAGAAAGAGCAATCTGTCTTAGATCAAAAGCAGATGCCAAATTTGAAGCAACAGTAAGAATATGCTCTAAGGAGAAGAAAGACATTTTAAATATTGTAATTAGTGCCAGTGAAAGCTCATGGAGGGATTTGAATACTCAATTTCACTTTTTATTATTGTCCACTTAGCAACTGTCCTTACAGAGGAAGCCTCTGCAGAGTACCTTACTTTGAATAACTCTGCATTACTGTAAAATTCAACTTGGGATAAGTGAGCAGGACTGTATATCAATGCAGAGTAGCACTTCTCACATGAGAGTCGATAAAATTATGTGGCAAAACTGTATCGCCTAAAAGGCCATCAGGGAAAGTTAATGTTAAAAAATAAATAAATGCTGAAGTATACCCCTTAAGCCAGACAGACTATCCAAGTCAAACACAGCAATAGTTTAGACAAGTCAGAACAAAGCCATTTAAGTTCCAGCGAATCTCTGTTTTTGTTCGTTCACTTTAGGTGACTGCCATTTATAGTTTTATTTTTAAATTATAAAAACACATTTTATATGACATTTATAATCCAGAGCTAGAAAAATACTGTTTTGATTTGAATAGGTCACTCTGAAAATGTAACTAAACTCTTTTAAAATATGCACAGTTTAATATGTTATATAAATTATGCAGGTGGCCTTTTGGGGGGGAAACTTAGAGCAGGCAATAATTGTTTTGGCTGGCATGGTTTGCTTCCAATCTTAGATTTCACTGCCATCATTTAAATGACCGTGTCAGCAAAAGTGTTATCAATTGCATATATATTTTCCATCCATTGGTAGGGTAAACACTCTAAGAGGTAATTAGCATTGGTTACCAAAAGGAATGATTATCATGATTCAATTTAGTTTAAAATACGTATTATGATTTAATTGCACACAGTAAGCTGACATGTATGAGTAGGGCTATTAGGAGTAAACAGGACTCTATAAACGGTGTAAGTGAGGGGGTGGAGAACATCTGTTTTCAGGTTTTCCTTTAATTCTCCTCTGTTGCCTAAAGGCACAAGTAAGAAGGAAAGTGTTACCTTTTAGCCTTTTTTTTTTTTTTTTTCATATGTTGGGCTAACTGGACTGGCACCTGGACAGATCTTAGTCCCTGGGTGGTTTGCACGGCTGTAGCTGTGTTTTCATTAGCAAGTAGTGTGGGGTGGTAGAAATACATCAGGAAATCCAGACAATGCTTTGGTGCCAAGGACCTGAAGTCAACACTGTACAGGTTTGGTGACTTTGATTTTGGGCAAGCTCTACAGTCACCTGTGATCAGAATACACCTCTCCTTAGCTAGTGGTGCATTAGGTTCCCTCCTTCCTTTTTTGTTTCATCCAAAAAGAAACCACTGCTCTGCACACTCTAAGATGATATCACGGTATTAATCAGCATCCAGGACAGGGGATAAAGAGGGGGGTTGCTTCAACTGGTTTGAACTAAAAAAAAATGAAGTGCCTCACGTTTGATTTTATTTTTTTTTTTTTCTTAATATCAACAATATTTTCATGTGCCACAAGAAAGCTGACATACTTGTTTATCACCTTTCTTCCAGAAAGGACTATACATAATATAGAAAATACCTGAAATTAATTTTTTTCTAAAATCACCTTGGAAGTATTAAAAAACATGTCAAAGACCAGAGAATGTGAATTGCCATAATCTTCACCCAGCTGCAAGGAAACTTGGAAAAGGCCATATCCACAAAAATATCAGACATAATTAATGTTTTTCACAGTAATACTGATGACATAAGTGCTGAAACCTATTTTATTTCTTGAAGGAAACTTTGTAGGCATTGTCAAAATCTGTCAGCTTCTTAAATAGTGTAATGCACATCTAAATTAAGATTATGGGCACTGATCTTTTAGCTAAGCTTTAGCTAAATAATTTTAGCTAATGTGTTTAAGTTAAATTGTGTAGAGAGAGTAAAAATACTGCTAAAAAGCAAAGCAGTCTTTACAGCAATTCCTGTTCTTCGTGAGCACAAAAATGTTACCAATTTCTTTGCTGGCATGTGATATTTCAATCCCAGTTCCCAGTGCTGAACCTCCTCAGATGACAGAGGGCAGAAGAAATAAGGTATAAAAGGTTTGTTTTAGTTTCTTCAGCTGTGGGAAGAAAACAGTGGGACCCCTGTGGAGAACACAAGACAAGACTCAGGTAAAGGGAGAAACCGAGGTGACAGAGATGGTGGCTGGTACAAAATTATTTGGTTTATAACTGACTGAGGAACTGCAAGAGAATTGGTGAATGACTTGGGTCTCTAAAACAAAATTAAATGTTTAGGATTTCACCAAAAAGACATGAGAAAAACAATGTGAGTTCTGATAAATTATTTAAGATTCATGCAGACTAATACATAGGGGGTAGGAGAAAAACCCTAAGTGCAACCATGGGCACTAAGTTAGCTACTACCATTGTAGGAGAGAGCTCTTGGACTGGGTTTTGTACAAATAAATGAGCTGCCAACCACAGCAAGGAGCAGCTGCCCCTTGGGGCCAGGGAGACAGAAGCCCAGGATGATCCCAGCACAGGCTGTGCCCTCTCTGAGGGGCAGTGCCCCAGGGCCTGCATAGGGCAGGCAGTGACAGGTGATGGTGACAGGGTCCTCAACAGCCTGGGTCCTACTGACAGGGCCCTTAACTAGCTATGAGTTGGGGCCAGGGGCAGAAAAGGGCAAAGTGAGCTGGACTGGGCCCTGTTGTGGCCTTGCTGAGGTGGGGGCTGACAGCCATGGGTGCTGGTGTGGGCTCCTGGACCACGGGCTGGTTGACGGATCCTGTGAGCCTGAGTAGCAGCAGGCAGGGCTGGGGGAGCCTTCAGATCACTGACATCAGGTCAGTGATTAAAAAACAAATAAGTTTTGAAACAATAGCACTCTGAAACAATAACAAGATTAACAAATAACTCGGAAACAATAGCAAGATTAGCTCTTCAGCATGGAAAATAGATGACTGGAAATTAAATTTATAGTGACTGAGGTCTATAAAATCAGAAAATTATAGAATTCAAAGAACAAGAACCAGTGGAAAGCTGATGACTCACTAGGCAACAAGGTAAGAAAAAGAAAGAAAGAAAGAAAGAAAGAAAGAAAGAAAGAAAGAAAGAAAGAAAGAAAGAAAGAAAGAAAGAAAGAAAGAAAGAAAGAAAGAAAGAAAGAAGGAAAGAAGGAAAGAAGGAAAGAAGGAAAGAAGGAAAGAAGGAAAGAAGGAAAGAAGGAAGGAAGGAAGGAAGGAAGGAAGGAAGGAAGGAAGGAAGGAAGGAAGGAAGGAAGGAAGGAAGGAAGGAAGGAAGGAAGGAAGGAAGGAAGGAAGGAAGGAAGGAAGGAAGGAAGGAAGGAAGAATAAAAGAAGAGAACTGCATATTCACAATGTGTAGAGAGAACTCTGTGGAAATCATTGCCACAGGATATTTGAAAAGATAATAAAAAAATGTCTTTCTAAAAAGGACTGGGCAAATTAACAATGGATAGGTGGATAGGGTCACCAAGGCTCTACTGAGCATGAGGTTTAGTCTTTGCCTGAAGTCTGTAGACTATCACCTTCTGGACAGTTTACGTCTATCATTCCCAACATAGGATTAAATGAGTGGACACCTTCAGGGAAAAGGTTAGTTTAGTTCAGCATGACAACTTTTATTTCCTTACACTTATTTAGTGAATGGCAATTTAGATGCTTCTCTTTGATCTCATTTTTCACCAGGGTCTCAAGTTTTCAGCACTCAGACAAGTGGGTGCTCAAGACAGTTCCATGTCCCATGAGAGGCTCAAGAAGAAATATCAGGCAGTATTCCATGTGTATCAATCAGAAAGGTCTGGCACAGAAGAAATGTCAGCATAAACATGATTAAAAGTTGCTCAGTGTCCCAGCTTGCTCAGTTGCTCAGCAAGGTGTTGGTTTTCTGACATCTCTTCCTATAGCATTATTCAGAAAGATATGTATGTATGTGTGTGTAGTCATAGGTAATGACCACGACATAGAGTACCACTGGAGTCCTTTGCACATTTTTCTAGATAATCCATCTGCAAACAAATACTCCCAGTATGTTAAATTACCCCCAGTAAATAAGCCTATCTCAGCCAAGTGGCAATGCTTGCATTCTGAATATCTGACTGAATTCATGCTGTCTAACACCTATTATGTACAGCATTACTCTCAAGTCAAAGTAACATGCCAACATATTAATTATTCATCTTGTTCATCCTTCCCTCAAGCAATGTTATAATGAAAGCCCCAGGCAAACCCTGGCTTTCTGAACATGGAATACCTTACCTTATTTACCACATTTTTGTAATGTTCAAAAACTGAGGGCCAAAAAAAAAGAAAAAAAAAAAAAAAGGTTTTATTTTATTTTGTCTTTCTCCTCAGTCATCTTTTCTCTTTTTATTGTCAGATTCAGGCTGGATGAAGTTCTTTTACACGTCTTTCTGCAAAGGCAGGGAAGAGATACAATCTGCAAACCTTTTCTCTTCTGGTTTCTTGAGGACTTTTGCCTCCTGAAATGTTTGGCTTTTGCAACCGCATTTACAAACAGCCATCCCTCCTACAAGCCAGAAGCCTCTGCAGATTGTGGTATTGTACAAAGCAGCAATCCAGATGATGCACAGACTGTCCATGACCTGTCCATGACCCATTCCTGCACCCCACAACATCAGTCCCATAGCCTTTCCTACATGAGAGTACATCAGTGCAGTAGGATTTCACTCCCTCCTTACTTGCCCCTCTCCACTCATGAAGCAGGGAAATATGATCTGAGCAATGAGATACTTGTCAGACAGTCAAGATGCCTGTACTTTTTCATGGGCTCATACCCAAAGAGGTTGGCACCGCTGAAAAATTTGTCGTTCTTGTGCCTCTATTTCTTCCTCAAAAAATGGCAGATACAGTGAAATTTGTATGTATGTAGAAAGAGTAGAAAAAGTTTAGGTTCAGAGATAAGCTATGATATATTTGATCTGTCAGGTGTTAAAGTAGCAGTAGCCATGAGCAATGTTGTTTGGTTTGCTGCTGTCATTCCTGCTTTTATCTTTCTTGGAGATACTTGATTATTTTTTCATATTCTTTTCCTTTTAACACACTTTTTCCTTTAGTAATTTTGTATCTTTTTTCCTCTTAGGTTGGTTTAGTTATACAAGAGAATCTGGAAAATATGATGCTGTATATAGATCCTGCAAATTATTCATTCTATCTCATTTGGCCTTTATTTCCAGTAGGGCTCCAATCACCATTACCATTTTCTTTGCAAGCAATTTAATGGATGAGCTGCTTTTCATAAGGGCCTGAATTGTCTGCAAAGTTCTTAAATTAATTCCCTATTGCCCTACTATTTCGGCTATATGTGCAATGTAAACAAATAGGTTTATTTGCATCATTTGGAGGATGGAGGAAAAATGTGTATAGAGTGTGCAGGGAGGTGCCATTTCACTTTTTAAAGTAATTTTTTTTCTGCAGGTACAAGGAGAAGAAAATTGAATGTGAGGTACTACTCTGGACCCTGCATGAGAGGAGAGCAATTTCCAGCCCTATCCTTCAGTTCTGAGTTTAGCAGAAAGGAATTTAAGCACATGATTTGAGGCAACTGCGTAAAATGCAATGTAACTTGCTGCACAGAGATTTGGTTCAAAATTCAAGCCTACAGTACATCTGCCCAGTAAGTGCAGAGGAATTTCTTCATGAGCCCTGAGACAGAGCAAAATTAATTTTTTCTTAGTCATCTAGAGCAGCACCTTGCAGTGCTGCTCTATCAAAGACACTGCTCCTCTGGCTAGTACTGTTCCCAGTTGTCCCTGGTGGGTCCTTCATTACCCCCTTTCCTTGCATACTGATATGCAACAAGTCATTCTGACTTTGTCCCACAGAATGGAAAAGTTCACAGCCCTCTTCTTGGAGTTTCCAAACACTTCCACAGCACACACCATGATATGAGTCTGCTCTCCATGCCATGGCCAAGATTTTAAAGATGACCTTTCAGCACTGAGTAACAGTTCTCTGTGTGACTGGGTATAGTAATTCCAGTCAAGTGACAGTGGTGAAAAGAAAGTATTCTTTCTGTGTTCTATCATATATAATGAAATGAAGCATAACTTTTACATATGTCACAGTTGCTGTATAAAGTGTACATAAACAAATGAGCTTTGTTCATATTGTTTAAGCAATCTTACTCCATTAATGTTAGTCCCTTTAAAAATATAAACACATGCACTAGAACAACATTTTCTAAATGTCACAGCAGCACTGCTTCTTATGAAAAATGATGTATGTAAAGGGAATAGTGGGGAGGAAGCTGACAACTCATTACTCTTGAACCATAAAATAAAAAATAAAAATAAATAAATAAATAAATAAAAGAACACCACATTCCTTGAGTATATAAGGTATTTCAAAAATAAAAATAGAATGGTTCATGTTTTATGTGACTGTCCTTGAGTCAGAGTGAGCAGAGACAAGATTCCTGAATTCAGCTGAAGTATAAAATCCTGTAATGCTCTCAAATGGAGCAACTCCACTGTCTACTGGCATCCCATGGATGGAAAGGGGATGGACAAGGGAAGATTGGAGAGTATTAACTCCGGTTTAGACTTTTTTACACACAGACATTTTTGTGTATGCCTTCCATTTAGAGGAAAGAACTCTAAAATCACCTTTGACATCTTACCCATGAAGGACCCCCTTTATTTAGGATGCCCTAAATCCATAAATGGGTGTTCATTCCATTAATTATTATGCAAGGCAGCAGCACTGGCTCTCTGTGGCTGTACTCTTCCACAACGAGATGGGATCCACAGTTTTTGCATAATTGAAGTAACTTAACTTGCTTTATATTAAAGGGAAACAGACTCCATCTCATACACAAGCAAAATACATTCTTGAACTCATGAGAAGGAAAGAGCGACAGTCACTTTTTTGTTGTCTATTCTTGTTGGTCAGTCATAAGTAGAGCCAAAAATTATTTCACTGACCCTACAGGACAGTCAAGATCCATGTCTTGAAGCACACTGCACTGAAGATCCTGGTGAGTATCTCATCATAAAAGATGTGAAAGTCTGAATAAAATTTTGAAGAAAAAGTATCTTGACAGGCATGTCTTCCCTCTGAAGGTGCATGTCCAAGAACAAAGCCAGAAAAATGTTATTACTAGACAGCAGCTGAGCAAAGCCTTAATGAAGTTGAGAGCTTTTCAAACTCATTGCAGGTGACATATTAGATCCCATACTATTAACAGAGACAGAATAATTTTATTTGAATTTCCTTTCCAAATGTCCTGAACTGCTCCAATTAGCCAACTAGAAAACTAAGATGGTCCTTGATACTTGTCCTTGATACTCAGTCCTTGATACTGAGATTTCTTTTTTTAAGTACACATTACCCACATGTACATGTTAAGAAATCACAGTTAACAAAATCCAGTTTTGAACTGCACTGCTCTGTGAGAAATCTGCCTGGCTGTGGTGATAATCTCTGTCATACACACCTGTGTAGACTAGGACTTCCCTATTTAGGTCCCTGTCTTGTGAGGAGATGGATACTTTTTCTTTTTCCAGCCGTTCTGTTTTATTCATAAACCAAACACATCTCTGTGGTATTTGATTACCTGAATATCATTTCTCCACAACTGGACAGCAGCCAGATTACCATTCCCCTCTTAGAAAATAACTTAAGTTTTAATGAAAAATCCACATTACAACAGGAGCCAAAAAAAAAAAAAAGTCAAACCTAATAGAAAAGACTTTCTATTCAAACAGAAACCCACAAAGGAAGCAGCCATTTTCATTTTGAACTTTCAGTTTCTTAAAGAAAATGACCAAAATTCTCTTTGGTTTTGTGTCATGAGACCATTTGTGGAAATAAAAATAAAGGGCATTTAAAGATAATATAGGGTCAAATGTTAATTATATTATATTAATTATATTATATTAATTATATTATATTAATTATAATATAAATTAAATATTATATATATAATAAATGTATAAATATATAATATATATATTATATATATAAATATATATAAATTAAATATAATTATAATTATATTATATTAATTTCAAGTGATATCGTAAATGGTAAAATACCATATTTCTATTCCATCACATCTCTATAAGAAGTAATAAAGAACACATATTTATCTGTGTGCTTTAGTGTCTGTGTGTTTATATCTTCATTCTGTTTTGGTTGCTTTTAAAAACTCAAGGGCTTTTCCATTTCGGTTTCTCTTTCACATTAAAGCTCAATTAATGCTACATCTTTGTAATATTTTTACTACTGAAGTGAAGGTAGTTACTGTCACTTAGCTTTACTTCTAAATAAGAACTGTCTGATACTGTTTTATCGTTGTTTGTTTGTTTTGTTTTCAGAATATAAACTGTGTTTGCACCTTCAGCAGTGCACCCTATCTCTAGTAATTTGGGTGGGGTCAGCCATCAACACACTTCCTATAAGCCACAGAGTGGAACGGTGAGAGATATGGATTTCAGTAACTGCCTATTTTATAAGCTGGTTGATCCTGGATTTTACTACAGTACATTTTACAGCTGGCTGATAGCTCTTGGTTTAATAGGGTTACTTCTGGAAAAATATTTTCTATTAGCTGCTTACAAGATGTCATCTGTGGTTAAATAGCAGGCACATAACACAAGTAACATAAAGAGCATGCTATGTGAAGTACTACTCATTTCAAAGTTTAATAAAGTTTAGCTACAGAGAAAGAGAGCAACACCAAGAAGAAAGATCTGCAGAGAAAAGCAGTTCATTTTATTCAGAGTAAGACTTTAATGAATCAAAATTGTGTTGTAAATCTAGGTGGTTTAGCAAAGAACAATGCTGTTTGAAAAGGAGCTAGGATGTTGAATTATGTGATACACATAATTCTAAGACATATCAAACATGGAACACTGAGGTTGGTTGACTGAGTTTTTTTTTGCTTTGTTGAGTTTTGCTTTGTCCTGGGTGTTTAGTTCTTTGTTTTGTTTTAATTCCCCTAGTAACCAAAGTGTTGTCTTGGTTACAATGACACACATGCTTGGTACTCTACTATGGGAATTTTCAAATATGAACAGCTATCACATTGCAGCAGTGGGATGGTGAAACAAAGATGTAGGAGAAGATAGCTCAGCAGCTGCCTTCTGCTTGTGAAGTGCTTACATCTGGAGATAGAGCAGTTTTACATAATAACTTCAGATTCACCATCCTATGTCTTTGCCACACTATTTTCAGGTGTGACAGATTTTATATGTTATGCCTCTGTTGCTAGGGGAATTCTTTCATTCTTCCTTTTTCTTTTTAACATATAAGCCCATCTCAGGCCTATTATTGCTTAAAGCAGTGAGATGGTGCATGATAAAGCAGAAAAATAAAACTGTTATTTTTAAGCTCTCAGTTCAGAGAAAGTTGCCTCCTTGAATAAGATTATCTTCTCTATGATCTTTAGAAAACACATTTATAGTAAAATGCCTATGTTTTAAATTTTATGTAGCCTCATCATTTTTCTCCTATATCTTCCAGTTCTCTAGACGATACTTATCTCACAGCAGTTGCTGAGATTTCCCGCTGCATTCAATTTCTGGAGGGTACTGGGAGGAAGATTGTGTTTATGTTTCCAAAGCTGTGGGTTATAGTGGTAGGTTTCCTAAATGTCTCCATTGTCAGTCTTGTTATCAACACTGGCTTCTAGAAACTCCTTATCATTCATACTGCTTCTGCAGAAAACGTACATCACCTTTTCCCTCTCCTGACCTCCTGCAATGTGGAAAAGTCCCTTTGCTTTCTGTGCCTTTAAACAATGCCTTTCCCCAAAATGAACAAAACTCTATATTTCCTACATGGAAATCTGTCTTTGTGCCTAATGAGATACTATGTCAAGCACAACGGCATCTCGGCAGGATAATCAAGTCAGAGGCCAAAACATCACAAATTTTGTGGACTTATATTCAGTTCTATTTCCAGTACTGAATTTTTATTTGTAGAGACATAAAAAGACAAATTTTATCATTTCTTGTCATGTAATGAGAAAAATGCTTTCTGTACCTGGGACATGGAACATACCAGTCATCTGCTAATAATGCTTGTTTTAAAATATTGCATGGAATTCTGCTTGGGTAGTTGTCTTTATAAGACACATGAATTCTTAAATATCTTCTTTCAATTTCCCTTTTTGAAAGCAACATTTTTCCACTTAAATTGGACATTAGTTTAAATGAGGAAAGGAGAGAAGGATCTAACTCAATAACAGTTGTTGTGTGTGTTTTTTTTTTAATCTTTTCTATTGGATCAAAACTTAATCTTTCTGCATCCCCTGCCTATCAAATTTATCTGTTTAGTTACAGAATCAAAATACTCTAACCATTTCTGTTTCTGATAACACATAAAACATTATCATATGGAAATGATAAATTATTTTTTGCAAAAGCTTACATTTTTCACATGTATTAGTTGTCTTTTCTAGATTGTATTTCTAAAAGTATAGTCACACCCACCAATATTATTTTATATTTCTCTGTTATATCACACTTACTGTCACTGACACATCTAATGCATGTTTGCTCTCTAGGTTCACAAATGGATGGGAATACAGTAGGGTCTATTCTTTGCTCATTGTTCCTATTTTCTATGGGAAATAACAATACTGTGGTCCTGCATCAGCTCCAACATTCCTTATTGTGTAGATCATCTCAAAGCACCATCATAAAGTTAGTAAAGGACAACTACTAGTATAAAACATCTGGGGAGAAAACAAACACCAAGAACAAAACAGAAAATTAAGTGCTTCTATGAGAATGAGAGCTACTGCATCACACTCGTCTGACATGCATTGTGGTTTAACACAAGTAAGTAGCCAAGCACCACACAGTTTCTTGCTCACTCCCCCTCCTCAACAGGACAGGAGAGAAAACATGATGAAAAAAATTCACGGTTTGAGATAAGGACAGGGAGACCACTCACCAGTTTATGATTACAGGTGAAACAGATTCCACATAGGGAAGATTAATTTATTACCAACTACTTACAGACTAGAGCAATGAGAACTAAATGCAAACTAAAATCACCTTCTCTCCTCATCCACCCTCTTCTACATCCTCCCCCAAAGCGGTGCAGGGGAATTGGGAATGGGGGCTGTGGTCAGTCCTGAACACCGCCTCTGCTGCTCCTTCATGGTTGTTCTCTGCCCCTGCTCCATGTGGGGTCCCTCCCACGCAATGCCATCCTTCCTGAACTGAAACTGCAAGGGCTGCCCACAGGCAGCAGCTCTTCAAGCACTGCTCCCACACGGCTCCATACCACGGTGTCCATCCCCCAGGAGCAAACTGCTCCAGCACGGGTCCCCCACGGGTGGGCGGCAGCTCCCCCCAGACCCCTGCTCCTGCGTGGGCTCCTCTCCACGGGCTGCAGCTCCGGCCCGGGGCCTGCTCCTGCGGGGGCTCTCCATGGGCCGCAGCCTCCTCCAGGCCACATCCACCTGCTCCACCGGGGGCTCCTCCACCCATGGGGGGGCTGCAGCGTGGAGATCTGCTCCATGTGGGACCCATGGGCTGCAGGGGGACAGCCTGCTCCACCAGGGGCCTCTCCACAGGCTGCAGGGGAACTGCTGCTGCCTGCCTGGAGCACCTCCTGCCCTCCTGCTGCACTGACCTCGGGGGCTGCAGGGCTGGATCTCACTCCTTGCTTTCACAGCTCCTGTTGCCCACCATTGTTTTCCCTTTCTTAAATCTGCTCTCCCAGAGGCTCCACGGGGGCTCCTCCATGGGCTGCAGCATGGAGATCTGCTCCATGTGGGACCCATGGGCTGCAGGGGACAGGGAACTGCTGCTGCTTACCTGGAGCACCTCCTGCCCTTCTGCTGCACTCGCCTTGGGGTCTGCAGGGATGGTTTTCACTCGTCTCTCTCCCAGCTTCTGTTGTGCAGCAGGTTTTTTTTCCCTTTCTTCAATCTACTCTCCCAGAGGCCTGCCAGTGTCACTCCCTGGCCCGACTGGCCAGCAGCAGGTCTCTTTTGGAGCTGGCTGGACCTGGCTCTGGTCTGACATGGGGCAGCTGCTGGCCTCGCTGAGGCCAACCTTTCAGCACCCACAATGTCTAAACCTTGCTGCATAAACCCAATGCACCATGTTCTGTAACATGTGCCTTGGGATTTTCTATGTGTGCTCATTTGAACATACATCATTTTGGTAAGATACCAGCTGAGTAGCTAATACAGTCCATGAGTAAGAAATTCCTTTATGGTTCTTCACTCACTAAGTTATACCTTGGAGCATGTGTATTTACCCATTCCTGGACATATGGCATTATATTTGATCATGGAGATATCCAGCTGTTGTTTTTTGTTTGTTTGTTTTTTAATATATAATAAAATGCCTGGATTATTTTTTTTCCTCTGATCTTCTGTAGTAGTAACTTTTATATACTGACAGCCATTCAGGGTTTTGAAAGCCCTTAATCATTACTGTAAAGGTGAGTCTCTGGAAAATCAAGTTACTTTGAATATTGCCTCCCTGTGAATGACAAGGTTATAAAACCCACTATTGTTGATGTATTAGTCATGTTCTTGAAAAACAGTTGATGATGCATATTAATGCATCTAAGCTAGAAAGTAAATCTTCTACATTATTAAAACAGCAGTACATATATTTATGGATTACTACAGCAGTCCATAGAGACAAAAAAGTAACATAGTTAAGAAGGAAAGAACAAAATAACAAGGCTGTATCATGAGGTTTTATGTATTATTATCTCTGTCTCAAAGAACTAGCATGTCATGTATGATTTAAACTTTGGTCATAAACAAGTGATATAAGCTGTCTTTAAACATAAGAGAAATAGAGCTATTACGTACCTAAAATGGAGCACAAGAAAGTGGTTTTCTTTGCTTTTTTTCCCCTCTTTACACAGAATCTCACCACAAGGACAAAATTGCCTTTTCTCTTATGTAAGCAAGTCTGTAATTCTGTTTGCATCAGTAGATAATAAATTAACTTAATTATAGATAGAGGAAATCACACATTGGCTTTCTAGAACTTTTTCAGTAAATTTTCTCCTTAAAATTAAATTAAATTAACAAATCAAAACAAACAAACAAAAACTGTGGGACAGTTTTTCCATTGAAACATTTACAGTCAGAAAATCTTGACCAAAATGTTCTCTTTATACCTGTCTAAGAGAACTCCAAATGTCCATGGTTATTAAACATCCTCATATTTAATATGAAGAATGAAGTCATCTTATGTTCTCTTATTCTTATTAAATACTGCCTTGTTCCATTAAAAGACTGTCTAGCCTGGCAAATGGAAGGTAGGTGTGAAATATCTGTATTATGTGCCTTACTTTCTCTTGAAAGTGCTACTACATATGAGGGTGACAGAGCACTGGCACAGGTTGCCCAAAAGGGTTGTGAATTATCTCCTTCTCTGGAGATAATTCAAAACCCACCTCGATGCCATCCTGTGCAGTGTGCTCTGCGATCCTGCTCGGCAGGGGCGTTGGACTAGGTGATCTCCAGAGGTCCCTTCCATGCTTGGCCATTCTGTGATTTTGTGATACTACATTTTAAAAAAATGAGAATTTGTATAAAATTCTGAGCTGTTCCACATTTACAGACTTCAGAGATTGCAGAAAAACAGTGTAATTCACCTATGAATTTACTATGTTAGTGACAAAGAACACGTTATAATGGGCTTCCTGCATCATTTTAAAGAATGAAAAGCACATAATGAGTACTTATATTCTCAGTTCAGTTACACTGTTCCCATATGGCTAATACAAAATGTTATTAACAAAGTTTGTGGCAGAGACTCTAACTGCAGGAAGATGGAAAACATAGGTTGTTTGCACTGGAAAAATGTTCCCAATGTAACCAACTTCTTCGCAGCTTCTACAATTTTAGCACTTGAGGTACTAAATTTTGTAGACTCCTGAGTTGTGGTAGATTCAGTTTTAAAAATCAAGTTCGTATTCAATCTCCTATAGATGTTAGAAGAACCTTGTTCTAAGTAATTCATTTCTTGTGTCAACATCAAGTTTCTATTTTTATGTTCTAATGTACTTTGAAATACCTTGTCAGATTACCATGAAACTCATTCAGAAGAGTCATCAAACTGAATTCTCATGAATTGAGTCAAACCAGATGAAATAAGACAATAAGTCATGTTTATTTACATGAAGAAAAGATGCTCCCAGTTTTGCATTAAGCTCTCTTTGGGATGATCCTGGAAGAATGAAGAACACCTTGGACACAAGCAATATGCTGCCACAGAAAGTAGCACAATAGATGGGTTGGCTTTAGCAGCTGATTATATTGCTTGTCATCCACTGTTCAAGTTGTCCACTAGGACAACATGTTGAAAAGCATCCCTGAATGCTTAAAAGCAAGTGCAACACCTCAGCAACCTCTACAAGCTCTTGTCTTACAGAAGTGCAGGAGCAGTATTTTGGGAAGTTGGAAGAAAGCAAGCATATGTGGAGAATTTTTAAAATATTTTGGTTTTCTGAGAACAGAAATGTGTGGGTTGAAAGATAAAAAAAAAAAAAAAAAAATTACTTGCTGTTATCCTATATCTAAGAATACCTAAAGTCTTTAATAATAGATGGGAAAATGTACAATCCAGTTTGTGTAGCTCATATAAAAGGTCTTATGTTAATGCTTTTCTAATCATAGTCACTCAGAACACTTATGGTCCATACATCATTTTGTTGATATAGTGAATTTTTACACAGCATTAGCCAGGACAGGAGGTTGGGAAATACGTTGAGTACTATATCCCATACCATCCTTTTTCATATAAGGATTAAATGTGTTAGTTAAACCTGCTGTTCTCACTTCCTAACATGATTAAATTTCTTAAGATTATCCAAGCCACATTTCTCCTAGATCAAAGTATGTGACTTATCAATGCTTGCTGCTATTTTTTAAGTTGTCTGTATTAGTTCTTGCTCTCTGACTAGAAATTTAGAAAACAGTTGCACCTAGCATGTGAAGTTTACACATAACAGCACATGCAGTGTCTGCTAAGTGCACAGACTGATCGCATTTACTGATTTGTCTCTCTTCCACTCATGATAACCCCCGTTATTCACAGTATTGTCTGTGTCCTATTGCATTCTCTTCAATGCTGATGATTCTAACATCCAAATCAAATGTATTTTTCAACAGGATTTTTTTTCAGGAAAATTATTTTCCCATTCAATCTCTATTCTCTCTTTGTTGCCTTGTATCCTAATGCATAAGCACTTGTAAAGCTTACTAAAGAATAGCTAAGGCATAGTTAAAGCAGAAGCTTGGTCTGAAAAGTCTTGTTATTCTGCATTCCTCCATTTTATAAGTAACAAATGCTTTTGACCCACATACAAACTTTCAGGCTAGCAAAATTCACCATTTGTGTGACTAAATATGAATTACCAATATTCATGATATGGAAGGGAAGAGGAACAAATTGGATCAGTGGAAAAAAAAAAAAAGTTTTCTCTGAAAAACATGTTGGATATGTTACAATACGAGTCACAAAACATGACTTGGGAAGAATGGTACGTAAATTGGCAATTAATTCAAAATTATTATACCATGATGAAGTCAATTTTAGAAATCAATCATCTTGGGTCTCTGTGGTTAATTTGTGAAGTTATATAAGTCTAAATGAATTATTAATATGAGGAAACAAAGTGGGTCAGAGAGATTATAAAAATAATAATACAGAGAAGGAAGGTAAAAATTAAAAATGGATGAATGAAGATATCTTCATTTATGAAGATATCTTCCATATGAACATGTCCCAAAGCAGAAAAAAAATGATAAATGAGGTATGTCGATTGTATTAAAATATCCCACAGAAGAAATGTTTATCCAGTTTACTATATTCTGAGAAGGAAGCCTTGCCATAAGTAAGTCTTCATTTTCTTGAAAGGGAGAATTATATTCTGTATATAGTGATGTTAGAACCAAAGCAACCAGGCTCTGAGACAGGTCTCCTTTCATTGGTTTACAGTTTATTTTGAATGTATATTGTATTTATTTTGTACATGTATTTACTTTGAATATATATATTTGAATAACGATGATCACATTCAAAATATATATACATATTTCTGAAGTTCATCTGTACTTAGTGGATGGAGTCTTAGCTGATGAAGTGATACTGGAGTTCAGAGTTTAGCTAATGCAGTCATATTTAGTGTTTTAGCCTGAAATAAATACTCTTGTGACATGACCAGAGTATAATAGAGAATTTTTCTTGCTTTCTAGAACTTTGCACTATCCATCAGATTATTAATTTACTGAGCAGAGTCTTGCTGGGTTCATAGCTTTCCAATAATTTCTACATTGGATTTGGTTCACCTGAATTTATTTCTGAAAGTGTCATCCTGCTTGGTTTATACTTCATATGACTATTGTAAAATTCAGTCCTGTGAAAAAAAAAAAGGTAGCACCATAAAATAATGCATTTCATGTTTGTTTCTGTCTTTGCAACTTTGATTTATGAAAATATCGACATACAACCTTGTTGCAGTACCCTGATAAATCAGCATTCTGATAATAAGTTAGATTATTTCTTTCTGCATCTAACTGTTACCTTTCAATCATGTCCACTGCACAAGCTTTTCTTTATAAAGTCTTTCAGGTGTAGGGCCAATCAATGCACCTTCAGGAAATAACTCTGTTCAGTGCATAAGTACAGTCTGACTCATTCTTGCAAAGTACCTCTAGGGCGAATAGCAGTAAATATCACAAAACTGTTTTTAAGCTTGCTGCTCTAATTTCTATGGGAAAAAAAAAAAAAAAAAGACATACACTTGACTAAAATTTCTGAGTCATAACTACTGAAATAAGTTTCCACTGTTATCTACTGCTGTTAGCTCTCACTCTATGTTCCTCCCATTTTTCTCTGGGTAGGAGTAGATTATTGTACAGGTATTTACTAAAGTAATGGGGTGGAAAACTGGCAGCCCATTTAAGGTAGCAGAGTAAATATCTCCTAGTGGTATCTTTGTGGATTGCCCTGTATGCTTTTTTTTTTTTTTCTTTTCTCCCCATGTGAAGTTAATGTAGAATAATGAATACTAAAGAATTGCAGAGGAAATAAAAGAGTTTCTCTCTTTTGACAGGCAACCCAAGAGGTCAGTAAGTACTTTGCAAATTATCTATGAACTTTATCTACCCTTCAATAAAAGAAACTACATTGGTATGGTCACTTATTATGAAATTTTATGTTTCCATGAAATTACAAAAGAAAAAAAGTAAGGATAAATATACCGTTAGATTTGAATAGTTGTATTTTCTGCCTTGTTCTTTATAATAGCTTGTTTCAAATGCTAGATTTTACTCTTTCACTGATTTCAAAAAAGAAACCTGGAAAGAATTAAAAGGATTTACATAAATTTAAAATATGACTAACAGGTACACTTCATAAGTTATTTAAATGCTCTCAGTGTGTGTTAAACGTAAATGTGTTGCTTTGTACTCCCAGAGAATCAACTGCATTTGACATTTTATAAGGGCTTTGTTAGAATCCAGTCAAGCAATTCAGTATTCAAATTAAATTATAGTTAGTGTAAGATTACATGAACTTTTCAGATATCCTTTTCCACAAAGTTTGCAACATTTATGTGATTCTCAAGTTCAGGTTTCTATAATCATCCTAGTACCAAGATGACATTAGTAAGGACATTCTCCTATTGTTGACTATGCTTGTGTGTGCACTGCAATTTCTGTTTCTGTGTCTATTGTATGGGAATATAGAAAAGGAAAAGATCATGTATGCAGCACAACCCTCATTATATGCAGAGCGTAGTAGCATCATAATAAGGATTTATCAACAGGAGTTTCATTGGATATTACAAGTGAAAAAAGTAGTGAAACAAGAAAATCTTTTCTAATTTATATTCCATATATGTCAAGCATGCATCCTAGAAATCCTATAGACATATAAAGTATGTATTGTTTCCACCACAATCAGCCAGTCTACTTTCCATGTAATACGTACCAGCTGACTAGTAGTGCTACTGAATTGTTGTACCCAATCATGATATCCACTGCTCAGAAAAGATGCAAAAACAGTGAAGGGGCATCACAGGGACACAACAGGGAACACGCCTTAAAGGAAATACATATATAATAATATTTTTTTTTAATATTAACTGTGACAGTCAGCAAATACCTACTTTGGGAACTGAACTTCATTAATCTGCCTTTTATTTTTAGCAATGAAAATGAAAGTGATTCCCAGCTTTGGAAAACTCATCTTCAGCAACAGTATTTCTTATCTCTAGACTAGATTTTTAATTTTCTTATTTTGAATATAAACTAATTCAAAATCTGTCATGTGTGTTATAGATTCAATGATTGCAATGGTCACATTTACGATCTTTGCCCAGTGTTTTTTTCTCTAAACTGCAGTCATGGGAGGTCTTAGTGAGTACTGTTTGGTTTATGAAGTGAAAATGTATCCCTTGAGGTAAAGCATGTAGTCATTAAAATGTCTGAGAAAGCCCTGCCACAATGAGACATCAATCACATTCCTCCAGCCATTTCCTCTGGACACTGGTGGGATGAAGGAAACATTTACTTATGGTGGTCAAGATTCAGGCACACTGAGCCTGACCAGAACTTTTAGCATTTCTACATTTATTTATGAAGATTACACTAATCTAGAATGCCTACAATACGACACACTATATACACACATACAGGCAGTAAGTTGCAAGTGAAAACAGCTTAACTTCTTAGTAAGAATAAAAATGCTCCTTTGTACACTATGGTAGTCCTATGTACACATTCTATCATATACATATTCATATCTATCATATCTATCATATCTACATATGAATACATATTTATTCATATACTCTCTATATAAAATGTTCTCTGAACTCAGTCCTTCTTCAGTAAACCATCTCTTCACTTTAAATCTAGAGAATGTAATAACAGATTCTTTTAATCACAAGAGTAATTTCACCTTGGAATAAGAAAAAGCTGTGGTAAGAGGCTTTTCCCACTTTTTTTGGTAAGCAAAATATATTCCTTGGAACTCAACAATTGATTAAATGCCCATCACTGTTTATGGTACTTTGTTAGATGGACTTTCAATCAATACAGCAATGTCCCTTTCACCTGTACTGTCACAAAAATGTGGCTTCTGTTTCTAAATGTAACCTTGAACAATGAAGTGAGTATGGGAAACAGCAAGGCTTCTATAAGGGTAATTTGGGATTGAAAGCTTATAAGGCAACAGCATAGCACAAACAGGCTCTAGGCAGACCTGCTCTGGCATCATGCCTGCTCTCACATCTTGTAAATTTGCTTTGACAGAATTGCCAGTCAATTACAGAACACTGAAGATGATAATGCAGGGAAAAATATTCTGAGAAGCAGCATTCATTGGTGCCATCTGAACTCATTTGTCTCAAAAAGAAAGAACCAAGGCTGGTGTGAAGCACCTCATTCCATCTCATGCTCTACGGAAATATACAACTCATCTGGCTCACATTGAGACTCTCTGAGACTGAACTTAACTGCTGTCTGTCGTTTAGGATAATTTTCTAAGGATGCTAAATACATATTTCTTCTCCTTTTCCCCCCTCTCCACTTCCTTAAATGTGAGTATAACATTGCTCAGCAATTTAAATACTCACCAGGCAGAGGTTTTCTTTGGCTGGGATCTTAGAAATCATGATTGAAAATAAAGAGAAAACATGCCTGAAGAGAAAATTCAACCCAACACCAGTATGACATCATGTGAGGAGCCTAGAGAGTCAGTTTTTAGCTCATGATGTCAGCTACAAGATATTTACAGCTGGAACTGTTGCTGGTAGTTTGACATTTTTTCCTATGAAATGGCAGAGCTTCTGAATTGAGCAGAAGACTGTCAGAAATATGTCATTCTAATGCTAGTTTGCTCCGAGGAAGCCTACAAGATCCCAAATTTGGGCCAACTGATTTCTAAGAATCTGAATGTAAAGGCATCTCAGCTGTCCTTTATGTAGTGTTGCATGATTTTTCAGCACTTTTTTTCAGTGCTTGAAAAAATAAGTAGAGTGCTAGTCTCCAACATATCAAGAGTTCCTAGGATGTCTGTGTTCCTGATTCTTTTGCAGTCAGGACAGGTAATTCACTTCTTATAGAACCTATGTATATGCAACTTTCCTCAGTGAATGATGTTAGCTTTTCTCACCACCAGTTCTAGCAACTAACCAAAAACTATGTAGTAAGAAAACATAGACTTGCATTAACTTTGTTCCATATGAGTGCTTACATTAACAGATGTAAGTCATCAGCTACCCCGAGTTTTTATATTGGGCTGCTGCCAGTAAAAATGTTACAGAAGACATGGATCCACTGTTTTTAGCTGTTGAGCAGGGGGTAGATCTGCTCACGGACAGCCCAACTTTCAGCTTTTCCTAACCCACTATTAAAGTCTCTGCATGCAGCCCTGTAACTTAAATATTCTAACAGCTATCCATCTCTAGCCAGAAAATATTCAGTTGTCACCATCCTGCTGAACTGTTTTGCATATTTCTAATTTTTAGTTCTTTTCTAGACTTGTGATGGAGGGTGATTTAATTTTATAATGTGATACCAGGCTTAAATGATAACTGATAAGTACAGCCTGATAAACACAGAGCACTGGTATTTAATGTATTCATCTCCACCCTGCAAGTCTAAAAACAATGATCAGTGATTAGAAAATAAGCTTAGCATGATTTTATTTATGGAACATAGTTAATGAATCTGTTTTTCACTGAATAATTGCAGTAATCAACTGAAATAATAGAAGAAGTGCAATAGTAAATAGGTCAGATCAAGTAAAATTTTAAACGTTTATTCCCAGATGTCTTTCAACCAATTTCTGCCTAAAGGTTTGCACAGCATTTTCTTGTTGATTTGTTTCATTTTCTGTTTGTTTCTGTCCAGAATTCAAGTGCAGGTTTATTATAACTTCCTATGGGCAATGACCTTGCATTGCTAATAGAAATAATGATCAGATTGCAGGATTTTCTTCTCTTATTGCCTTGAAGTATAGGGATGGCTGTAAACATAAAAAGTGACAGTTTGTAAGATTCTTTATGAAAGTGGTTGACCTTTTTTTTACTCTACATCTTCAAACAAAATTGTGAAATAATGTGGTTGTTTTATATGTTCATAAAAATAATTCACCTTCAGTTTGCCCACAGTGGGAATCCAGAAGCTGTAAAATGAACTGCCATATGTGCCATAAGCCACTGCCAGGTATTGATGCCAGTCTGATGGGTACACATGAATACTTTGAGGGATTTGTGCACTGAAACATATTCACCAACTCTTCTGACAGACTTTCTTTGGACCTCTGTTTCAAACAAACAAACAAACAAAAATAGACAGAAAAATAAAAGATTTCCCTGATGGTGACAAATCCTGGAAAGGAAAACAGCATTTGCTAGTACTGGCTACACTTAAATCAGACAAGGAATGTAAAACATGGTAAATAATTGTGGACAAGTTGTTTTTTAAAATCCTATGCCTTGAAAAATGATGAAAGCAAAATTTAATTTCCATATTGGTAACATTTAGGTTAAGTCAGTTATCTGAACTGAACCTTCACAAGTTGCTAGAGGGGACCAGAACCTTGGGCATGTGTAAGAGCTTCCTTCTCTCATTCTTTAAGATAAATACCAAATTATTAATTGAGTTTTGTTAATGTTGTTACTTGTGAGTCTTAGCCTGACTGCTCCTAAAAGTTGCTACTGAATTTTAAATCTATTTCTTTGTCTCCCAAAATTTTCAGAAATTTTCAACCTACAGTTTATCCAGGCAAAAGTGCAGAAATGCTCAAATTAGTATCAATCTAAGCTTGTATTTCCACAAAGCACTGCCCTCTGCTCAGAAAACAGCACAGGTCTCCAGGAAGCAGAGCTTGTTAGCACAGACGCAAATGTGGCAGCAGTGCTTCAGGATGTGAACTAGTTCAGGCCATGCCAAATAAAAATAAAAAATAAAAAATAAAAACATGCCAAGCACCAATGAGCCCCAGCAGCTGTCAATAAATTATAAATGAAAATTCAAGCATGATTTACTTTTTCAGTAGCTTTGTTCATCTCTGTAACTTCTACTGCCTGTCATGAAAAACACCATGCCAGGCAACTGAGTGGGACCCACACCACCTTAACTATACTAATTATAACCAAGTGCAACAGAAATTTATGTTTCTTTTTTCATGTTTTATGTATCTATAGATATGCACAAATATCTATACTAGGACCTGATTTAATAACTTCAGGACTTAACATAAATCATCTGTATGAATGATAGAAAATTCCTATACATTAACACCCATCTTACATATGTGAACATAGACTTTATTAATACATACATTAACCCTAGTGATGTAACAGCCTGCTTTTTTCATTGTTTGTTAGTTGCAAAACCTTATTTTCAAAAGTGTTGTAAACCGTCATTCAGTTATTTGTAAGTACTAACAAAACAGAGGTTGTCTATTCTGAAGGCCAAAGCTGGAAGATATATTCAGTGGCTGCAATTGCAGAAATACCTCAACAACAATGGGAAAAAAAAAAATGCCTGTCAATATAATTGAAATCTTACAACACAAAGAAAGTACCTTGTATTTCTCAAAGGCGAGATTTACCTTTCTTTAGAAATTCATAATGAAGCAGCTTCAGCAAACCTCCCTCATCCCTCCCCAAATCTCTTTGCATCAGGCAAAACTGGAATCTTATTAACCTGTGCTAAACACAGCCTGTTTCAGCTGGATGGAAGGCTTCTACAGGGATAAATGCCATCTCTACAACATGCTCTCCACTGGCTGGTCAGGTCCCCAGGTTAATACATATAAATAATGCTTTTGATTTATGTTATAGGCAGCTGTAACAGATGAATGGCTTTAATTTACCAAGCTAGCAAATCAGCATTTTTTTTAACAAAAACTAAATTCCTTCCCTGCAGTTGTGAAGGCTTACTAAGGCTTACATGAGCTCTGTAGCTGATCTATAACCCACAGGATCTGTAGTTGGCCCCACTGAAATGATGGTCAGTTTCTGTGCAATGATGACCATATTCTCTACCTGTTAGTAAAGGTGTCACCTATCACTTGCTGGGGGAAACAACACAATAAAAAAAACCCTTATGATATTTGTTTGAATATCTGCTATGTCTGAAATGTTGACCAGAGAAATTAGATTCAAAGTCCAGCTTTCCTTATCCTTAATTAGTCCCACCAAAATCTTGTATTAGAGATGAATGCTGAAGTGATGTTCCTGCGGCTTTTATCAGATGTTTTTTTGTCAAGTACTGAGTATTCTCAAATCCACTGAACTCAATTGCCTCCATTGCCACGTTAAAGCTCATATATGAAATACTGCCTACAACACCCTTAAAGGCTGACAGTTTTACAAAGCAAATGTACCCGACCAATAACCCCTGCCTGTATCCAACTTGACAGGAAAATTCTGCTGGCCTGCTTCCATCTCACATGCTCAGGAAAGTAATCAGGTGTAGTAAGGAAATCATCTGCATCCTGCTTGCTTTTCCTGTTGGTGACACCAATTGCCTGTGAATGTAACTTAAATTTACTGTGGGTTGTGTCATCTGAGACACGTGAGCATATATTTCTAAATAGCTTGGAACAGACATATCAACCGCCCCTTCTTGCGTTATTCATTTCTCATTCAGAAATGTGTGGTTTGTCAGCCTGATGTGTTCTTTGTTTTCTGTTATTACCATCAGATGTCTGTTTCCCCCTATTTCATCTGGAGTTCAGATAGAAGTAATAGACACCAGCCTGGATGCTGTTCAGTCCACCAGGCCTATTGTTTCAGTCCCCACATTACCAAACATCAACATCCCAGAGTCTTCATTGTGAATAACTGAAAGCAAGAGCTAGTGGGCCATTTGATCAGGATTTGATGATGATGATACTGGTATGTTGTGATTCCAGAGATAACCTTTGCAATATTATAAGAAAAAACAAATAGTATGTCTAACTAGAAAAGCCACTTGTCTTGTTTCTTCTTGCATGATGGTATGACTAGGATAGTCCTTGGAGTTTTTCCTTCTTCTTTTGTCACCAAAAAGACAGATAAAGAAAATAAAAAACATGGCTGTGGTTTAGCCCAGCAGGCAGCTAAGCATCACATGACTGCTCCCTCACTCCCACAACCCCCTTAATGGGATGGGACAGAGGATGAAAAAAAAAAAAAAAAAAAGGTAAAAAACTAATGGGTTGAGGTAAAGACACCTTAATAGGACAGAAAAGGAAGGGGGCGGGAAAGAGAGAGAAAAAAAAAATAAAAAGGGAAGGGAAGGGAAGGGAAGGGAAGGGAAGGGAAGGGAAGGGAAGGGAAGGGAAGGGAAGGGAAGGGAAGGGAAGGGAAGGGAAGGGAAGGGAAGGGAAGGGAAGGGAAGGGAAGGGAAGGGAAGGGAAGGGAAGGGAAGGGAAGGGAATATACAAAGCAAGTGATGCACAATGCAATTGCTCACCACAATATGATTGCACAATGCAATTGTTCATCCACCGACCAGCCCAGCCCCCCCCCCAAGCAGCAACCTCCACCCCCACCCCCACCCAGTTTTATTGTTCAGCATGACAGCATGTGGTATGGGATATCCCTTTGGCTGGTGTGGGTCAACTGTCCTGGCTGTGTTACCCCCCTCCTAACTCCTTGTGCACCCCCAGCCTCCTTGCTGGCAGGGCAGCACAAGAAGCTGAAATGTCCTTGGCTCTGTGTAAGTGCTGCTCTGCAAACAACTGAAACATTGCTATGTTATCAGTATTATTCTCATCCTAAATCCAAAACACAACATCATACCGGCTACCAGGAGGAAAATTAACTCTATCCCAGCTGATATCAGAACAATCGCACATCTCAGCCTTGCCCATTATTTAATGCAGTGTTCAACTATGTTCCATTAGGATCCTGGTTATGGTTGAATTTTCAGTTTATTGTCATGCATCATACCCAAGCTAGTCAGTCACAAAAGACTGCCTGAGTTATCAGAGAGTACCACTTCCAATTGAAATATTTCTTTTAAATTTTTTAGGCAGAAATCACAAGATGGTGCTGTTACACATGGCCCTGAATATCAATCTTCATGTCTTTTTAGACATTTAAATGCTTCTTTATTGTAAGAAGAAATTCTGTGTTACATTAGAGCGCATTTGTGATTTTGTTTTTGTGAGGTCTTCTATAAAGTCTTATCTCAGTTCCAGATCTGGGATGTAGTTTCTTAGTAAAATTAGTCTGCCAGAGAGTCTGCCTCACTGAGTCATTTGAAATGGAAACAGATCTTTAAGGGTGCTAAGGGCATACTCCTGTACAGTTTTAATTTGGGGCTTTCTAGTTCAAAACTCATGAATATAAAGGCCAAGCTTTTGCATATCTTTTAATCATTGCAAGTGACCAATAATCTAAAATTAAGGCAATGAAACTGTGCTGTACAAGGAAATAGATCTGCTATGTAATCTGCATAGTGTATCTGGGTTTCATTTTACTACACTGGTTTAATAGCTTATTACAGCAATCCAGCTGGTGTTCCAGGAATAGATCACTTCACTGCTATGAGTGGGATTTTTTTTGTTCTCACATTTATCAAATATTCTGGCCAGCTGGCAGTCTTTGCATACTTGGCTTCATACTGCACCAGTCCCAATGAGTGCAAATATTCTATAAAACCTTGATGTGGGGGATTAGATGGGTTCTAAGAGGACATCTGTGAAAACATGGGTGAAAACCTTGGAGACATTCAGTCACTTGCCAAAGGTGTGTCTGTTACTTTTCCACATGGCTGGGTATTATGTAACAACACACAATAATACACTTGCTTTTGGAGAGTCAGAGAAAATAAGTTGAAAACATATAATTATACACACCACAAGTATGGTTTTACCACATGAAGGATACCATTCAAAACCTGCCTCTTAGTCAACAGCTCATATGAAAACCAGGGCTGGGGACGGAGGGGAGGGTGATATTTTCCTATATATATGTTTTTTTTTTCATTTTTAGTGAGGAACAGATGTGGGATCCTCTTGTCAAATGTTTCACTGAAATTTAGGTCTTGCATTCTGCTCCACCAGCCCAGTGAATATCACCAACCTCTAACAAATGTGATAAGCATGAGAAGTTTTGACATATAAACTACAAAGAAGCTACAGTTTTAAAAAAAAAAAAAATAGGCTTCTAAAATAGAGGATGAAACAAGCAAACCCTTTTGTCTTTCTTCTGAACTTTCAGTCTTTATTCAGGACACTCTGAGGTTAGGAGCTTCTACTAAACAAAGGAGATTTTAAATAAATTTCTCCCACAGTCTGAAGCAATGTTATGAAGGTCTAAACCACCTAGTCCAAATACAGGAGTGGTGCAGGTAAGCTTTGAGACTGTGACTGAAAAGCAAATAAAAAATAAACAAAAAGAGCATCACACTGTGACCCATCAGAGGTCTAGTAAATATCCACGTAAGACTTGGATGCTGTCATATAAAGGAGAAACACAACCTGGGAAGAGAGGGATTCAGTTCACATCTGAGATTCCAAAATTAAATTGTGTGTAAAGATCTCAATTCACAACAGAGTTTGCAGAGTGCCATGAAGCAGAGCTAGAAAATAGTTCATCTGACTGCATCCACTAGCAGCAGGACTCAGATGTCCCGACACAGGTGCCTACCATCCTTTTCTGCACTGTGACGAATGTTGTCTGTCCTCACACTGCCACCCCAGGAACATGTGAAGCACCTTCACTTCCAGGGTCATACCCACCAGCCCCCCAGGAGAGCTGTCTCCAGTCAAGGCAGGCAGTGTGATGCAATATAGCAGACCTATCAGTTGTACTGATAACCCAGCTATATGAACTGTATAGTTATCAGGGGGCACAAATCTGATTTGTTCTAGTGAGGGCATGAGGATTTCATCCATTAATGAACAAAGCTGAGTAGGAGTGCTCCTGGGGCGTGTGGTCTAGCAGAGTCCAATTTGAAAGAAATCTTCCTGGTACTCCAAGACTGTTTCAGGATGAGAACCAAAGAGTGGAAAGGGATAAGGAAGAAACTATCCTCAAAAGCATAACTAAATTAAAATGCTAATGCTTAGATTTTTCAGGGTAGATCAAATGTAATTAGACATATTTATTTGGGCTACTGAACTTGTAGATATCTATTTTGTGGTGAATTGAATTGAATTGAATTGAATTGCTCTATCATTTTCATTGCCTAGACCTATTCTTAATATAACAAGAACCTGGACACAAGTAGACCCCAAATGTGCCTTAGTCTGGAACTGAATCCCCCATCAAAGAATGTCCAAACATAATATTAAAAAGTATACAGCAGAAATTGAACAGGTGCTGCTACTAATTGAAGCTTAGGAGCATGTGTAACATATGGATAGGGTAATTAGCAAGTTAAAACGTGCATGAAGGAAGATGATAGCCAACAGCAAATGCATGGTATACTGTATACGGACTTGACTGCACTCCCATAAAGGAGAGATGCATAGCTCAGGTTGAGTGGTTAGACCCTGCTGTGTGCCCTGTTAAAAGCATTATGTTTGTCAGTCACAACACTGCTCTGAATAGACAGGGTGAGAAGAAAAGATAAACTGTGCTGCTGTGCAGTGTTACACACATCCCATGGAAAAAAATGTATTTGAAAAGAGGCTGACTGGCCAGCTGATAAAGAGCTGCCCCTGGGTTGGGAAGGGTTGACTGGGTGTTCTGCTGGGCCAGGAGCCCTCAGATGCTGCTGGGGCACAAATGGGCACATCCTGGAGGAAACCACCACATTTGTGACCATTCTGCTAGTCTGAAAACTGTTTATAAGTTTTGTTTTCTCAGACAAAGTAGGAAAAAAAAAAGCAGAAGTAAAAAGTAAATTTGTTTCTTGTAGCTTCCCAGACCATCTTAGAAACAAGGCCTACACTGCCTGATGCCAGTCAGTCCCCACACTCGCTGCCTATGCAGTCTAACTCAGCAAAAATGCTTCAGATCAGACAGATCCAGTTATGCTTAGGCCATGGGCCCACTGTCCAAGAAGAACAACTATCCAAAAGAATATTGTCTGAAAGAATATTTCCTTCACATCTCCATGGCCTTGTTCCTTTCCACACTGCACCAGCTCTGGGCTGGGCTCTGCACCGGGCTCTGCACCAGCCCTTCTTTTGGGTGGCACAACCCTTCACATGGCTGAGCCCTGAACTCCACTGAGTTGACCTGATTTAAAATAATATCATTGAACTTTCCTCCACAAAGGACCAGGATGCAGGGAAGACTGAGGCCAAATGGCAAAATACTTTGTCTTTGCTCCAGAGCCGTGGGAGCATTGGGAAGTTTGGTTTATTCACTGCCAGCCTCCCACGGCATCAGCTGTCACCCTGCGCAGCCATCTCAGTGCTTGCCTGGCATCGGTGAGCTTCAGCACAGCCTGCAGCTCCTTGTGCTCCTGAGCTGGGGCTCCTGAGATGGCAGCAGGAACACTCGTGGCTCAATGATTTCTGCTGGATGCTATGGGAAGAGCCTGGATTACCTTTTGTTTCCCATGAGCTGGACAATCTCACAAGCAGCAAGGTGCATTGATACTTATCTCAGAATAAAACATACACTCTGATTAATGGATGAGTAATTATTCTTCCTTTCAGCAGCATATTTTCATCTTTACAAAAGGGCTCGTGTCACATTGGGTTGTATCGGATTTCTTGTAAGATATTTTTCCAATGTCAGCTATCCACTGTATGAGTTGTATTGTTTAACAAACTCAAAGCACACATGAATATTTTCTATTTATTTTTTTCCAGCTTCTTGCCTGGGCATTGTGCAAGAGTGCACAAAATAAATAAAATAAAATAAAATAAAATAAAATAAATAAAATAAAAGTAAGCCTTCTAATATTTAATCCAAAATGAAATGACTGGATGTAATTTTAATATCAAGTTGATGGGGAAGATAAATGTAAAGCTAATGTAGGAAAGTTTGGAAATATCTGTAGAAAATAAGTGTTTTCATATGACCTTTTTCTGGCCTTTTTACAGTTTTGGTTTTAAGTGTGAATTATTAAATTATATATTTATTTATTTTATTTTTAATTTTATACTTCCCCTGTAAAGAAGAAATTAATATTACCCTTTGAGTTTCCACTTCAGAATAAAGGATTTTCTAGTTTATGTTGAGGGTTAGGTTTTCCTTATTTAGGAAAGCTATTTTCAAAAATCATTCTTTTTTGACACACAAATTAATTTATAGGGCACTATCTGAATACTTAACAAATTTTAATAGCATCACTGCCAACCAATATGCTTCTAATAACATACACTCACAGCACATGCATTTTGCCAAAGAATTCTTTAGGGTGATGTTCAGCTCCATATTTTTTCCAACTACAAAAGTAAATATTTGCCAGAAAAGTGAAAGGAAAAGTTCTAAAGCTGTGGTATAAAGCCCACATTCAACTAAAATCTTATACATCATCTGTTCATGATTTTTCCTCACTTCTTGCTGCTCAGTTCAACTTAGAGAGAAAAAAAAAAAAAAAGGGGGGGGGGGGAGAAGAAGGAAGGGAGGGCAAAATAAACCTGAAACTAAAAATTAAATATTGATCCATGTGAAAAATTTCTTTAGCTCTGTCTGTGAAGAAAGAAGCAAGATTCTCTACCAGACAAAGGACAGGTCAATGCTGGGAATCAGCACTGGCTGCTCAGTTGAACTATTAGTTGAAATAATTGCACCTGCAGGGGATTGGATTTATCTGTGAAGAACATGGGAATCTCTAAATTAAAGGTATATACCTTAGAAGAGAGGATAAGTACATTCAGCCTACTAGAAGATAGCACATAAAATGCAAAGTGAAACCAGTGTGTTATTTTAGCATTTCCTGTTTGTAATTTTTAAACATATTTGAAATGCTTTGTTTATTATCAGGTCTTAGTGGTATGTCTGCTTTAAAATTCTGGACTTTAGACTTTCCTGTAGCCAACATTATCCTGACAGTGGTTTTCTTTTGGTTTTAAACTGAGATGTTATCAAGCATTAGATATGAAATAGATACTATTCAGTCTGAATTAGCAGGAAGTTGAAGTGTTTTGATGTACCATAGCATGAGAGCACTGAAAACAAAAATTTAGTGCAAGTAGGAAGGAGGGCAAAATTGTAAGGTATCAAAGAACTTCTCCCCAAAAATATCTGATAATATTGACCCAAAAAAATAAAAAAATCTTTACTGTATTGACCTTCTTTACATTTCACATAAAACCCAGAGATTATCTGAAAATATAAGTATTCTCTCAAAAAATATAGGCACTTTGTAAAACTCTAAGTTTCATCCCAGTTCAATGTATGTGTTTTTATGGACCTGGACTACCAGCAATCAGACTCTTAATTTGGGATTTCATTAGCTACGTAAAATAAACAGAATACATTGTTTTAAGTAGTTTTAGTTAATTCTGCTTTCAGCATTATATTATACATCTTTTGCAAAAATTTCACTTTCAAATATTCTGAAGCCATATAAAAGTAAAAAGATGTCTTCTGCATTGCAATGTGAAGATGCTGGTAGGTCCTGAAGTCCCTAAACAGAGATCAGTTAGAGATCTACTTAAGACGTATGGTTTTTATTAAGAAAGTACGGAAATACACAACTGAAAATAATAAATGATTTTTAAACCTTGTCTCCATCCAATTGTTTTTCCAACCTTTATCACCTTAGTCTCTTTATTTACAAAGTAAAATTCACATGCAGGACTGAATTTTCAAGCTGCTGTGCCATGGTTTCATCTGTGTCTCTTCCACTGACTTCTTAATGGGAGTTATAAAAAAAAAAAAAAAAAAAAATCCCAAACAGCTTTATGAAAATGTAGCCTTCTGCAGCTTTCTCTCTCTGAGTGACGACTGCTGTGATTGCAGAGGTGGGAGGCAAGAGACAGATAATAAGAAATTTAAGCTCAAAGTATCTTTATGACACATGAAAGATGAATTGAAAATGCTTTAGTTTGGAAATTAGTTTTCATGGCTTTTAAAGTGATTGATGAGATGACTCCAAATTAGATCTACCCAGCAGCGGTCACTGTGTGGTAACAGCAGAAGGCTTACGGAGTGTGAGTGTGTATTACACACTGCACAGCTACAGCTGCCTGTCCAACTATTTAAACATATCCAAACAGCTAAAGTTTTTGCCTTACTAGGATACAAATACAGTTAACTGGGATTTTGTGAAGTTTTTGTGTTCTTTTTTGGTTGGTTGGTTTTGTTTGTTTTTGTATTTTTTTCCATAAGCAAAGCAAACTTGCTACAAATAAGACCCACTACACCAGTTTCAGGAGGAAAAGGTAGATAAAAGGTAGGCACATGTAGGGAAGATGAGAAGAGCAGAAAAAAGGTGAGTGTGAGGGTGGGCATCAAACTTAACCTAGAATCCACAAGAGCTTAATGGCAGAGACACTTATCTGAGGTATGGGAGACCAAGGTTCAAGTCTTTGGTCTTTTGGTTCAAATAGGTTTGAACTTGGATTTCCTGTGTTAGTTGGCTGTACTCAATCAGCCTTCCTCTGTGCAAAGGAGAGCCTGGGAAGGTCAGGCCAAATCAGTCAAACCCTTATGCCAATGCACTCCTCTGTGATGTGCGAGACCCTGCGGTGAGCTTTGGTCTCAGCTGACTGTTCTGAGATGATAGAAGAATCACTCTCTCTCTTACTGCCTTTGTCTTTTTTTTTTTTTTTCCTCTTCTTACGAAAAGCTTTTAGACGTTCATCCCAGCGTGGGATACGATTTTTATTTTTTTTTTAATCTTGACAACTTTATTGGAGTGGGGAAAAGTCTTTCCACCCAGTTCTATATGCAAGCGTTTCATTTTCCCCTCAGGATATTAAGATCACACTGAATTCTGAATTGGAGATCAAGACTCAGATATGTTTCAGGCCACTTTGAAATTAAGTTTAAATATTCTGATGAATATTTAGCTAAGGATCATTAGGTTTGTTAGAAGTGATCCAACACTATTGTTGATTTGAATGATGAATTTTTTATTGCTCTCCTTCTTGTCAATTCTCCTCTCAAAGCCTTGCAAATTACATCTCTTTGTGGTTTTGCCTTTTAGTGGTATAGGTTTACAGAAAGTAATACTGAAAATAAAGGATCTTGACTGGTATTTAAATGTTGGTGTGCACAGTCCTGGTCGCCTGCCTGTCTGGAGCAGGGATGCTGACAGAGCTTTCTGCTCCTCTGCCCTTGCCCCCATAGCCTTACGACAGCACCAGGGCTCAGACAGCATCACCACAGCCTCAGCCAGGGCTGCGTTCCCAAGTCTGTATTTTAAACACACCTCATGAGGCAGCTAACCCAACCTTCTGCTTAAAAGCAAGATCAATTATTTTATAATGACTTCCTCAGGCAGCCAGTTCTAGTGCTCTTCTCTATTTTTACAACTGGAAAGTTTTCTTAATGTCTAATTAGGATCTCCCTTGCCGCAGCTTAAACCCTTTACTTTCTTTTCCAGTCCCAAAATGCTTTATTCCTTCCTGTACACAGTAGTGTGGTTGTCTTTTCCAAATAAATTCTCACAATCCCTCCTTGCCTTTTCTTGCTTCACCTCACCTTTCCTTTCCCTTTCCCTTTCCCATTCCCGTTCCCTTCCCCTTCCCCTTCCCCTTCCCCTTTTACCTTTCCTTTTCCCTTGCCCTTGCCCTTGCCCTTGCCCTTGCCCTTGCCTTTTTTCTCATGGGTCATGTTTTCTGGACATGTCACACTAATATATATGATACCACAGGATTAAGCTTAGTTTATTTAGCTGGCAACAAGAGAGGCAAACAGAAGTGGCAAACCTTACTTACTCGTTGATTCTCACCCAAAACAACTTTCTGGTCCTTTACCAACAAGCAAGCAAAGTGACAGCCTGTATTGGGATGCCAGTCTGAAAGTGGTCCTCAGTAATAAAGACAGAAATGCAGGTAAGAGAGCATTTAGACTAAGGGAAACAAGCAATATAAATAATGTCATAAATAACATCTCTCTCTCTCTCTTTTTTTTTTTTTTTTTCCTGAATTGTTTTAATATTCAACACTGTATCAACTGCTGGCACTATCCCAAATTTGCTATTCAGAAACTAACAGTTATCACTATATACTGAGGTTTCAGATGGCTCCAGCATGAGAGAGATTTGTATCTTTGAAATACCAAATCTGGTCTGTGTTTTCTAATGCTAACCATCCCAGGGGACTCTGTTTTTGCAAGAAGGGTTTTTTTCCCACCATCTCACCCATCTGTTAATTTCTGTTCATTCTCTTGCACATAATTTGGAACTGGTTCTTATGACATTATACCACCTCAGATATGACCAGTGTACAATGATGTTATCTTTGTATCGGTCTGGGGGGAGAGGGGTGTTTTGTGTTTTGTGTTTTTTTTTTGTTTGTTTGTTTGTTTGTTTGTTCGTGGGTTTTTTGAGCATTTTTCTCCTTTTGACCTAAAATGGTTATCAAAAATTTAAGATGGTAGTTCAATTCCTGGGAACAGAAAGCAATAATTTCTTATACATACTTAGGTGGTTGCAGACGTAACTTTCAATGAGATTTAATGTTATCAGAAACAGAAGTTTGAAAACATTTGTATTGAAATATGAGTGTTCCCATGAGAGGTTTTTGATTTGTTTGTTTGTTTGTTTTCAGGAATAGTTGTTTTATTTTAAATTCATGCCTTATCTTTAACTAAATGAACCACAAGCAAATCCTTAGTGGTCATAGTGGTAGCTATGCAGCAATGCCCTTGAAGCTGGAAGAGCTGCTACAACACAGCTTGTGGAGAACATTGTTTCTTTTTTTTATGCCTTATGGAACTTTCTAGCACACAGTCTGGCTCTTTTTGCTATCTGCCAGCAAATCTTTTAATGCATGACCCATACCAAAATCTGCTTACAGGGTGAAAAACCTGAGTACCATTTGGAGTTAAGCTGGTTAAAATAAAATGGTCTAGTGCTTAGGCGGGTAGAATGGCAGTTCAGAGATTTCTTTTCCCTTAAAGGGCTCTGATCATTTTCCACTTCAATCTCAACATCAAATAAGAAGGTGTAAGTGTGGGAATGAATATTTACAGAAAAATAATTGAAAGATTTATAGAATAATTCAAACATATTAGTTGTAATAATTAACCATTAAAGAAAAATACTAGTAGCACCTCAAATTAATAGCAATATAAATATTCATAATTTAAAGCATTTTAAAACAGTTTATTGTGCAGAAGACTAATTTAAATCTAACCTCATTTTTTAAATCAACATATTCAGTCAGGCTTAAAAATGAATTTCTATAAACTAGTTATTAGATGCTGGATGCGCAGAATCAACTGGCATGTTTTCAGCCTACTGGAATCAGATTTTTGTAGCAGCCCAGGGGTTCTTACAGGGAACAGAAACTTTGCAAAAGTGGCTTCAAACAGCTCCTAGCTCCTATCTGTTCCTATCAAAAATTACATCTCTTTAGACCACATGTGACCCATGATGGTCTAAGGAATTCACACAAAATAGGACTTATCTGAGAAGCTGGCATGGATCCAAGGTGAGAAGGGCTGCAGTCACTGCTAGTAGAGGTTGGCTCTGTGTCCTCATTCGTAGCCTGCTGTGTCCCTCTGGTACCCTGTCTGAGGTCCTAGCACCCAAGCAGGAAGAAGTGAGGAAGGCTTGGGTGGTAAAATAAGGATTTGGGGAGGAAGACACATCTGTTTCTCCTGATAATTAGACCTGCTCGGTCAAAGCCTAAACCCAGATACCTGTCCAATGCACAGAGCAGCATGAGGGTTGGAATAAATCTTTCTGCTTGGACTACCATCTAATAAGCAGCATCAGGAGAACATCTCTGCTCTAACAGCATGTTGTTTTTTCCTTTTTTGACTTTGCCTTTCCAATAGCTTGACATCTCCTGAGAGAAAACACATGTGGGCCATTTAGCCCTGTAGGTGAAGGTAGCTTTCTGCCCACTTCTTCATACATCTGCTTTGTGAAGCAGACCCAAAAGGGTCCTAACATGGCCATTTATCTTCCATATGTAATAAGAGTGATACTCTTCAACAATTGCTCAGTAGAAAACATTGATTGTGGATGGTGAGGACATCAGGACATCTTAATGGCCATTAGAAAATACATTCATTGTTAGCCCATAGATAGGCATTTAATTGATTTTAATAAATCCACTATAAACGCAAGCTGGAGATCCCTGTAGCTCAGATGTACTCAGAATCATGAAGCATTTTGGCCATTCACTTTCTGTTAAAGTTAAATCACACAAATCTGCACAGTTACAGCCCTGGACAGCTCTGGAAAAGTGTTAGATTAAAGTATTACAGTACCTACTGATCCCTCTGCCCCACACCCCAGTGGAGCTTCCCTGAACAGCGGCAGCAGAGATGTTTCATGACAGTTGTTGTGGCAGATATAGTGGGTAGCTTTGTCATATGGCTCCTCAGGGAGATTTATTGCAGCTATTTTTACAGCACAAAAAGAGAGGTCTTTGCTGAAGGAAAAGCCCTGCAGAGATTAGTCACATGGATCTCCAGGAGAAATCCCTCCTGGCAGAAACCAGGACAGTGAGGTTCCCACTCGTCCTCGGCAGGCATCGCTGGCTTAAACTCCCCCTTGTCTTGGTCTCTTGAAGCAAACAGCTGGCTCCAACACATTTTCATGGGCAAATTGACACATGTACCGAGGAGCATCTCCCTCCCACAGTAGTGATTTTCCTCTCTGTCTGACATGAGGGCAGCTTTTCAGCTAGAGGGGAAGCCGTTTACACATGTGGTTGATATACGGGCAGAGCCAGAGGCAAAAGAGCCCAACCAGCAGTATTTTGTAACCCATAGAGCCTAGCATTATTGGCCTTTCCTGTAAAATGAACATAGGTACCTCTTATAAACAAAGTAATAGCAATACTTCATTTATGTCCATGTATTTGATGCAAAGTTATTTTGAAGATTGTATATAGCATATTTATAGGAAATACATATTTTATTGAAATAAAAATAGGTTGTTATATAAACCTGATTTTAAATAAAAAACAATAGATTTTGCTTCATGCCATCAGCTCTGGGAGAGGAGCTAGCACTTTTAATTACCTCCTCATGGAGAAATTAGCACATCCATCTGCCTTATGAGTATACAAATATTTTTTGTAATATTTCAATGCTTCTGCACCAGGAGCATTTACAAAGAGCAAAAGAAAGAAGTCTTAGAAGGAACTGCAAGAGGTCATGTAGGAGACAACTGTCACAGGAGCAGCTTTCCATAAATCCTGCCTGATGCCAGTGTGTGTCATCTCTTCCTCTGATCTCCAGTGATATATGTATGGTCTTCATGTAAGATGTGTCAGAGAGCCATTTTCCCTGCGTTTCTGTAGAAGAAAATGAAGGTTATTGTAAATAGGAATCCGTTTTCTGAATTCATGAAAACTATTTAAATCCATAAACCCAGCAAAAAGGAAACTTGTACACATTAATATTTCAAGCACATAGACCCTGGATGTTCTAGCACATAGACCATGGATGTTCTAGATGAGTGTATTTTTTCAACACTGACCTGAAAAACTTCCTTCTCCAGGAAAGCCCAGGTTGTGGCTTTGGATGACTTGTTCTTTCAACTGTAGCTCAGCCTGTGCTTTATAACTCATGGGCTTGGGAAGCAGAAGAGCCAGAACTGGAAGAGTTAAGAAGAAATTGCACGGCTGATCAGGTCTCATCCCTCCTTCCTAACAGCTGTCATTCGCAAAGCTGGCAAAAAATGGTATTGTGTAGCCCAGGACTAAAGAGAGTTTCCTAGGTCTGGCACCATGCCTTACCATGCAAAATTGCCGTTCTTTGCTCTCAGTGATCCTTCCAGCTATCACTGAGGGCAAACCCCACTGCAGTCGGTGGGCCTAGCAATTGCACTGATAACAACTCCAGTTAGTCAAGGAAGCAGTTAAATATCAGTCTGTTTAGTAAGGCAACACTGAACAGATGCTGGATCATGAATGCCAGAGTCTGACATATCAAATCCATTGTAAGGCAATGCCTAGTGGAAATTATTGGTACAATAGAAGTAGGAGGGAGAGCTCAGCAAGCAGAAGTGGGGACATAGTGAAAACAAGTTACAAACACAATCCCAAAGGGCTGAGAGTGAAAATGTGTGGACTAAATACCAGTTTGTGAGCTGTAAGCAAGCAGATTCAAGCCAGTAAACAGGAATTCCTCAGGAGTGCATTTACCAGCCTCTTCTTAGTGAAGGGTGACCCATCATACCTAACTGGAAGGATCATTGCCAAAATGTAATTTAAGCTCTTCTATTAGGCTTGCATGGCAAGGCTTTGGTAGAGGGGGGGCTGCAGGGGTGGCCTCTGTGAGCAGAGCCCAGCAGCTGCCCCATGTCAGACGAGAGCCACCTCCAGCCAGCTCGAAAAGGGACCCACTGCTGGCCAGAGCTGAGCCAGGGAGTGACACTGGGTGGGCCTCTGGGAGAGCAGATTTAGGAAAGGGAAAAAAAATGGTTGGCAACAGGAGCTGTGAAAGCAAGGAGTGAGAACTAGCCCTGCAGCCCCCCAGGTCAGTGCAGCAGGAGGGCAGGAGGTACTCCAGGCAGGCAGCAGCAGTTCCCCTGTGGGCTGTGGAGAGGCCCCTGGTGGAGCAGGCTGTCCCCCTGCAGCCCATGGGTCCCACATGGAGCAGATCTCCACGCTGCAGCCCGTGGAGGAGCCCCCAGTGGAGCAGGTGGATGTGGCCTGGAGGAGGCTGCGGCCCATGGAGAGCCCTCGCAGGAGCAGGCCCCGGGCCGGAGCTGCAGCCCGTAGAGAGGAGCCCACGCAGGAGCAGGGGTCTGGGGGGAGCTGCCGCCCACCCGTGGGGGACCCGTGTTGGAGCAGTTTGCTCCTGGGGGATGGATGGACCCCGTGGTATGGAGCCGTGTGGGAGCAGTGCTTGAAGAGCTGCTGCCTGTGGGCAGCCCTTGCAGTTTCAGTTCAGGAAGGATGGCATTGCGTGGGAGGGACCCCACGTGGAGCAGGGGCAGAGAACAACCATGAAGGAGCAGCAGAGGCAGTGTTAGGGACTGACCATTCCCCTGCACCACTCGGGGAGGAGGTGGTAAGAGGGTGGATGGGGAGAGGGTGGTTTTAGTTTGCATTTAGTTCTCACTGCTCTAGTCTGTTAGTGGTTGGCAATAAATTAAATTAATCTTCCCTATGCTGAGTCTGTTTTGCCTGTTACAGTACACCCCACAAGCTTTTTTTTTTTTTTTTTTTTTTTTTTTTTTTTTTTCATCCTATTTTCTCCCTTTATTCCTTTGAGGAGAGGATGTGAAATGGTGGTTGTGGTGAAACTTAGCTGCCCATCAATGTGAACATACCACAGCCCTTGCACTCTAAATGCACTCTCAGCAGAAGCAGAGACAAATTGAAGGAGAATTTTACTCATATATGTATCAGTCAGATATTTTTGAATTCCATAAAGCTGTCAAGGTACAGCCTTTCCCACTATTTAACTACAGACACACAGACAAAGCCTCATTTGCAGTGCTGTCATAAGGAGCATTTTTCTGGCTTCTCCTTTAAACATGTTCATTCATATGTATACCACAGAACAAAGTGTTCGTAAGAAATGTTCATCCACTTTGTACGTGTTCATCTACAATTGAATTAGCTGCACTTCAAAGGGCTGAAGTTCTACTCAATAGCAGGATAATATGCTAAAATGTTATATGTTATTCTTGGAGTATCCCCAAATTTGGACACAGCTCTAACTTTCCATCTGCCATATTCTTTCTTTCTCATTATTACTTTTCCTCCTCCCTCCCCCCCGGGGTGATAAATTCCATAAAGAACCAAACTTCTAAAGTCTGAAGGGTATCCCAAAAGACCTATGTAATACATAGTATCCTGAATCCCTTTTGAAGTAGTCCTTGGTGAATAACCCAGTGAAGTTTGCTGTTGGTACACACAATTCTTTGCCAGCTTCTGCTCCATTCCAGTATACTTCCTGTTTAGCAGAATTTGCAATAACCCCAGAGATGGGGTTATTAATAACCAGTCATGTCCTTAAACTTGCGTGTGGTTCACAATTAATTACCATGTTTATAATGGTGTAGTTCATTTAAGCTGATAAAAAATGTGGAATTTAATGAATTCTGTAAGAATTTGTTATCAGTTATCTAGAAAGAAAAAAAAAATAAAAACACTTCCTCAGATGGATGGTGTTGTAAAGTAAATGAACTATAGTTATCTAGATCAGTTTATTGGTATTCTCTGCATAACAGTTTATGTCTTCTTCTGGTTCTTGCTGTGAAATCAGCTGTGAAGGTGATTCATATAACTCTAGACTGTCTTAGCAAGAGGCTGCCTCTTTGTTTTGTTTGTTTTGTGAAAAGAGGGTATTCCCACAGATGATCTAATCACGTAGCTCAGCTCTTAAAACATTTCTAGCATTTGTCATTTGTCATGAGATACATCTGAGGAGCATTAGCTGTCTATGGACTCCAGTGAATTATTTTTCATCCTGTTTCCATGACCTCATTTCCATAGAGACCTCTATTTCTCATTATGAGGGTTCTCCCCCTTGTTTTCATGCTGTTACATGAGTACTATAGAGTCCTTTCAGCTTGTGCAGTATTTAATGAGGGAGTTCTGGTTCTAAAATGACAAGTCAACAATGAAAACTCTATCTTAAAAGCCAGCAAGTGTAAGGAGAAAGTGAGTAATTGCCAAAAAAATCCATCTGAATTAGTTCTTGCAAACAAAATTAAGCAATGTGGATTTTACACAGGCAGTCAGAACTAGGAGAAAGTTAGAAGAAAGTGGCTAGCTATTCAGAAAGAGGCACAGGTGAAAGGTAACTTTGGTATTAGAAGTAGAGAAAGATCACCTTGCCTCATTTTTCACCTTGATGAGAGCTGAAGCCTACTCCTGCATGTTGGAAGATATATATGTCATCCAGATAATATGCTCAAAGCATGAACAGTGAATTGAGAAGAGCTTTACAACACTGCAGTGTTGCACATCCTCATACATTGGCCAAGTCCAGCTTCAGTGCCATTCTGGCCATTTAAAATACAATCTGTTCCCTAACATAGCAGAGAGTGCCAAAAGCACACTTACATACATTAGGTGCTTCAGTGAGGAGAAAGCCAAGAACGTATCACAGGAAAATGGATAAATAGTGGAAATAATGGCCAGTACTCAACGTGCATCCACTTAGTTTAGCTAATCTCCCTTCCAGAACTCTGAAATAATTTCCAGAATATGGAATGCCAGTTCATGAGCAAAAGTTGCAAATAAAACCAAAGCAGAGTCAAAATAATAGAAAATCACAAAAATATACCTATATAAACATACCTATAGTTCTGTAACAAAACCATCCTCAAAAGTACAGTCCATGAGCCTTAACTCAACAGTGAGCAAGTATTTGGAAGAAACATTGAATCTGTAACATGAATGGAAAATGAAAACAAATGCATGATGGATTTCACAACATTCATTTATGCCAGATTAATGTTTAATAAAATAAACATTGTTTTAGGCTATTCTATAATATGGGTTTAGGTGAACTATTTGATATGTAACCAAAAGGATATTGTAAATTTTACTGGAAAAGAGGGAGTTTATTTCAACAAGTCTGAAACAGCCCTGGAACTTACTAAGGAGGCATCAATATGTTATGCTAACAGGGGAACTGTTGAGCTAGGGCAAGTTTATTAGTGGAGTTCCTCAAGGACGTATCTTGGAAAAGACTCTGCTTCTTCCTTAATGACATTAGCAAAAAAAAATATAGTGAAAAGAGTGGATAACATGCGCTTGGGAAATGTTTTGTTGTTGATACAGAAGATGATTGTGATACAATTAGGGGAGAGGTGGACTAGAATACTTGGAGTTAGAATGGCTCAATAATAAAATAATGAATAATAAAAATATAGGATTTGGACCTCAGGATTAACTATCATGAATAATGAATTTGTTGGTTAAGAGCAATGGTGAAGGAAAAAGAACTGTATACGTCTGTTGATCACAGGATTGGTATGACCATTAGGATGTGGCAATGAGGAGGATAAATGGAGTACTCAGGTACAGAGGGATAGCATTTCCAGCACAGACAGGGAATGATAGATAGCACTGTATAGGTCACAGTGAAATGTCGTCTAGGAAACCATGTGATGTTCTGGTTACCATTGCTGAGGAAAGATTAACTAAGACAGAAACAAATGTAGGGAGGAACTACCAGGTTGATCAGGAGAATGGAGAGTCTGCCCTAGAAGCAGACTGATTGTTTCACAGACTGCTACTGATAAATTAGGCTGCAACACAGATTTAAGCTACCATGGCTAGTTTGTTTCTGATACCTAATTTAGTTCCAATGCCTCTGCATTGTGCTGTAGTCAGTACAATGTGGACATAGCCTAAAAGAGTTCATCAAACTGAAGACTACAAGAGAAAATGCCTACTCTTAAGGAATATGTCAGTAGGGGAAAAAAAAAAAAAATAGCAGTATCACAAAGGGGATACTGATTTAAGTTAAAGGACAACATGAGTGCAAGAACAGTATGTGCATGTATATTCATTAAGTTTGTTTTCATTTAACACACAGAGCTCTCAGACTCTAGGCACAGTGGCAGCCAGGTAAAGCACCATGAGAAGATTGAGTGTGTTTTCGTGGCTGGACTCTACAATGGTTTTCTGCAATACCAGATGATAGGAACTGTATTACAGAAGACCTGACATACTCCAACTTTTAAGATTTGGTGTGGCCTTCTACTGCCTTGTTAAAATTCATTTACTATGGTAAAAAGAAGTAAAATATAATAGTTCTTACTCATGGGAAATTGATAGTTCATGCTCTCAGCAGCTTTTCACAGCAACTTCCCAGAAAATATCAGCCCATAACCATCTTAAGGAACTATCCCAATATTTCTAATTATAGAAAAGAAGTCTCACTAGTTACAAGTCTTTCTCTCTAAGGACTTCGATACAATGGAATTTTTCAAAAACAGAAAATTGAATCACATTATAAAGTACTTGGCAATATCTATACAAAAAATATTTATACATTCTGATTATGTCATAACAATGTTATAATAGTTAGGCTTTGCACTGCTGTAGGAGAGTAATAAAAATTAAGATGATATCTCATGGAAATTTTTATTCTTTCATAAATATCTAAATTTTTAAATTGTCAGTTACCATATTTTTTTGTGTCTTCACCCAGCTTTATTTTGTTCATTATTCTTTTAGTAATAAGATTTTTAACTATATAATACAGAGTACATCTTTCTGTCATAAGAAAAGACTTTTACTTCAGCTGTGGTAGCACTTATGGATATCAAGCAAGTATCAATTCCCTTTTCAATCACTAGATGCTCTATAGACAGCAGAAAAGCAGGTCCTTTCCTGAGAGCTCACCACCAAAGATTTAGGTGATGTGCAGGGTGAAATAAACAGGCCAAAAGAGGAATGGATGACTGGGTAACAACAGGGGTATGCACTTACATTATTACTCTAATAATTCACTGTATAAAATTATTTCAGCATGCTTCATCAGATCTAGTAACTCATTTATATATTTTCAGTGTTAATAATTAAGCATGAACAGTTCAATTTGCCCCTGGAAGAATAAGAAAATAGTATGGAGTATCAGCTTCTGCCCCCAACACCTCACAGTGCAGAGCTGAAAAATATGTATTAAGATACGTTCTCACAGCATACACTGACTACTTTTGCCTTAGATATTTTAGCAGAAAAAGGTACCAAAAAATTCTTCGTTGATGTTATCAAATTAATTGAATCACTCAGATAGAATGCACCATTCCTACAGGAGCAGCAATGTTTATGTTATGGCCTTACTGCAGTGTTTTTATGCACCACTAAGCTGTCAAGAGGCTTTGCTGTTAAAAAGTCCCCATTGCTGTTTCTTGGGTTAGGTGCAGGCATGCAACAGAGGCAGAGGTTTGACCATGAGGTTTGCTCTGCTTCAGCACATCAGAGCGACAAGAGCAGTAGCAGTCCAATTTTAAAAATCATCTACAAATATTGAAACAATTAGAGATTTTTTTTTTTTTCTCAGAAAGATAAATAAATAAATAAATAAAACAGGAGAAGGCACAGTAGAAGCATAGAGGCTGTGGCAGAGTCAAAGGGAATAATAGTCTATGCTCCATATCCATGATGAACAGAGGAAAAAATAGGAAAATTTTATTTCTGCCCTGTATCCTTCTCTCCCTCTTGCTGCCTCCCTCCCAGCCATCAAGTGCCTATGATCTTGCCTAGAACTTGAGTCTTGCCTGATTTACCAAATAAGGAGGAATTTTACCCTCTTAATACTGTGATACATGGATGAGAGCAGGAGAAGATGTGAAATCCGTGCTGAACCTTAGGCCGCAGATTGAATGTTGCATTACTGAGAATCAACTGGGCCTCTAGGGTGACTGCATCAGAAGAAACACAAACAGCAGAATCCACTGTGACAGAAAATAGCATATCAGATCTGAAATTAAAAACTGAATCTGTTAAGCTCTTTACAGGAGTGGGTAGTTTTATCCTGGCTTTGCTTTCAGACATGAAAAGCCTTTGCTGTGTGAAATTATTGGGAGAGCCTGAGCACAGTCTTGGACTTTTATGGATACAAAACCAGGTATTTTTCTATAGTATTCCTAGATTATGTAGGTGCTTTGGGGTTGTTTTGTTTGGGAGTTTTGTGGGGTTTGTTTGATTGTTTGGTTGTTTTGTTGTGTTGTGTTTTGTTTGTGTTTTTTTTTTTTTTATTATTCATATGTTTTGTGTTTTTTGTTGTTTTGTTTTGTTTTGTTTTGTTTTTGCATTTAAAGTGTGCTCTTATTGTGTTTCACTCGAGGACAAGAAAAATTCAGATACATGAATTTTGCATGCTTTTTATACCTTATTCTCTTACACACTTTCTTGTAGCATGGTCATCATGTTATTCCTTAAGTCCCCTCAAACAGTGCATTAAAAATCTTAAGTAACAACTGTAAGGAGTGCACCCACACAGCAGATTGCTCACCCCCATCGAGACACCAGAGAGACCAGGAAGACCAACAGCAATTAAACTTGTAGGTAAAGACAAAAACTAAAAAAAGTAGGGGAAAGAGGGGAAAAAAAAAAAAAAAAGTGATGCAAAAGCAGTCACTCACCACCTCCCACAGGCAGACTCATACTCACCTAGTCTCTGAGAAAAGGCCACCTTGGTAGCCAATCTGTCCCCTCCTTCTTCCCCTAGCCCAGTTTATTGCATTGCAGTATGATGTTACGTGGTACTGAGTATCCCTTGGGCCAGTCTGGGTCAGCTGTCCCAGCTGTGTTCTCTCCCAGTCATGCCTACCTATGTGGGTATGTTCCCACAGCCTACGAGCTGAGGGAACAGAGTGGAAAAATAAAGCCGTGACGTGGTGTTTAACAACTATTGAGCAATAGCCAAAACATAAGTGTATTATCAAAAGTATTTTAGGCACAAATCCAAAACACAGCACCATATGGGCTGCTGTTAGCTCCATCCCAGACCTAGCAGGGGGAGAGAGTTGAGAGTATCTCTTGTCTTGCTCCAGTAACGCCATGATAATGAACATTGTAAGCTGGAGCATTTTTTGGATGCGGTTTTCTGGAGGACAATTTCCAGCTCAGTTTCATCTGAAAGACGTCCAGTTCATACAACCCTGACCCAGTCTGCAGTTTGAACAAAAGCCTGGCAAATGGCTCAAAAGAGCATCTGAACTAAAATAGTGATGTGGAAAGCATTGAGCGAGCACCCAAGGGTCGGACAGCCTGCCACCAGAAATTCATACCCCCTGTGAAGAACAGTACAGCAAAGCACGCGGTAGGATTTCCTGAAGCTGCAGTTCCCGGGCTGGGTATCAGCCACCATGCAAGTGGACATTTGTACTGGAAAGCAGATTGCTAATGCAACTGTAAGCTGAACAGTGCTGCTGTCCCCGACAGAGCAGCAGGATTCACCAGTCGCGGGACAGGTCTAACTACTGGAAATAGTGTCAAAAAAGCATTACATGTGAAAAATGTATATACTTCAGTAGGCTAGAAGATGAGAGAAAGTAACTCCAGGACAAGTTATGATATAGAAAAGGCAACTTGTCTTTCTTCAGGTTTCTTGCCAGCTCTATCAGGAAAGCAGCACTTGGTGCCAGGTGGGAGAACATGCTCCAAAGACAGGACAGTGCCAATGGAGGGAGGTCTCCTTGCAGGGCGACAAGATGCATGAGTTACATTGCATACTAACATATTGCTGGAGAGCTGCAAAGTGTTTTGTTTTGTTTTTCCTGTGGGTATATATGAAGAGAACTTTCTGTTACAATATAGGTTCTTTATGAGAAATAATTAGGCACAGAAAGGGCCCGAGGGAAGCCAGAGAGAGATAATCTAACCCAGGGATGTCCCATTGCAATTAGGAATTTGCAGAGACTGCGTACATGCTAATGAGCATCTTCTCTGTTACCACGTCATTTCTGATATGCCCAGTGCCTTAAACCAGAAAAAGAATTTCTTTATACTTTTCTGCTTAGAAAATTGTTTTTTAGCCTATAAAAGGAAGAAAAGAAGAAGGATATAAATGCAGCTTTAAAATAAAACAATAGAGACAAAAATAAAAATAAAAAATCTCTATCGTAAACTATAATGCAAAGATGTAAGGGAGAAAAAATAATGTAGTTTGGTTCTTGATGTTGGGCAGGATTTTTGCTTTTTAATCCTAATGTTATTGCTTTTTTTTTTTTTTTCTTTTTTGAATAGTTCAGTAATCTCACTAGAATTTTTCTTCTATAAAATGCCAAGGACTGTACCCAAGGTATATCTCACATCTTTTCCTGTTACACCAGAGGGAGAGGCTGAATCATACTAAAAGAAGCTTCTTGCCTTATTAGGACATGAGAATCTCATATAAAGAGACATGAGCCGGTAGGAATAGCTAGACCTAATACCTGCTACATGTTTCCCATTACTGCAGCACATCCAGCTAACTGTAGGCTGCTAAAAAAAAAAAATATATATATATATATATATATATAGCTATTGGGGAAAAAGCTATGCCACTAATGAGGTCATTTCTTTTTGATGTATGTCAATAAATAAAGAAGGAAAACCATAAATAACATGTTGCTGTATATTAACCTCTTTTGAGGGAGGATTATTTTTTAAGTGTGCTTAAGATATTTCTCAAATGCCCCTTAGCATTTTTACAGTGACATAAGGCACTTAAGGCTGGATTGCAAGCTGATTGCTACAGACAGAAAGACTGCCATTGCCACTGTCTGGCGTCTTAGATGTGGATTACGAGCTCTTCAGTGCAGTGACCTTGATGATGTTTTGTGTCTATATAGATCAGGCACCATAATTTTGTTTTCTTTCTACAGATATAGTTAAAAAGGAAGCACGGATCTAATGGATGTCAGTTTCTCCTAAATAATGACTATCTCTTAAAGCTAAAAGGAAAAAAAAAAAAAAAAAAAAAAAAAAAAAGAAAACAAGATTGGGGGGGAGGGAAATAAAAAGGAATAAAAAAGAGGGAAGCATTTGTTTGCAGGAAGAAAAAAGAGAGAGAGAGGGGGAGAATTTAATAGTATAACTGAAGGGAAAAAGAAAAAACCTTTTTATTAGCTCACACAAATCCTGTGCTTCTACTGCCGATCATATTGGTAGAGTTGCCACCTGTCAGGCTAGAGAGGCAGCAAAGTACAAAGTGAGACATTAAGGATATCAGAAAAGTGTTTACAGCACTAGCCATGTATGCTCATCTGCACAAAAGCAAGAATAACAGCTTGGTTTTGATGAAACCCATACTGATAGGAAAACAGCTTCAACTGCTCAGAGAAGACAGGAGAGACAGCTTTAAATGAAGCCTCAAAAGAGCCTTTCAGCTGATGCAAATAATTAAGACTTCACATGACAATTTCTAGGAAATTCTGTGGTTGTGCTGCACCTTGCCCGCACCCTAGAGCAGGATGCATTGCAACGAATGTAAGGAGTGTATTAAGAACAGCAGCTCTTCCTTTATGTATCCACTTGACTGTTTTCCTGGTTAAAAATAATAGTGTGTGTAGTTCAAAGTACTTTTGATATTGAATACATCACAGTGATGTTTTACAGCCCAGTTACCACTCTGTTGAGAGCAAATAATGAAGCATTTGTTTCTTGTTTTGTTGCTGTGTTATTAGGACTTGAGGGAAGAGCTAGTAGTGGGGGATTTTTTGCTGTATGTGATAAGTAGAGGCTTGAATCATCTTTCATAAACTGTTTTCGCTTTGCAAAATACCCCTCTTCTCACCTTTCTATCCCTTTTGTGCTTTTTGTTCTTCATGCAACAAGAGTAATGAGAAGGAAACATCCTGATGTATAGCCAGCCTGAATAATGCCATCAATCACTCCAGCCTTCAATGTCTGACTGCACGTCTAGTTTTTCCCCTAGCTTTTCCCCATATTTCACCATCTCTTTGGAGGCCTGGGTCAGCACCGCTGTCTGCTGCCAGCCGTCCCAGCATGCACAAGCTATCACTGCTCCCAAGATACTGAGGTAATTCCCTGACCAAGCTGAAGAAGAAGGGAGGAGCATAAATATCCTCAAGGGCAAGAAAGTGCCCAGATTTTTCTTTTCCTTTTCTAGCACCCCCTCTAAGGAGGAAGGAGGGATTCTGGCTCCTTTGGCACTGTGTATTCAAACCATGAGGAGTCTGTGCAGGGAAAGTGAGGCAGCCACTCTGGCTGCAGTCAGCCATGACTGTGAGAAGTGCCATGCTTGTTTCTTCTGTCCCTGCTGCCAGGAAATGACTTTCCCTTCTATTTCATAACCCTGGGCTGACAAACATCATTTTGTAGGATGTTCCTGGCCAAACAATCAGGAAGGATATGAACCTCCCATTTCACCTGTTGCTATCAGTAGAGCTGTGTACAAACGTTTCTCTCCTGTTCTGCCCCACCACCTTCTTGGGACTTCCCCTCCCGACTCCCTCCATCGGCACCTGCCATGGAGGGGAGCAGCCTTCCTTTGGTTCTCCCTCATCACACCTTTCTTCCTCCTTGCTTCCTCAGGAAGCAGACTGTTCCTCAGCTTTATTTTTTCTTCAGTAGTCAACCTGTCCATCGATTTTGACCAGTCACACTCATTGATGCATTGTGTCCCCATCAGGCACCCTGAATGCAGCAGGGACGCCAGAAAATCCTGTTTTCAGTGTGTAACTTCCTCTCTCCCATCATACCATTAAATTTTCACCCAAATTTCCCCACCTCTATCTCTAAATTTACCATTCCTATCTTCAGTAGGGCAATGTTTCATAGAAATTTAGTGCCAGAAAATCTCTGTCATGAATAATAGATTCCTTAAATTATTCATATAGGCATTTCCACTATCTCTTCTGCTGGGGTCAAGATGTTAGACTAAACAGAGCAATGACTTGCTGTAACAGACTCAGAGTGCCTTTTATCATGCTTCTGTTTGGTTTTGGTTTTCTCCCCAGTCTTTCTTTTGAAAGTAAACACGATTATGTTTGGAGCCCAAATGATATTGACAAAGCACAATATAGTTGCTTTTGTTTGTTGCCATCTTCTCTAATTTGTTTGTATTTCTTAAGAGTATCATAATAGTTTGATAACCCCCTGGTGATTATCTTGACAGGAACTTTTGTTGTTAATTTGGTGTTGCTTACAGATTATATTCCCTTATAGACTTTTCACTCAATTATAGGAAGACACCAAGTACATATAGAATTAAATCCAAGCAATTTGCTTTAGCCCAGCATGGTAAATAATAACTAGATGCTTTATCAGAGATCAAATGCTAGTTGCTGAGCTGGGGAAATGAAACTAATTACAATTCTGATGTTTTTAAGAAGAACGCAGACTTTCTCTCATGCCATCTTTCTTGGGACTGGATGTAATCAGATCTCTTTGACTTCTGAACCTCCACTTCACATTTCCTACAGATCCTCGAAACAGCTCAGTGGATATATACTTCAAACAGCAATCATTTCTGGAAGTGCTGGAAATACAAGAATGCTTACAGTGTGGGGCAAGGATTATTCTGAAGGCAGTGGGGAACAATAATTCAATCAGGATTATTTTTCTTTCAAGTACATATTTCAGACCTTTTTAATAAGCAAGAAGGTACACCATCTGAATTTGCTAGTGCAAATTATTCTGAAAGCTGGTTAGAGGTGGAAGGAAGGGAATATTTTTCTGCTTTGCTAGGATCTGAAATAAATTGCAGTAAATAAAACAAAACAAACAGCAACAACAAATCCAGGACAATTTGCTCCCATTCATGTTAGAAGTACAGCAATTGCTGATTATATATAAATTGCTAAGAACATTGTTTTCATTTCAGCAAGTAAGAAGTAGGCGTGCATACCTTTTCCATTTCAATTTGAAAAAATATATTGTGCTGACAATCTAGAGAATTATAGAGATGGTATTATATTAAATGGTCTCTTTTTTCTGTTTCTGGGTCCAATGAATGTCTGTACTTGTTCTGAAGGTGTCTAGAATAGTAATACTCCTCTTCATATGTACTAATTTCATACCCTTTTATATTAAAAAAAAAAAAAAATCCGCAGAAAGTTACCATACAGATATTGATATGAATACTGAGATGAGACTGGGAAGAGAGCTGTTCAATGAAATAGCAAAGTGTTACCTTAGCAACCTGCTGTCATAAGCCTAGGTATCTTAATATCTCCAAAGAGGTACAATCTTTGGTAAGGAGCATTGTAAATAAACAAAGGGTGAGTCAACAGGAAGTACTGTGAGTAATCTTTTTATACTATCTGTTATTGATAGTGTCAGTATTTTATTCCTTCTTTATCCTAAGCAAAATAATTCAACTGTCATGTGGCTCACTCTTACAGGTAAAAGGGTGCTTCAGAGCAACTACTGAAGAAGTCATGACCATGGATGTGACCAGGACCGTCCTGCACACACAGCTGAAGGTATCGTGACCAAATACCACTCCTCTTTCAGAGTAACCTGATGCTATAAAAGGCCCCAGTGACTTCAGGGATTTGCACTTGCACCATAAGGTACAAATCAAACATTTAGGATCCACTCAAGTCTGACACTGGAAGTTGAGAATTATGATCCATGTCATTGGTAACAACACCTATATTTATTTGCATAATTCTTCTCCTTATGTTTCTCAGTCACTTGCTAATCTGACAGGTCTTAATTACTGCAGCTAAATATATTCTTGTGCTCAAAAATTTCCTGAAATGGATTGCTAATAATTTTATGGCCTCTATAAAAAACATTTCTGCAATGATTTTGTATGCAAAAATTCAAGATTTAGAAGTTCTTTAAAGAACAGATTCCTTAAAAAGCACATCCTTTTTTCTTGAGGAGAAAAGGAGGTGAAAAGATGGAACTGCTTCCATCTTTCTCTAGCATTTTTCCCCTAAGTGGATTTGCATGGTACATTAAACTAAATGGTATTGACTTCATGTTCGGTCTAGACCTTTGAAGTATACGGGATGCTGTTAGATATTAAGCATTTATGCTGAATCAGATGCCTTGTTTTTGCTGCACCTCTGAGTTGGGCAATGTACCATGAACAATAAAGAGATGCACATACCAAAAATAATTGTATGGAAGTTCCTGGGGATGGGAGCCTAGAGACCAGTCTCATTACCGCAGATTTAGAATTATACTTTGAAATAATTCAGAACTTCTATTATCAAGCAAGGCCTAACAACATTTTCCTAGAAAGCATTCAGATTTTGTTCTCGATATTTTCAGAAAGAGCTGGCTGGAGAGCTGTCCGAAAGGTGAATGCCAGCCAGTCATGCTCTCAGTGCAGCAGCCCAGAGCCTGCCAGAAGTTTGCACCAGCCTCATCCTCATCCACCCTCTGCCTGCCATCATCCTGCTCCTCTGTTCATGTACACCACATCAACTATCTCTTACCCGTTTACTCTGCCTTTCAAGCATTGCCTTCTATGCACAGTTTCCTTGCATAGCGTTCCCTGCATTTCTACCACCCACTGACAGGAGGTGTTTCCTTCTCAGAGATCCTTCACTATTTCCCTTTTCTCATCCAGTTAAAATACCCAAAAATCTATCTGTTTTGGAGCAGCAGATAACAACCTTCAAATGGCTCATACAGTGTTTATTGTCATGTTTTGATTATTTGTGCACCTTGCTGGAGAAATGACAGTCAAAAAGGTAGTGCTGAATCAGATAAAAAATATGTGACTGCAGCATAAAACATTTGCAAACAGCTTTTTGAGCAACAAAGAAAATGCAAAAATATGGCAGATGACACTCCTAATTAGCTCCTCTCCTTGGATTAATTAAAATAGAAGTTTAAATGTATGGTAACCTTTTGGAAAAATAAAAGAGAATAAAAAAGAAAAAGAAAGTAGATTGAAAACAGTATTTTAAAACAGAACCATTTATATTACATAATGTCTAGGAGGGATGGCATTCATGAAATGTGTTTGGAATTATGTAGCATCTATAGTGCAGTTTAAAAGCCAATAATAAGATTTAACTAAAGAACAATTCTGTAAAAGCTAGAGAAATGCCCTAGATTCTTGCACCAGCACATATCTGCACTGTATTCATTTGGTGACTCACCACTGCAAGCAAGAATAGCTCTAAGTGGAAACCCAGGGAAATCAGGGTGTATTATCCAACATACTGAAAGCTGAAGCAGCAGTTACTACAGCTCACTAAATAAGCAAATAAAAATAATGCTGTTATATAGCAAGCGCAGGATTGTGTATTTCCATTTCCATCTAAAAGAAAAAGGAACAAAATTAATTAGTGGGAGAGTATTTGAAAGAAGTTCCTGAAATGATTTGAACAGACAGGTAACAGTTGCATCAGCCAGTATGTAGAGAGAAAATATATTTGCATTAATATTGGATTTTGCTGGTTTTACTGATTCTGAAATAAATTGAAGTTGTAAAAATTCTTCCAATTGCTTTACTAAGTGCATTTTTAAACCATGTCAGCTTTGCTGAACTTAACACATCTTACTTAAGTTATAGATTTAGAACCACTGCCTCCAAGAAACAAAAAACATTTTCCTTATTGTGTGGTTTGTAATATTGCAAATTTAGATCTTCTCTATCCACAGCTTTCATCTCTATAAAAACACATTTATGGTATAGATAAACAGCTTCTAAGGCTGCTAAGGCTTCCAAGATAAGAATCTTCAGCTGATGATTCTTCTTTATAAAAGTACCTTTGAGGCTCAAATGAAAGCTACCCATCATTATTTGTCTCACTGAGAGCCTTTGGGACAACACTGAGGCAACCCTTTAGTTATCTTTGGGAAAATCCCAGCTTGTCTTGCGTGGGCTAGCACAAGATCCAGTGCCTTGATGGCCTCTTTCCTACCCATGTTTGCAGCAGCATTGCAGGGCCAACATCCAGCTGCCTACGGGGGCTCACATCCCCTATTTTCACATGAATTTGTCCACTTCCAACAGTCAGCACCTGTATTTTATTATACATTGTTGAGGGCCTTAATAACAAAATGTAATTCCCCATGCAACCATGGATCAGCTTAATTGCTTGTTTTCCCCGAACAGCAAGTTTTACCCAAGATTTAGTTTGAATCCTTGACATCTACTTTAAAAAAAAAAAAAAAAGAGATTACATAATCAAGAGTCAAGAGTCCATCCCTTCCAGTCTGCAAGACCCACTTGGTCAAGCAGTGCCTACTTCCAATCATATTTTGAGGCTGGACCAATGGGCATTTTTAAAGTAGTTACTGTGACTACCGATTCTGCTCCACCATGATTCCTTCATTTAAGTGTTATCTCATGAAATTTTTTGGGGGGGGTCAGTATATTACACTGATGTTAGCAAGACAAACAAGTACCATGCTCAAAAACATAACAAATTTGTTAATGCTAAGCTGACTGGCATTACCAAACTGCACTCTTTTATTATTTATTAAGGGACATTTATACTGGCCCCTCCACTATTGTATGAGGTAACTAACAGGCTTACAATTGCCTCAGCACTGCATTTATTCTCTTTAATTCAGGTATAACATTAACTGTTGTTTTTTTCTAAGGTATTTTAAAATGAACATTAATGATTGATAAGGTTCCCTGTGCAGTTCCTCCAGTACCCTAGCTACCTAAATAAAAAATTAGTAAGCAGCAAACATTTATGAAACCAAGTTTTAGTGAAGAAATGTAATTATTACCAAGAAAGGTAATAAACAGGTCTTGATGCATAAACTTGTTTGTTTTTTTTTTTTCAGACCTATCTTTTCAGTGAAAAATATCCATCTTCCTCCAAAGTAATTTAAAAGTTGATAGACTATAATATCAATTTACAAATATGTAAATATAATTTTTTACAAAAAATTTAAAAATACATGGGGAAAAAAAAAAAAAAAAAGTAGAAGAAAAACATGAAATATTTACCTCAGAGATTTTTTCTTAATTATTTTTTTATGGCTAGTATAGGAGTCTGGTGAAGTGATGTGCTTTGGAGCTACTCTTTGAAGCTTTCAGCAGCAAGTGGCTTCCTCCCCAGCATGTGTTTTAAATGTTTTGCTGGATTGTAGTCCACCTGCATAGAACTGTGCTGTCCTTTTTACCCTTTCAATATTTTAAACATTTGACCTGCTTTCCTTCCTGCAGTTTTGCTTCCTAGAATGTTCTTGAAATAATTATGTAAATGTCATCTTAATGCATTTTCGCTGCCATGTGCATTTTCAGCCTCCTTATGATGTTATCTTTTCAGAATGCCACAAAAATGTGAACCAGATGTGCTGAGCACAAAATACCACAGCAGGGATTTCCCTCACAGCAATCATGATATGGAAGTTCTCAGAGGCTTGCCATGAAGTAGTAGGGCTATTTTTAGTAACAGAAATATAACATAGGTAATAGAGTTTGAAGTATACTAAGTATATACTCAACATGCGTAATTACCATGCTGGAAAAAAAAAAAAAATGATCCACAAGCAAACACTTCAATGATAAAAGAAAACCCAAACCAGAATTGCCTTGATATTTTAAAATTTGTCACTAGTACTATGTGTTTTTTAATATTTATAGATAGCTCATTTTCTGCATTCCTCTGTAATGTATGTCAAAAAGTTCTATGAAAAAAGTTGAGCTGCAGACTGTTGGCTTCCTATATATTTGTGTATTGACATTCATTAGCCAGTTAACTCTTGAAATTGTGCCAACTGACTAAATGCAGGTTCTATGTTTGATTGTCAAGACCTTTCTTTCAGACCTCCTGGGTGAAAGCACAACCAAGCCTTTCAGTCAGAGGGTCTGTTGCTTGTGACAATTTGTTTATGTGTTGGACTCATTCCTACATAGCATCATTTCCAATTCAAAAGTGAAAATAGCACTGACTCCTTTCAATCCCACTAACACTAAAGGCAAATTAACATTCCCCCATTTCATGTCCTCCATTAAACACACATCTAGCCATAAAACCCGTAACGGTGTCAGTGGCAGCTGCTAAGTTACTGCATTTTCTACTGAAGTTATGCTATGTGGAATATCTCCCATGATTTGACCCAGTGTAGTACAAGGTGGCATCTATGCTTCTAACTACGTCTTCTCAGTCACTCTTCATTTGTAAAAACATTTTTCTCATTTTTATCCTACAGATTTATTTATTTATTAATATATAAATGGTATGAGTGCTGTGGACACAACGAGGACAAAAAGGTTAAAAAGTTGTACAGGCTAACAAGCAAAAGTTCTAGTTTTGATTGTTTTTGTTTGTTTGTTTTGTTGTTTTGTTTTGTTGCTTTTGCTTTTTAATTATGTTTATACTGTGCCTAAGCCTTGCTTCATAAAGCCTGCCACAGACTTAGTTATTCTATCTTTTGACCAAATGCTGGAGTTGGCCGTGATCTCACACACATCTGCCATTTGACCTATGTGAATTATAGCTGGATTAAGGTATGCCATGTCTTATTAGCTTAATGGTAGCTGAGTTAGAGAAAGTCACACTCTAATGCACAGCTTTCTTTGATTGTTCATGACTCAGAACCTCTTGAAACTTCTGAGTTCCTCTTAGCACCAAGTCTGAAGTTCAAACAAAATTGGCTAAGCCACTCTGAGACAGAAAAGTAGGACTGAAGTAGTGTCCTACTTCTCAGATCACAGTACTTTGTACATTCAAGAGGATGAAACTCTCTGTGGCAGAAAGAAAAACTAGCACATTTTACCAATCTCTTGTCAAAATCTTAAAGATTTTTAATGTACAGATTTCTAACTGCAGTTGTAGTTAAATTACAATAATAGATCCTAAACATATTTCTGAATTGGTACTGAACATCTCTGATGTGGACTAATGTAATTCCTGTGTGTAATGCTTGCTTGTGATGGAAAGAGAAAAATCAATTCTGCAGACTGTGAAACAGTCACTATACACTGCTCGGAGGTTTGACAAGGCTCTGTTAGACTGGAAAGATTATTTCAGACAGACAATGCAGGGGTGTAGTCTTGCAGCATGGCTGTTAAAGGGAAACAGGCATGGGAATATGTCAAATTCTGATTCTCTGAAATCACTGGCAAAATTCCCACTGAATTAAATAGGGCCAGAACATCATCCTAGATATTATCATGTGTATGCTTGCTGAAAATTTGTATTAATTTAACAGTTTGAGCTACAGAATTTGAGAAAATAAAAATAAAATAAATAAAAGAATCCCATGCAACCTTATTTTTTGCTCTTTTATGTAAACAACTCTGATGCATTCTTCACTAACACTGATAAGCAAGATTATTTCTGTGGTATCACTACCATTGAGCTCCTTTGCCTGGCTGATTCAATCTGAAGGATTCACCAGTACTAATACTAATAATAAGAACTAAGTTTGAAAAATACTTATAACAAGAGCCGTTAGAGAGCTTAAAAACTAATTATTAGGATTGCTGGGTAATATATGACTTTTGAGTCACAAAAACATTTTTCAGGGTTATTCAGAAAACACCTCTGAAACCAATCCCATGTGCCAACAAGCCTGGCTTCATTTCAAGCCTGAAGACTACCTTTCTACCTCCTCTTTTGTGTCCTTTTTCTCCAATTCCTGACTTAACAGACAAATAATTTTACAAGGGAACCCCAAGCAGAAAGTGAGCTGGCAAAGAGAAGCCTGGGGAGCACAGAGAAGAGCCTGGTCTGAGAAGGAGAGTTGTGCATAAAGGAAATGAGGTGTTTCTTAAGCTGGTCTGGTTTACCAATCCCCTTCCTAGTGCCAGCCCTCAGAGACAGGCCAAGGCATCATCCACTCCTCTCAACAGTCCTCACCTTGTGCTGCTCAACAGTCAAGGCATTGTATTCTGCTGGACCGTGTGGGCTGGCAATAGCTTTTTGATTTGTAAGTAAACAAGTTGTGATTGCTTTTCCCTCTTTGATTTGAAAATAAATAGCTTTTTAATTTTGTATACAAATAACACTTTAAAAAAAAAAAAAAAAAGTGCCTGCAGATGCTGAGACTCTATTAACTTTTTTTGCACTTTCTCTACAGAAGTTGTTTCTGTCAATTTATTTTCATTTCAGCTGAGCAAAATGGGAAGGAAAAAGCAGGTTGACACAGATGGTTGTCAGCAAAGTGATGACTGCAGCTGAGAATGGGTGTACAAAAATATACAGCTTGCAAAATTGTGTATTGTTTAGTTTCCATGTGTATGAAATGCCAAAAGTAATAAAATTTGGAGAATATATTTAGAATTCTTTTTTTAAGAACGGTTAAAATTATTGCTTTAAAATGGAATAGTGGTCATATGTAAAGGAATTACAATGCAGAAAACAGAAAAGAGAAAAAAACCTGCATCCAAAACTTCTAAAAACAGAACAAAGAGTAGTCTCTTAAATGTACAGCTAAGCCCCTAATGAAGTGATCTGGTTTGAGAGCTTATTCGAGCCTTTCATAAGTGCTGAGCACCAACAAAGACCTTGAGGTCACCCAGGGAGTGATCACCACATTTGAAAATCAGATAATTAATTTAAAGGACTGAATGCGGATTTTTGAACCTTATCTTTAGGCTTCTGTTTTTTAAAGGACCTCTTAGATTACACAAATATCCTCAACATTGTGCTTTAATAGACTACATAAATTTAGTGAGGGGTAAAATATAAAATAAGCTAAAACAATCTTCCTCAAGTTTGTTAGAGTCCTGCCAACTACAAGGCATGGGCAGGCTTTGTCCATACTGGAAAGCTGCAACATGTTAGGTACAATTGATCTTATTTTAACTGAGATCTATCTTGAACTAAGGCTAAGCCTAATGTAGACACACTCAAATCGATTGTAATGTTGCCTGTGTCAATTTAACTAATTTAAATGTACATGCATTAGCAGATTGCATCAGTTCAACCAGATTGATCTTTAAATTGCTTTGTCTAAAGTTGTGCCATTTCTAGGGGAGCTGAGGAGCATGTTTGGAGCAGAGGGCTGCCAAAGCTACTTACCTTTCTCCTGCCTGTCAGCTCTTCAGAGTACTACCCCACTCAGTCGATAAATATGTAGGTATCGGTATAGCTACTTATCAACTGATTCTCATAAAACTGTGCTAGAATTTCCTGAACATTCCCAGAAGAAAAGCTATTGAGTTATATGCATTACTGTTGTAATTCTACTGAGATCAGTTAAATTTCACCAGGCATAAATTTGGACCATAGCAGACATAAATAATTGTCAACATATGATTTTATAGTTGGGGTTTAGGTAACCATATCAGTGACAACTTCTGAATGTTTGAATTTCTTTCTGTTCCTGAACTACTGCTGCCTCTATGAGCTCCAAAGAGTGACAACCAAACATAAATCCATTTTAAATTGCATGTCCTCTCCCTACCAGCTTTCAGGGCAGTGTCATCTCACCCTCATTCTAGGGGGGTAAAAAACAGGTATAAAACATAAACATGAGATAATGAATTTCTCTTACTTTGGCTGATCATTAATAAATGAGGTTATTTTCCCCCCGACTCTTGGAATTAGATGTGACATAACACCTTAACATAATCGTTTTTTTCTGAAACCCTGATAATGGGAACCCATCTGCTTAGAGACATAAAGAAGAATTCATTATATGCCCAGTAATTACTTTCAATGCAACATAAAGAGATTGCATGCACAGCTTCTTAGAGTTAAACATGCTGTCAGAAAGAATACCTTGACATGTAGGAATAAGAGGGGTTCAAAAAGGTGATAGCTAATAATGACATTTAAAGATTTTTGCAGAAAGAAAATGTATATTGTGTCTTATCCTCCTCATCACTAACTGCAGAGAAACCCAAATTCTTTGTACAGAATTTCCAAAAGGCTGCTCCTGAATACCTCCACTGAAGGCAATTCTTTTCTGTATCTAGCTGTATTATGATGGACAATAACTTGTATAAAGTGCACATTTTCCTATAAAAGAAGGAAAGATAAAATGACAGATTTTGAGATCTGAGTTTGATGCCTAATCCTTGTGGCTTCCTCCCAAAGCTGGCACATCCTCAAAGTCCTGTGTCAGGAGGGATATTTTGTACATGATTGAAAACCAAGCATTAAGGCCACATAAAGAATTGTACTGTTAGGCTCCGGAGCAAAACTTCCCTGTTTTCTTAATAGAAGAACAGGACCAAAGCCTTGAAGGATGAAGTGATATGAGCTGGATCTACTGGTCTGAAGCAGGTGACTGGAACTTTATCTGGGAGAAGCTGGAAAAAAAGAATTATTTGGTCTTCCTAACATACCATCCAGATGGTCCTCACTAATTGTATTTCCTCTTGTGGTTTTGGTTATAAAACATGTATAAATATTTACAGTGGGCAAATGTATATCTTTGTTTAAATGTCACTTTTTAATTGTGTTTCATCCTTTGAACAGTAGAGTTCAAATGCTTTTATTACATTTTTGCTTTATGAGCAGAAGTCCTCCAATTTTCTTTTCCCACTTCCATTTTTTTCTTTACATCTTTCATTCTAATGAAACATGGCATACTAAGAGGCCATTATTTTTGCAAATCAGGCTGCTTTTTAAACTGCCTAAATCTTCCTTTCAGCCAGGCATGAAGTTGCTAAGACAATTAACATGCCTGAGGTTGAAAATGTGCTTAAGTGATTTGCCAGATCAGACCTTAAATATGAGCTTATGTCAATGAATTTGAGATATTCATTTTTGACTTGGCTCTTTACATCTAAGGCTTTCAGGCTGAGTAAAAACAAGGATACTGTGGATACAATGCTGAAAGGATTTGCTGGAGGATTCTGTAGCAGATAGATTTTCCAAAAGATAATATCTTCTAAACATTATTAAATATCACTCTCCTGAAGCATTTACCTCTTGGCCACATGTGGAATATAACTATTTGGCCTTAAGAGAACTCTCAGCCTAATGACATTTTTCTCTGTCTTTAATTATAAGATAAAAGCTTTCATACTTGCTGCAATTAAATATCCAATGTCATCTTAAAAACAATAACATTAATTATAGATTCTTGACAAAACTGCATGTACAGTCCTTTCTCCACTGAGATTGATAGTAAAGCTGCCACTGTCTTCCATGAGGCCAGGATTTTGCTCTCAGACAGAGTAATTACATTCTGCATATACAAATTCCTCTTACATTTACATTTTTATTGTCTAGGGGATGATAAAATTTTCACTAGGACTGGTAGAAAGCCAATTCCCATGTAAATGTTCCATGAGCAAATATAATGTGCCATGGGCAAATACTTTGTCCCGGTGCTTCTAAGACTTCCCACCAGTCCTACAGCTATCATCTCCTAGCAGGTTGCCCAAGAACACTGACCACTCCAGTGCAAAAGAGCCCAGAGACCTTTGGAAGGCTCCCAGGACCCAGCAGATTCCTTCTGTGCTAGTTCTGTGCACTGCCACCATCCCCGCCCCTGTCCAACTGCTTCCACCCTCACTGCCTTTCATAGAATCATAAAATCACAGAATCATAAAATGGCTCAGATTGAAAGGGACATTAAAGATCATCTAGTTCCAACCCCCCTGCCATAGGCAGGTATGCCACCCACCAGATCAGGTTGGCCAAGGCCCCATCCAACTTGGCCTTGAACACCTCCAGGGATGGGGCATCCGCAGCTTCTCTGGGCAACCTGTGCCAGTGCCTCTCTACACTTAAATTGAAGAATTTCTTTAGAATGTCTGTTCTAAATCTCCCTTCTTTTAGTTTAAGACCATTCCCCCTTGTCTTATCATTATCTACCCAAGTAAAGAGTCCTTCTCCATCCTTTTCATAAGACCCCTTTATGTGTTGAAAGGCTGAAATACGGTTTCCCCAGAACCTTCTCTTTTTCAGGACGAACAGCCCTAGTTCTCTCAGCCTTTCTTCATAGGAGAGGTGCTCCATCCCTTTGATCACTTTTGTGGCCCTCCTCTGGACTTGCTCTAACCAGTCCACACCCTTCTTGTGCTGGGGGCCCCAGACCTAGACGCAGCACTCCAGGTGGGACCTCACTAGGGCAGAGTAGAGGGGGACAATTAGCCTTCTCGGCTGCAAGAATGCACTGCTGGCTCATGTCGAGCCTTTCATCCACCACAGTCCCCAAGTCTCTCTCTTCAGGGCTGCTCTCAATGAGTTCCTCACCCAGTCTGTGCTCCTGTCAGGGATTGCCTCAACCCAGGTGCAACACCTTGCACTTGGGCTTGTTGAACCTCATTAGGTTCACATGGGCCCACTTCTCCAGCCTGTCCAGGTCCCTTTGAATGACATCTCTTCCTCCTTTGGTACCATCTGCATCACTCAGTTTAGTGTCATCTGCAAATTTATTGAGGGTGCACTCAATCTCATCATCTATGTCATTGATGAAGATATTGGAAAGCACCAGTCTAAAGACAGACCCTTGAAGGACACCACTCATCACTGGCCTCCACCTGGACATAGAACCATTAATGGATCACTACTCTCTGGGTGCAGCCACCAAGCCAATTCCTTACCCACAAGGTAGCCTACCCTTCAAATCCAACTCTTTCTAATTTAGGGATGAGGATGCTGTGTGGGACCATGTCAAAGTCCTTACAAAATTGCAAGTAAATGATATCGGTCAATCAGTATTGGTCTCTCGAGGCAGGCCTTTGTACCCACCTCCTCCACCCACTCCACACCCCATCCCCACATTCCCCTTCACTGGGAAGACAAGTACACGGAGAATGGGTGCAGACTCCCACATGCTTTGGGAAAGGAGGTGTGTTACAGATAGCTTGAGAAGCGCAGATCTAGCCCATGCAACATGGGCTGCCTTTACCTTGAAGCTTACAGGATTCCTGGGTGTGATCACTAGTTCAGCTGAAATTTTTGCTTAGCATTAACTGTGGCATATATAAACTATTTATAACTAGTAACACAGAACTCACTATTTTTTTCAAACCCCTTAAAGAAATCCAGACAGGCATGTGCTTGAAACCAACTTTCTACATTAATTGCTGCTTTTTAATGCTGTTTGTTTTACGATAAGCCCTGTGAGTTTGCACACTGTCATCCTGTGTAGTCTGTTCTGCTGTTAAATACAATTGAGAAAAACTTATTAATAGACAAACATGTTTCTAATATTAGCTGATAGTAACTGTCTAGTTTGTCGGTCAGGAAGAATGACGGATGGCTATGGGGGGTATTGGAGATACTGGGCATGCAAATTGTACTGCCATCTACCATGATTAAGTTTTATCTTACATGTACATATTTCATAGTAAAATCTTGCCTTAATAGTTTCTATACATCAAATTAAAAAAGCACATTGAAATATCACCTCTTTTCTAGGTGTTTTTTTTTTTTCCTTTCTTTCAGAGACAGCACCTCATCTCGAGTACTGAGTGCAGTTTTGGGCACCACAGTACAAAAAGGATGTGAAACTATTGGAGAGTGTCCAGAGAAGGGCTACAAAGCTGGTGAAGGGACTAGAGGGGAAGACTAGAGGGGAAGGGACTAGAGAGGAGCGGCTGAGGTCAGTTGGCCTGTTCAGCCTGGAAAAGAGGAGGTTGAGGGGAGACCTCATTGAGGCCTACAGCTTCCTCACAAGGGGGAGTGGAGGGGCAGGCGCCAATCAGTTCTCTTTAGTGACCAGCAACAGGACCTGCGGGAATGGTGTCAAGCTGAGGCAGGGAAGGTTCAGGCTGAACATCAGGAAGAGGTTCTTCACTGAGAGGGTTGTCATGCACTGGAACAGGCTCCCCAGGGACATAGTCATGGCACCAAGCCTGTTGGAGTTTAAGAAGCATTTGAACTGTGCTCTTAGTCACATGGTCTGAAATTTTGGGTAGACCTGTGTGGTGCCAGGAGTTGGACTTGATGATCATTGTGGGTCCCTTCCAACTCAGGATATTCTATGATTATATGATTATATGAAACATTGTGCTTTAAAATTCTGCAGTCTGAAGCACAAAACTTGGCTAAATGTTACAGATCAGTGTCTCTGTTTTTGAGCAAGGACTGCTAAAACAACAGAAGACAAGAAAGTACCTAGTAACTGGCTTTGGTTGTTTTGAATTGTTTGAAAGATGACATCAGTATTAGGTGTTTCACTCCAGTTAAATTTTCAGTTTACTGTCCAGGGAATTTAACCTTACAGTTCAGCTAAAAGGAATCAATAATCTAAATAATCTAAATAATCTAAATCCATCTGTGCCATCCTGAATATTTACCTCCTGGAACTGGCTAATAGAGATAAAACTATGTGTGGGTTTCATCTTTTAAAAATAAATAAATAAATAAGTTTTGAGCATCCAAAGGGCAAAATCCAGGCATGATTTGCTAGTTTAGGAGCAGAGCCAAGTTCATACAAATATGACTGTGAGTTCTCTGTGTTCTGTTTCAAAAGCCTTTCATGCCAATTTATGAAATAAAAAAATCTCAACATAAATTTAAGAAATGAATTTGAGAATAAAATAACATTTGTGCTTGCAATAATTTTTCATCTAATTATTTGGGTGAAAAATATCTATTTTTAGCTGATTTAGAAGAAACATAAATGCACTTCAGTCTATCTCCGAGAAACAACAAAGGAAAGCTTTTCTTATGTCAAGATTAGAGATTTTCTGTGCTCCTCAACAAACAAATCAGAATCCAGATAAATGCATATAGTGTTTTATGGTGAGTTTGTATGTCCATGACAGATAATCCTGAAAAAGGTGATATTTCAAAACCAAATGTCTTCTGATGAAGAATCTGTCTTACAAATACCTCTTCAAATTTTAGAGAATAAATGGCCTTTCATCTTGCAAACTCCAGTGAGGTCTCCTTCCACGGTTCTGCACTCAATTTTAATGTCTCAAGCAATTCTTCCCATTCAGGCACAGACCCATCAGAGACTTTTAGATTATCATTATCCTCAACACTGACAGCAGACCACAAAGCACATCACAGAATTAGATTTTATTTCATCTCATGTTGTCACATAACCTGACACATCAACATGAGTTCATTTAATTTAATTTATCCATCACTGTTCTTAGAATAGATATTAACAGGAAATCAATATATATTTTCCTATTATATTCTTCAACATCTTTAGTTCTATCCTTCTAGTTCTGTCAGGCAACACACAACTCCTCAGCAAACTTTCTAACTTTCTATCTTTTCAATTTTTAATCATTCTCATACTGTTATGGTCCTTGATAAAGAAGCCTGAAAGTTCAGGCTGCAGTCCTTAAAATTTCATCATATACTAATTTTGAAGTCTAAATTAACTTTTTGTGCTATGGAAAATGTCTCATGTATAGCTGTAATGCTGCTATCACCATATATTAGGACCAATCTTAGAAAATCACTCTCTTTTTTATTTTTTAGTAATGCTGTTATGAAAAGGAGATAGTTTTACAACATTTATTAAGATCGTGTGTAGCTGTTGTTTTTTTTAAATACATTTAAGTGTATCCATTGGGTGAATTATGAACTCAAATGTTTTGACTCTGATACTACCCTGCCTGAAGACCTGTGCCTCAGACTCAAGAGTTATGTCCATTTGTGTTGGATGCACCTCTAGTGCTTTTACCTACAAGAATGAGAATATTGACAGAAGTGGCAGCATCAATGTAGCTATTCAATTTTCCAAAGAATCAGTATATCTTTTCCCCCCTCTATATTGACAAATAAGTAAACAGACTTTTGGGTAGAGAGCACAAGTTCTGTGGTCAGTAATGCCGTAAGTTTTATTTCAGTATCATCCAGTTTATAAATCTACCCAATTATTTTATATATATAAATAAGGGATAGTTTATAATACCTAGCAAGTACAAGTTAACCCTGTGAGAAACACAAAGTGAAGACAACTATATCACACACCACCAGCAGAATCACTGTTAGTTTTGCTTTTGGGGGGCAGGGAGGGAAATACAGAAAGGTCAAAGACTAAATCACGGGGTTGCAGAAGGAGGTCACTGAGGTCACAAGGATTTGCTGCTTTCACAAAGGACACTGCAATCAGTAATCTGCTGTCATGATGCATGTACTGCTTTTTAAGTGAGTTTGACACTGATGCATGGAAAGCAATCTGAGCAGGGAGCTAAAAAGACAATTACTACAAACATGAAAAGTACACTGAAACTGTGATGTGATTAAAATAGAATAAACACCAAACCCTTAACAAAACAGAGAAAAAAAAGAAAGGAAAGGAAAGGAAAGGAAAGGAAAGGAAAGGAAAGGAAAGGAAAGGAAAGGAAAGGAAAGGAAAGGAAAGGAAAGGAAAGGAAAGGAAAGGAAAGGAAAGGAAAGGAAAGGAAAGGAAAGGAAAGGAAAGGAAAGGAAAGGAAAGGAAAGGAAAGGAAAGGAAAGGAAAGGAAAGGAAAGGAAAGAAAGAAAGAAAGAAAGAAAGAAAGAAAGAAAGAAAGAAAGAAAGAAAGAAAGAAAGAAAGAAAAAGATAGAGAAAGAAATGCAACAAATCAAAAAAACAATATATCCCATGATGGATGGCCTGCCTTAGATACAGTGGATACTAGAGAGAATGGTTTAAATTACAAAATTAATTTCATACAATTTGAGTGAAAATCAGAAAACAAAACAAACCAAAACAAAACAAAAACAAAAAACAAAACAAAACAAAACAAAAACAAAAAACAAAACAAAAAAAAAAAAAGCAAAAAAAAAAAAAAAAAAAAACAAGGAGTGGCAGGGACTACTATCAAGCAATGCAGACCTGAATGAGCATCCACCCATTTCATTTGTCCATGAATCTAAATAATTTGTCTCCTCCTAGCCACATCCACCCAAAGTTAGATATATTGTTAGTAATGATATTTGAATAAGTAAACCAAGATCAATACAAGGGGTCAGATTTGGAGCTGCTCTGTTGAACTCAATATGCTGTGAGTTCACATGATTGATTCACAAATGGACAGGATTAGATCAGCCAGAAGAGCTTGGGCTGCTCCATTCCCCATCCCAGCACTAATTGCAGCCCTGCGTTTAGGGTTTTAATTAAATGTCAGTGATGGGGTAGGAGGACCCTGCACACTGCCTCCCCAGTGCCTGCCTCATCCGTTGAGTCCCAATCCAAATGGGCTTTTATTCTAACCAGACAGCTTACTTCTTACCTCAAAGGCATAAATACTCACCTAACCTGAATTCATCTGCCTAGATGAAGCCCTTCATTTAAACACTGAGCTACGTGGACATAAAGAAGTTAACTTTACCTCCTTATTTTTTTACCTCTTTGAACTCTGAAATATTTCCACAGACATTTGCTGAGGCTCCCCTGTTGACACATTGCTCTACCATGTGTCACACCAATATCTTGCAATGTTGATATGACTCTTGTCAGAAGTATGACATGGCACATACAGCTGAGCAGCGACAGTTGATCTGAAGATTTGCATCCTTTGAGAGGGGAGTCTGAGAGCATTTTCCTTTCATTTATAAAAATGCAGGGGAAAAAAAAAATAAGAAAACGTGCACAGCATTCTGAGTTTATGTATAAAAACATTAAGTAGTTTTCTTCAACAGAGCATTCATGGTTGTTTTGAGCTGCCTGGGAAAAGCCCCACTGCCCTGCCCTGAGCATGCCTCCCATGAGCACTGCGACAGGCTGAGAGCCTGACCCCACGGGAGTCGGGGCAGGACTCCCACTGGCTTGATGAGGGAAGATTTGCTCCACAGTCTGTGCGATCAAAGTTAGCTTGTTTTTCATCCTTTTTCTCTTTCTTGCCAGCAGTAAATTTCCAAACTTTGCAAGTCCCTACAGGTATTTTAGACTGGGTTGCAAACTTTGAAATCAGGCTAGCCAGATCTCTATTCTTAGCCTGCAGGAGCTTGGTTGCCTCTTTTCTCAAGTCAGACACTTTCATGGCTTAATGCTCCCGGTCAAGAAGTGACACATCTCATTCTTACAGCTGCACAAACAGAGACTAAATTGCAGCAAAGATTTGGAGCGGGGGGTCACTCTCTCTCTTGTTGTCTTGGCAAAAAGGATGCTTGCATTGATTCTGCCCTTAAGAGTAATTGAATTAAAACAATCTCACTTGTTCCCATTCCCTCTTTTTTGAGCCCTATCAGATGCTCTCAGACATTTGATGCTGAGAAATGCACTTTGTACTGTTACTCAGCAGCACTCCAAATCCCTAACAATGCCAGACTGTAGCTGGGTGAAATCTGAAGCTGAATGCTTCAAGGGACCATTATTAGTAATGGGCTTTTTTATTAGAAACTTTGAAATCAAATAAAAATGGTAGGAATTTAAAGTGCAAGGAAGAGAGGCATTGAAGTTTGTGAGTATCATTAAAGAATAATATTACACTTTTATGAGATACTTTGGTCAGGTTACAGCTCATCACAGAGTAGGCACTGAGAATTTTCAAAAACAGCTAAGTGTCTTAGAAACACAACGTAGGCTTCCAAGCTGAAATACAGCTTTAGCAGTCAGATTTAAGTATCTGGTGAAAAAATGCTGATCCCCCCTATGCAGTTGTCTTGATGATAAGTGACAGGAGAAGATGTAAAAGGCTGGGAACAGAATCCAGCTATGCTGTGCCATCACTCACAACGTTTATCTGCCAATATCTGCATTATCACTAAGAAATTCCATCTCAGAATATAGCCTCAACATCTCAGACCCTGTCCAAATGCCTAGGAGAAAATGGTTCTCCCAAAGGTCACAGACTATCTCCTCCTCAAAAACAGAAACAAAAACAAAACCAAACCAAAACAAACAAACAAAAAAAAAAACCAGAAGTGGAGGGTTGGATTTATATTCGATGTAAATGGCATAGTAGGTAGGAAGAAAGTGAGCAGTCCTGGGGGCAAAGCAGGTCCATAGAAGAATACAGAGCAGAACTCAATTTTCTGTCTCCTTCTCAGCCATCTGACCCATGCAGTCACACAGGAAAGACAGAGGCTGGCATCTGAATGTGGACAGCTCACTTTCCAGAGCCTAGAGAGTTTTAGATATATTATGTGCTCATAGTCCCAATTAAAGTTGCCTTACTCATCATATTTTAAAATTTCATAAAGGCAGAGATGCTTCAGTTATTGAATTTTGACTGTGTCAATTAAGAAAAGATATATTACACATAACAGAGATGAAAGATTGCTACGTTTTCTTACAGATGCTACCAATGGAGATGTTAAAAACTAAAAAATACAGACATATATTTTAAACATCACAGAAATGTGTCAAGTAATACTGCCCTCAGTAAAACAACTTGCATGTTTGAGCAATACCAAGCCAAATGGCTTATTATGTGTCATTTGTGAAGATGCATACAGTGATCCCAGACAGAAATTCAGATTACACAGCAGGAATATGGTTATTGCTACACTGTCACTGTTGCTTGGACAATCTTTTTAAAAATATTTTCCAGGACTTTACAAGCTGCATGTCATCCTGCTCTCTATTTTTCTTTGAAAACAGGATGGAAAATTCTACCCTGTTATTAGAACTTCTTCATGGGTGCAGATATAATTATCAGAACCGAAGTTGAATTTTTACAGCCACTCTGTAAATGCACATCATCTTGTCACTGTGAATACATATGCAATGCGTCAACTCATATTTATATCCTCCTTTCTGCAATTTAATATACCTACAAAAACACCCCACTACAAGGATGTAAAGAACTTTTGAGAGTATGTGAATCAGACTGGGCCCAGCTGTTAGGAGCCCCATCAGACATGCCACACACAGGTACCTATACAATATCTAGTGAGGAAAGAAACAACAGAGTCTTCTGCAAGGTATTCTCATTCTTATTCTTAAAAATAGATAGGTAGATTAGATAGATAGATAGATAGATAGATAGATAGATAGATAGATAGATAGATAAAAGGAGCACTTACCCCTATTTCTCACCAGGAATTTTCCAGAATCTCCAGCATCCACTCTACGTATCTTCAGACCTCTGATTGCCTCACTACTCTTATCTACCCCAGGGCTACTAAAACCAGCGAGTACTTAGACTTTGAGGGAATTATGTACTTTTTTGAAAAATCCATGGAGGTGAAAGACTGTAGCGCACTGCCAATCACATTTATGTGCTTGATCAATCCTTTCATCCTTTTTGTGTTATTTCATTCTTCCTGCAATATATAAAATTGGAAAGAAATTCAAACTTAGAAAACTTAAGATGCAGCTATAGCAGTATGGTGTCTAATAATGGGACCATAGGCACATGATGTGATCACTAGGTGTAGCAAAACAATCTCACAATTTAGACAATATGGTATTGATCATAAGGCTTTCCATTATAATTTTGTACTAGAAAGTGAATCTGGCAATTCAGTGCCAAATACAGAAAGAGGAAAATAGCTATTGATTAAATAGCTGAAAATTTAAAAGGCAGAATAGATTTTTACATTATTTGTCATTTCTAACATTTGCAAGGATATGTTCCCATTCACAGAGGTTCCTGGGGCTTATATAAACACCCACTCTGCTACTAAGTTTATTATCCATAAAAATCTGTTACTTAGCTTGCAGAGGTGAAAGCTAAAGTATCCCTGAATCTATTTATCCTGTGGATTTTCAGATGTTCAGGTTTGTTTGCTTCCCCAGGCGGTACTGCCTTTGCCTTCAGTAACTTGGGTACTCAATCTAGGAAATCTGACACAGGTTATAATAATAAATGTTGAAGACTGGTGACGTGCTTCTGGTGAGTCACAGTACAGTTGTTGCAAATGGTTCTTGGTAGCTGATGTCTTTGCTGCGTGATGCTTCCAACTATATTAATGTGCAAAGTGTAAGGATGGCTGAGCAGATCAGACCAAAGCTTTGCCTCATCTGGCGGCTTGTCTCTGGTGGCAAACAGCAGTGAGTAATTAGTGTGCATCAAACAAGAAGACCAGGATGTTCAGGATGTAGCTCTTCAGCTTTCAGCAGTCAATGTCTGAGTGACTTTGGGAGCTAAGCCTGTGTTGGGCATGTTATGTTCAATAGATGCTGTAACCAATTTGTGACTTTGGCCTCCATGGATCCTGTGGGACACTTGCACAGCTTCATTAGACTTGCTCAGTAAAATAGGCATTTTCTTTAGCTGTGTCTCCAGAGACATCACAATTTTTTCTTCTATAACACAAAGTGAAATGCTATTGCTTATTTACCCTCTGTTCCCCTTAGAGTTGCCTTATCTCAAGCCTAAAAGTCCTTCTAGGACTGTCCCCATATGAGTAGAAACTGGGCCCATTTCTGAGTTTGTTCAATGATTATCTACACACTTTTCTTTCAGACTTACAGACTTTTAATTTTATCTGTCCTTTCATTGATCTTTATGCTATACATGCTATTCATTGCATGCTATTATACGTTTGTTACTCTCTGAATAACCTTTGTATTTGACTGTCGTAGTATTTTATGACTGCTAATACTTTTCTATTATCAGCAAACTTTATCATCTCAGTGTTCAGCCTCTTTATGGAAAATAGAAAAATATGTGGAACAGGACCCCACGAGAATCCTCTCTCCATTTACGAGACTGGCTGTTTAATTTTCAGCCAACCATGTGAACTCCTAATTTAACTACTAAATCTCTCCCACATTGTAATTTCTGGCAGTGTAAGCAGCATAGAAATAAAATATGATGATCTGTCATCATTATGTTTCCTTGTAAATATTCACTAGATGTCTAGGAGGCTTTTTGCCTTTTTTAAGGAGAGATGGCAAAAGGTCAAGGTCCTTTGGTTGCCTTCTTGCAAGTGTGGGGAGCTTCTGTTTCCAACCATATTGAGTGAGAACAGAAGATGCTCATCAGTAGCTAGAGTATTTGATAGCACAATTATGCCAGCTAAATTCAGCTGTCCAAAATTCTCAAATCTAAAACAATCATATAAATGTCCTCTATGATTAGGGTGGAGAGTAGTTTCTTCAGAACACTATTCATTTCACCCTTGGATAACCATCATGAATGACCTCACAGAAGTACAATCCTTACCCATCTTCATTGAAACAGAAGGATCCAGATAACTTGATTAGATTAGAAGACTAAACCTTAGATGGGTGGTGCAGTGAATCTCTCCATATACATTCACAGTAGAAGAAATACCACTATGATACCATCTGAAAGAATAATTTGCAGCAAAAGCAAGCTGTGTTATAAGTAGCAGCTCTAATACAGGTGTGTGCTGTTCTGTGCACCCAAGTGTTCCCCTAAGTGCCCTCTTAACTTCTCCACCCATCGTCTTCTCAGTCTCCTTCCCTATTTGAATAGAAGGCACACTGCACCACATCCGCACCTTGAGTACTGTGTTCAGTTTTGGGCCCCTCACTACAAGAAGGACATCGAGGTGCTTGAGCGAGTCCAGAGAAGGGCGATGAAGCTGGTGAGGGGTCTGGAGAACAAGTCCTACAAGGAGCGGCTGAGGGAGCTGGGCTTGTTCAGCCTGGAGAAAAGGAGGCTCAGGGGCGACCTTATTGCTCTCTACAAGTACCTTAAAGAAGGCTGTAGTGAGGTGGGGGTTGGTCTGTTCTCCCGTGTGCCTGGTGACAGGACGAGGGGGAATGGGCTAAAGTTGCACCAGGGGAGTTTTAGGTTGGATGTTAGGAAGAACTTCTTCACTGAAAGGGTTGTTAGACATTGGAACAGGCTGCCCGGGGAAGTGGTGGAGTCACCATCCCTGGAAGTCTTTAAAAGACGTTTAGATGTAGAGCTTAGGGATATGGTTTAGTGGGGACTGTTAGTGTTAGGTCAGAGGTTGGACTCGATGATCTTGAGGTCTCTTCCAACCTAGAAATTCTGTGATTCTGTGATTCTGTGATCTTGGACCATGGCACATATGCACTGGCCAGACAGCCATGATGAGCATGTTGTTAGGTAGCTGGCAAACCAAAAGGAAAGAACTGTTCTTGAATGTAAACTGATGCCTTTCCTCACTGATGTAGGTAATTTATCCCTTTTCCATGACATGACTGCAGATTTTTTTTAATATATAAATTGACAGAAACCACCTACTTCATCCACAACTGAAGTTATCTGATGAGTATTAAAGTTACAAGTACAATTGTATGTGCATTATTTCATTGAGAGATCAAATTAAAAACACATTTCAAGTGAAGTAAACAATGTATTTCTAATATTTCCTGTTAAGTACTCTCCTACCATCCTTTTACTATAAAGCCTCCTTTTCAGAAAGCAGAAAGGGGTGATTGACTAGCAGGTATGTAGAGTCCATGATCTATATCCCTAATCTGAAAAAAAAAAAAAAAAAAAAAAAGGGTCAGATTGGATCCTGAGCTCTTCTAGAGCGTGAATTATTAAAAAGCCATTGTCTGCTTTAGAATGATATTGTCTGAACATACGGTACTTGGTGCACTTCATAAAAAAAGCCAAATGCAAATTAAATTAAATAAAAACAGTCCCAATTTAAAGCTGCTCACTCTGTTCATTTGATTGTATTCTATCTGTACACTGTTTTATTGCTTTCACTAAGTAATTAGTCAGCCGGTTCTCCCAGCTATGTTTGTGGGTATTTGATGCTTCAGCAGGAAAAAGAAAAGATTAAATATATACTTTTTAAAACTTGGTAAAACCACAAAAATGCCAATGACAGATGTAGTTGCAGCTAATGTAAGTTACATTTTATAAAAACAATTAGTTTTCAAGTAGAGGATGTTTTAAAGTGGTTTCCTTCTTTTTCTGACTATTAAAAAGCTCTTCAAAACACAATTAGCCAGCATTATTATTGTAACTGTAAACTACCAACATCTTAACAAACCCTTTTAATTCATACAGATGTATTGGATTTCCACATGTTACTTGCAAGATAAGTTGATTTGTCTCTCTTGGGATATGATTTATATTCTAGGACTTCTATGTTTGTTTTCTTAGAGTGTCTGACATAACATTTTCACATACATTTCAATAGATTTCTTTGCAGGAGAAATGACTAGTGGGAAAATAATATGCTGTAGAATTGCAGCAGATGGCTTTTGTCCTTTTTTTAATCATTTAGCATATACTTGATTTCTGGTTTTACTTCCGAAAGATTAAGTCTATTTGAATTTGTCTATCAGGAAATAAATTATTGTTGCATTTAGTGTGTATCATAATGACTGCATATATATGAATACTCCCCGACAAATACATGTATATATATATATTTTTTTTTTTAAATTTTAAAAATCACACTCTGATTATTTCTTGTCCTGAGATAAGTTGTGTGCACAAGCAGCGAAATTCAGAGGCTAAACAAATGTTTTCCTGATTCTCAGGATGTCATGTTTGCACCATTTCTAGTGTGGCTTTATAAAACTCCCTCAGGCATAATTTCTCCACAATGCATGTGTTGGTATTGTGCAGTTGTGTTCTGAATCCCTTCTGCAGAGTAAAGATCTTTTTGTGGGGGAAGGAGAAGAAATGAAGGTTTGGGGATTCCTGGGGATTTACTGTTATCTCAAAGACATTTTTGAAAGTCATCACAATGGAATAGCTGCTTCACATTGAAACAACAAATGCAGTTTATAACACCAAAGCAGAAAGAAAAAATAAAAATAAAAAAATGGTTCAGATGTCCTCTCTATGAAAGTCCATAGTAACAAGCAATGGTTATACCATATGTCAGTGTTACAAGGCATTGACCAGAATTTAGTCCCACAGCAGTAAGGAGAAGCAGACACAGCTTCAGCCCCCAAGGTTGGTGGGAGTCCAGGAAATCAGGACCACTATCAACAGAGGTGAAAAAGAACCTGAAAGGATCACAAAAACACAGTCAGATGCAGAGCAGACAGGAAGGACAGAAATAGCCTGAGCAGCATGGACACCTGGTTCTGCTCATACAAACCCCAGAAGTTTGCAGAGGAGCATATGAAATGGTGAACTGTTTGTGCGAATGTTGGAGTTTCACTGTTTGCTTAAAAAATTATAAGTCGTGGTATTTATTCAGTTTTATTTATTTATTAGTGAACACCAGAAATCATCATATCTAAGGAGCTGCCATTTCACAGCTTCATGCCCCATAGTGAAAACACTGACTGTGGTAGAGGGCTCTGTCCGCATCACAGTGCCCATACATGAGTCTGAAGACCTCCAGCACCCACCAGGGACCATCACATCCTCCCAGCCCACCTTGCAAGCATTCCCTTTGAACCCAGGTTTTACACAGACATTCACACTAGAAAACCTTCATACAGAAGGTTTCACATCAGTCACGCAGAAGTGTAAGTGTCAGGCCATGGGGAAGAATGTGAAATAAGATGAATGCCAGATACAGCTTGGTTACTGTCTACCTCATAGCTTTACCTTCTTTGGACACTACAGCTTTCACGTCATTTTATTATCTGCCTTAGATGCATTCCACCTTAACTTGTATGGCATATTTTGCAGTCATGTTTTTGTAAGTACTAAGCACAGGATTTCAGCCATGCCATGCTATTTCAATTAATTTCTGTGGACACAAATGTTGGCTGAGTGCCATTAGGAAATAAATAGGTTACATCATACCAGTGATTCAGAAGTATCAGATACTCTCAGCATTTAAAGTTGTGAACTTTGTGCATATCTACAGGGATAAAAGAAAATGGGATATGAGGGACAAGTGTCATGGGTGTCCTAGCATTTCACAAAGGCACAATGCCACCCACTCTCCCTGTTCTTCCAGCTATGAAGAGCCAGGGGAGCACTAGCCTGGCATGCCTTGCAGAAAATTGTTGCACCACTTAGAGCAATAACCCTTGCCAATGCACTGTTGCAGTTCATTGAGGGACAGTGGATAGTTGTGTCAGGATGCACATGAAGCAACATAAAAATATATATATTTATCATCCTTATGGGTTCTCAGTACATTTAAGAATAGCAGCTGGAAATTGCAGTGGAGAGAGCAGAGGACAGAGAAGAGGGACACAAAAAAATAAAGATGGAAAAGGGTAGTAGGAAGGCTGAGGAGGCTGTGTGTAAAAACCTCCTGAACTATTCAGCTTTCTCCTGAGCTCAGGTTTGGAGCTCTCGTGCTGCTCTTTGCAAGGCAAATGTGTGTTGAAGGAACCAGTCTGGCAGAGGGGTGTTCTGTTCCCACTGGGGGATGAGGCTTGATCCAGCATCCTCTTTTATTGGTTGCTGCTTTTTAGCAGTGTAGTCATGTGTGTCCCTCCCCCTCTTACCCCCTCCTCTCCCTTTTTTTTTTGTCCAGATATCAAACCTCATGGATACCAACAATAACTGGAGAGAGAGCAGAAAGATAAACATCTGGAGGAAGCATGAGTATAAAAGGTTTTAGGAAAAATAATTTCTGAAACACAAACACCAACAAAATCTCTGTCCCTTCTGGGACAACACTAGTCCCATCCTCACTAGTTTGGAGAAATAACTTCACTTGTGCCACTGTGTCTCTAGTGTCTCAGACACAGCTCCTTCCACCAGAAATCAGAAATGGTTTCTGAGACCCCCTCTTCACACATTCTTGCACCAACCAAGTTGCTGTCCTGATATTAGACCTTTCAAGCTTTCTAAAAGATAATTAGGCTTATATATATATGTAATTGAAAGCTTTAAGGGAGAACATTACATGCATTTTTAATAAAATACTTTGCAGGGAATGAATAATAACACAAGAGTTTGAAATTACCATTTCAGATTATTTCATTGTTGTATCAACTTTCCTTTAGCCTCAGTTTTACTTCGAACACATATTCACTGTTCCTGACTTCAGTAAGCTTGAACTTCTACAAAAGATATAGCTTTACCCAGTGGGAATATAATTTATAGAAGTTTCTCAAGACAAGCCTGACATGGTGAAAGACTTTGGGACTTCGCAACCTCAAAAAAAGTCTTCCATGTTTGTTAAGCTTCAGTATTTTTCAGTAGGAAATAATACCATGTGAGATATTACCTCTGCCTTTAAAATTCATCAGGGAAGTTGTATTAAGACTGAAAAGTAAAATATGCTCCATGAGTAGACTGATCATATGCTTAAATGATTGCATGAAAATATTTCAATAAATATTCTTTGATCACAGAATCACAGAATATCCTGAGTTGGAAGGAATCCACAAGGATCATCGGATCCAATTCCTGGCTCCAGACAGGACCACCCAAAAATCAGACCATGTGTCTGAGAGCATTGTCCAAACTCTCCTTGAACTCTGTCAAGCTCAGTGCTGTGACCACTTCCTGGGGAGCCTCTCCCAGTGCCTGACCACCCTCTGGGTGCAGACCCTTTCCCTAACCACCAGCCTGACCCTCCCCTGTCCCAGCTCCATGCCGTTCCCTCGGGTCCTGTTGCTGTCCCCAGAGAGCAGAGCTCAGCGCCTGCCCCTCCGCTCCCCTCGTGTGGGAGCTGCAGGCCGCCATGAAGCCTCCCCTCAGCCTGCTCTGCTCGGGGCTGAACAAACTAGGGGGCCTCAGATGCTCCTCATGTGTTTTGTCCTCTATACCCTTCACCATCTTCATAGTCCTCATTTGGACACTCTCTAATAGTTTTATGTCTTTTCTTCCAGAAAAATGTTCTTCTGGAAAGACCCTGTGAGCATGGACAAGGGCAAGAGCAAAAACTCTCTGCATGCAGACTCCCCAACAGCCTTTTGAAGACAGCAAAATGTTGAAAATTTGCATCTATCTCAACAGGTGAAATAACCCATCTATTCACACCGAAGTATCTGCTAACTGATTACTTTTGTTCTTGCGATTTGGACACTGGCATATGCCCTCACACCTGTGACCGGCGTGGGATAGGCTGAAATGCTGACCCAGTAGATGTGCTGGAGTTTCATGTAGCTTCCTGAGAAAGTGTCTGTTGTCACTCTTAAGTTCACCAGCCATGACCACATCCAGCATCTGCAGCATAGTCGTCTCATAACAAGCAAGTTGAAGTCTAGAAAACCTGAATGTGGTACTGCACCAACAAGCCAGAAAAATAATTTTATATTCCTGTATGTCCTCTTCTTCACCCTTACTGTTCTCCCAGTAGGTCTGTTGCAAAGAGGCTGGTAACACTGCTGTTATCAAAAATTGCCTGATAAGGGTGTTGGCATTATTTGGCTTGCAAATATGCACACCATAAATGATGGAAACTGAATCTTGAAAACCAATAGATCCCAATATCAACACTTCTCCCAACCGATTTTCTGTATGTGTTCTCCAACATACCTAGTGCCTCAAGCCCCAAAAAAGGCATCAAAATAAAGCATGTAAGTCTAAGGTTATTCTTGCAACCTGGAAGCACTAGCTGAGTTACTGTAGCACAAACAAGATTATTATCTATCCTGTACCACTATCAGTAACCTCAGCAGAAAAGGATCTTGTTGTCCTCAGCATTTTATTAAAGAGAACCTTTTCGTTTTCTGTCCATGTGATATTCAAAGTTGTGACAGAAAGAAATATAGGGATTACTTCCCTGTTTTAACCATGGACCAAGTACAGTCATAAAAAGAATAATCTCCTTCCTATCATCCCTAAGCAGAGATCAACTTATACATTTTTAATTTTGATGGCAAAGGCAAAGGTTGCTTCCTCTGATGTTATGTATCTGCAGGACTGACCAATTTACAACACCTTAATAGAAAGTTTTTGGCCAGGTCAATAAACTGTATGACTGTCAAAGTTGTAAACCGGGGCTTCCTGGAGCCAGCATTGCCATCAGCAAAGACAGAGGATATGAGAAGTATTTGCTGCCCAGATTTTGGTTTCCCTACACAACAAGCTCTGCCATCACTGTTTCCCAGCAATAAATAATGGTGTTTGTCGATATAGATGCATAGAACTTAAAAGAAGTATGAACTCTGAAGTCATTAAGTCTTGCTATGACACAGAGCATAACAGAGTGCACACACTTCTGTATTTATATTTCTGTCTACAGTCAATAAATCAGAATCTGTAGTACCTGCTTTATCCAAGCCATCTGCTTTACCACATTAAAAAAAAAAATAAAAAAAATGAGTAGGTGGGAAAAAACTTATGAAAGCTTTTTTCTCCTGTTCCTGTTGCTAGAGAAACCAATTCTTTAAAGTATTTTCTGATGTCTGAAAAGGAAGCTGTCATGTTCCCCTTCCCCCGCAAAATGCCTGAAACAGTCTGTTTTATGATAGTCTGATAGTTGGTGGAAGAAGGGGGAGAGGAAATCAAGAGCGCTGATTTTTCCACCTCTTCAATTGACTTGTTGACTGACCTCAGGCAAATTGTTAAGGGCTGCTGTGTGTATAAGCTATATTAGGGAATCATAACAAGTGCACAGCATAACATCAGAAGGAATGGTGCCATTAAGAGGAGGACTGAAATTGTAAAGTGGACCATAACTGTATATGTTCAGTTTGGCCATGCCATCTTCAGCTGCAGAGCTGGATGGTGCTACCCTTAGGGAGATTGGTTCATCTTTGTCTTTGGCCCAGACAAAAATCAAACCAATGAGTGCTGGAAACCAAATTGCCTTCTTTGCTTTCTTCCCAGCCTATGAAACTGACAGAAAAAGAGAACTGCTTATTTATTCCCTTTGTCTGTGTTTACACCTGTAAATAGGACTAGTAGGTGTACTAACAATACAGTGAAAGCTAGTTATTGTTTGCAAGTCCTTCATGCTCCTTACATAAATCTGTAGAACTACAAAATAGTATAACTGATTTTATTCCCTTCAGAGTCTGTATCCAACTCCTTTATTAATTTGTAATGATTTTGTATCAGGTGGCAGGATGTTCAAATAGTATTGAAGATTTTATTGCTGATGTGTACTTCAACAGATACCCTGCTCAAATAAGCTGTAAAAGAAACTAATCACACAAATCCAATTAATATTTCCAAGTACTTATTATGACGTGCCATTTTCAAGTCTATGCCACTGTTTAACCCTCCTCCCATAACTCCAAAAGCCATCTTTCAGAAAATAGATCAGATATGATTTGAGTTTGTCATGCATCTAGGATATGGTTCCCAAAGGAAAGGACAGTGATTCTCTGAATCCCCACTCCCACCCCATCCAAAAATAAATAAATAAATAAAAATTCCTTGTAAAACAATTTCAGTCGGTTATTTAAAGAAAAGTTTCAAATTTAAGTTCTTTCATATTTAAGTGTGCTCTGTTTTTGGTTGGACAAGATTAGAAACAGCAAACAGCATCACATGAATCTCACGGCCTGAATAGGTGTCATTGTATAGAGAAGTGCCATCATTTTGTTAATTTACCTGCCATACTCACTCGCAGGTTACCATGCAAGACATTTGCTGATGAAGCCTCAAGAACACCCTTCATAAACTTAACACAACTAGTAGTTTTCTTCTGGATCTTGGATTAGGTGAGTATGTTGTCTGTTTCTAGTTCAGCCATTTCTCGGAAATGCAATATTTTGGCACAGTTTCTAGCCCGGTGAAAGTGCAATTCACGTGATAATTCTATTATAGTCTTACTACAGTTATAGCCTACTGTAAACCTCATACACATGGCAGAAACCCTAAGAGAACACAGTGACCAAAGAAAAGTACCCACCAATGTTAATACAGCAACAAATAGAATTTACTGCTCTCTACTACAGACCATCTTTTTTTTTAATTGTTATTTTAAGGAAAAAAAAAAAAAAAGGGACATCACCTGTGCTAGACTTTGGATATAAAGATATGTGAGCACAAAAATGTGGAATTCTTTCTCATGGAGTCTTAATGTCACACAGCCAGCTTGTTGGTTTGAGGTGAACAGATGTGATGTTAATTATACATACAGCCAACTTCTGTGAAAGCTGAAGACTGATTCCTACTAACCCCAAAGTTTCCTGGGCAGTCTTCTTAACCTTATACGATTGTCATGCAGCAGAAGTTGCTTCTTTATTTCTTTGCCCCAAAATAGGCAAAAGTTTGGCAAAAGGGCCAAGGAACTTAATTCCCTGTGGGAACTCCGTTAGTTCTCTGTCACAGATAGAATTAAGGGTTGTCAGACAGGTCAGACGGAGTCAATAAATAGTGTGGTGGCTCGGAAGGCAAATGTATTGGCTGCAGGACAGTAGCTGGTGCCATGACAACCCAGTTTGTTCTGGTGTCCATGCAGCAGCTGCTGTGCCTTAGCTGGGACATCATGCAAGGCAGTTCTCCAGACCTAATGCACCCAGAGACTAAAAAAGCATATGAGTTACTCCTGAGTTGGTGTTGTTCAGCCTGGAGAAGAGAAGGCTCAGAGGATGTCCCATCTCTGGAGGTGCTCAAGACCAGGTTGGACAAGGGCATGGGCAACCTGATGTAGTGGGTGGCATCCCTGCCTATGGCAGGGGGTTGGAATTAGATGGTCTTTAAGGTCCCTTCCAACCCAAACCTTTCTGTGATTCTATAAAAACAAAGATTTTTAAATACTTGAAATATTTAATATATACTGTCCAATATGTTACTGTTCAGTAGGGCATCCTGAGAACTGAGGCTGGCTTTTATAATACAAAACTTCATTGCTTTGGGAATTAAAGAGAAAAAAATATCCATAGTTCTCACTTAATATCCTTTGTATCACAGTTTAAATACCTACGGCCAAGTCTTTTCAATTACCCTAACAACCCTGTATTGAATTTGATGAATATGAAATAACCTAAATGGCTGCAGAATTTGGCCCTTAAGGTCTATGCAAATCCCCATTTATTAAGATTCCTCACTTTCACCAAGGCTGTGAACATTATAAGCAAAGTATGTTAAGCATGGCTGTGTATTCCCATTATATCACATAAAGCTTTCTCTTACCCTTTTCCCTTACCATGTGTTGGGGTATATATGCTTAATAATGTTTGAAATTGGTGTTAATCTGAACTTCAGCCTCTGCAGTGTGGATTCACTTCTGACCAAACCTCTCAATGAGACAAGGATACTTACTGCCAAATTACTGCATATATTCAACCCAAATGATGGATCTATAAGCTGAGACTGTCTGATCCTTTGCAAATTCACTATTGCTTTCTCAGACACTCCATTTTGTGAATCCTTAAATAAAATTGAAGCTTTTGATTTCTATTACAGTTTCTAGGACATCTTACAGCTGGAGGTGACTGAATTATTAGTCGTGTTGAGAGTTCCTGACAAATTTAGCAATTTTTTTCCCATTCTCAACTAATCCACAACACAAGTGACACTTCAAAAATCTGTATGCTTTTCACAACTAATCACTGAATAATCTATGCGATATTAATTCCAGATGCTACATTGTGAATTATATTGTGTTTATCTGCCTGCATTGTCATTGATTTACCGGTATTTATTTATTATCGTTATTCATTGTAAGATTCCCTTGGGTACCTTTTCCTATGCTGCATAGCATAGTCTTTCCCTAAGGACAGTGTGTGAGTTAACAGACTTATAAATGGGCCTTTGTATTTCACACAGAGCAGAATGGCAAGGAGGATTGGCAGAGAAAATCTATTTCCCTTTTTGTATAAGAACCGCACGCACATGCAGTTATGTACAGAGAAAAGATAGTCTTTACGTATCATTTGGCAGTGCATACATTCCTTTTTTAAATAATAGTACAGTTCCAAACATTTATTATTTTTGGCATTATTCTCTGTATATTACAGAAGCTCTTAAAAGACAAGTGGTTGGGTTCCAGAGAGAGGGTAAAACCTAAGAAGGCTGAAATGGTGCCTTAACGTTCAGATCAGGCACTGTCTATCACTTCACTAGCCACAACCCACTGTGATCTCAGCCTTAACTCACTGTTCCTCCATTTGTCATCTGCTAGACAGGTTTTATGACAAACAAAGCTAGTGAAGTGCTCAATCATCTTATAATTGCAGCCCTCTATAAATTCTTAAGACAGAAGCATAACAAATTAGTCCCTGACACAAAGAGCCCCAACAAGTGCGCCTTAACGTATGGGAGCAATCCTGTGTGTGAATGCATTGGCTGCTTCCCACTCATATGCAGCACGTGGGAACTCCACCATAAGGGATGACTGAGGGACTGCTACACGTTTTCCATTGGCGTCAGTGTCACAAGAAGACAAGACCTGTCTGGTCCCATGCCATATGCCACAGTGATTCCATGGAACGGATGCCCCTTGCCCCTTGCCCCAGCAGCCTCTCAGCTCCAAGGCCTGCCCATAGCCAAGCAGTCCCATCCTCAAGAACAACTCCAATGGGTGACAACAGTGCAATAACCCATGGCAAGATCCTTAAAAATAATCAGATGTAAAGGGGAAATGAGCAAGTGAGTCACCTCTTCTGCTTTTAATTACCCGGTGAAGTCAAACTAGGCTCTATGGAGGTTTCATGATGGCTTTTTTGTTTTTAAATCTCAAAATTTTCTAAAAATAGATAAGAAGCTAAATATATATATGAGTATTTCCACTCTAGGGAAGTGGATTTGCTTTATAACATAGCTTGAGTGTGTATTTATTGTTTCACCCTTGTGAGTCAATGCAGAAAATTGTTTTTTTTTTACATGAAGTTAGTGTTGTCATACAACAAAACCCTGGCAAAAACATACACATCACTTGGAACATCTTTGTGAAATTTACTTTCCATTTTTAAAAATAATAAACTATTTCATTCAGAACCAGCTCCACCTGGTCTTTTCAGTAAATCTGTTTAAAAATTTTAGCACTGCTTAATTATCCTTGTTTGTAATATTTGCTCATACTTAAAATTACAGTCCTGACTGTGAGCTAATATTTGATGAATAGGATTGAGTCTTGTTTTATTAGTTACTGCTTTGTCATAGATTTGTCAATTCTTGCTTTTGAAATGTAAAGCTACTTCTATTATTGATACCTCAGGAGGTATTCATTTGGCCAAAAAATTATGTCTATAGCATTGACTGAACTAATTAACTCAGGCTCTTTCAATAATCAATGGAGACAAGAAGGTACTTCCACATTTTGACTTACTTCAGTGCTGAGCCCTAAGAAAGCCTCTTTAACTCTCTTCTCTATAGAGATACAGAGGAGATCAGCTCAGATGGTGAATCTATATTGCAGATGTTTGGCATTATTAATCCCATCTGAAGCTTCTACTGAAGCTTCACATTTCAGAAACCTATAATTTTGAATTTCCTCCTTATTTACCTACTAAAACTCATAGCAAACTAAAAGCATTTGATGATCTATAGCAATGTTCTCAATCAGTTACGTCGCTGGTGTAGAAGGAAATACATGTTCCTGTTTCACACTGAGCATTTTAATGATGTAATCAGCTGCCCAGTAAAGACCCTGGGAAGCTGAACTTTGGTCTTGGCATTTAAAGTGACTACTGATGCACAAGACAGTGCTATTTATGCTCTGTTCTGCTCAAAGAGCCATGTTGTGGAAATAACTCATTGAGAACAAGCCTATAAAGGCAGGTTTAAAATCTTTCCAAGCTTTTCTAAAATGTTGCATCTCCCCACCCTTCCCAGTTTTTAAAGTCCTGGAATAAAGGAAGTAAAGGAGGTTCAGAAGCTCCACAAAATAGTGCACAACATTCAAACTATGTGATTTTGGTTCAAATTTCCCAAAGTCAAAGGAAGCTAGAAACTGCAGGCATAAAAGCAGTCAGCAATCATTTTCCTCTTGTGTATTGTCATTGATTCTGATCCTCCCTTGTGTTTGTTAAATGATTTTCCCCTCCTATTCTCACTGCAGAGCTCTGATGAATGAGGCAGTTTGTTAAACACAAAAATCAACATAAAGACAACTATTTGAGATTTATAAGGGACACTCACATGTAAGTTTCTCCCCTCTCTGCCCCTCCTCTTCTCAACTCAGTACTAACAACAGAAAACTGAACTGTCAGAGAAATTCGTAACAAAAACATCTCCTACTACCACCACTACCTTATTTTTTTTACACCCAGAGTAATTGCACCCCTCTTTCTTGTTTCAAAAAATGGAGTTGGTTAATGCAATATGACAATAAATCAGAACTTTGTGTTCCAAGAAATTTATCAGTTTCCTCCCACATAGTCACAGAAATGCCAATTCTAATTATTCTACCTTGGAGAAACATAATTGACCAAAAGAAAAGATTAGCTCAGCCTTACTTTCATTTTGCATGTGAACAGTTAGGTTATCCCACGCTTTATTTTAAGTGATGTTTCATGGGCTCCTCTGCAGGGTTGAGGGTTGAGTCTTAACCTTTCCTGTCTCTCACACAGAAGAAGATCTGTCCTAGCTTCAGTAGCCCTTTACAGATTGTTTTCAGGGTCGGTCAAGGAGTGGGAAGTGGAGGCAGGGAGCAAGGTATCAACAGGAACAAGCCAGCCAGCCAGGAGCGAGGCAGCTGGAGGCTGGTTGTAGGGCTGGGGCCAGGCACCATTTCAGTGTTCAGCAGATATCAGGATGCCTCCAAACATATCTCATAATCCCACTGCTTCAAGCGTGTGAGTACAGCGTGGCATCCCCCCTCCATGGGGTGATAGAGGTGAAACATCTCCTGTTTCAGCCACATCTCACTCCTGCCAGAGCCTCGATCTAGCGTGTATCCCAAGCTGTAGTACTCAACACTTCAGATCAAATCACTGTGACGTGCCTAACTTCCTATGCACTGATGCTAATGTGCATGTCTGATACGGGGAGAGAGAAACACCCGCAGCAAACAGGAGGTAGGGGAGATAGGAATGTCTTCTTACATGATCTGTTATTTGTTCTCTGTCTCCAGCCTCCTCTTTTTTCACCAATAAGGGAAGCAGTTTGTAAAAGTTAAAACCACTTGAACCCTATCAGAAAGTAATTGCACAGTAAACCTTTCCTTCACACTAAGTCCTATCAAAATACATGTATGTTAAATAAGCATTTCTGTTGGAGTATTGATCAGATTGTAAGATATACACTATGTGCCAAACTATCATCTCTTTCTATAGGATAAGCATTAGCACTTCATATCGCATTGTATTGTGTGTAGCAGCCTTTTGCTTATTAATCTTTAGTCTGATCACTCTCACAGCACTTCACAGATCTTAGAGATATAAGTACAATTTCTCAAATGTTTTTTTCCAGCAGGCAGAAGCAAAAATGTATTTTTTCTGGGAAAGAGCACTTTCCTTCCTGTCTCAGTCTGAGTTTTAATGGTAGCGTTAATGCTAATAACCAAGAATATTTTTTGGCACATGGCAGCTGGAAGGCCTGATTGGCAGTTAATGAAAGATAAGGAGGATTCATTGCATGGAAAAAATTATTATTGAACAACTGAACCAATGCTTGTTACACCTTGGCTTTCCAGTACTAATGTGAGCCAAATGTTACATCTCAATCTGCAAAGCGTGTAGCGTTTTACAGATGTCTGAGGAAATAAATTGTCATGTATATCAATTTTCTCATGACACTTACTCCTGATAACAATTGATCTGAAACCAAACACATGTTCCAGCAATTAAGTTGACTGTAACAATGTAGGACTCCGGTACTTTCAGAGGTTTCCACTCTACCAGGATGGGCAAAAGCAGAACTCCAGTGCAACAGAGAAAGTCCCAACCTACCAAATGCTGCTCACTGAGCATCTGTTGTTTGCCTGACAGTGTTGGAGGCTTCAAAATTTAATAATAACACAAAATAGTCCATCTCTCTTTTAATAAACAGCTATCCCATAAATTGTGGAAAGAACAATCTTGCCAAGTTGGGCTTAACATCATTATTACTTGTTAATGCAAATGAACACAGGGGAGGCCAAGTGAACGCAGTGGCACATAGCATCCATCTGCAATCAGCTGGTGGCAAGGTGAGTACAGTTTGAGATGCTGGGTTCCTTGTATGTTTTTTAATATACTTTTTGAGTGAAGGTGAGAGATAAAGAATGTGAAACAGCAGGCTAACCCTCATTCTTCTAACACATGAACTAGATAAACTTACTTGCATAGAAAAAAAAAGTATTTTTATGAATAAATACACAATTTACCTGGAGAAGAAAGACAAGAATGCATCAAAGTGTCTTTGCAAGTAATGGCAGTATTTTTCCCGCTATCCATGAATAAGGACCAAAACTTTCATCCAGTATTTAGTTTGCAGCATGAAAAAGGGAAAGGAAGTCAGGAATTGCCAAAGGGATATAGAAAGGAATGTTGTACTCTGCATTTCTGTTTCTGCATTTAAATGTTTACATTACTCTACTGTTGCCAACTTTCCCAGCTCAACTATCTACAGCTTTTGGCCTCGTTCCTGTAAACACTCTGTCCTCATGCTTAAATTTCTTCATGTGCATAATCCTGTCTAAAGTCACCGTAACCATTCAGGTGCATGGTTATACTTGCACAGAAATGTGTGGAGGCTCAGGGTCTTGGAATGAAAAATTAAATGAATAAATGAAATATGAGTTTATAAGAGAAGCACTCGTGCCTTCCATGATTGCAGCTGAGCAACTGCTATTTTACTCATGTATAATGGATGCTGTGTTGTAAAAACACATGGTGCTCTGGCGCTGTCTCGCTATCTCATTCACACTCTTTTTTTTTCCCCTGAGAAATTTTAAGATGACATCAGACAACAAGAAACTATACTTATACAATACTGTATCATTGCATCACTTTAATATCATTTTAAAGAACATTGTAGTAAGCCAGAAATTACTTAGACAACCTACTCCATTTCTTTTTTTAGCTTCTCTCTCAAGATGCTTGCCAAAAGGCACGTCAGCATGTCAAGCCATACTTTCAAAATGCCTGTGAAGTCCCACATGCTGCACTGTCCAAAGTTAATGTATTTGTCCTATGGACACACATGAAGGAAAGTCAGAAATTATTTTCCTAGAATTTAAAAATATGCTGTTATTTTGAGACCATCATTTTGTAGCAACATCGATGTTTTATGTAGCATTGTCTCTTTGAGTTCAATATATTTAATTTCACTTTTTTGAAGAGTGCATCTGTGAAAAGTATGCTTTTTGTGGTGTTGGCCAGAAGAACTGCCAGTGAGTTATATGAGCTTGTGAAATCAGTGATTGTCAAAGCACCAGGTGATCCTTGAAGGGAGACATTATTCACATTCTGTACTTCTAATAGATGTAAAAATACTTCTTTTGATTTGGCCTTCAGTGAGGAATAGTTTTGCCATTTATACTAGCTTTTTTTTTCATTATGCCACTTAGATGTGTCAGTGAGATTTTCAGATACTGACTTGAAAGGTGCCAAGATTGCATCCTGTTTGTGGTGAGCAATGCAAATCACATTATTAGCAAGTAAGAAATAAGCAATAAGCCCTCTAAATAAGCCCTCCTTCAGATGGAAGAGTAAGGGACCTATGTGAATGAGTAGTCAAACCTTTTATAAGTGCATTTGTAAAACCTTTTTATAAGTTCATTTGATAATTTATTTCTTATTAACAGAATAAAACATTTTTAAATGCTGGAAAAAATGAAAAGGTCCCAAAAATCACTAAAATGTATTCATAATTCTTTCCCTTTCTAACCAGCTCCAAAACAATAAAAATGTTTTCATTGTTCTGAAATGAAACATGCATTTTTCAAGATTTTCTAATGATACTCATTTTCCCCTCTTGACTCCTGAAATTCTAGGTCAAACCCATTAACTTCTGTGAAGTTCTATGTGGCTTAGAGATGGCTTCAGGGAATGTAAAATTGATACCTCAGATTTAGAATACTTTTAGAACAGAGCAGACAACTGTACAGTTCCATGTAAAGAAGCAGTTCTGAAATAATTTACCATGGTGTAGAAAAGAAAAGCTGGAATGGTTTCATCAAAAATCTCATACTTAGAGAAGCAAACTATAACTCAGTTTGTGTTGAAAGGAATGAGGAAAATGTCTCACTAAGGTCTGATACTGGTTTTTATAACAGATTTTAACGAAAAACTTTCTTCATTTCTATTGTTCTTGAAACTGGCACAATATGTGCTTTTATTTCCACAGGACTGTTTAGCTGCTTTTACAATAAATGACAGTTTTGATTTCCTTTATAAATATTGCACATGTAGCACAATTGTTTTCATACATCACAACAAAATACCAAAAGAAAAGGAGTTAGGTGAGTGTTATACTGAATGATCGGGCATGCATTTATTCAAGTGCATACCCATGAGTTTAGGGTTTTTATACAAGATATGCATGTATTACCCAACATCATACCAATTTTTTCATAGCATTAAGTAAGCCAAAATGATACAGGAAGAATATATGAAAATCATAAATATCTTGAAATTTATTTCCCTTGGGGAAAAAAAAAATATAGAAAATAGTTGCTTAATAGAATTTCTCCATCCAGACTACAGACTTGTGCTTCCGTGTTGGATCAAAATTGACTCATTATGGCACAGGCATAAACTTTCCACAGAAACTCAGGTGCCAGACTGGTTTTGTAATTGTCTCTTCAGTTTTTTAGGATAGCTAAATGTCTATCAATTCCACTTCTACTCAGTATTATAGTACTTTTCCACAAGGAACAGCATTTATTAAACTTACACCTGTGGTTTGAGGTTGCTTTTTTTTTTTTTTTTTTTTTTTATGCAAGTATTAGCTGTATTAAAACTGATAACAATGCATTAAAGGATGAAATACCAGCTGGCATGGAAAGGCAATACACCAGCTGGCATTTTATCCCATGCTCACTGGGGTCTGACTTGATTCACATTTGATTAGGCCTCCAGAGATTCAATATTCCCTAATTTGTCATCTATTAAGTGTTCTATTTATCACCAGAGAGAACAGAATCAACCTTTCCTCCCCTGCCCTTACTATTTCTAGAGATACTAATGTACAACACGGTTAGAAGGTAAGCAGAAATGACGGCAGTAGCAGGGAAGGTCAATTTTATTTGCCAAGTTTTTTATACAGGTGATTCGGTGTGTTTTGTGGGTTTTGTTGTTGTTCCAAGTCAGCATATCTACCTTTTTTCAAGGCAAAGTTAGTCTTTATTTACAACTTATACAGTTCAAAAATAGACACAAGCTGCTATAAGCTTCTCACAGATGAAAATTTTTACTTTCACAAAACCTTCCCTTGATCCCTTCCCACCTTTCCCTCTCTTCACCCTGGCATTCTCACCTAACCTCTTAAAACATGAAGAATGTCCTTAGCAAAAAGAGATGTGCAAAAAAGTTCACTGAGGCCCAACCATCAACACAGTCCATGCTCCCACTTAAATAATAAAAAGTCATTGCACTTTGTGAGGTACACAGGCATGTGTGAATGCAGATGAACCCTAACTTTGTGGAATATAGCCATCACAGCTAAATCTGTACCCATCAGCTGGCAAGGTGCAGAATTATTCTCACCTATAGAGATTTACCCCATGATGAGGGGCACCAGAAAAAGAAAAAAAAAAAAAAAAAAGAAAAAAAAAAAGTGTTAAGAAACATGGAACTATTTACGGATGTGGATTTTTTATCAACAAATCAGGACTGTTTCTCTTATGAATCTATTTCAAAACCTCACAAATTAAAATGATTTTAACATTTACTCTAAATGAAATAGCTCCTTCAACAAAGGATGGCTAAGACAAATTCCTCTTTACCCTGACCTTTTCAAAGATTTTTTTCTTTCATTGAATAATGTATATGCCCTTAATATTTGATTCAAAACCTGCTGGAGCTGCTACCACTCTTGCAAAGGTGTAAGAGAAAAGCATGAAAGAAACCCTTCTTTTAAAACATATCCCCTTATAACATATCCAATAGGTCAGTGATTGTCTTCTGAATGTAGAAAATGGGCAGGCTGCCTAAACCCCAGTTACACTAGACTCTACAGAGTAGTGCCAGACTATTTGGAGGTTTTTCTAGGCTCCTCTCCTGCCTAGAGATAGTAACTAATTCAACTTCAGCTTGTCATCTCCATCCCATTACTTAAGGCCAAATTCGTACAGTCTGCATTCTTTGCACATCAGGTAGCCTTGCTCTAATATTCCTAACTCCCCAGAAGACCAAATGCTAAGAGAGCAAACATCACAATTTGTCAGCATGATATGAGGGTTTTTTTTCAGAGACAATTTATGAAGTGTATTTTAGGGAAGCTAATGTGGGGGAAAGGAAAATTTTATGTTGCTGTGGCAACTTGAGAAAAAAAAAAAAAAAAAAGATTAATGCTGCAACACCTATGTTCAGAGCAGTTTACTTTTAAAATACCATTGATTTCCTCAGTGAAGGAAAGCACTCAGCCAATTTTACAGCAGATGACTTCTGCTTCCCAACTCTGCAGTGTTAAAAGTTCAAACTAAAACAAAGCTCTTCTGCAGCGCAATTACTTGAGGCTTTTCAAAAGAGGAACCGATGTGCATCCGGATGATACACGTGGTCTTGGTGAGTGGACTGTATTGTAAGATTTATTTCAGACGTTTAGCTCTTGGTCCAACCAGTAGCCCATGAAAAATGCTGGGAAATTCCACCATTCTGTTTATACTTTGGCACAGTCTGCTCCTTTTTTCCTCCCTATGGCCAAACTTCAGCCTGCCAAAGACCTCTTCCCCTGAGTGAATTGCAGCCAAACCAGTATTAAACCCAGAAATGGAGGAAAAGCCAGATCTTTCCCCAGAGAATGGGGTTTGTAAGGAGCCCACAATAAAAATGGCTTTAACTGGAAAAGCATAGAAAAATCTCAGTTAACTACACAAGGGATCAATTAAAGGAAAGATTTTAAGGGGAAGAGATCCCACTGATCAGTACAAAAAAATGGATTTTGATGAGAAAGAAAGTCTGAAACTAAAAGTAGAAAAAGTAGATGCAGGGAGGAGCAGGGTGAGAGGATGAGGACGATAATAGAAAGCCAGAACGAAATAGGATTTTCAAGCAAATTAAAATAGAAATGCATGGGTCACATTACAGATAGCCCAGACAATGTGAAGACAGGTTTTTGAATTTGATGAAAAAGATTAAAAAACTACTGAGGGGACTTGGTGTATTGAGAGGTAAAAAGGTTACAGTAGGAAGTCCAGAGATCCTTGTCAGCTGCTCTTTCATATATTAAAGGGAAGATTGCAAGAAAGCAATGAGGATGATCAGAAAGGACCACAGTAATTCTGTAAGAGGTAGTGAAGACAGCAGATTGCATGCTTCGATGATTTCTTGTTCATAGCAGCAGTCTCTGCAGGCATGCTTGGATGCTCATGGCTCCACAGAGGTCCCATCAGAAGCCGTGGAGCTCCAGCCTCCTGAGCTGGGAACTCCCCTGGATGAACAGAAGTTTTCTGGGCAGAGCCCTGTACATGCTTTGGTACATTTGAGATATTCAGCAATAACTAAATACTTAACACAGGCTGTAAAAGACACAGGTGCTCACCTCCTGTGAAACTCATACAGTCTTAAAGCTGAGAATGACAATAACAAAAATTGTGCATGCACAATCTGTGGCTTGGAATGAACCTCTCACTGAGAAGAACCCATTGTTTCCCTTTCCAAGAGCACCAAAGGGTTCAGGTTGTGTTTACTTTGTTGTTGTTTTGTTGTTTTTTTTTTTCACTTCTGAGAACCAAAAATGTTGTTTGGAGGAAAGAGTGGGCAGCAGGCAGGCCTGACTCTTGGCTGCTGCCAAATGAGCATGCCGCTCCTGAAGCAGCAGCTTCTTTCCAGAGAGGAAAGGCTCTTGCAGCCCTCTGCTCTGCTCTTACCTTCTCCTCCAGTGCCGCGCAGCCTACTTTGTGGTACCTGGCTTTTTCTCCCCTGTCTTAAGCAGTTTAACACAGGAATGAAAGAAAAACTCACCTGGAATACTCTGTTACATAGAGCTTTATGTCCAAATTGGAGTTAATTCAGAGCTACTTACCTAGGAAAGAGACTGCATTTAATAAAGGGAAAACCCTTTTCTTATGGAATTTCCTTTTCTTTCTTGGCCACAGTAAGCACTGGCAATTAAAGTGGCTGTTTCTGATGGAGATCAGCTGTTTTTCACTGAACAATAAGCCATTTCCAGTTAACATAGTTATTGTTTGAATTTCTTCTACTGTTTTCATGATGTTGCTGGTTGCATTTAATTATATCCCTGTGGAAACAAAGAGATAACATCCTCCTTTCTCAATATATCTCTCTCACACATGCTAGTAACCAGCTTCCTAATTACTGAGTAAGGCTACTGCTAATGACAACATAATCAAAATGTAGAAATTCATTTTTCAAATGCATGAAAAAACACCATCTGCATGCATTTTTTAAGTGAGACATTAAAAGCCTGACTCCTTCTGTTCTGTGGACATTAAAAATGTGTAAAAATGAGGGTTTTCCCTGGTGCCGTTGGCCAAAATCTCTCTTTTACCCACAATTGCTCAGTCTGTTCAGTTCAAATTATTCATAATATTACATCTAATTTCTCTTTCTTTAATTTCATGTCATTATTTCTCATCACATTCCTTCTCAGCACTTAACCCTTTCAATACAGATTATTATGATACTCATTTAATTATGATTCAGTCAAGGTTTGTATGCTCAGTTCTCTTTGTTCACTATTTTTTCTGGTTTGCTCTCTTCAGATCACATTCTGGTAATGTATTTTTGGTAACAGGATGCTCAGAGCATGATGAAATAGGTCCTGTTTTGTCACACACACAGAGGGACTCTCACTTCTCCCTCATATCTCTATGTAGCCTAAAGGTAATTCTCATTTCTTTTATTCCCATACCACATAATACATAAATCAGAGGTAAGGTCATGGCTAGTTTGTTCTTCAGTGTCAACTCTAGATTTCTCTGTTACCTCCAGTTCCTTTCAAGGTAGCATCTTTAGTTTTCCCTTCATTTGAACTTTTCCCATCTAGACTGTTTCACTATTTGTATATGTACTTATTTTTTATGTTAAACTCTTGATCTATTTTCAGACTGTATATTTTCTCCCAAAGCCTTTATTAGTAGTAATTTTCTCAGTTGTATTTTAACATATTTTTTACTCACTGGTATTTCTATTTCTCACAAATTGGTATAATCCACAAATTACATTAATATATTTATAAGACTGATCCTAATTGCCTGTGCATCTGCCCTTATTCCTTGCTGAGTATTTATGTTATTGCCTAAGGCTCTAGTGAGCATTCAGTCCATATGAACATAGCTAAAATGCCTGTGGGGTAGACACTTTGCTGGATATTTAGAATCTGCCTCAATTTTCACTCAATTCAGCTGAAATACTTCCAGTGACACAGATCAAGTCAGAAGACATGACACAGCTTCTGCATGACCACAGCTGGGCTATGTGCATTGGCATTACAGCTCTGAGTAAGGTAACGAAGAAGAAGCATAAAATCCTTGGTAAGGAGGAGAGAAGTGTTTAGCAGAGCAGCATCGCTGAGAGGCTGCCCTGGCAATGAAAGCAGTGCAGCACGAGTACGTTTTTATTAACAGAAATGCCTAAAGGGGTAACACTACAGCTACCTAAACTTTGAGCAGCCCTTTTCACTGTTTCTCTTTGAATGGAACTAAATTTCTCTCTTGTTAGGAATGTTTTCCAACCCCTATAGACTACAAATTGAGTTCAGGAATCACCAAAAATTTTGCACAATGTGCTTCAAAGAAAATTCTATATCTAGTGATGAATGTTTCATAACTAAGAAGAAAGACAAGTTGAGAGACTTTTTTTGCCCGTGTACAAAACCTACTTTTTCTGTGTGGTACTTTGGCTTTTAACCAGCATACCAATGAGTTCCGATATTCTGTATTCTATGTGTTTTAGCTACATTTATAAATATGCCATACCCCAGAAAATACAAATAGTCTAAAATTAGGTAACTGATACATGAAGGTATCCTTACTAATGAATATGTTTTCCATAGTTTTCCATTCAGCAATTAATTATTCTGATGGCAACAGGTTTTCCCTCCTGTAAATTAGGATATTTCTTCTTTAATGGTTTGGAATTGCCAGTAAGGGATTAGCACTCCTGAGCTAAGGAACTGCCTTCAGGCAGCAGCTCCAGCCACAAGAGAGAAGAGCTGAAAATAGCAAGAAAAACAACCACCTCTCACTGCACTGGGCTCACTGCACCACAAGGCACAGGAAAGACAGGGGGCCCTATATTTTTTGACACATCAGCATCATCAGGAATGTCTCCTACTTCCTTCAGGGAAAAATTCCTGGTCTCTGTATATGCAGCTACTTATGACAAAAAGAATACCTCAGTGAACTGTGAAAGATCAATTCCGGCAGGGATTAAATGGCAGTATTGTCCAATAAGTGACTTTGTAGCATTTTTTAGATCTACTAAATATCATTAATTCATGGTTGTAAAATCTGCTAAGACTTTTTTGAGGAAAGACAATGCATGTGGAAACAAGTGCAAGGTCATACTGTAGAACAAATTGCTGTGACTTTCCAACAGAGCTTTCTACCAAAATTTTTATTGAATATCATTTGAAAATCAGATGGAAAATTGAAAGCTGGCAAATGAAAATTGAAAACCTAGCAAGCTGGGGTTCTCCCCTTCTGAGGTCACCTCCCATTCGGCAGGAGGTGCCTGCGCAGAAGCTGTGCGCAGCCCCTGCGACAGAGGCTCCGCGATGACAAAACCTCCTCCGCTAGGGGCCACTGCAGCCCCAGCCTCGCACCTCCGCCCCTGCACAAGTGGGACGGTGGCTCTGGTTGGTACCCGGACAGATGCTTTCAACCCAACTGAGAGCTCAGAAAATTGCTAGGGAAAAAAAAAAAAAAAAAAGAAAGAAAGAAAGAGAAAAAAAAAAGTATATTTGAAGTATATTTGTTCAGATGTAAGCCTAGCCCTGCATCCAAATGCTACTTAAGTCCTTTCCAGAACCCAAGGACACTTGAAGAACCTACGTCAGATGAAAATTCGTGATCTGTACAGCTTTTCACACCAAGGTTGGTAGCAATTGTGGTAACATTTATTCCACCCATCAAAAGAAGCCACCTAAGAACTAGAAAAGATATTACATTGAGATATTACTTTGAGATGTAGTTATGAGAAACCAATGAAAGCTGTCTTCCCACGGATTTGTGTCAGGTAGGTGAGGACACGCTTCAATTTTTCCCAAAGTGGTGGCATTCAGAAAGCAATCTCCCAGCAGACATCAGATTCTCTGATGCCTTATCATGCTGCAGCTTTTCTCTCAAGTGAATGAAAAGAGTTCCCTACTCTTTCAGCCACCTATCCTTTGATAATCCAGAGGATCTCTGGAAGGTCTTTGGCCTTGTGTCTAATCACACTAAGTGAGATCCACAGTCACAGTCAGATCAAACTGTCTACTGACTAGTTTCTTAAGCAGGCTACAAGTAAGTAGCACAGAACCCAGACACTACAATGTATTTTTATAGGTAAATAACAAGTGGGATAGTGGGTTGGGGTTTTTAATGGAACTGGAAAATGTTTTCAGAAATTCTTTCCTTTCTTCAGCCCCAAAAGAAATGGGGGAAAATGTAAATAACATCTGATTCCGTACTTTCATTCACTTTCTCTCCTATCCCACTGGCACATACTTTAAAATATAGGTTTATATATCTGTACATTGATAATCTGATTTGTGCTAGAGAAGAAATGTAGTTATTTAATACATTTTAGGTTCACAGGATATCAACATATGAGAATAACTACCTGAAGGACTACAGCCTTAATATCAGGCTTCATTCATTGTTATTCTACACAGGCAGAAATGATCTCTGGATCAGCAGTGACATGAGACCCAGCAACAGGGGATCTCCAGTTAATAGAGGATGAAATAGTCACTTTTTCACCATGTCTTCTAAACCATCCTTCTGAAAGATATGTGACAAATGCATTTACCATAAATGATGGGTATTTTCCCTCTTCTACCCTCAAATCATATTTAACAAGTATGTTTTTGTAGATGGTTTAAACCAATCCAAAGTCCTACCAAAGGTGAAAAGTTTCTCACTCTCCTCCTAAACCCAAGCTATAGGGCTGAGCCCCTGCTTATTGTCAGCACCACTGTAGTGCTGTAGGTCATTACACAGTTGTGCAATGACCTACAGCAGCTCAGATCCAGCTGAGAATCAAGACCTAAATACATTCTGCCACCTAAAACCTTTCGGCTACATCAGACCTTCCTTCTGCATCTTCATGCAATTAGGTAATTGTTCATATCCAGACAAAGAAGGGCATGGGGACACACAGATGAAAGCAGGGGCAGGGGGATTACTCCATTTAGCAACACCACCATAGGCTGGCTGTAACTGCATAAAAATTCTGATTTGTGCAGTTTCTGACTCAATATGAGAGCTTAGTGACAGTAATAATAATAGATATTATTACATTGATTTAAAACTTCATCCCAATTTTTGCCTTTCTCACTCTGTTATAGTATTACCTATATTACCTGTTACAGTCTTCTAGTTCCTGTGATTGAACTGCTGCTATATGCACAGCACAGTAATTCCCAGGGACATATCTGATTCTAAAGGAGTGAGATAAGAAGAGCAGTTAATGGATTTCCTTACTAGCTCATTTTTGAAGTGGTTACTGGTAGTTTCCATTTTCCTTTGTCATATTCCTATAGAAAAAATAAATAAATAAATAAATAAATAAATAAAAGTCCACAAATGCTACAAGTCTCAAAGCTAGATTTAGAGGCTAAAAACTGTGAATATCTTAGTGATATTCATTAAGTTTTATTTGTTTCACACTAGGATGTTTATTCCACACACACACACACACAAAAAAAAAAAAAAAAAAAAAAAAAAGTACGTTCTCATTTTAGGCTGCCTAAAACAATTTGAATAACTTGGGCTAAAGTAGCAAGGGAGTGATGCTGGAACAGAAGCTACCAGGGCTGAAGCCACAGCTCAAATTAAAATCCACATTGTTAGAATAACTTCACTATTCTACCTGTGGCTGGAACATATCTCTTCCATTGTATTTTGGAGAAAAAAAGGAGACATAACAACTGCAAGCAGCCCCTTGTCTTAGACAGAATCACATGAAAGACTTAATCTCCATATCTGTTATCATCAGGTGAACTTCACTAAAATGATTTTCCGTTTAAAAATCTTAATTTTAGATTTCTTTTTCATCTTAATTCTACATTAACCTGCTGTGATAGAGATTAAACTGTAAAATGTTTAAGTAGTTGAAAGAAAAAAGAAATATGCAAATTGTACGCATTTATGTGCTTTCCTTACATACATATGTCTAGCCAGCTAGGAAGCTGCAGCATCCTCCTGTAGTACCAGGGCAGTACAAGGGAGAGGTCAGGCACCCTCCAGCTTCAGCTTGAATCTCTAGTGGACTCTGCACCTTCTAAAGAGAAGGGCATGTTGCCACCTACTTAAAACAGAATCCTGTACCCATCAACCAAAAGTGTCCTGGTGGCTTTTAAACAGCAGGCTGAGACCCCTGCAACATTACAAGCAGATCAGAACATTCACCAGAGCAGCAAAAGAAATTTGTTCCAATATTTTGATTTCAGGGTGTCAGTAGTACTTTCACTGCTCTTGAAGGACAACCAAAACTCTCCTACATCCCATTCCCATGGTGTCTCAGAGATACCCAGACCAAAGTAGACATCTCATGTTTGCAGGATTAATTCTCAGCAAGGAAGATAAAGAATTACTCTTAGATGGATTACAATTACTTGCTGTTAATCACTTTTGTTCAGTGCTTTGCCTAGAACTGAGAGAAACACATGGGCAGGCATTTAATGTTTGTGATAACCAGAAGCCAACGCAATAGTTTCCTGGAAAGGAGAGTTTTTGTGTGGGTATATATTTGGATTTATATATGCACATTTACTGCTTATAAAGCTGCCTGAAAGGAAGACATGCAGAAACATTTGCTAGGATGGTGTAACTTCAAATTTTCCAGAAACTGTTCAGCAAGAACTCGCAAAAAAAGGTGATTTTGCATGACTAAATATGGGTGTTTTTAACATATACTTTAAGGATATGAGATATAACGAATAGTATCGACCTCTATAGATTGGAGGTCTTTTATCACATTCCTGTATTAGCCACCTACATATGATTAATCAGATCTTAAACACAGTTGACCATGTTAACCAGATTTCCCCTGACTAACAGAGAGTTGGGTGATTAGCTCAGATGCAGACACTTACATTTTAGACAATTAAAGATTAATATTCAGGATTAATATTCATTTCTTTTATTTTAAATTTTAACTGACAAAGGATATAAGGATACTCTAGATTTTTGGAGGGGGGGCGGGGGCGACAACTTTTTTTTGTTTTGTTTTGTTTTTGTTTTTTTCCTGCTGTACCACTGCTTGAAAGAGGACTTTCTTAAATGCACTCTCACTAAAGCATTCCTACTTCAGCATTATACTCATTTGGCCATTCAAGACAGTGAATGGGAAAGATTACACAGGAGTTCAGTAATTTACTCCTAATGCAGAGGTTAAACACCCCTTCAGTCCAAAGGAAACCTCTATTAATGCTTTGAGAAAGGCCATAAAGGGAACGTGAAATGCAATACATACAGTTCAAAGAGAGCACAGTTCTGTTCCATTACAAATTATACTGTTCTTTGGATTTCTTTTGTCCTACAAAACAGACTACTTCTTACAATCAATCTGCAATGCCTATCTGCACTTATTGAAGCTAAAATCTACCTTCATGCTCAGCAAAATGGGGAAGGAGATACTCCTACACTATAAAGACATAAAGTCAATAATGACAGAAGAGAGAATGGGAAAAAAAAAAAAAAAAAAAACTGCACACACAAGGAAGGAAGGAAGGAAATAAAAAAAAAAAAGTTAGAATACTGTCCAGGCAGGTGACCTGAAAATAAAAATCCAGAATTTTACTAGATATGGTAGGGGTTTCAAAGCTTTTCATTACTTATTATAAAATGTTCATCATTCTTACAGTCTTATTTTGGAGCAGGGACAATCATTTATGAATTATTTGTGGAAAATCTAGCACCTGGAAGCAATTAAGATAAGGTTTATAATTTGGGGTATCGCTATAAAGTAAGGGTTAAATAGTGATAGTTTAAAGCCTGAAATTCTGCACTGGTATTTCTGAGACAGCTCATCAGAGCACTATAAGAACTGCTCGTGCACATGGCCCATCCTCCTGCTTACCCGTTTGCTTCCTTGGATGAGTCTATTAAACAAGATGAGATGGAGCATTAAGTGAATGCTCAGTAATTTAACAGCTCTGCTCAGCAAGGTTACTTACAGAGGCTGATTCACTTCATATATTTTAAAGACAGATTAAGTATTTTGTTTTTATTTTCACTAAGCGACTTGATCAAACCACAGGGTTCCCCTTCTACTCTGGCAACTGCTTCTTTAAAAATTTGTTCTTCTTGCTGGCTTTAAATGCTCCTCTGTGGTGTTGCCCCAGAGTATTCCAGCCACTCCCATATTCTGGGAGAAACAATTCTGGCAGATATTTTATTTTCCTGAGTTAGTTCAACTGGCTGCATCATTTGTTTCTCTTAAAGCATTCTTATACAGTTTGACATTTGCGAGAAGATCAAGAAATTCACTTGATAAATGGAGGTCAGCCCATCAGAAACAGAGCCCTTTTATCCACTAGACAAATGGCTAAATCTAAATTGAAGGAAATGGTTCTGAGATAATTTCAACCCCTTTTGTAAACTGTTCACACTAATTGCAGGCAGAGAGAGTTAGCTGAAACTAAAATTGCTTGGACTGAAATTTAGCTCCCGGAATTTGGCAAAACAAAACAAAACAAAAAAGGCCATTTATTTATTCAAGATAGAGCTAGAATTTACTCAACTGTTTTTCTTTTTGATTTACGCTGTCTGAAACTGAATGGTTGTACATTATAAAAATGATTTCTAGGGCAATAGCTTTATAGCTTCTAAATGCTGCCAGTGTCATAAACAGTGACATTTGTAAGTTGCTAAGGGAAGACCTTGAGAACAGAAAGCTCAGAGTTTCTCAGACTCATCTTACTCAGATAGATCTCAAGCCACAGCTAAACTCAGAATTATACCCTCAGTAAATTCAGGCCACTGTTTCTCAGTCACTATTGACTACCTAATTAAGATGCTCTCAAATTAGGATGAAGCCAGATATTAAGTTGAAGTTAAAAATGTGTGACAGTTTGCAGGATTGCTGTGTATATCTGCCTTATTACCAATATCTTGAAAATATGCCAATTATTATTTGAAATAACTTGTCAGCTTCTAGGCTGATAAGAGAAGGGAAGAAAGAGAGAGGGCGAGAGCTCCTTTTGGTTCAAAGAAGCAAACAAACAAACCAAAAAAAAAAAGGAAGCAGGAGGAAATTTCACCTAAGGAGAGCCAAAAGTTTGGGTGAAGGTTTTCCCATCTACTGTTGACAGTGAAAGCCACAGACGTAGGAACTTTTCTCTGAAATTGAACGTGTAACATTAAGATCAGAGAAACTGCATTCACATATGCACAAACCCTCTCAATTTCTTGAGCAAATACTGCTTCTTTCTAGAGTTGCCTTTACCATAGCTTTAAAGAAACTGCATCCACACACACAAAGCTATGTGCATTTTAACCATGTCCACTTAATAACTAAAAGCTGCTCCAAAACTTGTTATAGCAAACATTTCTGTAAAATCAGGAATTTGACCCATCTTCATTCCTTGTCATCTTTGCTTCTCTCTCTCTCCCCACAGCTAAATTTCTCAATACCACATCTTATGCAGCTGATGGTTTGCCTTACCTCTGTAAAAATAAAGTCTGTCTGGAAGACTGTGTTGCTAGTCCTCCTGCTTCAAAACCAGCATTGCTAATTGCCTGGGTCTAAGGAAACAATGTGATGATTTACTGCCTGTTTCTGTGCAAGTCCTGTGCCTATCTGCAGTTCCCAGCTGGTAGGAGGGGAGAGGTAGAGAGAAGAAATGCTGAAGTACTGGTTAGGCTACAAAACACAGGTGGTAGCACTGCTGCCACACACACCTCATGTACCAATAAGAACTGGGTTTGGTTTGTGAAGAAAACTTCAGTAGAAGCCAAACCGCTGCATACATACCAACCTATAAATCTGGGCAAAGAATTTTTTGCAGTTCCAGGAAGGCATGTAAATAAATGCAGCTGTACAGTAAAACCATACCCTACCAGGAGGGAAAAAGTTTATCCACACAGAGCAAAACCAAAATATGTAACTTGATCTTTACAGTATAGTACCTGCTTTATAACAAGACTTCTGCAGAGACTTGTTTCTTGTCCTCACCAAGGGACTGCAATAGCTTTGCTTCTGGGAAAGGAAGGGTGATCACTTCCCTTGGCTCCCTTGACTTCCAGCTGTTCTGTGCATGAGGGTAGTGTGCTTCAGAAGAGCTGAATAAAGGCATTTAATATCCCTCAGTTCCCTTCTTTTCCTCTAGAGTGGAATTCACAGAGAGAAAGTAAGTAGACTTTAGGTAGAAACAGTGAAATATTATCAGTCATCCAAGATGGAATTAGTTTGGTGAAGCAGAAATCATAGTTTCTTTAGGATCAACTCAACAACCGGAATGACATTGCTAATTGTTGTTTATTTTAGTTTTCAATAAAACTTAGTTTAAAAATTGATTGTTTTCTGTATTTAAACTTTGATTTGCTTTGTTTTCTTTTTCATTGTTTTAGGCCAAATCGATTCAGCAGAGTACCTAAAGAACTTCAGGCAATTTAAAGGAGCATTTTCAGAAGCAGAAGGGTTTATTCTAATAAAATAATTTGCCCAAATGCTGATCATCTGCAACTGAGTGCTCTTGATTGCTGAGCTGATCACTTGCACTGTGGTCTATGCACATGATTATACTTCTTCTGCTGTATTTGCAGAGCTGTTTCATATAGGGCATACATAACAGCACTCCTGCCTCATTCCTACCGAAAGTCCCATAGGAATGAGATGCAGTGTGAGAGGCGCTAAAGTGGTGCACCAGTCAGGAAGAGGAGGATATCAGCTTAGCAGTATCTGTCTTCTTGCAGTACCACTTTGACAGTTCAGCTTCCCCATGCCTTTTTCCAAAAAAAAAATGGCAAATGCAGAAACTGTACCACATCTGCCTCTTACATTTGGCCCCTTTTAAAATCTAGTAATAATCATATACACCATCTATACATTCATGCAACAAGGAGCTGCATTAAACTCTACACAGCTGCTTATTTGGAAGAGCTAAGCTAACCATACTTCCTTGAAACAAGCAGTCATTCTCTCTCTCAGATTTCTTTTTCTCCTTTCCTCTTGATTTTTATTAGTATAATGAATTACAATAATGCTTTAATAAAAAATGTTACAATATCAGTGTTGAACTTTTAAAAACAACAGTGAACCTTTGTCTTTTTGGTTTACATCATATTAGTGCAGCCCATTTCCCACCTCCCATAATCGCCCAGTTCCTTCCAGTCCACATGGCTTGGGATAGTATCCTAAAATAAACATCTTCCATCCCTCTGTCTGGGCTCTAAAATTCCACCCTGAGAAAAAAAAAAAAAAAAAGTTAAAAAAAAAGTTTCATGTAACACTTTGTTACTTTCTATCTTGGAAAAAAAATCTGATTCCTTAAGCTCTCTGGCTGCACCAAGAGGGCCCGCCACATCTGTGAAACTCATTGACTGTGTGTACCGCCACAGTATGAAGCAAAATTTCAGCTTTATGAGCTTTAGCTTGTGTGAAACCCAGCAGTAACGTCATCAGAGCCCTGTGGGCATGGCAGGGAGGACCAGCAACAATGACATGCTGTAGCCTTTGTGGGAGCAGGTCCAACAGGGCTGCACGCTCCATCTAGAACATTGCTGAATCTCAACGCAATCCAAAATACCATTCGTGTTACAATATTTTGAGCTGCCAACCACTGGTAAATTTATTGACTGTCAAGCTAAAAAAATACAGAGATGTCAGCCATTTATTTTATTATACTTTTAGATGGCCATTATGGAGGCAAGATAGAGTAGGAGAGAAAATACCTTCCCTCCTCTCTTGAGGCATGTTTCCAGATTACTGGAGTGGACTGACTGCTCTTACTTGGATAATTTTAGTAGTAGACACAGAGCTGTACAGTATGCCATATATGAAAATGCAGCATGGATTTATGGATTTTTGAATAGGAGGTCTGCTTCAAAAATTTCCTCTGACCTTCACATGCAAATACAGGGAAGAGAACATCACGTTGCGCTTTCAGTGCCCCAAGCACAACAGCTAACTAGTTAATGCATAATTATACAGCCACATGAAGAAAAAAAATCTTCCTCTGAGAGTCCAATTTTAATTATGCTCCAACCAATGACCCTTTTCAGCATTGATTTCAACAGGAGAAAGGCACATGACTTTAAAACTGCATTTCTCATACAGATGTAGGGACCAAGATGGGACCTGGAGTGTAGTTAAAGTTCTATCTTTTATTCTCCCAATTAATTCATGGCTGTGAATACTAACCTGGGGGGAGATTAGATAGCTTCTCTGCAAGTGCTATTTGAGCTTTTTGACTATTTCCGTGAATGAAATTCCAGCAATAAAAGTGATTACCACCTCACAAATTCTGTGGAGAGGATGCACTGCCTGGCACATTAAATTGTAAAATCTCTAATTACATGTTGCAATAAGCAGCCAAATGCTGCTGTAGCAACACACCACTAAACACAGTCTCCTTTTTGAAAGGTGTAAATATAAACAACAGACTTCTGCCACAGCTGCACTGGCTGATTTTAAGTAACCAATGCGTTTTTTTGTTTTCTTGTTTTTTGTTTTTAACTGTTCACCCACAGGGTCCAATTCTCCAGGGATTGACAGTACTGTAATTTAACTGACTTGGAACAGTTCAAGTCCCCTCACCCACAAATGATGGTAGAATCCAATCGATGGAGGGGGTAGGGGTTTTCACACAGAAGAAAATACAGCTCACTCTCTTGCCCAGCATAGTGGGAGAAGAAGACACAGCAGATGTGTCTTTCCTCCTGATTCTAAGTAAGCTTTCTCTGCTTCCAATATATTTCTTCAGCTTAGTCAGAAAGCTGTCCAAGTGTATGAAGGCCAAAGAGGTCACTGAAAGCCATTGCTTTTTTATGGGCTGAAAGCAGGAGGTCACAACCCTGAGCTTTAAAAAATATATTCAGGGAAGAATAAATGTCATAGGTAAGGCAAACTCATATTCTTCCTTTCACTGTTTTCAGCTTTTCTAAAAACCTTTTTCCACTCAAAGTTGTGCTACATGTTCGACAATATTTGTATTGCATACTGCTTCTTGCTTGTGAAAAGTAGACATATTTTCACTGTGTTCATCATGGACGATGAACACAAAAGTCTGTGCTAAGCAAGGCTCTAGCTTTCTACTCCTAGTGGTTCTGGAGAAGATGGATCATTTACATCAGAAGTGGTTGCAAGGAAAATCTGGAGAACCCCCACCTCAGTGTGATGGTGGAGCAGCCTGCCCAGCAGGCCTGCCCAGGAAGCATCCAGACCCTGACCCCAACACTATCGGCCAAAAATCCAGATAAGGCTTTATGCAGGACATGCCCTGCTACCCATAAAATAAAGGAAAACTTGAGACACATTTAAGCTCAGAAAATCACTATTTCCCAAAATAACTTCAGCTAAAAAACTTGCAAGGAGTGTTACATTCACGACAACAGTAAGAAAACACCTCCCATCTCAAGGTCAGCCAAGAAACTGATCTACAAGGCAGCTCTCAGAAAACAATGTGATGGCTACCACGAGAATGTTTTTTTTCTTCAGAGTTGTGCTATAAGGAGCCAAATTTTCCAAAGAATTCACTTTTCATTTTGTCATCATAAGAATGGAATTTTCAAAAGAGTTTATCAAAGCACGCGTTAACCCTCTGAAAAGCTGGCTGTTGAGCTTTCCAGACACAGCATTTTAAAGCATACTTCTGAATCCTGCAGGTAGCTGTAGACCTTGTACACATTTGGTTGCTTTTGCTTTTCCTCTTCTTGTATGTTGGATGCAGTTTTACTTTTGTGACACCTGGGCTTTTTCTAGGGAGCTTTGTAATTATATCTATATTGTATGAATAAAGAGGTTAACTGTGAGGAAAAGACACAGAAATACCTGAACAAATCCTGTAAGCTGTCCACAGAATCAGGACAAAAATTTGGCCCCACAACCCACTGGACTGTACTCCACTGAACTGGAGTTGCAGTTCTGTTTCCTGATGAAAATCACACTGCAAGGAGGTGCTGACTGAACCAATGATCCCTTTCCTGCAGTGTGATGTTGACTGACACATGATTCTTAGAACTAAATAACTATATATTTTATAGATTAATATTTAAAATATCATGGTTGCCTAAATACCAACCTTTGCATTTTTAGTGATTTAGACATATTTTCAAGCTGGTGCTTTAGAGAGGTTTTATTCTGTTTCATTCTCAAAAGCTAGAATCATGTTAACAACAGTTAAATCTTTGTAAGATGCACTTTTCTCCATTTTCTTTATAATGTTTACATTCTGTATTCTAAATTGTAAAATCCAAAGCAAGAGAAATATACTGCTAGAGGAGACAAATGCATGGATTTTGAGCTCTCAGCCTTCAGACATACAATTTTTGACTTGGGCTGGGCACAGGAAGCACAAAATGTATGCCGAGAAATTAATATATATTCCCTAAGATAAGAGAATGTTCTAAGATGTTTTTTAGGCGTACTTCTGCATTTGTGTTACTATGCCACCGGATTTGGTGTTCTTCACGCAGGATCATTCAGGATCACTGCAGTCTTTGCCAGCAGTTGAAGTAATGCTGCAGTTTCTGAGCTCATGAAAAATATGATAAGTGGGAAATGGATTTCCTTACCTGTCTCAAGGGAAGATGGGTAGAAACAGTGCTAGGGTGTCTGCCTTAGAACATGGTCTGAAAGGTTCATCTCTGACAGAAAAAATGTAATTTGCATTCTATAGGTGTTCATTTTGGATTATTTCAGGACATTTCTTGAGGTAGTCAGTAGTCCCTTTCTGCTTTTCAAGAAACTGAAACAGAGAAGAAAAAAAAAAAAAAAAAAAAGGCCTAAAATGTGTTAAGTCATTGCAAGCAACTGAAACTGACTCCAAACTCAATAGGTAACGAATTTTGAATACTCATTTTTTTTTGAATCAATCAGAAAGTCCCACAACAGTCTACACACTGATGGAACTGAAATTGTCACCTAACAAGGGAAGCCTCAAAATTTAAGCAGTATCCAGACAGCAGAATGTACTGCTGCAGAGAAATAGAATCAGCAGTTTCTGAACTAAACGTAACTCATTTCATTAGTCTTGTTTTACCTTTATACTTTCTCATTCCCACTCACCCCAACTAACTCAGAAGAATGAAAGCATATTATATGTATTTGAAAATCTTTAGAAGACATACTACATATGTAAAATATCAATCAGCAGCTCTGGAGGAGAAGCTCATACCTCTCAAATGAGGAAGGTACTGTTTTGCTATAAACTGGGGTTGTCAAACAGTCTGCAAGGCCACTTAGATACTGGGTTTTCTGCAGTTACTCTGGTCAAGGATAAATGTTAAATGATCTGCAATTGAAAAGCTCAATATTCCATTATCAAATCTTTTAGACAGTCAATACTCTATGACATTGGATTATCCTAGATTTATCAGCAAATAAATCACCGCCTTTGCCTGAACACACTAAAAAGCTAGGAGCACAAAAGATCATTTATATTTAGAACAGAAAAATCAGCTGATAAGTCTCAAACATGACTGGCTTCATAGTATTTTGTTAAGGACCTGAAAATCTTTAGTTCTCTTTTAAAACAAACTATATTTGAATACTCATAGCAGTTAAACTGCCTAACAAAATTTATGATCAAAGGAAATGTGAAATAATTGCTGTATGAGGCAGCAAATGCCTCATACAAATAAAGGCAACAGTATCAATAGAAACTAATTTGGTTCAAAATGTAAGGAAACAGACCTCACAGGGGGGGAAATAAAAAATGTATACATTCATGCTATCAATCCACAGTTATTTTTAAATTTCCACTGTGAAGTGACAGCACCAGCAGAAATGAGTTCTCCTGAACAGTATGCTGATCATAAGCATGATCTGAGTAATAAGGATTTCAGATTTTGTTGGACATTTTCCACAGTCCTCTAGATGAGTCCTTAGTAAAGATTTCCCCTGGGGGAGAGGTTGGGAAAGCCAAAAAACATCAACAACAACAAAACCAGGAAGCTCACCTCTGGAAGTCAATGTCAAAATTAAAGTATATGACAGAATTTGACTTAAGTGGGATCACCACTTCTGTATATTTCTGCTACCATGATGATAAAGTCTGCCTGTTCAAGAAGAAAACATGTCAGGAATTGAATCCCCTTATAATCATGGCCTTCCCATGCTCAGAACAGCTGCTTCAATACAAGCTTTAATGTCCTTTTTTTTTCTTTTTTTTCTTTTTTTCTTTTTTTTTTTTTTTTGTGCTGCTCAAAAGTAGCGCAAATAATTTTCCAATAATGAAAGCAAGATTAACTTTCATGAAGTTCATGGTGTTTTATAGATCACTGTCATATCTCAAGAGTCTCGTAGTACATTGCCAGTATCTACTGTGAAATAACTCATATGTATCACTTTTGAAGATTTCAATAAATTTGTCAAGAAGGTCACAAAAGCTTTGCAAGGAAATGCAAGTGAAAGAACTCATTGTCTGTAAAACTTTGAAAGGTTATCTGTAGTACTGACATCACCCAGATTTAAATACCGAAGCATCATAATCTTCACTATCTACATTACAGTGTTCACATATTCCAGACCTCAGACATCCAGGTTCTTCTCTTGACCAAAATTCTTGCCCTCCAACAAATTCCATATGAAGAACAGTAAAAGTAAACTTTATTCCATCTGCAGGGTGGGGGTGAAGACAATCATGATTCATTACCACTGAACGCTGTTTGGAGAGTAAAAAGATGGCTCCTCATTATTGACCATGTACTTTTTGGTTCTCCAATGCCCTGTGCAGGAAGAAGACTGGCCACGGAAAATGTTGACAGTATTTAAAAGACAGAGACAAAATGAAGTATAACAGATTTTCCAAGTCTGTTGCATATACAAAGAGAACAGTCATGTTAGCTTTGCTGCACTGAAGTACACACTTGCTAGCAAACAGTATCCATTCTACACACCTCCACTGAAATTTATGGTATTGCCACATTCCACATTACCATAATACCACATTCACCATAAGAAGGTCCAGCCCTAAGATTCATGTCAATCTATGTATTTCCTAACCTGTTAAAGACAGCTTGGAATAACGCCAAACCACATACTTTAACCCTTGAGAAGCCACTTCTGGACACTAGCACTCCCCCCACTAACCTACCTCACCATTCATGGGTAAGCTTGTAGTGTAACTAAACAAAGGCCACTGCAACCTCATCTAATTGATGCTCATGATCTAAACTTGGAACAATCTGAAATCGTGCCAGAACACAGAATGGAGCCTTGTTAGCAGCACAGATGATCCTCTATCCGCAGAGAGAACACATAAGATGGTTTCTCATCTGGGGCTTATCTTCAGCATTTGACTGTGAGCTACATGGTCTTATGGAGATTATGAGAAATTTGCTAAAAAAGATGACAGGAGCAAAAGGTAATTTACGAAAATGTTTTGAGTCTTTCTGGAGTGATGCCACCAAAACCTGATGGGGAAACCTCACTTTCATCTGGCTTCTATTATTTTGGTGTACCATATGACGAGTTGTCCTTTCCTACCCATTACATGGACTATTTAGAGGATAATAATGTAGATGCCAATAATCTGTAACTACACAGAGAGCTACCTTTCACTCATACAGTCATGTCTCTATGTATAAAGTAAGGTGAAGTGCTTTATGGACAAAGCACATGATGAGCCTCAGCAGAGAAGAAATTTCTAGTGAACAAACAACAAAAGCACATTCTGAAGATTTTTTAGAACTTCATTTGTTAGTCAGTGAACAAATATAGGTGGGATTCGTCTGCTCTAACATAAACACAGGAATGACAGATATCTAAGGATGAGTGTCACTCTAGGTTCCCTTTGTATAATCAACCAGGAGGGAAACCTGAGAGAAACTCATTTTATCTGTGGGTCAGATAAATCACTTTGTGGAGATGTATGTAAAAAGAGCCTAAGTGATTAGCTCAAGATAAGAAATACAACATTTGGACATCTATATTTGAATAATTCAGGATTTCTCACTAATACTGAAGAGTGTGGTAATGTCATGCTTAAACTACACTAATATCAGGTTGGCAAGAAAGCTCTGTCTCTTTCTGGAGGAGAACACAATTGCAGTAAGTCGGTGTTTATTTTTCCTGCATGTCTTCTGAATTACAGCAGTACACAATATATCCCAGTACTGCTGCCTATGCAACTACATCTGAAACAAAGTGCTGGAACATGCCTTCAACTGTTTATGCCACCAGAAACATATAACACTTCATCAACCTTTGTCTATCATAGCCTTCCAGAATATTTAGTCATTTTAAACAGACTTAATTGCCTTTTATGATGAGATCACCCACCTAGTTGACCAAGGAAAGCCAGCTGATGTAATATTTTTGGATTTCAGCAAACATTTCAATAATTTTTCACATCAGATTCTTCTGGACAAAATGTCCAGCATACAGGTAGATAAATACATATCATGATAGGTGAACAATTATCTGACCAGTCAGGCTCAAAGGGTAGAGTTCCAATGGGCTCCATTCTGGAACCAGTTCTCTTCAATGTTTTTCATAGATGATCTGGATGCATGATTGAATGCAGTAAGTTCAAAGATAATACTAAATTATGAGGAGCTGGTGACTCCCCTGAGGGTGGAGAGGTCTTACAGAGAAATCTTGACAAATTAGAGGGCTGGAAAATCACCAAACCCATTAAATTTAACAAGAACAAGAGCAAGATTCTGCCCCTGGTTACGGGGCAATCCCAGCTGTATATACAGACTGTGGGATGAGAGGCTGGAGAACAGTCGTGCAGAAAGGGATCTGGGTGTTCTGGTCAATGACAGGTTGAACACTGGCCAGCAGCGTGCCCTGGCAGCCAAAAGGGCCAACCATACCCTGGGGTGTGTCAGGCACGGCACTGCTAGCTCGTCAAGGGAAGGGATTGTCCTGCTTTGCTCTGCACTGCTGTGGCCTCACCTCGAGTACTCTGTGCAGTCTTAGATACCGCAGGATAAAAAGAACATAAAACAATTAGATAGTATCCAAAGGAGCACTATGAAGATGGTGAAGGGTCTGGAGGGCAAGATGTGTGAGGAGCAGCTGAGGCCCCTTGGTTTGTTCATCCCCGAGCAGAGCAGGCTGAGGGGAGGCCTCATGGCAGGAGTGGAGGGGCAGGCGCTGAGCTCTGCTCTCTGGGGACAGCAACAGGACCCGAGGGAACGGCATGGAGCTGGGACAGGGGAGGGTCAGGCTGGGGGTTAGGGAAAGGTTCTGCACCCAGAGGGTGGTCAGGCACTGGGACAGGCTCCCAGGGAAGTGGTCACAGCACTGAGCCTGATGGAGTTTAAGAAGTGTTTGGACTATGTTCTCAGACACAGGGTCTGATTTTTGGGGGGGTCCCATGTGGAGCCAGGAATTGGACTTGATGACCCTTGTGGAGCCCTTCCAACTCTGGATATTCCCTGATTCCATGATTTGGAATCACAGTTATCTTTGTAGTCTTTCTTGTAAGGACTCTCTAGGTTGCAGAAAACCATAAAAATCACCTAAATTTTCATGATAATGATTTAATACTTGCTTCTTTGCCATACAAGAGCTATCTGTAGTAGAGGCACACTATTACTCTTTTATGCTACCAGTTAAGTTTTCTCGAGATCTTGCCATAACACCGCATATTTGGTTGCTTCATGTTCCTGTGGCAGTCTGTATGACCTACCATTTCCCTGGTCACTGGCAAGAACTGCTCCCCTGTTCCCAGACAAAAATGCTGCCTCTGTAAAGGTGGAAGCAACCCAGTAGTTCCTGCTCTGTGACTCTCGTGAAAACTACTAAACAGACCTCTCTCTCTATATATATATATATTAAAAAAAAAAAAAAAAAAAAAAAAAAAGAAAAGAAAAAAAAAGTGAAACTCAGAAAGTAAGCAATTATTTGTAAAAATAAATTTAGTAGCTGTGCTCTACAAGAAGGGCAAAGATCATCTCAGAAGCCAATCTACAGTTGTGGAGTGGGTTCCTAAGAAACTAAGAACATTCACAGCCCTCAGCGGCTCTCAAATGCAAGGCACATTTCTTTGACCTTGCCCTCACTAACAGTAATGCATAACATATGTGTTAAAAAAACACCAGAAACTTTACCAGAAGTGCTTCTTTGCCCCACCCAAGAAGTAGATGAGTGTGTGACAGATGTTAGTCATGTTCTTTAAAATGCTACTGGGAAGCATTCATATACTATAGTAATGAGTATTGTATAAGTGTATTACTCAGAATAATAAAGCTACACCAATTTTAATGCACATTTTCCACAGAAAAGAGCTTTCTGCTACTTATTTGTCATGCCTTATGATTGGAGACTAATAGTAAGAAAGGTTCTCAAAGCATCATTGGGTTCAGTGAGCAGAAGGTGAAATAAAAGGAGAAAGGTTCTTAAAGAAAGGCCGAAACCTGCATCATCCCTTAAGGCTTTCTCTTAAGATACATGAATCACAAAGGTAAATCAATTATTCATTGTGGTGCAAGAAGCAGCAGATCCATGCCTACTCCCCAGATGCCCTCCTCTTCCAGAAAAGAATGAATCCAGGTGAGAATATGCAACCAGAGAACTAATAGATTTTTCATATCCTCCACTCTCAGACCACAAGAAGGGGTCCAGGTATAGAGTGCACACAAAAATAAATCTAATGTTAAGCTGAGTAACATCACATATAAATGATGCTGTTTATAGATATCCTATCAATTCTACATGCTGAATAGAAGATAACAGAAACAAAGTTTTAGCACTGCTAAGAATGAATTTGAGAAAGGTAAAGTCAAACTTGCAAGTTTTGGAAGAAAGAAAGGAAGTCCTGAAGACAGTGTGCTAGCAGTGCTTCTTGTGATATTGGTTTGAAGAGGGAGAGAGACCAAAGAGACTCCAGAGAATCCTTACATGATGAATGACTCCACAATTCTGTATGAAAAGCTGCAAGAGTCCTAACTGAAGTGAAGGTTATGTTCTCAGTGACAAGGCACTTCTGTAAAACCACACATCATAAACCTGTAACTTCATTTTTCTTCATTCAAAGCCTTACTGATTTTATTTTCCCAAGTTTAGAATAGCCTGGACATTTATTTGAGTTGTCCAAGAATTGCACTCTTCTGTATAGTTTGCATGGTTGTCTGAGTATTCGCATTCAGCCAATCTAATTTATTTTACTGTTCTTGAGTTCTGTATATTTGAATGTCTGGATTTTACAATGTACTAAAGCAATGCCAGAAAACACAGTACAGCATGACATAATATTAGATTTTGTTTTCTTTCCACCATGATAGAAAACCTGGATTCCAGTTGTGCAGAAACCAAGGGCAGAAAGACCTGAAAAGCAGGTTGTCTGTTGGTTAAAAGCTTTGTTAAGCTGACCTGTTGCACTATCATTTTTTGTAGATTTGATAGCACTTATGTATAATTTTAGAAGTATCTCTGATTTTAGGGTATTGTGTTTTTCCTCCCCACTCAATACTGGTGCAAAAATGTGCTAGCAAAGTGTCACTTTTACATCGCCATAATGGAACTTCTTTTTTTTATCACTAAGCTACTATGTTGAGGCAAGGTGCTAAAGTCCTGTGAAAAAAAATGGCTGCAATAGCTTAAAAGACTGACTTCCAAGCTTGTAGTGGCAGCTTCTAGTGAATAGATAAGATTTCTCTTTAACTTTGCCTCCAAGAGCTCAGAAATATTTATCTTTGGACCTGCTAACCTTAACATCAAAATTTGGACAAAGAGACTGGAATGGTCTTTAATTGTTATGACTTAGATCATTGCATTTTCTAGCTTTCTGCTCCAAACAACAATGTATCCTCTCCTTGAAAGGACTTCAGCGCAGCTGTGTTATATGCACATAAATTTTCCCTGGCTGTAAAAGCATTACCAGTAATAATAGACTCTTCCCTATTTAGAGGACTGATTTAAGGCACAGTTAATTTCAGATTTTTGCCTTCAGTTCCTTGCTTCTCTCTAGTAACAAAATTGTTTCCAAACAAAGCAGACAGCAGTCTCAAAGGCATTAGTTTAAAAAAAAAAAATAGTTATCTGTGCTTTCTAAGACTTAATGTGAGTAAACCTGAATTCGGTATGGTCATTATTTCTCAGATCCAGAGGCTATTGATCCACAACAGCACAAAACCCTGAAACAGTGTGTGTTCACTGTTTCAATGCAGAATTGCAAACCAGTCACCTGCAGGGTTTTTTGTTTGTTTGTTTATTTTGGTGGTGTTCTTTGTTTTTATTTGTGGTTTTCTTTTTGCCATGTATCCTAACAAGCCCCAAAACTATGTTTTTTCTGTGTAACTAGCACTTGTCACAGATTCAAAAATCAGCTGCATAGCAGCACCTCTCCTGTTCTGCAGAATGTTTATGCTGGTTTGTCTCAGCTCAGCTACATACCTGTTAGTAGGTCCAGCAATAAACAAACACAGTAATAAGCCAAGATCTTTGTAAGTATTTCTGAAGCAGTACAATGAGATCTGTCTCTGTGAAGTCTGTTGTCATTACACATCACTGCAGGCTGACCAAAAGAAAAATATTTTGGCTTTTGGATTTTATAGCACTGCAAAATGTTTAAAACTGAGATAATATGTAGTGCTTTGCAAGGAGTGCTACATGAAATGGTAATACATGTACTTTGAGTCCCTTCACACTGCAACTTACAAAACATTCAGAAACATGAGTTTAATGCCAGCCATAATTTAGGTGTTTCCTTGTGTTCTATATAAGCAGCAGAGCAGTTATGTATGTGGATGAAAGTTGGTTTGAAAAACTTCTACTTGTTTGCAAAGATGTTTTCTTTTTCTTTTTTCTCTCTTTTTTTTTTTTTTTTTTTCACTTTTGTTTCTGACATGATGCCTCTGTTTTTTTTGGCTTTCCACAGTTTCTGGAAAGTACATTCACTTTTATGTTTTCCTTTCTTTGACATAGTCTTTATGTTTACCTGGCTTTTAGTTTCTTCAGAATCAGACTGGTGGGAGTTTCTATTCTATGATACGAGAGGTTGCTTTGGTGTCCACCCCCCAGAGATTTTGAGATTTGCTTTAATCAACTGTACCAATGAATATTTTGCTTTTTGCCAGGAAACAATTGGAATTATTTTTCTAGACAGCAATTTTGTCCTTTTTTAATCCTCAAAGTCAAAAGTTATTTTTTTCTAGTCTGTAAGTGGAGGTCACCATGCCTGTACCAGTCTGGAACATTTCAGAAGACATAGGACTGCAGAAGGAGAAGCTTGTAAACAGCAGTAAGATGCCGTCCTGAGATGCATGTTTCTTCCCTCTCAGAACCTGAGCATTCATATATAAACTTATATGTACATATACGTGTGTATGTATGTGTGTACATATATATACATATGTATATGTGTATGTAGTCCGTTTAAATGTTCTGGGGACAATTTTAGTGCAGAAAGATCTGACTGTGATGTATCAATCTTCTAGTGCATTAGCCACACACAAGTACATGTTATTAGCTGAACACGTAGGGCCATTTTCAGTGAAACTTCTGGTATTTAGCTATCTCACTCTCAAACCACTGAGGAACAGAAATGCTGCAACATTTCTTTTCTGATCTGGAGAAAGGAGACAGGCTTCGTGTCACCCATCACCAGTGACATCTGCTGATCACTCAGAAGCACAATAACAGAAGGGAGACATGCAGCTAAACATTCTGTGCAATTGCCTTCCTCATCCACATCATTGAAAGCAAATCTGTGCTTTCGTCTCTATTTAATTCCTCTTTGCTCTCATGTAAATTTATTCCAGAAGCAGCTCCAATGTATTTTCCACAAAATGACACTGTAAGACTGCCAGATTTCTTCCTGCTGTCACAGTGCCTACTATAGATCTCTAGCCCTGCCATTAACATTTAGGAAAGCTCTAGAGAAAGAGGTCAGCATTGGAGAGCCATTTGTGTACAATTACAATTATGGCTTTATCAGGATTTCTGTTTGGGGGGAGGGTAACCCAGTAGGAAATCAAAACAAGCACATGAGCTGCTTCTAGGTACTTTTCTGAGCTGAAATCACATATTTTTGACTGAATATTTCACTGTGGTTAAAGAGCACAAAACATAGCTCAGGATATAGATGTGCCAAGTTTTTCACGGTCTGATTCGGCATAGAAAATTTTGGACCACACTTCCTACGCAAGCAGCACAGGGGAGGAGCAGCTGGAGGTAATATAATGCACTGTGGCTGGCTGCTTTGTGCTGGCCATTTGATGCAGAGTCATTTGCCCTGCAGCATAGGATTGGGCTCAGTTGTTATGAATGGTTTTGAAATGCTTATATGCCCCAGGAGACCAGCATGGAGTGTTTTAGTCCATAATACATGCCTCAGCCCTGTCTGCACTTGGAAACAGCCCCATTTCAGCAACTGGCTCAACTGAACTGGAAGGAGGAAGACATGAGAGGGTTCATTATATAAATGCATATCAGCAGAGGGGGGGTGTATTTATATAAGTTTGTGCAAGCATTGTTCTAAATATATCTTTCAGTTTGTTCTACGCTTTTTGAGAACTTTAAACTATATGAGGGCTTTTTTCACATCTCTGAAGTCTGGACTGTCTTTTGCATTGCACCTGAGTAGGTCTTTTACTGTGATTATTAAGTGGATTGAACCTTCATCAGCCCTTGCTTACTTAATTAGGGACAAATGTCATGTGGAATATGGGCTAATTCCAATCAACCAAGGTAGGAATGGCCACTGGAAATTTTATCAGCATTTAAGATAAACCTTTGTCAGCACCAGACTGGACCTTCAGTTGCAACGGCTGAAGTGGTGCGACTTTTAACCCTAAATCATGTCTATGCATAGGCCATTTAAAAACAAAACAGAAAGTATTTCAATTTTTCTTCAAGTAGATACACAATTTCACTCAAAGTTTTAAAAGAGAATTGCTTATTTCATCCTCATTTGCATTCCCATCACATCACATTTGCACCATGCCTTAAAACACAGCCTTGAATGAAGGCAAGAACAGTTTTCTGCAATTTCCCAGAAAGGTCTAATTATTTCTGAAAGTGTGTTTAATTATTTAAACACACTATTGTTATTCTTTCTATTGAATTTCTCCACAGTTTCACAGAAATTTAGGTGCACAAATTCTGCAAATTAGCCACATTCAATGCCTGTCCCCTCTTTCCCTCTGGAATGTTAATGGATGAACTCCAGCACTGATGATTCAGCCCCGCTGCACCGACACTTCCTGCTGAGGGCATTACGATATCACAGAAATGTCCCTGCCTTTTTTCCTGTTGCATACACAGTCTGTGCTGTTACTTTCCATCACATCACAGCAAGTCGACATGACATCATTTAAGCATTTACTTATCAGACAGCATGTCAACAGTTTAAAGGAAACATTTCCCTCTGCTTGCCTATCCACTATCTGAACCAAGCTGTGGTAGGCTTGTGGTAGATCATGCATATCTACAAAAGCAAGTAATTGAAATGATCCGTGGGTCAATATCCAGACATCTGTAATTTGAAATTACAGTGGCTTGTGCTGCACATGTTTTATAGATCAGCTTCTTTTTTTCCACCTTTGCATGATAAGATTATCATCAAGATGCAGCAGCAGTGTCGAAATACTTAAGGATATCCCTGGAGCTTTTTATTTTAGATTGAAAGTAGCTTTTGAAGTTTATTAATATCTCAAGTGGAAGATAGAAAGACCACATTTTCAAGATAACACAATGTCAGTGCTAATGTTAAGCCCCATTCTTGTCTAGTGCTGTACCACTAAGTCACACAGTCTGTGAAAGTGTGTGCAGGAGGGTGTTAGGAGGAATGTGAGAGAATACTCTCATAAAACCCTAAGTACAGAGTGAACGAAAAAGGGAGCTGTAAGTTTAGATGGGTGAATGTAACAGCTGAACTCCAGTCAAGATAACTTCCTCTTCTCAAATGCAGAAATTCTTCTACTTCTGCAGTTATGAGAAGTAACAAAGGAATCCTCTACCTCTACCTCTTTTGTTTATAGCTCCACTAGGGAGCAACATCTCTGTAAATAATGTCCACACAAGAAGAAGAAAAACTTAAATTTCTTTTTTTTTTTTTTTTTTTTTTTTTTTTTTTTTTCCTGACTACATAGACTCATTTAGGGGAAGGGAGCCAAGAAGGGTTCAGCTGTCTGTGTTACATATATTTCCAAGTAACTTGCATATATTTGCTTTATATTTTCAGAGAATTCCAAAAAAAAAGTGTAACTCTTTGGCCATAAGCCTGCAAATAAATCCTAGCATTTTCTCCGTCCAAACTGCAGTCATTGAAATTCTTGCAGGCATGCTCTAACCTAATTTTAAATGAAGTCTTTTAGGTTCATTAGTCAAGCCAGAGATGACTTTTTAGTTGCTCTACTATTTGCCTGGTTTCACAGATGGATTTGCAGCCCAAGATACACCTCCCAGAACAGGTCTAATAGCATTTGCCCAGCTTACTGGGAAAGGACTGTTGTAAAAAGAAAATCATTAGATGAGTATCCCAGGACTTAAGCTATAGCTTGGTATTCTGCCTGTGTCTTATAAGTTATATGATGCCAAACAGGAAAATCCATCACATTTGCATTTCTCTTCCAAGAACACACTGGCCTAGATTGCATTTGGGAAATGAACAGCAACACTTCCACAGCATCCCATGGCTCTCCCCCATCATACTCTCATCAATGGTCCTTCTGTGATCCCAAGGAAAAGAAGCATAAAGAAAAAGTTCAATTAACTGTTCTCATGACAACCACTCTGCCTTTCCTTCCCCTCTTCCAGAGAACAGACATGAACATGGAGATGTACATACTGGTCTGTTTTATGTGGAGGTGAAGAAACTGCTCATACAGCTTTGTCCACTATTACAATGAGCTGTGTGGTGTAAAGGATCATGAAAGCATCCCTGCTCATTCCAGTCACTGAGGCTTGGCAAAGAGTGTCCTGCCCTCTGGTGATAGCAAACAAGGGTGGATGCAATCATAATGTTCCCATGGAAGAGGTATTTCTAACCATGGGATCTATTGTCTCTGCAGATTTCTCCTGCCAAAATGACACACCCCAGTTTCTAACCTTTTCTACTCTGTTTCTAAACTACTACTGTCTTTCTGCTTGCAGAAAGAGCATGAAAACTTACAAACCAAGAGAGATCTTCTCTGCAGGAGACTCACAGAGACAGTTACAACCCATTTTGTGCCAACCAAGCTTTTCTTCTCCACATTCTCTGAGGAACTCCGAATTTGTGGCAATTTGTTGTGATTTAGTTGTTATATCACCAATTATTTCCCATTGTGTATCTGTAATTTAATTTTGTCTTCCTAAATAGAGCACTGGGGACTTTTCCTTATCAAATTCCATTGTGATGATTTGGGCCATCTCTCCTAATTTTGAAACATGGTTTGAATTCTGATCTTTCCTCGAAACTTCTAATTTACCCAAACAAGTTTCCACATTTTAAATAAGTGAACTCTGTTCCATCATGCATGTTAGTAATGAATTTGCATTTGAAAGAACATAGGCCAGAGCAAACCCTGGCAAGACTTCATTTGAAGCATCTTTCCATATTTTCAATAAAACACTGATAACCCTTCAGTAAGGATTTTCCAGCTTTAAGCTCTCTCTTCAAAATCAAATTTCATTAAGTCAGGGAAAAAGAAAAAAAAAAAAAAAAAGACAGTATCAATAGTCTTACTGAAGACATTTAGCAAATAGACTTATCAAAGAAAGAAGCTGGACTAAACTGACATGTTCAGAATAATGTCCTGGATACGCTAAATTTCAGCTCTTTGTGGTGATGCTCACTTGTCCTGCCAAAAACCAGTCATCTTTACTTTTCTTCAGGTCCTTGTCTCATTCATAACATGTTTTCTAATATTTGCAACAAATGGAGTAGTAGACAAACGTGTCCTTCAGCTCCTCCCCACTCTTGTTCTGATCTCTCAGTCTCTTCTTTCTCCCACTGTTCCTCACACCTCTGCTTCCATGGTAGTTTAAGTGGGTATCCTTACCTGATTTCAGTACTTAAGTTGTCTGCAATACCAACTAAAAGAATGACGCAAATGGCTTTGTTGTATTTATCAGGGCTGAAGGGAGCTACCTTTTCTTTTTTTCTAATTCATTCAGTTTTAGTTGTTGCTAAATCTTACACTGAATGGATCATTAACACATCTAATACTGCACAGGGAATCTGTTGTTTCTTGGCTGTCTTTAGCAAAGCCCATTTCTCCACTTTGTTCTTGCAAATAAATGAACCGTACTGAGTAAGGTAAGAGCTAGTACTGCAAACTCTTTATCAGTATGCTGAGGCAGCAGGTATTGGACACAGATGTACCTAAATAAAGTACTTACGAATACAATAGAAATTGTTTATGCTAAACATTAAACAATATGAAACTTTGTGGACAGTGTGCCAGAAAAAAGACCTAACTTGTTTTGCCACAGGGCATTGTGCAAATTACAGTGCTGGTTCACATGAGCCCCTACTTATGTTCGCTTTGTAAGAATGACACATACACAACCAGACCCCACATATTTGCACACAAACACACATACATACACATCTTTAATGTGATTCTAAAGACTGCAGAAGCAACAGCTACAAAAGAAGATAAATGCATGAAAAGAAGTTAGCCCAAATATATACACAATGTACTTGCTATACTCTGAGAAAAAAATCCTTCCCAAATCATTTTTGAAAGCCAAGTCTAAACAATATGAAAGCCTCCAGCAAAAGGATAGTCACCCAAAATCAATCAAATCAAAACAAACTCTGTTAAAAAAAAAAGTAAGTTAAGTGTTTGTTTATCCCAAGATTATCTTACTGTGTGGTTCCTTAAAGAAAACTCGTAATTAAATCCATCAAAAGAAGATTTAGAATTTCATTGTGTTTCCCTATCTGCACATGTTTCCTTGTTACAAGGTAAATTCCTTCTCACGACAGGATCTCCAAGATACAAAACCTTACAACTCAATTTCCAGATGAGAGTCAGTTCAGAAACAGTCCAAGGTAAAAACAAACAATCCAACACAGGGGAAAAACAAAAATGTTAGACCCCACTGCTGAGATAGGCTTTTTGTTGTTTTTTTGGTTTTTGTTTGTTTGTTTGTTTGTTTGTTTGTTTGTTTTTTGGGGGGGACGTTGTCTGTGGGTTTTTTGTTTGTTTGTTTGTTTGTTGTTTTTTTCCAAAGTAATCAACAGTCTCAGCTCAACAAAAGTATTAATTCATCAACCTATTCAATGGTCTCCAGTGTCAGAAGATTAATCAGTCTCTCTACACTTATTCTGAAGTCAATTCTCCAAGTCTGAATATCTTCCAAAAAGAGTTCCTTACTTGAGCTGTACTTGCAGTACACATTTCCTCTTCCAGTGTGCAGTTTCAACACATTACTAGGAAATACTCACTGATGTCATTCCAATGGCTTTACCACAATGGAGGCCAAATGGATCTCATACAAATCTTGCCAGCTGACTGGTGTGAAGCCCTAGGTAATTCAGAAGCAGCACAGTGATCCCTTTGTAGCATACGAAGTTACTGGTAAATTGCAGTAGCCCAAATTCCTGCACAGTTGCTGTCAGGCTAGCAAAGCCATTGTGTATACAGCATGCAAGAGCTGATCAGGGAGGTGTTGTCCATGCAGATTAAAACCAGCTCATGATTCTGAAAATATGTCAGGTCTCCTAAGACTTTTTAACTGATCCCTGATAAAGGAACTACGTCCATGTCAATAGATATACAGCAAATATTTCAGGTTACTTTTCAGTTCCTATAGCAAATATTTCTGTGTACTGGCAGAACTCCACCCCAACCATATTCTCAGGCATGAGTTTTGCATACACCTTTCAAGACTAAAACAAACTGAAATTACTGCCTATTATGGTTAATATCGACATACCCTTTCTAATACATGTAATAGAGACAAGCAAAAATGGAGCTTCAACAGTTAAAGCCTGAACAGCCTAGCTAGCCAGCTGGCAAATTCTTAGTGATGCTGCCCATTTGTAAACATCTTTATGCTTTGATGAGATGACGCGAAATGGTAGCTAGTATGTGTTTGTCAGAAGCTATATCAGATTAAATTAATTAATTTCCTTAAGACCAGGAATAGCTTTGTGGCTTCTTCCTCTTCTCACAGTAATTCAATCCCACTTACTTAGTAGCATGACGGACACCAAATGAATACTTAGGTGAATGTGCAGTGCAATAGAAAGCAAGGGGAGTACTTTTCCCACTGAAATCTTTACACCATGAGTAAGGCTTATGGGACTGGACCCATAAAGGACTGGGAATGTTAGAATTTAATGAGTTAACATGAACAGAGTGCTCTTTGCTAGCTACGCAGATTACTCTTCCATTCACAATGTGTGCAGTGGCCACAGCTGTGTACAGCTGGGATGATGACACAAGCGTAGGGCCAAATTTATTCCATTGCACAGCATTATCCAGTTCTGCCACAGCACAGGAAGGAATATGGACTGCATGGCCCAGAAGGAAGCTTTTCCAAATTAGAGGATGCTTTGATTACTTATAAAAATACCTCAAGCAGTAGTCATAACATTTCAAGGAATTCCATAACAATACTTCATTTAATACTACTTTTCCCTTGAGTAATGCTGAATATTTGTATACCAAAAGAGTTTTGAATATTCAGAGAGCAATGCTCCAGTGAGCAAATAATTAAAAATTCTGAACTTGAACATTCACAATAAATTTGCTGCAAAGAAAATAAACATTCTTATCCTTGTTTGGATATAATGATCCTTCAGGAATGCTTCAATATTGTGATGTTTTCAGTCCTGGGAAAATGAAAATGGGCCTATTTTCCTAAAATGTTTCCTGCAAGTGTACATAGGTAAATTACAGAATAACCATCCTCAGGTCTATATTTCAAACTCCTGATCCGTAATTGAATTTTAATTTCCACCAAAATTTAGGTGTGATGTTTAAAGAAAAGATAGAGTCCCATTTATTTTTTCTATAAAATTTTATTAAAAGATCTCTAAATTATTAAAAGATAAAAGGGTACTCTATATAAGAGGAATTTTGTTGAGCCATAGTATAAGCAGCTTTAAAAAAAAAAAAAAATGAATGCATATCTGGCTGATTTGTGTTGGTAAATCTATCAATCTCTGACATAGCACCACTTCCTGAGGGCAAGTCCAAAACTGCATAATAAGGAGTAAACAAGAAGAAACATATTGTCAGACAATGCATGACAACTAAATACACCAGACGAAAAAGGAAATTGAATTTTCAGATTGTCAAAATCAACTCCCATCTGCACTCAGAGAATACATGCACTTGATGCAGAAAACTGTCCCCACGACTACATGTAGGAAAGACAATGCAGATGACTCCTCCATCACCCTGAAGAAAAATACAGATACAAAACTGGAGACATACAATACTGGAGTTATTCACCTATTCAGTTAGTTACATCCTACATCACTGTGGGTGACACTTCCTTGCCTAATTTGGAAAGAATTTCAATGGTATCAGTTAACAACCTCCTGCAAAATGATATTACCATATGAACAAGTTCTGTATTTGGTACACCATATTCCTGTCTAATATAACATTCATAAAATCTGTAAGAGCTTCTAAGATAATGCATTGCATTTAAAACGTAACAACACAGGAAATTATAATTTTTAGATTTCTTTTGTCATTTTTAAATACTTTTCTTAGTTTTCCTTCAAGACAGTGTTAATAGCTTTTCCTGAATCCCCTTTAATCCCAGATACATACTTATTTTTCACTCTCCTGGCAATGTGCATGTATTCGTTCATACATATTTGGTCCTTAGCACAGACAGGCAAGGCAGAATGTTCTTCAAGTTGCAATAAATTCTCCAGCCTGTACAACTGGCAGAGCTGAAATGCACGAATGCATAGGATTTGCACTTCCTCTAAAACTCTGGGGGATACGTCCTAGCAACATAGCTAAAGAAAATGAGGCCACGGTTCCATAAAACAGCAAATCCATTTTAAGGAGTTGCACACCGGTGACAGAGTGCTGAAGTGGAGCAAACTCTAATAGACAAATTTGTAGACTTCATGCAGATTGGAGGCCACCTGGTGCAAGCTCTTGCTCAAAGCACAGCCAGTTAAACCAGTTGGTCAGGCCCATGTCCAGGCAGGTTTGAAACATCTCCGAGGATAGATATCCCACAGCCTCTCCGGCCACCTATTCCTGTGGCTGATCACACTCATGACAAGAAAAATGTTACTTACATAGATTCCGGATTTCACACATTCCAGCTTGTGTCTGTTGCCTCTCATTCTATTTCCAAGAAGTGTTTAGCTCTGCCTTTTCTGTATCCTCAGACCAGATGTCAGAGAATCATAGAATGGTTTGAGTTGGAAGGGACCTTAAAGACCATCCAGTTCCAACTACCCTGCCATGGTTCTTTTGGTGCAGCCCAGGATACAATTGGCTTTCTGGGCTGTAAGTATACACTGCTGGTTCATGGTGAGATTTTCATCAACCAACACTCCCAAGTCCTTCTCCTCAGAGCTGCTCTCAATCCATCAACCCAGCTTGTATTTGTGTTTAGGATTGAGCCAACCCAGGTGCAGGACCTTGGCCTTGTTGAACTTCATGAGGTTCACAGCCCCACCTCTCAAGCTTGTCCAAGTCCCTCTGGATGGCATCCCTTCCCTCCAGCATGTCAACTACTGTCATCTCAAGTTGATGAAGGTGCAGCTTCAAAAGTACTGGATAGAGGGCAAGAATCACTTAACCTGCTGGCTAAGCTCCTTCATCCCAAAGTGGGAATAACAATATTTGTTGCAAGGGCATACCACTGACTCACATTCAACTTGTCATCCACCAGGATCACCAGGTCTTTTTGCTTTCCAGACAGTCATTCCCAGCCTGTACTCATGCATGAGATTACTCCATCCCAGATAGAGGATTTTCCACCAGGCTTTGTCAAACTTTATTCAGTTCATCTCAAACCATTTCTTCAGCCTTCCGAGGCGTCTTTGAATGACCCTCCAGTACATCAGCCACTCCCCCTCAATTTAGAATAACCCAAAAAGAAGCAGAATGCAGTCTGTTCCATCATTCAGTTCACAAAGAGAGGTGCCAAAAGTACTGGCCCCAGCACTGACTCTAGTAAGACACCATCAGTTCCCAACAGCCAGTTGGGTTTTTTGTATCACTGTCACTACACTTTCAGCCTGAGAGTATAAAAAACTTTCTACCCCACCTTCTTGTCCACTTGGAGGTAGGGGTTGGAACTAGATCACCTTTAAGGTCCCTTCCAACCTGAGCCATTCTATGATTCTAAGATTCACTTAACCAGTTCATCTTTCACCAGTTTGTCTAGAACAATACTATGGTAAACAAAGTTATAGCTTTTTCTAAAATCAAAGTTCATATTTGTTCAGATTTTTTTTTTTTAAATAAATAAATTTGTCTTGGCAGAATAATGATGGATCAGATATCATTTACCTTCCCTGCATCAGAATAAAGCCTAACTGTGGCATAAACACCATGTTGCTTGTGTTGGATAATTTAGCAAAAATATGATGGTGTGCTCACTCCCCATTCAGATTAATTTATATTTGCTGTCTAGTCTGACAGTGCACAGATCCAGGATTAATGTACATGGAGCTATGATCTAAATTAAACATGCTTTTTCTCCACAGCTCTGCCGACTCCTAACTCTCCAAGAAACAACATAATGCATTATTGTGAATAAACATGGGAGGCAATAGTTCAGACAGAGAAAAATGTCTGACCATGAAATGTAAAATTTATTTACCCAGCTGCATCCTTATAAAAAGAACTTTTCAATATTTTAATGAAAGAACAAATAGGGTGTGATTTGATGATCTGTGTAATTAAAAGGTGGTAAGTGGGCCACTGCAAAAAGAAAATTTTCAGGTAAAATAATGTCACAAAACATTTTCATTCCCTTATGCAATTAAACAGAAAATCATCATATTTTTTTTCATACAGAAGCAAGAACAAGCCCAGAATAACCAGAAGTTAAGAGCCATATTTTTTCATGTTATATTTAAGTTCCACAGCCATCAAGCTATCAGCTTGTGCAGTTGCTTTTCTTATGACCAGGTATCCATCCTAGAAAAATGAAACCACCGACATTCTCATGAATACCGGTGAATTTCCAGGAAATGGTGGATTTTCCTCCAATTCCATTACTTGACAGAACATCATTCGCAACTGATGATTTTTGCTCTTCAATGATTATTTAAATTTAAAGCCCTGGGAACAATGATATCCTGGAAATATTTCTCCATCTGTATACTACAACCATAGCTTAGCATTCTGTGTGCCACAGGATCCCAGTCTTCATAGCATCTGGTTTAAATCTGACATATCAAATTTATCTCTAATAGCCTCCTTTGACAAACCTCTGGCTTGTAAAATTGAATGGGTTTGAGGTCAAAATCCCTATATAAGGTTGCTTATTTGTTTAAAGATTTTTTTCCCTCTCTCACTAAACAAGGGAAGAGTTTGCTGTATAATTTAGATACTCTTTTATTGACAGCAACACAAAAAATCCTTTCTTAACACCAGTCTCACCCATACAGCATTGTGTGACATGACTTGATCTGTCACTTGCAGATTCTTTGGGATCTTTTTTTTTCCTTCTTCTCCAGCTTTTCCTTTACTGTAGCTTGTCTAAATATATTTCAGTGATTTTTTTTTTCTCATTTATTGCTTTTTTCCATTCGTGATCTAGCATACTATTAACATTTTTTACTTGTTTGTCTATATAGAGTTTTTTGTTCTTTAGGTTCGAGGGAAGCTACTTTTATCCCACTTTACAGATAATTTTACTTTTTGTTTGGGCTCAAAAATGAAAAAGAAGAGATGGAGATAAAATATCTCATCTCTTTTTTCAGTTGGCATACCCAAGAAGGTGTAGCTTCCCAAGTAGTGAAGCTGGTGGCACTAACATAATAAAAATATTTAATTTTTTACTAATAATTTATCATGACCTGCCTTAGGAGAGTTCACTAAGCCACAGTTCAGTGAGCTTGTTCCCAAAGCTTCCGGGCAGGTAAAAACGTTTGGCATAATTATATGACTACACTGTGTAAAAAGGCTACATAAAGTTTCCTAAAATGTTTGGTGTGTTAACATCTTTGCAGTAAAATAATAACTTTTGCATGTTCATATTTTGTTATATTCTTTTGTGTCAAAACACATAAAGCATATAAAGCCTCAGACTTTAACCTAGGTTCTGAAGTAGGGTCTCATGGATTTTCTTGTACTATCACTCAAAAAAAAAAAAAATATCACAAAAACCATTTTGTTTTTAGAATGGGGCTGAATGGCCCATTACAGAATGAGACTAATAACGAAGTATTTCTATTTGCACTTTCACATATGCTTTCTTAATGTGCACATTTGCTTTGATCTACTTTTCTACCCTCGGCACATTAATAGACATTTACAGGGCTGCAGGCTCTCCCTTCAGGCAGGTGGGGAAGCGTTTTCAGGCTGCTGCTGCTGCTGAGGAACATGTGACAAATCCGCCAGCTTGCAGTCGTCATAACTTTATCCTAATCAAAACCGCCTTGCTCCATCCTGCATGCATTCCTCCCCTTCCTGTTCCAGGCTGTCTGGGGCTTTTTTCGGCAGCAGGCCTGCAGACATCGCTGGCTGGGTGCAGGGCTGACCTCATCTGCACGCCGCACAGCTGCAGCAGCAAGCCGCGTGCGCCATGCGTGAAACGGCGCATTTCTGGGCAAGCCGTGCGTTCACACATGAGCAGGTCATCGGCATTCAACACTGAGCTGTGGAGGGCTTGGGCTTGGTGGGAAATGCCTGAGCGCAAGGTTTCTATTTCACTGTTAGGAATGAGAAGTAAAGCACATAATCCATCCCAGCAAAGGCATGTGAGAAGCAGCTGAGAAAAGCCTAGAAAACCCTGGAACACGCACAGCCCTGTGCAGGGAGTCAGACACTTGGCATGGCGCAGTACACACCAGACCAACACACTAGGTGTAGAGGGACAAATTTTAGTTCACATAAATAAATGACTTAACTAAAATGACTAAGCTGCTATATATTAAAAGCCTTCTGAGATTTGCTGTTTCTGTTTGCTGCTATAAGCCTTTCACTAAAGCACCCAAGGGGCAGAACCATGTCTGTCCACCTGCCTGCCTTTCATCATGTCCCTGAGGGCACCACCACCCCCGGGGCTCCAACCCTGCCTGTGTGCCTGTGGCCCAGGTCCCCCCGCCACCCCTGGGGTTGTTAGGGTTGGGATCCAGGTGTCCAGGCTGGCCACAGGCAGGGGGCACCATGATGAGGGTCCCTGATGGCAGCTCCCACAGAATGTAGGCGGCCTAACATGGCAGCTTCTGCACGCCTAGGCCTCTCACACGAGCTTCAAAAAGCACTTTTTTCTGAAGAAATCTCCAAATGCAGCCAAACAGGCATAGCCATTGCTTGGTTCTCAGGGATGGGGATGTGCCTCAGAGGAAAAGGCTGTAGCCTAGCCTGTGTTGATGTGAAAAAATAAATAAATAAATAATAATAATAACATAAAAAAAAAAAAAAATCCCACTCGGTGTGACTACTCCAACCCCTGCACCACAGAAACTAGTGTTTATTGTACAACTGCACCTTGCTGGGACAACTTGCCAAGAAACAGGACAGTTTGCAGTGGACAGTATCCAAAACCCAAGGCCTCAGGACTATAGAGAAAAAAAAAAAAAAAAAAAAAAAAAAAAAAAAAAAACTGCTGGAAATACATTTCTCTCACTGAATTTTCTCCAATTCTGTCACTGGATGTAAGGTGAAGAGGAAAGGTGCCTCCAGCCATGTGATGGAGGCAGGACAGACAGCTGGCAGTCATGAAGATTGTGAAAATCAGTGTTTGAAAAGCGTGGGATAGCTGTGGAAGTGATACAGTATAAAGGGAAAGATATGGAAAACACAGTCGTCAGACACAGACCGACAAATATCATGGATATTTTTAGTCTATGGCAATTCTGAAAAAAACACTGGGGGAGGAGAAGGGAATGAGAGAAGAAAAAGCAGTTGTCAGTGAATTGAAATTCCTGTCAGTGTTGCACAGATCATTTCAAAGTAGAGCTTTTTTTTTTTTTTTTTTAATGAAAGTAGAGTTCTAGGCAGGAAATCCGTTTGAATTTAAAAAACTGAAAGTTTCATTTTGAAAGTCAAAGCAAAATATTCAGATTATTTTGGCATGTTTTAGATGTTATAAAACATGAAATTCGACAAAGTCTCACAAGTCCATAGACTATTTTGGTGCCACTGAATCTGCATCTTTCCATGGAAAATGTTTCAGTTTTAAATATTTATCCAAACCTCATAAGATAGATGTTTTGTCATGACAGGAATTACAGTAGAAAATTCATAGCATTTTTTGTGTCCAAACATTGCAGTATAATTTGCACAATACGCATTTTCTTCTCTTATATACCACCAGAGTACCATGTGTCTTCACTATAATATAATGAATTTGAAAGCAAAGATTACTCAGTGTATCCATCTCAGCATTATATTATTTTTAACACTCCAGAGAAATCAATGGAGTTTAAAGTAAAAAAAAAAAAAAAATGCAGAAAGCATATTTAAAAGCAATGTGAATCCGGATAAATTTCACTAAAATTGTAATGGATTTTTCAGCCTTCAGCTGCTGTAAATAAACACCATTTCTTACAGGAGCGAGGAAAAACAGGGATGCAATGTAGCCAGCGCAGCCCAGTGAAAGACCTTTGGTTTTATTGTCCACAAGCACTGCGGGAAGAAAAAACTCTCGCACTCAGCTATCAAAATACCATATCCCAACATGCCCTGGGATTATCTAGAAGCCAAGCAAGGTGTTTGACATGAAAAAATTATGGTCGGCTTTTGATCAGCTGAAACAGGGTCCTGTAACTGGGAACGCAGGTCATGTGCTGTCTTGGACCTATGTCAAGACATCACCATAGGCAAGCAGCAGCAACAGATGCCCATCATCTTTGACTCTTCCAGATTCACAACTCAAAAGGAAGGAAGCAAGAATCTATCTGGTGGCAGACAAAGACACCTCTTGACATGTGCACGCCTGCACACCCCCACGTATGTACACATACACATACATTCACAAGGGAATTTTTTGGAATGCTTTCCAAGGAGATTTTTCCCCCAGCAAAGTAAGGGCAAATGGAGAATAGAGATTTTTATTTTTTTAAACTCTTAATTTCAATCATTATGTTCCTTCAGATTGTATTTAACATGGAGACTGAAAAAAAATAATCTACTGACATGAAATAGTGCCTATGCCAGGCTTTCTTCATCACAATTGTGCTGCGGGCATAGACGTTGCCAGTCTTGACTGCTGCAGTGATTAAAAAGCTCAGCTTGGCCTACATCAGCCACCCTATTGCCAGTGACTAAGCAGCATCAATACTGGCAAAAACATAAAGTTTCTTCAGAAAATAAATAAATAAATAGAAGCACAGGCATAATCCCTGTTTTCATTACCTCTTATTTTTCTAGGAGATCTGTTAGTGATTTTAACATGCTGTTATATGGATGTTCACTGCCCAGCATTCAACTTTCTTTACCTAGCTGAGCAATTCAGACAATGGGGCATAAATCACTATATTGCTGCCTTCTGGTGATTGCCAGCTGTCTCCTAACTTGCAGGACAAAGTGCACAGCAAGGACCAACCCCTGGAGGACTCCACTTTAGGCCACAGCATCTATAAGACCCAAGCGGAGGTCACCAGCTCTTAAATATGACAGAGGCCAGTGCCACCACCCATGGGACCGGCCTCCATAGCCACGGCCACAGCATGCCCAGGAAGCAACAACTGGTCAATGACAGCCCAACAACAGCACAATGTGTTGCTCTGCTTCCTCCTCTGCTTCACCTAGCCTCCTCCTTTGGGGCTTGTTTTGAGATCCATCAGCGGAACCACCTTTAATCTATGCTGTGAGCAGCCTGTTGATGCTTTGTGGAAAACAGGGTAAAACAGCCCTGTGTTTTCACTCAAAACCAGAATTGCATCATGCTGAGTACTGAATGACTACAGGAAAAAAAAAAAATCCCCATTCTGTCAGCTTAACCTCATGAGTGCTAAGCACTTAAAAAAAAAAAAAAAAAAAAAAAAAAAGCGCATCATTCAAAATACTGCCTTCTCTGTGGAGTAAAATTACCAAATTGGTTGATTCTCTCAGAGCGCCATTCTGCATACAGAAATGTAAGAAACGTGTGTGTGTGCTTTTTCTGCATTCTTTTTTTCAAAGCTGCTGCTGATTGTTCGTGTGTGTGTAAATAAAGCTTTCACATTTATAATCAACCACCTCCTCTTCCTTCCCTCCTTTCCTGCCTTATTCTTTTCATACTGCTTCAATCCTTTGTTAGTAGCAGTAATCACACAATGAGATTTGCCTGAGAAATTTCAGAAGAAAAAAAAATACTTTTCTGCACGTTTTCATAGAAGCATAACATTTCAGGCTGTTTTTCTCCTACGACTGAACGCAAATTCCTGCTTCTGAAAAGTATACCTTTAAAATTTGGGGGCAAAGGAAACTACAATGTTTTTCAACAGAAATGCAAAAATGATAGTGATTTTACAACAATCTCTGTGTAAAAATGTCGAGAAGAGAGAGTGTAGTGATGAAACACCCTTTTTACCTCAGAAAGATCTGGGTAATGAACAACTGGAATACAGAAAATTTTCAAGACAATTATTTAAAAATATGCATTTCTGTTTAAACTGCACTCGGGTTTTGTTGTTGTTGTTCTCAGAAAAGGTGTTTTAAGAATGGAGAGTCCCCAGTTTACCCTGTTCTGACTAGGTGGAGTTCATTGCTGGAATGGCTTTATGTGGGTAATGTGGATTGCTCTTCCTGACTCTGCTCTTCCTCCTTGTCTGCTCTCCCTCTATCTACTGTCTTGTATCTACTGGTATTATAGAAACAACTTCAGATAACCTTTTACTGGTCTTGATTTCGGTTAGAGAGGAAGAAGAATCTGCTTTTTCTTATATAAAAAGCAACTTGTTTCACTTTTGGCAAAGGAAAATGGAAGTGGGAAATAGGAGAGAGAAATGGGAAGGGGAAGGGACAAGGAGAAAGGAAGAAGGAGAGAAAATTCAGAGTTCCATTTTATGATTCAGTGATTCTTCAGATTGGTTTTACAGATGACAGAAGATGAGACAAAGCTACCTTACAAACGTCTTTTCATCAAGCTTTTGCAATGTCTTTCAAACTCAAAGTAATATTGCAGTCCTCATCACCCACGGTACTTTATGTTCATATGGCATTTTTTTTGTAAGATATGTAACTTTAGCCTAACTTAAGACTGGACAGAGTATAAGTATATCATTGTTCTCTAGTTACCCATCAAAGTCAATGTTGAATCAACAATTTTTTATACTAACTTGGCTTGTTTTCACAGGCCAACTAATTAAAGCTTTACTTTAAACTGTGACATATAATATATTAAACACCTAAAGACCTAGAAAATTTTCTATGACAAACCTTTAAAATAAAATTAGTGCACTAGATAGAAGTAAAACATCTTGATTTGAATTGAAGACTAAAACAAAGAATAAGATGGCATTTTTAAACAAAAGAAAAATGTGGCATATTTTGCCCCAAATCGTACAAAACCATTTAGATTAATCAATCCCAAATTCACGAGGAATTATAGAAACTACAGTTTGGGCAAAAATATGCTACCATTTACCGTAGACTACAGATAGTATAAATTAAAATAAATAAATAAATAAAGTGCTCAGAATCATGATTGGATTACATACTAATTACAGTAACACAAAAATCAAGATGCCATTGACATGGACAACTTATTACTATAGTTGCAAGAAAATGAATTTGTGGAGTTTTCCTGGTAGAACATTGTGTTTACTGTTATAATAGATTGTCATAGCAGTCTGTTAGGCATTGTTATTTATGTGTTCTTCCAAACTGCCTTATAACATAAATAAATAAATAAATAAATAAATAAATAGATAAATAAATAAATAAACCTTTCTCTCATAGTCCTTTCATAACTACTGCAAGATGTATACATTACCATAACCTAAAGTGCAACAGACGGATTGCCAGCAGGAAAAACAAAAAGTCATCAGAAAGATGGCAAGAAAAGGAGAAAAGGAAGGGGAAATAAATAAATAAATAAATAAATAAATAAATAAATAAAAAAGCAAGAGTTCCTAAGAGTTCCTATATATAGCTTTTGTTTGATCGAGTGTACTACTTTTCCACTACTCTTGTAGATACTTGAATACTTATTCTCTCAGACAAGTATATTCCTATTCTATCAGGAAAGAATAAGGGCTCACAGTGTTTCCAAAATTATGAATAGGGGAACTGCAGCAGCGCATTGACTGTGATGTCCTTTAATTATGCTGACTATTACAGTGCATTAATTGAGTGAACTGAGATGCATCATTATGACCATATTTCTGTAATAATTATTTTATTTTCTATTTTTCCATCTTTAGATATGCAGAAAATTGTCTGTGTGTGCCATGACATAAGAACTTTTTCCCACAGTATATCCAAGGACATCAGAACAACTCTTGAGGCACAGATTTATGCTTCACATGCAGCTCAGCTAAAGCATTTTGTTGATGGCACTTACTCCATGGAAAATAAACATACTTGCTAAAAAAAATAAAATCCCTTCATGCCTATACTGTTATAAAATAGCCAGTAAGAAGCTATTATTCTTACCAAGTATCAAAACAGGTTATGAAGAAGAATACCATTCATTAAGAAAAAGCCCAGATGTATAGGGAGACCATATAAGGTAACAGTGAGTAGCTGAAAGATGAATCGTTAAAAAAAAAAAAAAAGAGAGAGAGCTGACAGGAAGAATTTACAGAAAGAACAGAGTACTTTTTAGATTATATTCACAGGTGGGGGCAGAGAATTTATTTTTAATTACTAGAAATGTAAGGGGATTTTTTTTCTTTTTTGAGAGAATGGGTGGTTTGCATGTTTGATACTGATAAGAGGAGATTTTTGTGCACAGTGCAAATGTTTTAACTGCTTTGGAGGTTTGGTGTCCCCGTCAGCAATACAGGAGGCTTATAAATCAGGTTATAGACAGCTTCATCTTTCTTGGCATCGAGCGTCTAGATGTTTTGCAGGTATAAAAACATACGGTGCTTTTGCTAGCAGTGACCACAATTGGGCAGTTGGGGCAAAATCTCCTCCAGCTTTCTTTACCCTCCCTGGCTACGTTCACAGAGGAGGCTGAGGCAGGTCCGAGGCCCAGGAGACCCATGAAGGAAAGGTTAGAAGCAGACATACACCGCGATGGTGTGGAGACAGGGCAGAGTGAGATGCAGAACGCCATGGCTGATGTGCACTGGCAGAGCCTCCTGAGGGTAACAGAAGCCACAGGAGAAAGCTGCGAGCCTACAGAGTGCTTTATGAAACATTCAAATGACAAAATCTCTGATCCAAGGAGGGCTCATTCTCCTCGTTTCCACCGAGCCAGCCAACCCCACCTCCCGGAGCCAGATCAGACACCACCCCTCATCTCCCTGCACAACCTCGGTGTGCCATTTTCCAAGAGGTAATCTATTTGCCAACTTCTATTTCTGTCAGATCAACCTGTTCCCTGAAGCATAATGAAAACTCCCTGCCAGATCAATTTGTTTCTGAAGTTTCCCGGTTGCCAGCTCCACTCTGAGTTATTTCATTTTGTCTGCATGTCAGAACCATTAGCCTGGCAACTGCTTAAACCTTGAATTATTGTCACAGGTGTGGGGGGGTGCTGGATAATCACGACGGGAAGCAAAATGCCTGCCCTGCAGAGACACCACCCCAGGTGATGTGGAAGCAAAAGCAAGCACTGGCAGTGGGTGTTGTCACCACACGGTGGGAGAGGTGAAAGGTTTCTTGGCTTTCATGTCCAGCTGTGCAGGCTGCACAGTGCTGGTTTCTGCAGGGAGAGAAGGAACCGGTGCTGATCCTCTGGCGGGGCCAAAGCGCCATGCAGCAAGCAGCCCTCTTGCAGAGCCCCAGCAGGTACCAGCTCCCAGGGTGGCCAAAACCTGCCTCTCGGTTGGCATTGCAATTAGCTGAGTAATCCTAAAACGTTAAAGTCCTTGAGTGCATTTTTTTTTCTTTTCTTTTTGGAACCAATGCGATATTTTTTAGCATAAGGAAGCGAGTGGCAAAGGCCAGTGTCCAAGAAGAGATGAGTCATGTTAAGTGGGCAGACAAAGGAAGTGGATCTGCAACCCTGCAAGACAGCAGCGTGTAGAGGAGAGAAGCATGGGGGTTGTATGAAAGGCAGTGCTGAGTCATGAACGACAGCAGGGAGACAAAGGGAGGCTGGAGGTGAAATAGACTATACACAGAGAGGATTACCAGGAAAAAGCCTGCATTTCATATTATCCCTCCCTTTCTTTAGGGCTTCGCAGGAATTTATATGCCTTGCTTTCTTAAAACGGAGCACTGCAGAAGCTGTTTGTGCTCTGTGCTCAGTTCGTTCTGCATGCTTTGCTGTGAACTAGGACAGTGCTGATTACAGTTAGACAGCTCATAACCCTATTCAGGATTTTTCCCCTTAGGTGAAAAAAAAAAAAAAAAAAAAAAAAAAAAAAAGCTGATGTAATTCCCCAGGGCTCCTTCTTTGGCGTTGCTATTGCATAGCTACACAGTCTCCCAGAGTAATTGTCTTGAACAACATCCCAGCCCCCCTCGAGACTGAAGGTCCTTCTGGCTGCTTTTTCTTGCATGTGTTTTCTTCTTTATGTAAGGAATGAAAGAGGAAGAGTGAAATGAGAGGAATAAAAAAGGTGATGAAATTTTCAGTTCAGCCACAGAAGGTACATTCAGTACTGGATGTCAGGGGGAAATCCAAGAAAGTAGCTCTTGCATTCCAGACTCTGGCTTTTCGACTGATGGGGTGAAACTGCAGCGGGAGGCTGCGAACGACAGGCTGCTGATCCTCCGAGGCAGAGACCCTCGGTTCCCAAAGGCATCAGCCATGCAGAGACTTGCTGGGTTCAGACCCCTGCCTCCCTCTCCAGGGCACCACGCCGTCATTTAAGTGATTTGGAAAACCCGCTCCCTGCTCATACCCACAGGTCTCATAAATGCACCACGGTTAAATTCATCCTGGCCTGGAGGCTGAAGGATCACATCCATAACCAAGCCCTTGTCTGATCTCCGACCATGGGTCTGGAAAAGCAACAAATCTGCTTTCAAATAAAAAATGAATATGATAAGATCCATTCTAAAAGAGCAAATTCACCTAAAACCATGACCACTTATTTTAAAAAGCAACATCAGAGGAATCAAAAGAGACACTCAGATTTGGAAGGCCAATCATATTTGAACACAAATAATTGCTTTATGTACTGGTGGAGGGAATTCATTTTACAGTGTACTAAAAAACAGCTTGCTGCCTCTGTGTCTCTTTTTTCCACCTGAAAAGTAGGTCAACAATCCTTACAGCTTTGAGAAGAAGAAATGAGTAATGCTTGTTGAAAACATGAAGGATTTAATTTCAGTCGTGAACAGAAAGAAAAATTAGTTCTGCTTTTTGTACGAGATTTTGGTGTGCAGCTAGAAGTCAGGCACCACTGCATGTGATGTGGTGTTCACATCAAGAGCCAGCTGCACCCCAACCTTTCATTACTCGGCCTCAGTGTGAATATAAACAGAGGAGGAAGGAGAATACGGCTAGAGATGGGCTAGGGCAGCCTTAAAAATGAGGAACTACTTCAGAAGAAAGAGGTGGCAAGGTGGCCAAGAAACCTGATGATTCAGCACATCCCACCACAACTATCCAGAACGGAAGCTTACTTCGTCACAACAAAACCCAAAGGGAAAATAATTGTTGCATTTCTTGGCTGCCCTTACAATAAATGTCCATCAAGGGCACTACAGATTTTACAGTACAAAGCCCAGCCCAGGACCTGTATTTTTGCTGTGATAAACGCACTTCTCATTTGAAAGGAATTGAGATATATATTGAAATATATTTAAAAGCAGTGATCTGAGAAGGTTTCTGTTTTCTTCTATCAGACAGCTTCTGGTACCAAATGTGAAGCACTTGTTATGGTATAGCAGGAGAGTTCTTTACGGAACTGAACATGTTAACGCCTACGCCAGTACACACTGACACAGGCATGCACACAAACACAGTTTGATCCATAACTATGACTGATGCCATTACATGCTTTTCTTCTTTCTCTTCCTGATAAGCTACTGAGAATACTTTATTTTACTGAAGCAGAGAGAGAACTTCTCCCCATTGCAGTGGCCTCCCCACTTTCTCCATCATACATACAGTAACTACTCAGAAAGATCCTGGGCAAAAACTGAAGCTTATTTATAGTTTAGCTTAGACAAACAAGACTGCATATGCATTAGTGAGGCAAAGTGAGTAATAAAATCACAAACAAGGCAGGATAGAAAAATTGTATTTTGTTTAGCTGTACAATGAATTTTCAATAGCCCTTTAAAAAAAGTATTTTATGACTTTGGTTGAGATTGCAAGCATTAGTGCTGTTTGTAATGTGTCCAGTGATTCTGGTGGATCCTCGTCAAATTACAGCACGCTTTCCATTTGGATTTCCTCCATCATTAGGTCTTATTTTCCTGTCAGTTTGCCCATTTTATCATGAGCTTCTTTCAGACAACAGACTGGGCAACATACCTCCAGCAGTAAAAGAAATCAAACAGTCTATAAAAATAAAAATATGTTTCAACAATTTTTCCACAAAAGATGGTTTATCAGAGTGTATAATATGGATGATAGATTCATGTTGGCACTTCAGTTTTCCCAAACACACACAAAAAAGATTTGCTTTTCCTTATTTTCTTCTTTAAAAGGGTTGATACACTAGAAAGAATTATATTTTGGATTCCTGAAGTGTGCTAAACCAATCCAACAGGAGCTAACTTGCCAAATTCAACCGTGATGTGAATTGGGGTTAAAGGTACACAGCAAGTTTAGAAACAGGGGAAATATTAATGTTTTTCCACCAGTGCCACTCTAACAACTCAAAGCAAATTCTGAAAGCTTTTAAATCACACTGATAACTTCTCACAGGCTAAACTGCCCCTGTGTTAATTATGGACATGGTTATTGTTTAAGTAAACATCAGTGTACAGCAAGTCTAAACTTTATAGTCCCCTTTATTTGCTTCTGCTAAAGGACATCTCTCATCATTCCAGGATCAGAGTCACTTCTTGCACTAATAAGAGCAATTTTCTGAGATTACTGGAATGGCATTAGATTAGGTCAGCAGTGAAATTGGCCCTCTGCATGTATCCTAATTTTACATCCCCATGAAATACCACATCACTCACATCAGCCTGACTTTTACCCTTGGAATTAGTTTCCCAGCACACTCTTGCGGCGCCACTTCACAACATCATTTAATTCACCCTATTATCTGTCCCTGAATCTCCCGAGAGACTTGCCTGAATCTGCTGACTCCGGGCAGCATTTGCAAGACTTTGGCTTTTTAATTTATTTATTTATTTATTTATTTGCTTAATTTAGTGAACATTTAAGAAAGTTTCAGGAAAGAGGTACCATTGGTACCATAAAGAAATTATATTCCTGTTTTTTGGTTTGGTTTGGTTTGGTTTGGTTTGTTTTTTTCTGAAGCCAAGAAGGAACTGCAGCCGTATCACTTCATGGAAGGACACCCAGGAGTCGAGTCCCACAGCTCAGCACACTATTCCTTCTGCCAGCCCCTCCTGGGCTGATGTGAAGCTCACAATGCAGAAGAGCTGGAGCAGGATTCAAAGGTGCTGGTGCCACATTGTGCAGCTGGCAAAAGGGGGACGAGTTCACAATTTCACAGCTATGTTTGCAAGGAGTCACCTGGGCTTCAGGCCTTGTGTCACCTGGTGAGGGAAGGTTGGGGCCTTGCCTCATCCAAATCTTTAAACTCTCATTACCAAAGATCCCCAAATATTCCAGGTTGGGCTGTCCCCTCAGGGATTTCCCCTGTGGTCAGCACACTGAGTGCTGCAGTACCTACACACCACTGCCATCTGAAATTGAAGGGTGTTCATGTGTTGCTTCCTGCACCTCAAATCCCGACTTCTAGAAAAATCTTCCCTTTTCCCCATCTCCTATGCCCCTCGAAAACACAGAGGGAAATACTCCAGCACTTAAGCAGAACACAAACGTAACCTATTGAATGTATAGCGCTCTTGGCCCCAAACTGTGCTCTTGGGACTGTGTTTTGAGGTCAATTATTGGGATGCAGGAAGAGCTGCCACATCCAGGCGCAGAAGCACACATTGCTTCTGGCTTGGTTTTGGACACCAGTACATAGGATTGACCATGCTGATGCTGTGCACTGACTGTGCACTGACTGCCCTTCAGAGAGAATCGTCTCAACACCTAACAGGGGATGCTGGGCTCGGGCCTGGCCCGGCCTCCAGCAACTAAGTGGGCGAGAGACAACTCCTGTACCAGCTTGGCCCTGTTACTCCTGCCCTGCGGCTGACAGGCACTGACACGGGCACAACGCGCCATGTGGAGACCTTAGTACCCAGCAGGGCGGCACGGGGCTCGGGGAGGGGTTTGGCCACCCACAGCCCCCTGGCCTCAGCCCCCGCTCGGTGGTGGCACGGTGTGGGCCTCCTGTGTGCCAGGGCAGGGCACGGGCAGACTGAGGGGAGCCGTGGCACACAGCAGGGCACACAGCAGCATGGGCACACAGCATGGCGGGCATGAAATATGGTGGGCACCTCACTGGGCAGCGCAGCACGCACCCTCCCTTCCCCAGATGGCTTTTTTTTTTTTTTTTGAGGTGTTTTTATTGTTGTTCACGGTTTTTGATGTTTTATTATTATCATTATCATTATCATTATTATTATTGCTATCGCCGAGCAGCCCCACAGGGCATCGCCACATCCCCACGGCCGGCCACCAACCACACCGTGCCCCTCCCCCCGCCTTGCCGCTCCCCTCCCCTCCCCCTCCCCCCGCGCGGCGCGGCGGCCGCCCCTCCCCCCTCCCCTCCCCCCTTCCCTCCCCCCTTTCCTTCCCTTCCCCTCCCCCTCCCCCTCCCTCCCCTCCCCCTCCCCGCGCGGCCCCGCGGGGTCACGTGCCCCTTCCCCTCCCCCCCCCCCCCCGCCCTCCCCCTTCCCATCCCCCCGGCGGGGCGGGGGAGGGGCAGCGCAGCCGCTCTGCGCGGCGGGGTCAGCGGCGGGTACCGACAACCCTGTAAGAGCCGGGCACTGCCCGCACGGCCCCGGCGCCGCCTCCATTTTGTGCCCCGGTGTCCCCAGCCCCCACCCCGCCCCCGGCCGCGGCTGGGGTGGGGAAGGGGAAGGGGGGTCAAGGGAAACCATCCAAATGCTTGAGCAGCGGCGGATAAACACAGCCTCACTCTGCAACGGGGGCAGCCTCAGGCATTTTGGGGAGGGGGCGACCATGCTTGGGTCCCCTCAGCACTGTTACTGCAGGGCGCAGAAAAGCCCCATGCAACCCCACTGAGCTCCCGTGAAATCCATCAGTTGTCATCATTCAGTCATTTCTAACCCATAATGTTGACATCCCAAACCAACCAGATCAAGAGTATGGGCCTGGCTCCTGGCTCTCTTTTTTTTTTTTTTTTTTTTTTTTTTTCACACAAAATCCACCCCTGCGACTCCCATCTGGTAATGAAGTTAGTGCTGATTTACGCAAGGGTACCTGAGAGCTAATGCCTCCTCCCTGTGTATAAAATGGTATTTGGGAATGAGTAGCTGCCTGGTAGGCATAGGCACTACAGCTCTCTCTGAAAGGCGCCTGTACGAGTGCGTGCTCTTGGCCCTGCACTGCTCACATTTCTGCAGTGTAACCCTGGCAATCTTCATAAAAGAAGGAGTCATTTAGAATAAACTCACTCACATGGCTGAAAATTCATCAGATTTATTTATTTTTTTAATGAATGCTTTCACATTTAATATTTGTGAATGTTTTTAGATTTTAAAACGATGGGCCTGTTTTAGCAAACTCCAGTTCCTACAGACAGAAAACTTCATTCTTTACTATCAGTGTTTCACCCAAATCTTTGTTCTTTTTCCCTTTTTGGTGAGAAATCCTGGGAGAGAACCCAAACATTTCCACAGCAGCTTTAAGAAAGCCGCTTGGCATTGCCAGCCCTTTCAAATGGCCATCCTTCCTTCCTTCCTTCCTTCCTTCCTTCCTTCCTTCCTTCCTTCCTTCCTTCCTTCCTTCCTTCCTTCCTTCCTTCCTTCCTTCCTTCCTTCCTTCCTTCCTTCCTTCCTTCCTTCCTTCCTTCCTTCCTTCCACCCATCCATCCATCCATCCATCCATCCATCCATCCATCCATCCATCCATCCATCCATCCACCCATCCCCCTTTGTGCAGGCTTTCCACATCAGGGCCATGCCACGACCGTGCCAGTCGGAACAACAGGGGGAGTGCTAGTGAAAGGGAAACCGGCTGAGCATTGCTTCACCATCTCGTTTGTTTGGGTCAGGGCCTGATCTACCAGTTGTACTGGTTAGCGTATAAAAATAAATAAATAAATAAATAGCACCTTCAAACCATCCACCTTTGTGTGCAAAAGACACAGTTAAACCCTGGAGTTAGAATATGCTGGGATGCAACCAGTCCTTCACGCTGAATGTGATGGGGGCATAGTGGCACTAAAAATTCCCTGCATTGGCAGTGAGAGGAGTTCATGCTGGCACTGCGAGCACAGTTGTGAAGGACTGCTGACACCAAGAAAAAGGTCCTTGTGATGTACGGGGCTGGTTGGAAGCACTGGGTGAGGGAATTGCTGCAAAAACAGAGTCAAGTAAGCAGAAACTGTGCTTAGATAATTAAAACGCTGATGAAACCAAGGATCTTTCAGCTAATAGTGAACATGCAGTAGAAAGGATTTCATTACATTTTAACTGTGTAGACCCCCCTAATGCCTGAGTGCAGATGCAGCACATGCAGATAGCATAAACTCATGGGTGTGGGTTTTTTTTGTTTGTTTTGTGTTTTTCTTTTTTTTTTTTTTTAAAAAAAAAAAAAAAAAAAAACTTGTTCTTAAAAAGAAATGGCATAGTTTGTTTGTCTGTACTGGGAGATCCTGGAATTTCAGAAGCCAGATATCCTGAATGAGTTTTTCAAAGTATGGATATGTGAATTGTTTTTTCTAGTTTTTGTTGTAACAGCCCATTAGAAAGTACTGATACATTTGTGCATAAAACAGATAAAATGTTCCCGCTACCAATTATGTTTCTGAGGGCAACTACAAAAGGGCAGGTAGGCTCATCCTGAGCAGAGAAGGTCTGAGCAGGCCCACCTGCAGCCCCCAGGTGCCTGTTTCTGTATGAAACAGAAAGCCTGCTTGCTGGGGACCTGCTGGGGAAGCCACATGCTGCTGACAGCAGCAGCAGAGCTGTAGGGACCCCCAGGGTAGCTTCAGAGACACCAAGGCCCTGGAGAGCAGTCCAAGGGTTGGGAGCAGAGCTGTGGCTCTGGGACGTGTGGACCCTGTGCTGATATGGGGGTATTTCCATCAGGAGGTGGTCAAATCCCAAACGAGTACCTCCATCAGCAAGCTTCATTGCTGGCCCTATTTACAGACCCAGATGCCAGTGCGTGCGGGCTGTTCCTTCATTGTTCTCAGTCCTGAGGTTGAAAAGAGGTTTTGTCCTACTTGGAGCAAAAAGAATATAATAATTTTAACAGAAAAGGCAGTCATCTCTTTCTGGGAGGCAGGGAAAATACTGCCCTTCTGTGTCTAACTGTGGAGCCGTGCGGACCCGCTTGGGAAGGGCCGATTTGCCCCCGTTGCGTGTGGTTGCTGTGCATCCACGGCTGGAAGAAAGATAGTCGTCCTCTCAGCTGTTGCTATGGGAACTTTTTCAGAGTTCTTGCAACTCCTTTTCCAGGGCTGCTGGAACAATGAAGGATATTGAGCACAGAGCATGAACCGTCCTCCGAAGCATTTTAATAAATACCAAGTTTTATTTAAAGCCGCGTCTCCACCAGCCCTTGCCAGCTCTTGTCTAATTGCTGCCGCCTCGAATATGGTGGCTTTCCAAGAATGCTGCTGAAGCTCCCCACAGCTCTGTTGCTCATCCGTTTGGGTCACCTACTGAGTTACATTCTGCCTCGTGGTAAAGCAAATTCCGTGTGTGTTTCCTCATGACGGTGCAATTAATTTATTTACTCAAGCAACTCACTGAAACATTAGAATAGAAAGGCATATGGTGTGATCTGGTTGCACAAGTCAGAGTCGATTTGTTACTTTCAGCAGCGGTAGCTTATTATATTTGATACCTCTCAATTGATTTGCTTTTGTGCTCAACTTTGATCTTTTAAGGCATTAGCCTTAAGAAACTGTGACTTTATGCATACACATGCATTTTGTAGTGGCACAATTGATTTCTCGATGCAGTTGTTCCTTCACCTTAATTCTTTGTACTATGTGGGCCACATTTTCACAACCTTCATCCAAGAAGCCACTGCAGCACTAAAGTCATAACGTCCCTCTGGACGTTATTCCAAGTAGAAATCAGTCACAGATTTAAATAAGGACATTCTTGAGTTTTTATTCAAAGTAAAATTGAAAGATTTTTTGATCATGTTTCCTAGATCTACCCCATATGACAAGTCTGTAAGAATTTTCTGATCGATCTTCTCTAAGGTTAGAATTAGTATTTCCTAATATACTAATTCTAATATTACTCTAATCTTATGCAACATCATGAGCGTGTCTACTGACATCATCACGGTACTGATCTCTTGCACTAAAATAGATTATTATTTTTTTTTTCACAGCTAGATTTGGGGAGCAGGAAATAAGGAGGTGGGGTTTTTTTTGCATTTAATTTTGAGCTCTCCCCTTCAGAACGCTTTCTGCTCTTAGGAAATGGAGAAAAAAAATTAATTCATGACATAGACGGTAAAGGAAACCATAAGAGAGATGTATTGAATGTGAAATTATGCTGTTGCTAACCGCAATTTCAGAGGTGCGGGTGTGAAAAAAGAATTCACATTACCAGAACCAAAATGTGTGTGTGTGTGATTCTTTAAAAAAAAATAAGTAAAAATGGAAAGCTCTATATTAGTACTTTTTTTTTTATTTTTGTGAGATTGAGCTTTAAATGTAGAGTGCATGGTTTTATGCCAGTGAATGTTTGAGAAAACACTGTTACCAGCTGCTGGGCTGTACTCTCCAAAGCTCGCATGAAGGGCTGCTGTGAAGATTAGAAAATTACATCCCTCAGCTGCAGTTTGCATAGGTGTGCACACCGTGTTGTGCCTTGGCCTTTTGCCATTCGGATTCAGGCAGAGAAGGAAAAACTCGAGGCTCTTCCCTCCCATCATTTCCCAGAGGAAAAGGGTCCTCCTAGCAGCGCCTGCCTGCGCTGAAGTGGGGAGCAGGATGCCTGATTGCATTGCGTTGGCACAACCCTCCTCAGAGGGAAATGAAAATTGAGGTTCACTGGGAGATCTGCCGGAGATGAATGGGCTGAGGGTTGCTGTTGTGCGGAGAGCAGTGCCTAATGGCATTCTGCTTCAGAGAGCTCCCACGATCTGTGAAACAATGTGCCCATTGCCACAACTGCTCAAGGTGGCCAAGTTACTCCCCCGCTGCTCCGTGCAGCTGATGCAGATTTTAATCAAGCCTCTCTACAGTATGCAGAAACATAATCAAGGATTTCATTTTTGTGCTCGGTGCTGCTGCCCCTCATGGGTCCTCATCTCTGTCACCCCCCGTTTGTTTTCCCACACTGAGCGGTACGGTGAGCACTGACGACACACACCAGTAATTATACATGGGGACGGGCCGAGACAAGCAAGCAGTCTGGTTGCTCTTGGTTTGGAAAAGGAAGAGCAACTCAAATTTTGGGAAATTCAAAACCCCAGTAGCACCCCATTCACCCATACAAAAAATATTATATGGTTGCACCTCCACTTGACCACTACATGGCCGAAGTGAGGAGAAAGGAAAAACTACCTGGCACCCTAAGGGGACTGCGGTCAGGTCAAAACTGTCTCAGAGATGCAAAGAAAAGAGAAACTGAAACTGGATTCACAGATTCAACTCAGCTGCACGCATTTTGTTCAAAGATGAACAACTCTCTTCCGGTCTAGAGTATCAAGCTAAGTGCCTCTGCTCACAGGATTTAGCTGAAACAAAATTAAATGTGTCTGCTGAAGGGGCAGAGAGTGAATGAACTGTGAAGCTACGGTTTGGGAAAAAAAAAAAAAAAAAAAAAAACACAGTTTTGCATCGGTGTGTTTGCTGTTGCAAGGTCACACAGCAAACACTCACTCTCTGTCCTGAAGATTTCATTCTACAGACAGGGATTTTCCAGGGTTAAGGGGCAAGAGAGGTAGGGGTGATTTTGGGGTGGTGTTTTCAGGAGTGTGGCTTTGGCCAACCTCACCAGCAAAAAAAACATCAACTGCAGTAGGACGTAAGTTAAACTAGTGCTGAGCAACTTTGAAAATCCCACTTAGGCTGGCTAGCCACGTTGATAGCAGCTGTTTGGGTATTTGTTTTTTAAACAAAATGGTTCTTTGGTCTCTGCATACTTTTTTCTACAAGCAGCAAGAGCTCCCTACCTCATCTAATCCTATTCTTCACCCTTTCTGGCTGTCATAACAATGGATTCCACTTACGCAACTTCATCACATTTTTTAGAGTTCATCTATATTTGTTGTTACTGGATTTTTTCATCTCTGTTCAAAGAAAATGTTGAAATACATTCAAAATGCACTAGAACTTGAATTCCAGTTGGAAAATGTGCTGGGAAGTGTAGGCACACTCTCAGAATGCCATTTGAAAAGGCAATAACTTAAAAAAATGTTTTTGTAAGCTGTGGGAAAATGAAAAAATACAGATTTTCCATGAATTTCACACTAAATGCATTGTGATGTCCAGTTGGTGAACACATACCTAACATCCCTACAGTATTTTTCATCCTGTAACTGTCTCCAAAAGTAACGGGCACCAAATCCTATTTTCACATTTTAGCCAAGTTGGAGGCACTTCTTACTTTTAAGTCTGTGGAGTCCCAGAACAGCTCAAATTGCTTGTATTGCTTTTGATACTCTCTGTTAGTACTTTGAGTCAGCAAAACAGGAAATGTCAAGGGATTGTTGAGGTGCGCTGCAGGTATAACAAATGAGTAGAAGCAAACTCTCATCTATTCTGTGCATTAAGAAATCTCTGCTGGATTTGGGATACACTGCTGAAACTGAAGGACATTTCAGGTATTCTCTGGATAAAAGAGAAGTTACAGTTCAGAGAGCAAGCTAAGTCAAGGGCAGTCAGATGTGTTCTAAAAGTAAAATACATAGAGGAAAATTTTCCCTCAACTACCAGTCTATGCATTAACTTGACTTACTTTTGTGAGGAACAGTTTTTTATAATTATCTAAATGCACAAGAGATTACCAGGCGAATCTGGACTTTGGAGTTACAGGGTACTGTAGATCTCACAGAAAGACTTTAAATTGCAGTTTGGGGTCAGATTCACACATGTAGTTGTCTCAAAATTAACATGAAGTCTCTCTACCAGAGGCAAATAAAACAGATTTACAGTGGACTGAGATCATAATTTGGCTTGTGGTTTCCTATTTAGACTAACATTGGGGCTTCCTTTGAATGAGAAGAGCTGAGAAATTATTAACATGAACAAAACACGAACAACAACAGCAACAACCATAATGTTCCGGAAGTGGAAAAGTTTACAGTGCCCATAACTCTGAAGGTTAAGTGAAGAGGTCATATATCTGTATGTGAAGAAGAGTTGACAAAATAAATAACTACACAGAAACAGTATTCACACTGCTCTATCATAGTCTGTATCTGATACCATTTTTAAGCAGTCTTATATCTGAGGAAATAGCAGTGCTTCAGCTGGTCCAAAGGCAAATCTCTGAAGATCTGAACTTGTAGTGGTTATTAAAGGTGCAATAAAATAGAAGTTTATTTTAATGTTTTCATTTATAGCATTTACTTAACATTTGCTGGTTGCTTCAAAAACAGAATAAGATCCACCGTTGTTAAAAATCTTTGTTACACACATTTGGTACTATCATTGCTTTTGGTCTGGTCAGCAATCACTTCAAGAGATGTCTTCTCATTTCCAGACATTCTCTTGCATCCATAAAATTATCATGGAAAGTTCTGAAGTTACTCCAGGCAAATTATCTTAATGCTTTTTCCCCTTTTCTGTTTAGGAGCCTCCAGAAGCAGATGGCAGCAGTAAGGAACTGAGGAGCAGAAAGCCACTCTTGCACTATGAGACAGCAAGTCTCTATTTCCATGTCCATCCCACTAGGTCATCATCCACTGTGAATGAAGATAAGGTTTCTGCATATTAGTTAAGATGGCATTTAGAAGAGAATGGCTTCCTCTGCTACACCAAAGGAGAGGCCGTGAATGCTAATGCCACACTGACACATAACTCAGACCTGTACAGAGATGCCTAAACTCGGAGAGAGACAGGGCTACAGTATGTCTTTTTAGAAACCTTTAGAATCCCCTCACTCACCATCTTGTCTTGATGATTCATTCCCAGGTGTTTAGCCATTCATGAACAACATGAAACTTAGGCATAAAACTTCATCTTTTTATTTGTATCCTGAGAACCAGTCACCTGAGAATTGTCATGCCTAAATCCCTTTGAGAACTGAGTTGTAGCATCTGTTCAGCTTTGGGCCCCTCAATACAAGAAGGACATCGAGGCCCTGGAACCTGTCCAGAGAAGGGCTACGGAGCTGGTGAAGGGCCTGGAACACAAGTCCTGTGAGGAGCAGCTGAGGGAGCTGGGGTTGTTTGGTCTGAAGAAGAGGAGGCAAGGGAGAGACCTTATTGCCCTCTACAGCTACCTGAAAGGAAGATGTGGGGAGCAGGGGGTCAGCCTCTTCTCACAGATAACTAGTGGTAGGACTGGAGGAAATAGCCTCCAGTTGCAGCAGGGGAGGTTCAGGATGGAAATGAGGAGACATTTCTTCTCAGAAAAAGCAGTCAGGCATTGAAACGGGTTGCCCAGGAAGGTGGTGGAGTCACCATCCCTGGGGGTGTTCAAGCAAAGGATGGAGGTAGTGCTTAAGGGACGTGATTTAATGGGAGACATTGGTAGTAGGGTAACGGTTGGACCAGATAATCTTGGAGGTCTTTTCGAACCTTAATGGTTCTGTGATTCTGTGATTTTTTTTTTTTTTTTCCAATTTGATATCTGGTTGAGTGAGGGAAGAACAATGTTCACTCAGGTCTCATCATAATAAGCTCTTGGGAGGCATCTGAATGTGAAAACTGAGAAGCTGTTCTAGGTATTTAGATATGCATCATATCTCTGTTTTCTGTTTCCAAAATGAAGAAAATGCCAGTTTTCAGTATATTCAAGCAAAAACTTACCATTTCTGTGGCATGAGGATAATGTGAATAGATATTACAAGGAATTCAAGTGTTATGAGCTTAGCCTTTATGACTTAACCCTGAGGGTCATATAAGCCTTTGACAGCTTAAGTGTGGAATGGATGGCCTCTTGTCCTTCTTTCCCACCTTCATGATCTAAGATAAAACTATTACAGATCCCTGGAGAGACCCATAATACATAGGCTAGGGAAAGACCTATAAACCCAGATGTTTACATGTATTTTGGATCTTGGATCTGGCTATCTGGGAGCTACTCTATCTTGTAAGTTGAATTTCTTTCTACTGTCCATGTGTAGCATTCAGCACAGATTTGCATAATTATAATGTTCAGGATGTCTCAAATATTCCCTCTTATTAGATCTTTCTCATATAAACGCCTCCTAAAACAATTTCTCTTGAGAAACCTGTCTTCCTATACACACCTTGCTGCTGTGTGAAAAAATATATATAGTTGCTGTGTAAAGTTCCATCGCAAAACTCGGTCATCTGAAGTTATCTTATCTGAAGTAATAAGACCAGAAAAAACCTGCAGAGTGACATACATGAGGCAATGAAGAAACGCATCACTAGAAATGCTTGTTCTCTCAGTCTCAGTTTTAGTGCCTCTCTTGTTTCCTGTTTCCTTCCTTGTAGGAGGGAGTTGCTGTCTCTTGGTTGGCTGCATTTGTCTCTGTCCTCCTGCGTGAACATTTAGTACAGATAAGTCTGTCCCTCTCTGATAATACAGTTGTGAATCTTCCTAGAGTTGACCAGCCCAGGTGTGGGATTTGAGGTTGCTAGTACAGGCAGTGGAGATTTACAACTGAAGTGATGAAATTCACTTACCTATGACAATTTAGCCCACAATAACAATTTTAAATGTCCTTATTCAAAAAGCTGTCATTTGAAGATTCAATAGGTTAAAAATTAGCTTGCTTCTTCAAAAACACCTCTATTTGCAGCAAGGTTTTCTTCAAATAGCTCACATCAGTCAAATTGTCTTTGCTCCATCTCACCAAAATGCCACAAGTTGATTACAACATTTCCCCAAATATCTACCTTAATTACATGGTTTCTGAGCTGTAACACTACTGCTTATACTTCAGTGGTTGCATAAACTCCCCAGCGAGAAATCTGAACAATATTTAATTAGCCTGGTCCTGCTGTGTGATACTCCAAACACCCTGTTTATCCAATTAAGACAAAGGTTGCGTGATCTTATAGTTACTAAGTGCCTAAGCCTATGTACTAAGCCTTGCAGCTGGAAACTGGAAATGTAAAATGTACATCTCTCCTTGTAAGCCTTAATTGTGCTATGTCTAAATAACACAAAGCAGATACAGAATAAAAGGAATCCTTTTCAAAACTCCTGGTTAAAACATCTGCAAGATGCAGAGGAGGCTCGACTAACAAAAGGGTGCAGGTCCATGGCATGTTCTGTCACAGTAAAATAAGACAAAGGACATTACAGATCAGTGTTTAGATCTCTATTAATATGCCCAAGAAAAGGATCTTCAAAATAAATGCACTCTCCAGCACAAAGAATATAAGATTATTAATGTATGTGAAATGTACCTGAGATGCAAATCCTACAAGGCGATGGAAAGGGAAGAAGGAACTGCTTAGCATTCGTATCTCCTCTCTACTTGTTCCAATAACATGTTTTTGTCCTGAATACAGAGTATATCCAATTAGCATAACACAGCTTTTGCAAACACTTTTATTCCATTTCACTAATGGTGAAATAATTGTCTCACTTATCTGCAAGATAGCCTTGAAAATGTCTCTTTCAGTCTGGAGATCTTCCCATCCAGAATGGAGATCACACAGCATGTTGCATTGCTTCAAGGAGCACCACAAACCAGGCCTGCTCCTCTGACTCGGGTGAAGTCTACTGCAGCATGTTTTGCTTTTTCCATGGGAGGACTTTGCTTTAGCCTCCATTCTGCTATTTTTTTTCCAACAGTGAGCTCCTGATACCCTTACAAAAGTCTAAAAGTAATCTTTGAGGCCTATTTCAGTGTTTAGTAGAGGCAGTGATTAAAGTTAGGTCTTCATTTTCTTGCACTGCTTTGAAAAGCACTGAAAAATTGAAAATTGGGGGAAATTTGTCAAAAAAAAAAAAAAAAAAATCTGGGTGAATTTGATTTTCCAATGAAAAATCAAAGAAAAAAATCACCAAAATATAAAAGTCCATTTTACATCAGGAAGCTATTTCCAAGCAATTCTATGATAACATACATACCAGAACTCAACATGTGCTTTTATTCAGATCACAGTAATATTTACATTTATGTGGAAAATATGAAAGGATAATCCTGGTCCTTTGAATAAATTCATGGGATGCTTTCCCTGAATATTTAAAAGAGAATTATGTAGGCTGTTTTCAAAATAATATCATGAACAAAGAACATCTCAAAAGCTGTGTACTTTTTACTTATTTGCCTCGGAAGATATCTGTGATATTAATCTTGACTTTCCAAAGTTTTTCATAATGAAGATGTATATTGTTAGTTGTGTTTCATCCCAGAGGTCACTCTTTTCCATCAGTGGGGAATAAATGTTCTTGTGTGTGCAGATGCATATGTGGGTGGGAGTCATCCACTGCCCAGCCACACAGGTTGAAGTCACTTTTACTAGGTGGCAAGGCAGCAAAAACTTCGGTGTTGCCATGGCTATAAGCAACACACACATACTGCCACAGTCCTTTCTGCTTTTTAAGTTTCTTTGATCATACTTGTGTCTGTCTTCAAAATTACTCTTACACGAAGCCACAAGCAGTCTGGCAGCATTGGAAAGATTGGGAGAAACAGCCTGGGCAAAGTATAAGTGTGGGGGGGTGTCATTGTCACTAGCATTTGTAGTCTGCAAAAATTGTTTGCCTGAAATTTACATTTTGATGAGAGACTCTCAAACTATCCTTACTAGGTGGGTGTAACGCCAGTGATGTGTGTAAGGACTGATGACTAATACTAAGAGGATGCATAATCCCTACTTTTCAGCGAGTTCCTGAAGTGAAGAAAAGCCAGCCGGATTATAAAATCTTGTCCGTTCTAAGAACCCAAACGTAAGTACTTATCAAAGATTTTTCATTAAGCCTTGCTTTCTGTAATTGCATATCTAACATTTAATTGTCTAATAAATGAGGCCAAAAATGTATTTAAAAGATGATTGAAAGACAGCCATTAATGTTACAGGTAAATTGATCAGCAGATCTCAGATAGTAGGAGGCAAAGAAAAATCACACTGCAATAATTTTTACAACCTCAAGCAAAAAACTATCCAAAAAATCTTGTAGGAGTGATATCCACCACTCAGCCAGTTGGAGCTAAATTCAGGAAGAGCTGTTACGCAACCAGTTTCCCTTTTAGACATCTGAGCCTGATATTTAGGCAGAGCTAGCAGTTAAAAACTTCAGGCTCAGCTGCTGTCTAAATTGCCTTGGCACATATGGCTACATCCATTCTAATAGCTTCAGCTGTGCCAGGGAAAGTTCCCAGGCACTGGAACTTGAACTGTTTATTCTCTTACACTGTCGGCGTGGTCTTTGGCTTGTTTTAGGTCCACCATCACTGTCCCTAGCATAGTTCAGGACTTTGCACAAACCAGAGAACATTTCTGCATGACAGCTCTGGTGCGGATATCCTCCTTGGTGGCTAAAACAGCTTAATGGTATGGATTGGGATATGGCCACAGGGTCAAAGGACAGTTCAGGAAACGTTCAACCTACTTTTATAGACATAGCTTAGGCATATGGGAGGGAAATTCCCACAGAAACATCCCATATATTTCTGCTTTGAGACATATGCAAATTTGCACCCAGTTCCTGGCCATGTACAAAAACTGATGGACTGATCTGGTAGAGAGAACGCTAATTTGATATAAATATATCAAATATTTAACCAGAATTTCTACCCAGGAAGAGGAGAGACTTGAATTTTCATGCCTGTAATGTGTATAGTTTGGTTCAAACATTCCTGGTCATCTCAAAGAGCCGGTTGTTACTTGAAGGGACATCAGGCCTCAGACTAGTTTATTATCACAGCACAAAATTTGGAAGTGAAAAATAAGAGCTAAATATATGCATGTGTATAGCCAAGGAAAAGGAAAAACTTCTTTCACAGAGCGCAGAGGATCCACGCACACAGACCATCTCTTCTCTTAAACAAAGTGGTCTTTTACCTCCATTTTGAATACTGAGACCACATCTAGTTACATGAATAAATTGCCTTCCTTTCAAAAATGTTGAGTGCTCTTGAATCCCACTGCAGTCATGTTCCCACATATTAAAAATGCTAGGCTGGAAAAATTTCTAAGCACTGTTTAGTAGACAAAAGCCTAAAGGTTTTGTTTACAGACTCTTTCACAGGAGAATAATCAAGCTCTGTAGAGAGCTGCTACTCCATTTACTTGCTAGCCTTATTTTGACAGCCTTTGCTAGTCTGCCCTACTTTGAAAACGGTGGGTTGATGTGGAAGCCAAAAAAGTGAAATCATATTTACTGTGAAAAAAATAAGTGTGTTTTAAGCTTTCATCTGCCACTAGCAAGTAATCAAAGATGGCAGTGGTAGCAACCCTTGTAGTTAACCCAGAGCATGTTCATTAAACGGCAGGGGGTACCCAGAGTGTTTATTTCAGTAAAAACAATTAAGCATACATATATATATATATATATATATATATATATATATATATATATATATATTCCAGTGTTAATGATTCCCTGTTGACAGAGCTGAAAAGGGAGTGCTTCATGAGTTTCCAAGAGTGATTATTAAAGAGAAATGACTGTCAGTCTTCTAATTTGGGTGAATGCCAAGCAGACCAAAGGTGACAGAATAGGAGAAAAAAAGAAAAGAAAGAATATGCAGGGCTCATTATCAACATACTCTGTCTGTTTTATTTTTTTACATTGTCACAAATGAGCTTCACAGCTTTCCCTTTGTTATGAAACCGGCGGCCGTAACATGATCTATTTTCCATTACATCACAGTGCTGTTCCACGTAAGCCTGAGATGATTTCTTCCTAATTTCTTTCTTGGAATCATTTATCATTTTCTTTATAAAATATTACCTCTTATACTGCTGTTTCTCAAGCTTGTCCCCCATCTGTGGAGGATTTTGCTTGCACTCCAGCTAGCTGTTTCTGAAAAAAGATAGGAATTTTCAGGCTCTCCAAGGCTGTAGAGAAAGAAAAACTGTCATGGTGCCAGCACACCATATTCTCTGAAATAATGGTTGTTAGGACCCAGGCTAGGAATTGGTTGCACAAAAGATGAGGGGAAAAAGACCATGCTCTTAGCATTGTTCTATAAAGGAAAAATATGTGAATGAATAAATGCATGACCCTACAAAGGTGTGGTACAGTTACAGGTTGGCTCATCCTGTTATTCAGAGTTAGCAAATGTTCATACACCGCCTTTCATATTGCTGCAGACTAAGTTCTGCTGGCTCATCGTGATTGTTATCTCTACTGGAAAGCAAGCAAACCTCTCATCTGTATGAGATTTGATGTGACATTCTGCATTTTAGCCAGTTCCAGCTGGCTGCTCCAAAAAGGCAGGCAATGTTTCATAGGTACCACAGCTACTTCTCCTTCTTCAACCCCCCGAAGTAGTAGCTGTGGGGCTGTACATTAAGCTGTGAGGTAAGGAACCATAAATTCATATTCTACTATATATAGGTTTTCTTACTACCTCTTTTACTGGCTTTGTAGTAATCCAACTGCAGTAGATGACTGACTAAAAGAATCCTGCTCTCTCTGACCTCTTTTCACAGTCTCCCCTCCATGTATCCCTGACTACATTGCATGAGTTCTGTGGACTTCATAATCTGTTTTAAAGCCTAAATTGTCAAAACCCAACCATACAAATGTCATCCCTCTCTGTCTTGTTCATTCCTATCTTAAAAACAAGTTAAAGAGAGTTTGCATATGATCATTTTAGGAAGAAATGGAAGGCAATGCAGAATAAAAATCCTCTGCCAGCATAAATTTCAACTGCAATCTGTTTATTTCAGTAGAAATATGGCTAAGAATGAACTTCATGGTAGATCATGTTCATTCAGCCCTTCAAGCAAATGTATAAGGCACAAAACTGCCATGATCAGCCTATCATGGCATAACTATGCCATAACCCTTACTAGAACCCAAAATAGATTCAGGAATATACTTTCATTTGGCTCCCCTCAAAGAGGAAAGTTGGCATAAATTTGAAGATAAATGGCCATAGGCAGCTATCATGTGAAGTCACAGTATCAAAACAGATTGTTTCCATAGTTTGGTTACACACAGTCATCGGTTAAATACTAGAAGATTTAGGATTCATAATGAGTTACTGGCCCTTTTAATCATGGATGAAAGGTTTTGACTGGTGTGTATCATTTCTTATCTCTATAATTTAAAAAATTTTTGTTTGTTCAATTCATACAGAATAAAATGTATTTTATAAAATGTTATAACCTTTATATTAAAGTGCTTAATAAAAATTACTCCATTTTTTGCCATTGTCATACATTTTCTGTTGGTGCTGATGTTGCCAAATCAGTTCAAGGGATGTTTGTGGTTATAGGTATGTGTGAGATCACGTGGAAACAGGGACAGCCCTGTCCTTCAAGGCACTGAGTTTTGCAAAATGGTTTTAGTTGGGAATTTTTGCTGTTATCTGAGTCACCAAGAGGTCAAAATTGAGGAGAGTTCAGTTTGGTGGTTTTTTGGATCAGGAATGACATGTCCAACTGTTATGTAGCCATTCTTTACTGAGGATCATGAGAATAATAAATAAACAGTTCTGCCTCATTTTATCCTCCTGAAGAGCAAGTAGGCTTCTGTGAGGCTGCTGCATCCATCGGCTGGGGCAGTGCAAACAGGCGAGCCCGGCATCTCAGCACGTTTCTTGGTCACCATCTCCTGCCATTCCCGCTGTTACCTGGTGTACCTCCTCCTAAGTGAAAGCCACCGTGCCATATGGTTTTGTTTTGCCAAAAGGAAATCTGCCAAGCCTACCCCACCTTAAGATAATAATTTCCTCACTGCTAGTCATCACTTCAAGGCTGACACAACAGAGATGTGGAAAGCCATCACCCTGTTGGTGAAAACAGCCTCATTGTGTGCAAATCCCCAGCTGAGCTTGAATTGAGTCATAAAAAGGTGAGGGTCATTCTGTGAATTGGCTGAGAAAAGAATCTGCTAATGCCTTGAACCACTCCAGTAAGGCTTTCAGTGCTCTAATACAGTTGTAATTCATTCCAATATTTTCAGTCTGGAAATTGAAATCCGAGTTTTTTACAATGTATTGATTCTTTGAATGCATGCATTATAAAATGAAGTTTCCCACGTGTAAACTCTGGGCCAAATCCTAATACCACACTGATGTAAATTCATAGTAAATGTATTTATGTCATCAGTGATTTCAGAGTAACAACTCTATTATAGTTTCTAGACTCTGTAATGATATTTTGATTTAAAAATATATATTTCCGATGCGATATATTTCAGAAATGTGTAGTAACATTAAAATAACATAGATGATTTAAATAAAACGTAAACAGAATTTTATTAAACTTTGAAATATTCTGGATACAATAGAAATTAAGTTACTCCCATTAAAAATAAATAATTAAATAAATAATTAATAAAATAGTAAGAAAGCAGAACTGCCCCTCATTGCCTTTCATTTTTAGTTTAACATTCTGCATCCAGTACAAAAAAATGGTGTTTCCTTGTAAAACAGTAGTGACAGGTACGCTTAACAGATTCCATCTCTTTGTATTTTATCTGCTGCAGTACCTATATCCTATATATAATACAGTTTACAAATGCACTAACTTAATTTGTTATGTAATACAGTAGTAGATAATTATTAACAAAGAACGGCCTTTAGCTAAAGCCATTATTCTTTGCACTGCTGAAACAAGATATATTAAATGCTGTAAATGAGGCAGGCTTGCTCTTTACTATTATTATTTACGTGGGGCTTGGAATAAAATTCCATATACTATGAAGACAGTGGGAGGTTTTCTCTTTTTTTTTTTTGATACCTAATATTGGATATTTGATTTCCTATTTAGGATATGGGACATTAGTCATATGTAATGACTCAGCCTGTTGCTTAGTGAATAAAATTTTGCCTTCTGAACTGAATGCTTTCCTGAACTGACCTGCTCTGGGATCTAGAACAAGTTCAGATAATGCAGCTTTGGCCCAGACTGCATCACAGCAGCCTCTTGGGATGCACCAGCAGTAACAATCCCAACTGGGACCTCTGCAGCACACTGCATTGAAGCTGTTAGTCCTCCACACAAAGCTGCCACCTATGGCTTAGGAAGCTTCTGAGGTACAGCTCTCTAAATCAAAATAATATTCACATGTTTTGGCTGTTCATATATTCTTCCCTAGGCATCTGTCACTGGACACAGTGAAATTTTCATCTGATCTGGTCTGCCCATTCCTATGTTCTTTTGTACCCTCTGCTTTTACACAAGGCCATACCTGGCAGTCTGTTGTAGTATCAGTGCTGTGGTGCCTCTGCAGGGAGATAATGTCCTTCTGTGATTCGCTTTACTCATGAGGAAGGGGTATTGACCTTATATAATGGGCTTAGGCTCCACTTACAATGTATGTCTATGCCTTCGTATGGGAACACAATTTAGTCTCAGTTTTCTTTAGAACATGTTCTCAAGTTGTCAAAGTATGTGCCGTACAAAATGGTAATACAGGGAGTCTCTATTACCAAGAAATTGAGGCTTTGAATTTTTACAACTTTTCACATCCTCTTCAGAGGCTCACAAATGAGGGGAGAGGCATTTGCAGTATATAACCATATTAACTGAATTATTATTGTGGTAACAAACTTTTGGGATGATAGTTTATGCTATCACACTAGTTTACACTACCACATAGTGTTCTAGCTCTACTCTCACTTTCTACAGACCATGTAATTAGGATTGATTCTAAGGAAATCATTTCTTAGCTCCCAGCTAGGCCATGACATTAGGTTATTAGAAAGAGACCTATCTGTAGATAACGATCTTGTGGTCTAAGATGCAACTTTGCACCAGGCCTTAAAGCAACCAGGTTGCCCTACTTCACAGACGGCTTGATTTACTGAGTCTCACACTTGCCTAAGGTGTTTTTTTCCTCTTTACCTTGTTTGGGCCTTTATTCTTTTATATTGTGTCAATCATAGCGCAGTGCCAAAACCTGACCCAAAGATTAAACAAACAGAGAAACTTAAAAATGTTTTTAGTCTGACTGTGGAGCCTCTCCTACGCAGGGCTATGCTGCAGTAAGGAAATTCTTCAAAGTGTGTTCTGTTTTCACTCTCTTCTAGTGCTGAGTGTTAAACATTTCTTTTTTCTTTTCTTTTCTTTTTTTTTTTTTTCTCTTTCCCTGTGCTGTATCACTAGTGCCAACTCTGTTTGATCCATGACGAGAGCAAATTTCCTACTTCTGCCTACAACGCACTTGAGAACCTTTTTACTAGAGCCAATAAGAGCACTTTTACACCTTTTACACTAAGGATTAAAAAAATGATTTTTTTTTTTTTTTTAACATAGTACTTTCATATACAAAACGCTGCAAGCCAAAGCATTACACATACCAGGAGTTATTATGGCAAGCTCCTCCCACTGTTTCCCCAAAGGTCACAGCTCAGAGTTGAAAGCTATGCAGAACCAAATGCTAAAATGCTGCTGCTGCATTCTGTGAAGTGGTCTTAAAAGTGGTTCCCTCTGAAGTTGGGCCATCTCTGACAATGTAGAGAATAGTTTGTTTTTTCTCTCTAAGGACTGTTGATTTCACACAAAGAGGAGGGGATGTTGGCTTTGCAGATGTGCTCCTTGATTTCAGTATGCGATTTTACTAATTCTACAGCATCTGGGGGGCTCTCACAAAGTATATCCATGACATTTGAGTGCTCAAAGATTGTAGTTGACTTCTGTTGCACAATGGCACCTCAGCATTTTCCTTTGCATTTTCTGAGAGTAAAAGTCATCATCTAGTTTGAAGTACTGTACTGCAGAAGGAAGAACAGGGTAGATGGGGTCTATCTCATTTAACTTTAGGTGTCCACACCTGAGCTAGTCGCTATAATCTTCCTTTAGCACCAGTGAAGGAGTAGAGGTAGTTCTGTTCTGTTTCTGCCACCCAAACCTAGTCAGAGCTAACTCAACTACCTGTATAGCACTGCACTGTACAGCACCAGCATGCCTCTTATTGTACAACATGCGTAATGCTGCCCATCATTTCACATGTTAAGATTTTATTTTCAATTTTTGCCAAAAAACATCAGTTGAACTTTAATTTAGTTAATTTTTCTTGGAAATTTCACCTAACATGAATTCTCCTTTCCCAAGCATGACATGTGACACAATTTCTTTGTTTTTTTTTTTTTTTTACATTAGATAAGTCCTTATCCATGTTTCATTGTGAACCTGATGTGTAACAGAGGAGTGTAGCTTAAGTACCTTCCCAGCAACTCTGTTTTCTTTTTTTGTTTGTTTGTTTGTTTGTTTGTTTTTGCTGTCAACAGCTACTACCACTGCAGTGATGCTTAATGTTGAAACTAAGAGTAAGGGTTGTCTCTTGAGCTTATCATACCTCTGCGCTTCCGGAAACTAACTCTGTGGAGGAAGGTGGTCACTTGATCACATGCAGAGGGTGAGAGACATGGATAGTTAAGAACAAAGAAAAAGAAAGATGTGGGGGCAGAAGAAAAAAACTCTGAGTGGGTGCCAGAAACAGAAATAGGCAGCTAATGAGTGGAGATTTAACAGAAAGATAAGTAGCTGGGTGCACAAGCCAAGTAAAAAATGGTCAAGAAAGAAAATAAAAGAAAAGGGCATGTGTATGTAGTAGACTGGGGCGGAAGGCAGATAAGAAAGCATGGGGGGCTAACAAGAAGGGACAAGAAGGGGCAGAAGCATCTCATACCACTAGACCCACAGAACCTGGCCATGCCTCTAGCCACCGAATTTCTTTGCTAACAACCCTAATGCTTTTCTAAAAGATTATTCAGGTCTGCAATAAGACCACACCTATAAATACCATTTATTTAAAACTGGTTATCTGTTGGTAATTTTTCAATCTCAAGTTGATTCTGAATATGCATTTTGCATTTAAATCCATTCCCTCAGATTTCCTTTTCCTCACATGTCATTGGATATAGCAGGAGCCAGAAAGCAAAACCCCTGTCAGCACAGAGAGCACACGCAAATGGGTTTTGTCTGTGCACATAAAAATTTCGCCATGAGACAAATTCCCACACATTAGATGGAAAAGAGGTGTAGAAACATGTAGAGGGAAACTGAGGTCACACTGAAAATGCAAAGTTATTGATTATTGTATACACTGAGAAGAAATATAGGAAGGTACATTATTTTTGCCTTCCATTCTTTTTGTAAAGTTTCACTGCAACCCTTCACAAGCCTCACTCAGATGAAATATTCCAATGAAAGCCAATTCAACTTTACTTCACTGGGCTATAACGTCTTTGAAAACTGTCTCAACCTTTCCATTCTAAGTCTACATTACCAACAGAGCCAAACTCTTAATAATACATTGCATGACTCCAGACAATACATATCTACTGCACAAATGTATAGTTCAGTCATGATTCTTCTCAGGTTGCCAAGACGGAGGAGATAAACACCAAAAAATGTCTATGTTATTCATGGGATAAATCCCAAGTAAAATTTCACATCTACCACTGTTATTTGCAAATGAATTAACTTTATGTTGAGTAGTCAGAACGAGGACATTTGGTTTGAATATATTTGACTTTGGGAATAAAATCTTTTTCAGGTAATGAACAGTTGAGTAGCACACAAATCAGATGAATTTTGGGGCAAAGTTTAAAGGGACTGAGGAGGTGGATATTGAAAGCCTTTATCCTATTAACCTGTCCTCTGTCCTTCAGCAGGACTTAGAGCTGACCTTTCTTTCAGCAGATAAACCAAGAAAACCAGTCTACAACCAAATGCACGTGCGTTCCAGCATTAAACTCCAGAAGCTTACAGCTTCCCCTGCTTCTCTTGGAAGTTTTTCCTTTTTCTTAACAATCATGGAGGTGACAAAAGCTCTGCTTAATACCACCTTTGACCAAAATATATTGAGGGAAATGTATTAATTCCCAGTTCACTCTGGTCTACTGCAAGTCTTTATATATTACAACTCTGTTTCCAAGCTTATAAAATAAATTTGCTTTTTTTTAATAACCTATGGATCTTAAGATGCAGTTGGAAACTTTTGAAGCTTTGCAGGATATAAGTGGACCTGATTTATTATTCTTGCTTCTTTAGCCTACAGGTCGACAATCATTACTTTCTTCTCTTACTCTAGTCTCGTGCTGATCTATTTAGTCTGCCAACTGTCATGCTGGTGGATTGAGGTTTCCTGTAGTTCTACATCATACAAAGTTAGTCCAAAGAGTAAAATATTTCTAAATGAAAATTTGTGATTTGCTGAGAAAGCTATTAATACAAACATTGTTATTTTCTAAATAAATGCAGCAAAGCTACTATCCAGTCTGATGATGGTTTCTGCCGTTCTAGCTTATTATAAACCTTGAGCAGGCCTAAAATTAAAGAGTCTGATTCCTGTTGGCTTTAAGACAAAGACCAAAAAATGAAACCCATTTGCTCTCTAATCTGGTTTCAGAGATTTTTTTTCAGGGTCAGAATAAATCATTAGCTTTTAATGATTAAAGTATGTGATGGTTGTAAATGTGGTCTCTTGCACAAAAACATGTGATTTAGTATCTCTGGCAGTTGGAGAAATATGTTTCCCTGCTAAAGTTGTACGGCCTTTCTAGTAGGGGAAGGACTGGATTACTAGGGCTAAATTATGTTTATTGTTTTGTAATCTGCTTTTGTTGCTTGTCCTTTTGGACAACAGCTGGATGAGAAATTGATGTGAAGTATCAGGTGTCTCTCCTGCTCTTTCTGTGTTATGTCTCCATCCCTTTTACCCAGTGGGTGCTTTGTTGTGCTGGACAGATGGCCTGCGTCCTGTGGACTGAAATGGAGTAGACGTCAGGTGCCTCTTAGTGTCAGGTACCTGACAGGTCTTTCTTCCAACCCTTCCTCCATCTGTTCTCCAAGTGTGCGTGCACGCTTCTGTCACATACATACATACATTGGTACTACGTGTACACACCACACATGTGCACGTGCGTGTACACTGAATTTAAGCAGAGATTGGAAAGCAATACTCTAAACTGTAAGAGCAGAAAACAGAGGATGAAATGCCCATCCTTGAAATGCTTTGTGGCCAGTATGAGAAGTGTGGCTTCCTGGTGGGAGAGCCTCTGCTGTGCGTAGCAGAGAGGAAAGATCAGCAAAAACAAGCAGGTAACTGGTGACAAGAAGAGTAAGATGAGAAAATCACTGAGGAGGAATGGAAGGCAACGTGGTATTACTTCTTAGCTTGTTCTCATTTATACTGATTTGTAAACTGCATAGCCCTGAAAGTATGCTGGGAACTTCATAGAAAAATTATACAAAGTATTTGTAGATATTGCATAACCAGTAAGATTTACACTGAAGGGATGATGAAGTGAAAATGTAACAGCACGAGCATGAACCTACTCAGGCTTCTTGTGATCATGGCTCAAGCTTTTTACTCAAGGCAAAATCTTTTCAGGGACAATGTACGAAACACGGATGTTGAAAAGACAGAAGAGTGTAAAAGAGGAAGTAGGGCAGAAGTAAAGGATGACCAAAAGTGTCCAGGGCATACAAAATCGATCTGTGTATAATGAGAAGACAGGCAACTGGATTTACATGAAACTGTATTCAACAAATTGTGGTACCATCCAGATTGACAAAGAGAAAAATCTGTAACGAACAGAGAGTGGTGTTGTAATGGACCATGTGGCAGAAAACCTTTTCTGCAGTGGGGTTGTGTCTTTTCCCACATCTCTTAGCTATATGGGAGAATTAGAGTACATTGAATTAAAGGGCTGCCTGACTATAGCTGCATAGATTGACTAAGCCAATTCATTCAAACTTTATTCACTTTTAAGACAAAGGAGAACTTGGTGACTCTGGAGTATGAGGTTCACAGAGAAGTGAACAAAAGGCAGGAAAGAAGAAGTTGCTAGAACTAGAAGATAAGCAAGGTTTTTTAAGAGCTGAAACAGGTAGTGTATGGTCGAAAGGGAAGTAAATGAGAGAATGTTTAAAGAAAAATTGAAGTAATGATTTCACTGGGAAGAATTATACATGTACTATAACCGCACATGGGGGACAAAGAAGATAGGAGAAATAAAAATATGTGAATACAGAGGGGATCTGACATCGCATCACATCTGATCAGACTTGACCAAATTATAGTGACGGTACTAAACGTAGCAGCAAAATGTGAAGACTGACACTTTCAAAGATACAGAAGCGGGTGGAAAGGGAGAGGGAGAAATGGACTTGTCTGTGATGAGAATGAAGTAAACCACCATGGTAGGAACTGTAACTTGCTCAGACTGGTTTAAAATGTATTAACCAGCTGTATATGGGACTTCACGACCATTGCATTGTTCCTGTAATATGAAAGGATGAGAAGAAAGGCGGATCCTCCTAACAGAAGGCTTCCCATCCTAATGAAGGTGTTTATACAAGGCTAGTTACCCCATCTTTGCTCACTTGTTGGAGACAAAGGTGCTCATGAATAGGAACAGCATGGGGCACCTGGTCTGCCCTGATTGTCCCCCAGGGATGATTTCAGCCCAGGTGCAAATTAGAGCCTCTGAAAAAAAAAAAAAAAAAAAAAAAAGGCGAGTCCCAGAAGAGCAGGTGGGCTTTGCATGTCCAGAAGGGTAAAGGAGGCTGTTAAAATGACACATCTGGGTCTCTGTCAGGTAGGAGACGATGAGGGAAGCCCTAATCCCTTTTAAAAGGCAACCACAACCTGGCCTTGGTGAGATCTAAGCAACTCCAGGTATTCAAGTACAGAAAGTAAACAGAGAAAGATGATATTTATCTGATGATTTGAAGGAAATAAAGCTCAAGGTAATGATGAGATGTATTCAGTTTTAGGCAAATCTCGCTTCCACTTGAATTACTGGGAGAGTCTTATTGCCTCAAAGGGGATTTAGAATATTAAAAAACATCAGTTAAATTGTGAAGACAAAAAAAAAGTCACTGGTGCAACTTTTTAAACATAACATGAAATGTTAATCCTGGGAATTCTGGAAAGGTTTATCTGATTTTGGTTCCAAAAAGCTGTTGGGGAACCTATCCTGAAGTTGTATTATCCAAACACTGTATTTTGTAATTTTTCTGTAGTCAACAATCTCCTCTGAACAAAGGTAAGATTATTTTGCTAGAGCTTCCAGGATTGTTGTTAGATCTTTGTATCTGCCAGATCTCAACTGTGCTTTCTAAAACCACATAGCAGGTTTTTCTGGCCTTTTTTGGCATGCAAGCTCTTTTCAGTACCAATTCAACAGAAATGTGAGCTAAATGCTGTTTCCAATACAGTAGTGCACAACCGTCAGCTCAAATGTACAGCGCTTCTGTAAAAGAGTACAAACCAAGTGAATGCATTTAAACATATTCAAACATACTTGAAATTATTTTACCTTCAGATTTTACTCCCTTGCTACCTGGGGATAAGTATGGGCACCTCATCTCTATGTATTTCTTTTACCTAATCTGCTTTGACTGCTGTCTAAGTGATAGCTACACAGCAGTGTAAAGTCCTTGAAAGAAGGAGAATGTTAAGCTATTGTTAGAGGAAACAAGTAACTGTTGTATTTCACTTTGGCAGTAACACAAATGCATTTTTAATACCCATTTGTTTCATCTAAAACCATTAAGGGAGTTTTTTTCCTTTTCTTTGCTGTCTGTTAGAAGCGCAATCTGCATTTTCCATCACGATAACAGAAATCCTACAGAAACTTTACAATTAGTGTAGCTCAGCACTGCTACCAAATCCTGCAGGAGCTGACAGTTCTGTTGCTTTGTGTTGATGGATGGCTAAGCAATTCAAAACAGTCAGGGGTTTCAGATTTAAAAATGAAACATGCAATCAACATAAAACAAGTTTAGTGCCTTAAAATATAATGTAGCAAACCCTTTAACGTTTTCACGATTTTTTTCCCTGGTTTCCTGGTTTAGCAAGGGCCCGCCACCTGGCAGAAGCAGGCTGCAGAAGTTGCCATTCTCGCTTCACATTCCAGGTGCACGGGCTACAGAAAGCTCCCTTTGTTCCTGCCTCAAATGTGAATGAACAGTAGCAGCTTTTATAGCTCTGACACCGAGTGTGAGCCATAACAAGAGAAAACATGAAATGCTGGTGTACTTTGAGGCAAAATTATGCCTTGCAAAAAGATACAAATTTTAAATATATATATGTAATATCAAAACAGAGCACAGAGATTTAAACACAAAATCGCAGTGACTGGAAATTCGGATTTGCAGGGAAAAGAAGGGAGAGAAGTTTATTGATTGTGAAAGAGGAGAGATGAGGGGATTAAAAAATAATGATAATATTAATAATAATAAAATCCTATCTCTTTTAAAGGTTGTACAGAAACACTTTCTGCACTCTTGCATATTCTAAAATGCTCAGCCTCTCAATTCAGCCGATCATCAGTTCCTATCTCATGCTCTAAACAAATTACCCACATTAAAAATGCAAAGCCAAACCCCATGCTCTGCTGGCTGGCATCAATCCCCTGGCTTGGGTGGCCCCGGTCCAACGGCACCATCTGAAGATCTCGCCAAGAAGCTGAGTGAAAGTGCATTCGCTTGGGGCTGGTGCTGCTGCACGGCTGTTCCCTGCCTCCGAGCCAGCACCAAGAAACATCCCCATGCCCTGCAGCCTGGCTGGGGGCAGGAGGGCAGCAGTCTGAGCTTCCTTATGGCATCTCCCTTCCCTTCCCTTCCCTTCCCTTCCCTTCCCTTCCCTTCCCTTCCCTTCCCTTCCCTTCCCTTCCCTTCCCTTCCCTTCCCTTCCCTTCCCTTCCCTTCCCTTCCCTTCCCTTCCCTTCCCTTCCCTTCCCTTCCCTTCCCTTCCCTTCCCTTCCCTTCCCTACAACGATTCCATAAATTGCCCCAAATATGATTTCACAGTTAACAGAGCCACCCCAACTTCTGTGCTTAGAGCAGATCATATTTCACCACTGAAATTTTTAGAGCAACACTGACAGCATTTACTTTTCTAAATTTCACTTTTCTTTTGAAGTAGGAATGGATTTCTTTAATCCTTTTTTTCTTATCAGAAGCCAAATGAATAAACAGTGTTGCTGAACCCTTACACTGAGTAAAGGGAGGGCAAGAGAGAATTGAAAAAAAAATAGGAAAAAGTGGATTTTCTCTCCACAGTTTGTGGAGAACTTGTGGTAAATACTTTGTTGCAATTTCAGTTTCAACCCAATCTGACTCAAATGATAGGTTTTTTCATTATATGGCAGCCTTGCAATCAAGTGTTTATCTTTGTACCCCTATGTATTCTGTACAGATACTGAAGATGAAGCTTTGTTCTGTGCCTATCCAATATTGAATTAAGAGCTGGGGGAAGGCAGGGTGAAGATGCTTACACTCAGTATGTTTTGATGACTCATTTTACACTGAAAAGTTGCCAGATATGCATCATTTCCATTTGCTGGGAAATGCTGTTTCAGTCGACTGAAATTGTTTTTGATCTAGGGTGGGGGTCTTCAACCTACAAACAAATGGAGACCACATGGTAATTATCCTCATGTTGATGCCAAAGCCAAAAAGCTGCTGTTAACAAAAAAAAAAAATAAAAAGAAAATGAACCAAAAGAAGAGAAACTGTGTAGCTAAAATCTGTGCACATCTGGAGTATAATGAAAGGGATGTCAAAGACCACAAAGTAGATGTGATGAAACAAGAAAAAATAACATACATCTTCTCTACGTGATCAAAACCTGAGTCTATAGCACTGGAGCACCTGAATATCGGTAATGCCTTAAGTACAGTAATACAAAAAAAAAAAAAAAAAAAAAACTTGCAAAGGTAATTTAGGTAGCTGGGAAACTAGGGCACATTCTGGTTTGGAAGGAATACACGGATTTTACATAACCTCTGTTCTTCCCACTATCTTAAAGATGAAGATTAGATACTTGTCAGATATCTGATTTCAAAGAATTTCTGAGGCATTTTTATCGCACTACTTTTTAAAGAGGTGGAGCTGCTAGTGGTTTTATAATGGAAACAGTTGCTATTTACAGGCTTTAATTTAATTGCTTAATTGCCGCTTCAAAATGCAAAGGACTAGAACTTGAGCCAAGAGTCATTTTTCTCAAAGAAAATATTTATTAAAAATGAAAGCCAACCTTCGCCGTATCATGCAAGCTGGAAACTGTAGCAGAGCTGGTTGGGGAAACCGAGTCAACTGCTCAGCCACAGTGGAAAAAGAGACCAAATAAGAGATACTTCTTTGCATTTCCCTCCGCCCCCAACAGCCGCACTTAATTTCAGTGACTTTGTAGAAAGAAATCTCCACAGTTTTCTCCCTCTTCAGGAATGTCCATTAATGCAGCCTTTAAGTTCCTTAGGGTAAACATACGCTCTCCGAAGGGCTAAGAGCAGGTCAGGTAAAGGGTTTACCATGTTGCCTAAGGTACACATCTGCTTAGTGAAGTTCAGAAGGAAGTCTAAACGAGTGCCGTGCCTAACTTCTTTTGACTGGATTGTCTCGTTAGGTGGCTTGCCTATCGAACATGTATGCCTAAGTACACATGGAAATTGGCCGTGTGATTGCAGTAGTATTCTGATGGGCATCAGCTAACAAAAATTCATATCCATGGGGTTTTCAATGAAGGATAATCATGTCTAAGGCATGAATGCGATTGTCTGGAAAAAAAAGTCCTCTCTGTTCAGATGCCTGGTTTGACAGTTTACAGCTGCCTCTACATATCAGAGATAACGAGAAAAAATAGATGTATGGAAATCGGACACACATTATAGAGATAGGAGCTATCTTATTTCACAAGGCTACCTCATGAGATGACCATTTCTTGGCCCAAAGCTCATGTGGCAGGCATGTGTGTGAACATCCAGCAATAAAGGACTCGACTTTGAATTCCTGGCATCCTCAGCTGGCATCTAGCTGAAGAACCCAGGTGATTCCAGATAGGTTGTTCTCATTGCTTCTCTTCTTTGGAGAGCTTCATTTTCAGAAACTTTCTAATGGTGGGTTTATCTCCAAGCATGGGAAGCAGAGGTGGTATGCCTACTGACGGATAAAGAAGTATTTAACACACCAGTACAATCCGTTATGGTAATATATTAAGGAATATCTTGTGCATCTGTGCTATAGTAGACTTTAAGAATGAACAAACTGACATTTGAGGAGCCTAATGGGTCATCTAATCCATCCATGCAATATGCAGAATTAATAACTGTGAGCCCTTGGATATTATCCTGAGAGTAAGCTCAGGAACAATAAATAATTTATAGTCCATTTATGGTTGCAAGTCTTTCATTCTTACAGATACATTTGGAGCAGGAGCAGAATTTAATAGTGCAAGAAGCACAACAGGGATGGCAGCAAAAAGCTCCTCTTTGGTGTTATCTTTGGACACAATGGTCTGCGCCAAGCTCTGCATAACTCAGCCAATTCTCACCCTTGCACATTCAGGCATGAAGTTTAAATTCTCAGTAGACCATTATAAGCTCTCATTGAAGTTGGTGTAAGTCCAGAGCAGTTCTGATGAAGTCAGTGGATGAAATTAACCTGAATTTACTGCTGTGTAACGGGGAGTGGATTCTGAGCTCATCCACACATTTTGTTCTCTAAATTTCTAGGCCAAATCCTGATAGCTTCATGGAGGCAAAACCCCCGGTTTGTCATCAGCAGAAATTCTGACTGGGCCAACAGCCCTAGGTTTAGCCCTTTAGTCTCTTCTTATGGAGACTTTTAGCCATGCACTCCTAACAACTCCATCTGTCAGCTCCCCACTCCTTTTGGAGACTGACAACAGGGACTGAGGGCATGGAGTCTGGAGACTACTAGAGGTATTTCCAAACTGTATGTCTACCAGAAGAGCAAAGGTGCTTGGTAGGGCAATGCCTGCTATGCCACCAGCCCACCCCTCCCCTGAAGGGCTTGAGCATTTTCTGTTTGATATCTGATCCATCCCCACTTCTGAAAAATTCACCTTTCATTTCTGCTTCCTCATTATTCTGCCTCCTTGTTCATCTCTTTAAATGTTATTCAGGCGATCTACTTTACTACTGCTGTAGCAGAGCAATGCAGAGATTGGCAACCTAAGACTCAAATTTTCCAGCGGAGCTTATCTGCCACAAGCTGACAGACCACTGCTCTTCACCGTGCAGCCTGTCCACCAGGCATCAGTGATTAGCATGAGTCCCTTTGAGTCCCTTTCCTGCATCCTCAAAATCCTTTTCCCCTTGGAAGCAAGCTCTAAATTGCACTGCATCTGAAATGAAACTCTCTGGGCTTGTACTCTGAAGTGCTATTACAATTGTAGGTGCTGTAATGTAGATGTTTTATACAACAAAGTAATGTTTTTCATGAGAGTTTTATGTTAATTTCTTCCACTTAATTGCTATCTACAGGGGGATCTCTTTTCATTAATTTTATAACAATAGCCTTATTGCTCCATGTTTTTATTAGACCTAAAATTGGTATAAAATGACAGATGTTTACAGTTTCACTGTACAGCAAATGGAAAGAAAGACTCGATACAAATACAAAGAAATTATATCAAATCTAGCTAATTACTAAACACAAAACACGTAGGTTCGGGACAAGAAAGTGGCACAGGAAATAGTGAATCATAAAGGCAGAGAATAGATAGATATAGTACTCTGAATTGTAAGTCTCTGAGAAACAGACAAATGAAGGACACTGACAGTTTTCCACAATAAAGTGTCTTCCTAATGCACCGGAACCAAAATTTTACTTAAAGAAACCAAAAAATCCTTCTTAAAGATGGGCCTGCCACTCTGTTCAGACTCTGACAGTAAGCTTGAATGAATTAACTGGCCATAACCCAAACCACTGTGACTGGGAATTTATGGAAACATGGCATATTCCCTCTTTTTCCTTTCCTAAATTGTGATAATTTGGTGTTGAAAAATGCCTCTTGCTGTGTTTTGAAGCCCATTCCTAAAATGATCGATGATTGCAAAATTGCTTGTTGCAACATCTTGAATGTTTTAAGTCCAGTTTTTAAATGTCTCTGATCTCAAGGCCAAAAGACAGCTTTCTATCGACTCCTGCACAGCCTGAGACCCATGCTGAGAGGGTCCCAGACCTTCACCAATGCAGGTAGGTGCCCGGTGGTGAAGAAGACCGGGCGGACTGGGGGGCAGTGCCACCAGGCCGCGTGCACCCAGGCTGTGGTACCACAAGGCCTTTGTCAACGGGACTGCCACAGAAATGTTTTTGAGTGACAACGCTGCTGTACAGACACCTGTGATGACATTAGGGTCCAGTGGTGCTAATAATTTTGTACAGAGGGGTGGTGGGTCATGGCATGCCCCTCCCCACATGCTCAGAGGCAGCGGCAGCGTGGTGCAGGCCCTGTGCTGCCCACCTGGGCATGCCTGCAGCCAGAGCTGCCAGCACAGCCCTGAGCATCACAGCTTATAGAGCACGGACACAGCCACCCTCCGGAGCCCCAAGGATGCTATTTTAGCATTGCTTCATCCAAAAGAAGCTATTCAGTGCTTCAGAGAAACTTTGGCCGTTCTTTCTTCACTCTTGTAACTTCAGCTGGAGATGATTTTGTTCAACCCTCTTCATTAGTTATTCAGTGATACAGAGGGCAAATAAGTCTAGAAGAGAATTGCAGAATTCTTTCTTTGTCTTCCTACCAAGGCAAGCCCTTTTCCAAAGCAATCCATAAAGGATTGCTCTGCTCGGCTAGATGGTTTTGCAATGCCAGGCCTAAACTGGTGTCAGCAGCAAATGAGGACAGCCCTGCCAAAAACCTCTCCTATTTCCTTTACAAAGTGTCCACTTCTGGAAAAAAGATCTAAGATTTGCAGTTCAGCTACGATGTTACTTAATCTAAGTGATTTAGCTGAAGTCACAGGTGCTACATTTACACTTGCAGCTTTGAAACAATTGGCGTTTGCCAAGCAGAGATAAAGTTAATGCTTGTCTGCAAGTTTGGAGGTTTTTTCATTATTTTGCTCATGAATTTAACTATTTTTTATTAACTTTGGATGACTAGAAAGATATAGCTGGCTTTTTAGTTCCAGTGCTAGAAGAATATACCTCCGGGATGATGGTCTAATTTTACTTCTTGACATGCATTTTATTTAGGGAATGATATATATCCAGCCCACTCAGCACCTGCTGTCTTCAGACACATCAGTCATTTATGTCAATTATGTAGGGTCCCCCTCTAGACTCAAAAGAGCAGCTCTTTCACTGCAAAGCCCCCTTCTGCCCTCACTTGGTTTTTATCAGATTCTCATCTCAAACTGCTACCACAGCCAGCTGTGCTGGAGGGGTCGATGCACAAGGAAAGGGCATTTTTCAATTTTGAGGTGAGATACCCCAAAGAGCTCTAGCTCTGAAACTTAGACTCTGGAAATGTGTCATTCCTTTCCTTTCATCCCATATTCCTATTTGCTTAATGCTGTGTTCATAATTCAATTTCACCAGCCCACCAACTGGCTTTACTATGCGAAGCAATGCCTGACTCACTGTAAAGATCTACATAAACCTGCAACAGAGGCTTTTGAAGTCATGCAAGGCTGTTCAAAAAAAAAAAAAAAAAAAAAAAAAAAGGGAGAGAGAGAAACCAAAAGCCATCTTTGTTTCATTATGGAATTTTAGGGGAAAATTCTTCCCATTATAAAATGAGAATTCCGCAAAATGTTTCAGCTGAACAAATGAATGCAAATTTGTAGTAACTAGTATTTAAATGAGAACAGCTTTTGCAAAGCACTCTGATGACACGTGGATTCATTAAGAATGACAGGAATAGGGAATGTTTCCTACATTTCTGCCGTAATGCTCTTAGCTCCCCAATTAGGAGCACGCTAGCTCTGCTGTGCCACAACTATGTATATGTTTTACATACTGCTCCTGTGGGCATGTACTTCAGGCTTGCCATGTGGGACACCAGTGTTCACAGGGGCCTTGGTTTCTGGTTTTGCCCTAGCCCCGCTGGTACATGGACAAGGTCAGTGGACAAAAGCAGCATAAATGCATACATTTGGGCACAGAAAGTAATAAACAAAGTAATAAAACAAAGCATTGGCATCATGTCAACAAGAAATTTAAGAACGTCACTTCAATTTCTTTTTTCAGAGCAGCAAACACTGATAACTGTTTCCAAAATAAATCCTGAAAGATATACATTAAGTCTCTGAAAATGTTTCATCACTGTTATTCTACTTGTAGACAAAAATGTCTGTAATCTGCATCAGAGAAGCACTGAGGGCAGATCTGCATTAACTGCCTCTGACTGTTGTGCTCAGCAGGCATGTACAGCTGCTGGTCCTCAACTAGCTCTGGGTTCTTCTAGCATATTTTTGGATGAGCGGGATGCATAGCTTTAAAAAGAAAACATTTGCCAGACCACACATCATTTCATTTTTGCAGCCCTTATGTTTAATAAACTATTACTTCTTCCACAACACTGTAATATTTTCCACAACACTTCACTTTTCCAGAGCATTGTCCAAACCTCCTCTGGGCTCTGCAGCAGCCAGTACTCAAATTCTCACATGATTTATTTTCCCAGGCACCTTTAGTTCTCTCATGGATATTAAAAGAGTAAGTTTTAAATATACACACATATATAACAAAATATTTTTTGACAATTTCAGAAAAGTCCTACCATTTTTATTTCTTTCTTAAGTGTGATTCAGTCTTTATTTTAGTATGAAGTTAATGTTCTGTGTTTCCTCCTGCAACAACATATCCTGCTTTTCCTTTGATTTGTTACTTAATCTATCCTACAACTAGTGTTGTGGGTTTTTTTTGTTTGTTTGTTTTGGTTTTGTTTTTTAACAATAACAATTAAAAAAGAAGAAAAAAAAAAAAGAAAAAATGAAAGGAAAGGAAAAAAAAAAAAGCAATTGTGCTTCTTGGAAGACCTGCTGATCAAAGAATGACTGTATTGTATTTTTGTTCTTCTGCTCTGTGAGCATAAAGATACACAAAGCAAAAGTGCAAATACAGATACCAAAACTATTATGCTCTGCCAACTTTTTGGACTGCAGAATTTCATTTTTAAATATTTTCATAAGTGTATTTTTAGGCAGGAAAAGTTAGTCCTTGTTTTCAAGAAAGCGTTTTAAATAACTTCAGAAGAAAAACTTAAAACTAGTGTCAAGCATGGCACTTCAAATAAAATATTTTACGACTTGAATGTCCAGAATTAGATACACAAATAATTTTTTTTTTAATGTTTAAATTTTTTTTTTACATGTTTATGAAAACATGTATCCACCATTCATTTCAGGTATATCTGAAACTATCCAAGTATGAGAAAACTCCACATAAATGTGGAAGAAACTGCCAGCCCTTTGTCATCAAGGTCTGAATTATCTGGCTTGTGAATGTGATGTAAAGCACTAATTACATAAGACTAAAACTCATGGAGCTTGTAAACAACAACAAAACATTTAAGTGGCTGTACTCAGAGATTTAGTGACTGACCTGACAGTGCATATATTTTGAGTAATGCTGAGGAAGCGGAATCAGAGAATCATAAAAATGTTGTTTGTAAGGGACCTCTGGAGGTCATCTGGTCCTGCCTCCCATTCAGAGCGAGAGGATCGCCAGCGAGCTGCTTCCTTCTTGATGCACACGTTTGATGAAGCTAATTCAGAACTTCCTCCCAAAAAAAGCCTAAGCCGGGACATCTGGAGCATTGGTTGGGTTGCTACTGCACATGGCGGGATAAGATCAGCACCTTTGTGCGAGTTCAGCAAGGCATCCCAGAAAAGCAGGAAGCCAGATGAGGGGCCGCTGAGCTCGGCCTGGGGAGCACACAGATTGCAGTGCTCATTTCTCAGCAAAGGCATTGGCCACAGTCCATATGTCAATAAGTCCAGTATTGTTCCAAAGTCAGACATTCTTAATTATTTTGGACATTTTTAAAGCCAAAAGATCATCCCATAGAGAGATGAGGCTCTCCCCACAGATTCTTACCATAATCTCATAATCCTTCACTAAGCTAGGATATATCGTAGAGAACAGTGTACATCCTGATTAGAAATTTCAAGTTTTGAAGACTCCATTGCACTTTAGAAAGTAGTTTCAGTGATTAATTAATCTCACTACACAAATTTTGCTTATTTTTATTCTATCTTCTTCTAGCTGTAGTTCTCTGGCACTGCATTTTCCTAAGAATTTTTTTGCTGGAGCAATTTACCATAAAAAAATTAATGTTTCTGTCCTGATGGTACCACAGAACAAGATGTTTTTTTACATGATGTATCTTCTGGTCATGGTCCTATTTAAAGCACAGATTTGTCTGATTATGATTTATTAGTATTTTATTTATCCCCTCCACTGGAAAAGTTAACACACAAGTCACACAGGCTGGCACACACACACATGCACACAGAGGTATTTTGTTTCTCTTTAGCCTTCTTAATCTAGCTAAAATGATTTATAATGTTCAGAGACAGACTGTAAGGTATTTTACTATGTCAAATTCCAAGGATTTTACCATTACCCCAAAAAATAAAACAACACTATGAAACCATAATGGCATGCACAGCAATCACATATGAGTACTTCTGTTTGAAAAATTATCTTTCTTTTTTTTTGTCACCGTGCACAATTACAGAACAGATGTCATGTTGCTGACTCAAGTAATTTTCACCTTAGCTGTCAGGTTACTATCCAAATAATTTAAAGGAATGTTTTGCTAGAGGAAGAGTCAACCAACTTGTTCAGCTCTCACTGAAGGTGCTCTATGAAGGTGTTAATTTCCCAAGCAGGAATTTGAGGTCCTTGCAGCTCTTACTTCTCCCATCATGAGCAGATCTAGTAGGGATGCAGGGAATTTAGGTGAGGAATGGGGAGGTAACTCACCTGTTGGTATCACCAGTACCGCCCATTCTCCACGTTATTACCACTAACTCTACTTCTTTGAGCAGCCTAACTCTCAGCAGTGAATGAAGTACCACATTGACTTCCCACTTTTTCTTTAGATGTGTGTGAATGCTAAAGAATAACTTGAATTCTGTATCATATGCATTAAGAACATATTAACTACCATAGTACCTCAACATCTTTTTGCAATGATTGCTCTTCTAAAAGGGTAAATAGCCTAGAAGATGGATCATAACTTGCAAATACTATCCCATACACATCCACAAAAGTAATAGTAAGTAATAAAAAGTAATAATCCTTCATATATTTGCAGTGAGTTTTTTAAAGGAACAGGCCCTTGTCATGCTTTTCACCCTCTGCAGTGTGAAGTGGGAGACTACTCTGTTCTGGGACACTTGCCCAAGGAGGAATGCATAAAAACTGACATTGCAAATAAAATTAAATAATCTTGTGCCTCATATATTTGACAGAATTCACTGCAATTCTGTACAGTTGGTTTATTAAATTGAAATGTTCAACTTTCAAACTGGTGATACTCATATGAAATGATATAGCTGTGAAATAAGAGTGACTGGGGACATTACTGAAATACAATCCTCAAAATAGAAAACAATATCAATGATTTAGGATAATTTCAGTGTTTGACTCAACGTAGCATTATCCTGATTTTTTTTTATTAATTTTGATCCATTTTAACTAAGATCTGTTTCAACAGTAAGAAGCAATGACACCTAACAATGAGGAAAGTTTAGTCTGCGCTAGTGCATATAATAAGTAAATATTTTTCCTTAAAATATAAAAAACAAACAGATTTTATAGGTGGGTAAAGAACGATTGGTCAGAATAGGCCTGGCATTCTGAAGTAAACTGATGGATTCATTTGAGGTTTGAAATATGCTCTATCATGAAGAAGGCCAAAATAAACAGCTAAAGTGATTAGATATTTCAGTTCATTAAGTGAATATTTTAGTATGGACAAGTAATAGATTTGTAGTAGAATATTATTGTAGTCTTCATTTTTAGTTCTTTTTTTTTTTTTTAATAATTTCAAGAGTAATGATTTGATTCTTGTCATTGTATAACCCTTTACATTAACTGCTTGGTATGATCATTAACATAAACTCAACAAGCAGATAAGAACCAATGTCATTCAGTTCATACAGAGATGTTTCTTAGCTAGTTTTATTGGCTTTTTTTGTCTTTATTTAATACGAATATGTAGGCTTTCTTCCATACATGGAAGTCAAATTTGAAATCGTGGCTGGACATACAAGTCTTATAATTTCTTGAGATGCTAAAGCATGACGGCAGAATGGAGCATTCGGTAGAAAGATGGTGGCAGGAGGTAATCATTTTAATTACATCTTATTCAGAAGTTCCATTTCTCAAACTCCACTTCCCCGTGATTAGATTTTGTTATGCCTTTGTGGAAAGGTCAAAAAGCTCACACCAGCAAATAACTGCTCAGTGTGTAAATGTCTATCCATAGTCATCTTCTCTTCTAAACTTGTAAGTTTAATTCCTTGCATGTAATGAGACTTGTCTCACAGTTTCTACATCATTTTATCTATTTTTATCTTTTTCTCGTATTTCTGATTTCATCCTGAAATGCAAGTCTCCTCCTTGAATATAACGTTCTACATGCAGCATTATGTGTATGGGCACAATCACTTTTCAGCTTGGTACCCTATTTTGTACATCTGAGATCACAGATGTCTCCTGGACATTTGCTTTCTTGCCCGTGGAGCTCCTCTGAGTGGTCACTTAGAAGCGATTACCACAGTTACTTAAATAATTCCCTGTGTGACTGCTTACCAAGACAGTCTCCTGTTCCCAAACCATAACCTGCAATTCTGCTCTGTGTGCATTTTTTTCTGTTTACTTTTATTAAAATGCATCATGTTCATTGTGACAACCTAATTAAGCCATTCAGCTTGCACAGCACAGGTAACCTTCTTCCTTATTTACTACCCTGCCAATTTCTTTGTCATCTGCACACATTATTAGCGCAGATGCTATATCAGTGTCTGGAATGATTGCTCATCAGATGGAACCACTCTCTAGCAAACCCACCAAAAAGGGCAGATATTTTTATACATTTCTAATAATAACTCCATTTTGGATCTATATGTGACCCAGGTTTCAATCATTTCCTCATTAATACCATGTCATACAAGCTTTTTAATTAAATCATCTGCAGTTCTAAACTGATATTGCAAGCTCAGATAAAACCTTGTCTTCTGGGAAATAAGCTTTCCCATAAACACTGTGTAGGTGGGGACTGATGGGGATAGATACTGCCTTATTGCGTCTTCCTCCTTCACTCAGTGCTAGGGAAGTCCAGGAGGACTGTCCAGGCTCAGAAACAGACCAGGAGTTTCCCACGTTAGTCCCTGCATGTCACAACATTGCCCTGGCTGTAGGGAGCAATCTGAGAAAAAATGAGTCCAGAAGGTTTGCAGTACCTCGTTCCTCAATAGGCCTGCTTCAGCAGTATTCAAAAGCAAACAACGTCTTCCATTAATTTACAAGGATTTATTTCTGTGCTCTAAGTTAGATACCAGTTTAAGATGTGGTTAGAAGTTTTGTATGTGCGTACACAACACATTTTTTTGTCTAAATGGTGAAAACAGATAAATGCTCTGGCCACAGAGCCAGGCCTAAACATGCAGCAACGACAGAGTAGTCCTTGTCCAGAGGGACTGACATTGCCCTAGAGACTAGGTATCCATCCTTTTCCAGTCCTGTCAGCTATGTGTGAAATCTCCCATTAGTAATCTTGCACTCTAATGCATCAAGGCCATTACACGTGAAACGATCAAACAACACACAAGACACCAGCTCTGTTTAATATGAACACAAGGGGCCTGGTCTTCCACAGTGCCAAACCTGCTCTGGCCAGTTCTGAAAGCCTTCGAGGTACATCATTTCCAGTGTCAACTCAGGACTTCCAGCATTTCTGAAGAAGTGTTTGAATCCTGCCAGGTGGGTTTCAATAAATAGCTAGCAGTATATTAATAAAATCACCCTGACAGTGTGAAAGTTTTGGCACAGCGTGAGCAAAAAAGAGCCAAATATGCACCTCAGGTAAATGGCAATACTCCCATTATATATAGTTATGCCAATTTATACTATTTCCTGAATTTATGCATTTTCCATTGGACTTTAAAAGAGGTCCATGGTTTAGGCATACTTATATTCACACTTTTCAAAAGACTTTATTTAACTTCATAAGAGTATCTTTTCCTGTTTCCATTACACTTCTGAGTAAACTGCAGCCAAAGCAGGAAATGCCTACATCCACAGCGAGGACGGGTGCAAATCAACATTGTCCAAACAGATTCTGACAAATAATAGTCTTGCAGCCTTCTTGTAATTATTGTTTTTTTACCTATGACACATCCCACTTATCTTCCCTGTATTTTTTGCCTATTCATTTTTGAGGAGAGCTATTACGTACTGCACCTTGTTTTTTTTGTTTTTTTTTTTTTTTTTTTTTTTTTAAGTCATTCATATCCTGGCTACAAACCTGACTCCTGTTTCTTCACGCACCTTAAACCATCCTGATTTGCAAGCTAGCCATGCTTAACCTTCTCCTTACATTTCATTTTCTCTGGTCTCTTTCACTTCCCTTCCTCCTAGGCAAATACTTCCAAAAGACCAGATCCAAAATGCATGCTTGAATCCTGAGTTTTATATCTTTTCTTTATTTTCTTTTCATTAAAAAAAAAAATAAGTCTTTATTGTGGTTGGTTTTGGATTGTTTTTATACACTTAGTTATGATGATTTCTGGCCAAACCAAAGGAACTTCAGTAAATATTTTAAAAGCATTTCCAACAGTCCTGTTAGAGGCTTCTAACATTTTTACTTCAAACTTTCCCTGCATTTGTCAGCCTGAAGTTAAATTTCTATTCTGACTTAAATGGACAGTGTACACCAAGTGCCTGCCAAGAAAACCTGTAGATGTATCTACCCCAAACACTGCAGAGTCATACGAAGATATCAAAGCCAGTCTAGTCTGGCTGCTGGCAGCAGCAGCAAAAGGAATGCCTGTGAAGCAGTTGCTCCATTTAGCCCTGGAAGAGATTCCACAGTGCACTGCACACAGTGGCATGCACACATATACCCTTTAGCTGCTTTCAAGTCCATTACTGTGATTTCCAAGAGCTTTCAAGCAAATTTGGGGAACAGTGGTCCAAAATAAAGTTTAAGTGGCCACTCATAGTATTTTTTTCATATAAAAATTAAGTGAACAGAGTTACTTTGTCGTTGAAATAGTCAGAAGGCAGAAGGCCTGTCATCTTTATAGAAACAACCCGTCTGAAGTAACTGATCACTGTCTTCTTCTTGGCCAAGTTGTAAATGGTTATACATGTAAAATGTCTAATAGCTACAGTGTGAGGGAAATCTTAATAATAAATATATATATATATATTTGGCTTAAAGTCTTGAATGTCAAGAGCTTTTCCTGAGGTCCATGTCTTACTAAATGCAGTCAAAATTTGTAGATGAATTGGGAAATGATTCAGTGGAACGAATAGGGGTGTCTCTAAGCAATGCCAGAGAAGGGAAATCAGAAAATTTATGCTATCCTTTACCTCCAACTCGGAGCCCCAATTAGGTGACCTAAGCTACTAGGACATCTATCAAAGGTAACTGCCAAGTGATCTTTTAAAGCACACACCTGTCCAGTTAAATAAAGGAACCTTTCATGCTGCGGCTAATATGGCTCTGCGATGTAGCTAGACAGCGATACTGATACCTTTAAAATTGTGCTGTTCTCTTGCTCCTTTAATGTATTTTTACACTGACCGCTCACACAGCAGAGGTGGCACTGGCAGAAACCTCAAAGCCAGTAGAATCTGCTCCAAGGGCTAATGAGGCTGGTGGAGAATCCAGGCTTTGGATGAAATTCTAGAAATGCAACACAATGAAATGTATAATGTGAGGGATTTGGTGGGTAAGGGAAATGTGATCCATGATTAATCTGACCTTCCTTTACCTTGTTGAATCAAGCTCCTTATTTGGTGCGGGCTATAATCAGTTCTGCCATCTGTGGCTCTTTGTTAAACCAGCGCTGTTTATGTTTAGTCAGCTGTGAAAAGGGACTGAGAGAATAGTTTCTCCAGTGCAAGGTGTTAATGTCATTCTCCCACCCACATCCACTTAAAAAGAGAACAGAATTTCCTGTTAGAGGCTCTTCAACTTAAAGGTGAACGATCTGAATCACAGCTCCACACACAGTAGATGTAATTCCTTTTGCCTGGCTTACTTGAGGACAACTAAACTCAAATATCACCGCTACCTACCTACCTACCTACTTACCTTTCTTTCTTTCTTTCTTTCTTTCTTTCTTTCTTTCTTTCTTTCTTTCTTTCTTTCTTTCTTTCTTTCTTTCTTTCTTTCTTTCTTTCTTTCTTTCTTTCTTTCTTTCTTTTCTTTTCTTTTCTTTCTTTCTTATTCAAGTTTAAAAGTCATATGGAGGTTTTGTTTTAAGACTGAAGCAAGAGGCTGATTTATGTTAAAACATTTTGCTACTTTACCTTCATATGATACAGCTAGGAAAATTCAGATACAGATGCAGTCATTCTAGCAAAATGCACGCCTTTTATCTACACATCTTGGATTGGAGAGCTGATTTAAATGTATTAAAACAGAACCCTTTCTATGGCACAAGGAACACCTCCAGCTACAGGGTTTGCCTTTTTAATTTCATAGGGTGTGTCCTCTCAGGTATAGGCTAAGTTCTAGTAGCCATTAAGGCATAATGATAAAATAAACCCTAAATGGTGAATAAATCCTGAATGTGCAGGCTTTTTGGGTAGGATGTCACTGTAAGCATTAATTAAATGCTATAAAAAATAATTTTATTGTGTTTCCATAGACAGCTAAAAAGGGGAAAGCAATGATATAGACAGAAAAAAGCAAAAGTTTAAAAGGTCAAAGTTTCAACTACTATAAATGCCATAATTCCACGGACTGCAGGGGATTCATAGCAATGTACATTTGTTGAAAAGCTGGCCCCACTTTAAAATGACAGAATTCATTCAATGACAACATCATGAGAGCCAAGATGCAGCAGTGTACAGGATGAGTCAACAGAGAGATCTTTTTTGCCCCTCTCTTTCTGAACTACCTTAAATTCCACCATTGCCCCCAAAAGAGGATTATTTTCTTGCCTTTTTTTTTTTTTTTTTTTTTTTTCTTTCATTAAAACCCTTCAGGAAAGAAATCTCTCTTGGCTTACCCTAAAGCGCTTGAGCAAGGCTACCCCTCAATACAAAGTTCAGTGCTGGCCTCGCTGGGGTACAATGTAGTAAAAACTGTATTTGACACTACGGGGACTTTAGAGCAGGATAGCAATGCATATTTTTTTCCCCTGCTTTAAAAACACATCTTTTTGGTCGTGAAGAAACACCAGTCTCTGTCCCAGCTGAGAGCAAATCCCATAGCAAATGGGACCATTTGTTATGGCTCATGGAAATGTATATCACTTCCTAATGTGGGAAAAAAGTAATAAAAAGATGGATGAATGCCCATCCATTTCTCTATTTGCTCAGAAATCTAGATTAGAATGTTTTAAAAGATAAACTATTAATTGGCACATTTCTCAGTAATTTATAAAGAAGGTCAAATGCATGATAAAATGTGTCAGAGGAAGGGATTTTCTTTTTGTTTTTTTAACCTTTAAGCTACCAGGAAGGCTAATTCTCTCATAACTTTGCTCGAGGAGTCATTGGAGACCTCACATGCTCGCTTTGAACTTTTCTGCCCTGAAGAAACAGAGAGAGAGAAATTTTCTTCTGAGTGTTTTTCAGTACTTGAGCTAAAATCAAAACCAAACAGTGTGAATAAAACTCACCTTCCTCTCATTACTCAGGATTTATTTGCATAGATTTTTCTGATGTCATTATTCTCACCTGATCTCCTTTGTCTTTGCCTGGAGACTGCAAGGAATTGCCCAGAAAAGGGTGATCTGAGATAAATTTCTACCACAACACAAATGGGAAACTTCCCTCTCTTACTTTTCAGAGATATATACATCATCTGATCTTTATAATTAAAGAGAAGGAAAAAGACCATAAACTTAACCTTCCCCTCCTTCTTTCATAATCCATTATTAGTAACAGTACCGTTTTCTGTAGGGTTCTCACATGTGTCCTTCATTATTCCAAAAGAATAGGATAAGATTAGCTTGATCTATCAGTGACATTTTTCCCTGACCTTAAAAAAAAAAAATGCTGCCTTTTAATCCTCCCCATAGAAAATAATGCTGAATGAGTTTCTGAAAGGTGGGTGAAATAGCTGCCATGGCCTCCAGGCAGCAACAACACAAACGCTAACAAGTTATTCTGGTTTTACATGTCTATTCACCTTTATAGAGATTCTACCACCTCTGCTTCTCAGGCTACATGTGTTAATGCTCGGGAAGTTCTTTTGGGCCCTATAAACAGTCCCATAATATACTTGAATGTAAACTGAAATAGTTTCCTCTAATTCTCTGTTGCCTATTTAATAAGCATATTCTTGCTCTGCACAACATTTATGTAGCGCCCAGTCTTGCCACCCATACACATTCTCCCATTTTATAACCCTCTTTTTTTTAATTTAGCACAATAGCTTGGATTGTGACAATTGCTTATTCAGGTTCGGGGAAAGTAAAAAATGCAAAATCTCCTTCTGCAAGGCCAGCCCACATCTTGAATCCATCTGTTGGCGTGTGTAGGAAAAGTGGAGCTGATGCCCCCGCCGCGAGAAAAGTAAGTCAGGAAAGGGTTAGGATAGCGATAGGAAGGGCAAGGAGCGACTGAATCTACAGCCTCGTTCTTTGAAATTGCTGGAAGGAGGCAAAGCGCAGGGAAAAGATGCTACGTGTCATTGTGACCCACTGTGTAGAAGGTTTTCCTTCTATAGGAAGCCCAGCACCAGCCACATCCCTGAGAGCCCAGCACGGCCACAGACGTGGCAGTGCTGCTGCTGCCAGCAGCTACAGAACAATCCAACTCTAAGCGACTTCAGCATCACGACCAGTGCGATGAGGTCCTTTATTTTTAATGGGAACATGCCGCTACAGTTTAGGGAATAAATATGCAAACGTCAAGGCCCCGTAGGAAGAACACAGGAGCAGAAAGTAGAATATTAGCAGCAAGTGGGGGAAAGGAGAAAGAAGACAAGCTGGAAAATGGCTAGGAAGTGACAAGTAAACAACAGAGCTCACACCGTGCCAGACTGGCGGCGGATCCAAGCTGCTGCTGCACACCTGCAAGCACAGGCTGGGAAGGGACGCCTCGGAAGTTTAACCAGACGCTATATTCGGACAGGCAGCTGCGGCCATGCCGAACCCAAACGTCTCAGCAGGGACCCACCTGTTCACGATCCTGCGCTAGATTTTAGCCTGGGAAGGGGCAGGCTACAGTTAGGACTGCCGAGTCTGGCCCCGGTCTCTCTTGCACAGAGCACACCAACAGCTACGGGTGAGGAGTCGGCAGCGTGAGAGGTGGCCGTTCCCAGCCCAAGTTTCACAGACACAGGAATGAAAAATACCAGGCAAAAGAACAGGCTTCACGTTAACAGAGCGGCTGGAATTCAAACCTGAAACATTTCAGGGCTTTTTTTCTTTTCTATTTATATAAAATTTATAATACAAATACAAGTGTATTTTTGTACGCGGTGCTTCTCGGCTCTATTTATAATTTGACCGTCATTTTCAAACCTGCCTGATTAATACTAGGCCATTAAAATCATGCTCAAATTTCTAAACAAACATTCTCCTTTTCTTATTGTTGTTGGAAGTGTTGAACTCCTGCCTTTCCCTAGGATGGTTTTGCCTTTTAGCAGACTCTTAGGGCGAGGTAAAACAAATACTTTGCCATCACGTAAGAATCTCAGAAATGAGGCCTCTGAGGATATCCTGGTTTTGGCAGAGGCGCTGCTTTTGCCCCACCTCCCTTGCTCCAGCAGAGCTGGTGTGTGAATGCAGAGTGACAGGGCCGCCCAAAAGCTGGGATGAAAGGGGGTCAGGGGGTCATCTGCCCCAGTCCCTGCCCAAAACCCTCATACCCCTCTGGCTGCTGCTGCTGGGGCTCACTCCAGCCCCAGGGCAGGGCCTTGCTCCGGCCTGTGCTGGGGATGGGGAAGGTGAATGCATTATTAATGCAGAAAGCATTCAGATTCGGGGGGTACAAGGCACCAGCTCCTATGAATCATCTTATGACTACAGTATAAATTATTCAGTAACCATACGTCCTTCTTACAAAGGAAATGAGAGTTTTTGGCTTGACCGAGCTGACGGATTCCTAATGAGACGGGAAAAAAAATTAAACCCTAAATTTGTAAATGTAAACAAAAATGGAAATACAAATGGAAATACTTTAAAACACCTTATTGACAAGATTTGCCCACATGTCACATTTTACTTTAATGGTAACTTTGTGTGCAGACATTTTAGGAAAAAGAAAAAAAAAAAAAAAGCTCATTTCTTACAACGTACGCTCATGCATGTCTAATTTTACTTTGGTAAGTCCATTTATTAAACTATTTTCTTCGTTTAATTGCTTTTTTGGTAGAATGAAATCTCATACATTCCCTAATGTGCTATTTTTATTTTTAAAAAATAAATTTTGAGATTAAATGTGCGCTGTTATGAAGCCTAGGGTCATTTTACCGTGAATTGTAAAAAAGCCAGCACTCCACCCCAAAATCTTCATAAACTGCAGGAAAGTCTGTAGTGAAAATGTGGAACCCACTGGACTTTACATTGCTTTTCTGGTTTAAGCTGCCACTGTTTCAGACCTGTAGAGGCTCGTGCTTTAAAAGACAAGGGCAGTTAGGGTACAGCAAGTGAGGCATTTTGGAATTTGGGATTGAAACTTGCTTTTCTTTTCAAACCTTACACAAAGTACGGGGGGGGGGGGGGGGGGGGGGGGGGGGGGGAATCCAAACTCCCCAAACATGTTCTTTCTAATTTACTTTGTTAACTGCAGTCTCTCCCACTCATCGGTGTACTTCAGCAAGGAAATTGTTCTGCCAGATACAAATAAAATGTACTGAAAGTACTTAACCGATCTGTTGATGGGTCATGTAAACACACTCCTTAAAAGGTACTAATTTTAGTGATAATTACAAGCATTTTACCTGACTACTCTTTTTGTTAACAGTATATCTCAAGCATTAGCAACCCATTTTAGGAATAATACAGTCGTGCCATGAGGTACCTATGTTCGCTGCAAAAAACAAGTGCAAAAGTCAATTTAGAGAGGAAATAGCAAATTAGGCAACACCTGCGAGGTGACCTTTTCTCTCCTGGTCATTCATGGGAGCATCTCTAGGCAGTACATTAACCTGCTACCTACCCACCGCTTTGCAATAAATATCTGAAATCTGCTTTGGACATTTTTCTGCAGAAAGAAATTAGGGGTGAACCCTTTGACTACTGTAAATGGGAAGAAGTGCATTGGCTTTAATGAAGCTCTGCTGTACTGTGTGACGTCTGGATGTCCTCCCTTCATTTTGGGGCATTTCTGATGCAGAGGAAAATGGAGGGGTGTACTCCTGTAGCTGGAGAAGAGGGTCTGGAGTGTTATTTGGGTATCTGTTCTCTTTGCTGCCTCTGAGCAGTCACTTCAGATTGAAGCAAGTTAGGAAAAAAACAAACCAAACCAAACCAAAACAAAAAAACACTTTGGTTTAATTACATTCATTAGGAATGTGAATTTTAATATATACCATAAATCTTTGTTCCTTACCCAAACACAGGTTATTTTGCTCTCTCGTTGACGGGAAGGCATACCACTGCAACTACCTCTACACAGCAGAGTTTTCACATAAAATGCCATCTAAAAATGAAACTAAATCTGTAATCATCCTCATGTACACAAGCCCGTCATTCACCTTTGCCTCAGCTTACCTTTGCGGGATGAGGAGGGCATTACTTCGCATGAGAAGGACGTTGTGTGCTGGCAGGCACCCACTCGGGTTTGCAGTTGCTGTTCCCAGGTGCACAGAGAGCAGGCACCTGCAGGGACCTCGTGCCGACCGACAGAGGGGCACGCGTGCTGTGGCACAGCTTTCCACGCTGGTGACCCAGGCCTTCAGGAAACTTGCCCTTTCTGATTCACTCCAGCACATCCACCAAGCTGGAGGGTTCATGCCGCTATTTAATCCTCCTTGAGAGCATCCTGGTGGAAACACTTCTTTCTGCAAGGAAAATGTTTATGCGCACAACTCCACATGTGCTCTTTGCTGTGTTCGGCAACAAAATGGTATGATCAGCTCTACAAACATACAGGCTGGAGTGTCTAGCTATATTTCAAGCTTTTTTTTTTTTTTTTTTTTTTTTTTTGGCCTTTAAATAAAGTCAGCTGATGACAGTGTGAACTTTGTTTTAGAAAGAAAAAGGGGAAATTGCTTTTCTGCAATTCTGTCACTACACCATCTTCTGAGAAGAAGAAAGAGAGAGAGAGAGAGAGAGAAAGAAAGAGAGAGAGAGAGAAAGAGAGAAAGAGAGAGAGAGAAAGAGAGAAAGAGAGAGAGAGAGAGAGAGAGAGAAAAGAAAGAAAGAAAGAAAGAAAGAAAGAAAGAAAGAAAGAAAGAAAGAAAGAAAGAAAGAAAGAAAGAAAGAAAGAAAGAAAGAAAGAAAGAAAGAAAGAAAGAAAGAAAGAAAGAAAGAAAAAGAAAGACTATAACACAAAATTGATTTGCTACCTTAAAAATGAGGGAAAAGCTTCAGAAATGTTTGTTCATCTGTTCCTGGGTACGGATAGATCTGGGATTGAACACAGATTAATTCCAAGCTTTGAGCCTTGATTACTACTGAAAAGTAAAGAGTACATGGCTGTAAACAGGTGGATGTAAATAAGGGTCTGAATATATAGCTAAACAATAGGAATCTTGCTATGCAATAGCAAGATTCAGCAAAGCCTTTCTTTTTGAACTATGAGGATGCATTAAAGGGCTGTTGGCACATCGGTCCCACTGATTTCAGCTGGACTCTGTGAAAGTAAAGGCTAATGCGTTAGATCCAAGGTGTGTGCTTTTAAATGAAGCCCGGATGCATATTATGTTCGTTGACCATACATACACATAAATAGTAATTTCTGGTTGTGAATGCTCAAATAATACGGAAAAGGTAAGTTATTTCATGGCTCTATTTTTGTTGGTAAATCTGATAATTACTTTGCTGTTTTACAGCAATTTTTAGATCTGTAAAATAAGCTAGTAAGCAAAGTAGGCATACACCCTACCAGGAAGATTCAGACAATCTGTGTTTTTGCAAGCAACCAGGAAGCTTCCACTGCCGCCCATCCTTACGGAAGGCAAGCTGTTTAGATTCTCGAGGCACTGGGCTAAGGGAAGAAATAAAAAGTAATTATAGTCTGTTTAGTGACCACACTCCAGTTGCACATGTTTGCATGGTTGTAGCTTGCAGATAAATCTTTCTAGCTGGGCTACTCATTACTAATACAACCATAAATATAAACATCGACGAGTGCAAATGTAGACTGTTACTGAAATTGCAGGATATCTGAAAATCTTGCAGCTGCTCTTACTCACAGCTAAGTCCAAGTTCAGCTTGAGGGATGGGATTTGTAAAACTGAGAGTCTTGCAGAACTGAGACCTAAAAAAAAAACAGCCTCTTCTCTGTCTTGAGAGTTTCAGAGCAATCAGCTTGAACGATAATATACTCCTACCCTCATCTTGAAGCCAATTCTATGAACACTTAGTGCTGAAATTAGATGCCATTTTATTTGATATGTTTCTAACGTCACAGCATCCCTTTGTTACAAACAGTCTTTGCATTGCGTATTGTTGTAAGTATTTTTACCTAGCGTGATTTCAGCACCTGGCCCCTTCAAGTTCCAGTGGGTAAACAAGTGACTGAAGGCACAGATATACCACAGTAAGGATGTAAAGACACTGTCTCTGTTCTTATTATAGAGGTCTAAACTTAATTTGTTCTAACATGTAAGAATGGAGAAAACTGCGATTAATGTTACAGTAAAACAAGGAGAAAAAATATTCATTAGTTTTTGATTTTCCATCTAACCTTTCTTTCAGAAGCATTTTATTTCTGATAATGTATACAACAGCTATTTTCAATTCAAAGTTTTTCTTAAAGAAAAACAATGACAAAAACACAGCAAGTTTAATCACTATATACTCAAATGTACTTTCAGTTCCACTTTTGGTATTTTTATGAAAATTCTGGGCTTACCTTGCATATCTCAGTTATGTTTCTTCAGTCTTTCATGGTTGAAAGACTGAGAGATATTTATTTAAGTTACAATTAGATGGTTACTGCCATCTAAAAGAAAGAGAAAAAAAAAAGGCTGAAGAGCTAATTCTATTCTAATGATAAGTATAGAAATAATTTTATAAAGAAGAATTTTATGTAAGTGGTTCAAAATATTTCAAGTGGACTCACTTGTATCCTTCATTACAAAATGTTTATTTAATTGAAATGAAAAGTTTAACGTCTTGACAATAGTAAACTGATAAGAGAACTTGGTACAGAAGATACAAAACAATGTAGCCTGTTTTGTCTTCTTAACATTTCCCCTCCTCATCAAGAAAAAAAAAAAAAAAAAAGTACCCTACCCAAGCCAACAGAGGAATCATAAGCAACTGAAGCTTGTGAAAATATTGCCAGTCACAAATTTAGCATGACATAATGCAGAGGAAGCTACAGTTCGAAGCCAAAGCTGTCACGTCTGATTTTGGAAGTCTCAAAATGTGTAGTTAAACTTAGCCACATCAGGCAGATATTCAAGGAGGATGTCTAAGGGGCATACAGGAACTACCTCATTCTGCCGTCTTTCCTAACTGTTGTTTCTAACACCAACATTAAAAGAGATGCTGAAATCAGTGAGAACAAGTCAGCACTAGGGAACTCAGAGACAAACAGAGACTGGAAATAGACTTGGTACCTGAACATCTGCATTTAAATACCCAGTTTTTAAATACAGCTGGACAGAGCATGAAATTAGGAAGCATGTTTTGAATTTTTAAATAGTCACTAATACTGCATTTCAAAGACAGTAATGCTGTCTTTAACACATTTACTAGACTGTATTTTAAATTTAATCACAAAAATTAGCTGAGTTTCTTTCTCCCTCTCATGCATTTTTATTCATGCCTGTATAGAGCACTGGGTCCTGTGAAAAGAGGCTGTAACTGTATGAAGTCAGCTACAATCATATGAAAATTAAGACTGAAAAGCAGGTTTGACTCATTAGCCTTGGAGTAGTGTGGTTTACTGCTAGAGAGAAGGGTTTTGATATTATATTTTTCTTTAGATGTCCTTTCTTGGTTCAAAAGTCCTTGAGAAGACTTTTTTTTTTTGGAAAGAAAATGCCTCAGGAAAAAAAAAAAAAAAAAAAAGTTTGCTTTATACAAAACTATTTGTATTAAAAATATAAAGACAGCCACTTTTCAAGGACCTGTAGAAATACTGTGTGTGCAAATTCAGAAGGCAGAATAAAATTCTCTGTTGTCAGATATGGAGCTTTAATGGAAATTTGTGTTAAATACACTGAAGGTCAAACAGTCAGCCAACCAGAAATTCCACTTCTTGGAAGTCTGTGTTTGAAGATTTTAAGGGTAGAAAATGCCTTTGCCATAGTTTACTCTGAGCATAATACGGGCCATAGGTCTTCTCAGTGCCTTTTGAAACTCAGCAGCTGCGCTTGAGTTAAGATCCCAGTTAAAGAGGATGCACACCAGTTGTTTCATTGGTTAACTTTACCTTCAGAAACGTCGTTTGCTGCTTTGTCTTTAACTTACAGCTCCAGATTCTCCCTACATCGGTGGGATAGATTGAAGAGTCCTCTCAGCAATTTTTCCACATGCTGGTCCTTCTAGATGGCAAAGTTACTTCACTGATAAGTTAAACAGATTGCTATCTTTAAGAAATAAGCCATTTTCCAGTCCTTTAGTCATTATCAGTGCTCTTGTCTGTAGTCTCTCCAATTATCATCACCTTTCTTGCAGTGCAGATAGTCGAATGGGATGACTTTAGTAGCAGTCACACCGGTGCCAAACCCGGAGACAGCATAACCCTGCTCTCCCTCCTTGCATTTCCCTTGTTATTGGGTACCCAATGACCAAGCACAGCAGCTCTTTTGGCTGTGGCAGCACACGAGGCGCTCCCATTCAGTTAGTTTTCTTCCAGCATGAGCATCACTTGCATCAGTTTCCTCAGGATCCTCCACCTCTCTATTCATTGTCCCTAAAAGCAGCAGTTTGCATCTAGAAATGATGCAGCACACCTTGCATGCTTAAGTAGCTATAGAGATTGTGTAGAAAAAAAAAAATACATAAAAAACACATTTTAGACTTCTTGAACCCTGAATTTTGCATTTGGCAAGGGAAGTGATCCATGCATTTTACATTTCACAACAGTGAATCATGCTTCATATCCTGAGTAATCCCACTGGATTAAGAGGAACCTTTAAAAGTGTAAAATATTATAACATCTAATGTCAACAGAAACAGGGAACCGTCGCTGACTTCATCTAGAAGAGTTTTAGTTTGACTCAGGAGCGCACTTCTGAGATTCATCTCCTGACTGCCCCCCGCTTGCTTTACTTGGGCACACACAGCAGAGCAGTTTCAGAGCAGGGGAACTTGTTTTCCTCTGGGTGAAACGAGACCAGCCGAGGCACCTCAGGAGCATGCCCAAGGCGCTGTGGCTGACAATGCTCTCTCAGGCAGTGTGTGGGGCCGGGAGGTGCACCTGGAGGGACGAACGGGCCTGCAGAGTACCCGAACAGCTCAGGGGGATGGCGCCTGGCTAGCATCCCTCACAGCCCTAACGCCACCTCTGCGTAAGGCTGGCTTCCCTGCGGGAGACCTGATCCTGATAATTCTTGCAGTTTTTCACTCTCTGCAGCCAGCTCCTGCTTAGAACTGCTTTCTCTTCTAAAAACCTTTCATGGGAAGAAAAAAGACTTGAAATCATAAGCTGTCCCACCTCCCACACATTAATTCGGCACAGCTGGGGACATGCAACACTGCATGGATGAGGGAGGGCAAGGGAAGAGACGATCACCTCTCTGTTCTGTCTGCCCCAGACTGGCAGGAGGCCAAGATGTCTCTGAGAGTAAATTAGAGCAACATAAAAAATATCTGTTCCATCTGAGGATCCTAAGGGACCCATATAGCTAGCTCAGCCCATCGTGTCAGCCCACTAAATAGATCAGAGAAGCGCAGAGTACTTGCATCAAAGTTTCTGATTTATTTCACCTTAAGTAATAACAATTATACATGTCCCACATACTAAACAATATGCCCCATGCACTAAGGAAGAACGTTTCCCTAACCTATTTAGCAACTGTGCCTTGGAAGAGTCACTGAATATGTTCTTATCATCTTCTATATTGAAGAAAAAATACACTTGGCTTAGCACTTAAACAACATGCAGCACGCTTGAGGAGTGGAAGGTGCGCACTGATCATATGATGGCACGGGCAAGGGACTATGAATAGTGCATCTCAGTTTGAGACTGCGGCAGAGCAATAGCATCAGAATTGCTGTCAGAAATGACTAGATTCCTATCAGGCTACATCTAATTCCTGTCCGAAAAATTTAGATCTCCACATCTCAAAAAGGTGGATGAAAAAGTATCAGAAGAAAGTGCAGGTGTTACAAGCCACATGAAGCAAACTATGGTCAGAAAAAGGGTGGGAAGAAAGGATGGGACCATGCTTTCTCTGAAGAATCAAAACAACATTTTTACACTTTCGACTTCCCCAAACTTTCAGACTTTTAAGACTTTAGGTCTCCCACATTGCTCTTTGGTTTCTTTTCCTCTTCAGACTGGAGAAATGTAGGGATTACAGAACACTTTTGCTCATGTCCGAGAGCATTTGGCCTCACAAATAATGTTGTTCCACTCAAGAGGCCTGCTTGCGTAAGTGCTCATCAATTAAGCAAAAGCTTTCAGTCTGGTCCAAAGATAACAATTAAGTAATATGTGAGGAAAAAAATACCAACGACGGTCTCAATTCCTGAAAATATCTTAGTCAATCAGAGTTTCCTTTTAAAATTGAAACTCTCGGTGTGAACAAACAGCTCAATGAGAAACCCTTTGATGCTGCGGAGCAGTTGCTCACATGACCGACTCGTTAGGAGTTTAGGAGTTCATTTTTCAGATAAACTGAGCGTTTATCTGAAAGATATCAGATACTGTACTGCAAAGGTGCTCACAAAATAGGAATCAAAGCTTGCCACTGCTGATGTGCTAAATTATTGTTGTTGTTATTATTATTAATGTGCTAAGAGTCTTTGGTTGCCCAACACAGGCCGTCTGACGGGACAACTCATAACAAGAAAGCTCTCATAAGCGTTACAGGCCCGGTGCCTGACGTGCCACCTCTCAGTTTAGAGAATATCCGTGGATTACAACACAGGAGTTACGTGTCGCAGCTGTACCCAAACAGTCTACCCAAGGTGAAGCTCCAGGTCAGTTTTCGCTGTCATATCAGAAGTTTTTATACCAATTCTCCTAAAAATGTCACGAGTTCATTTTTATTTTATTTTTTACAGTTTATAACAGGAGCAAATAACTGATCTGTATTTCTGTCACTTTTGTGAGGAGATTTTTATTACCAACGCCTACACACGAGTGGAAGCGCTTGTTTATTTCTAAATGTCTGGCTCACTGAAGGGGATTTGGTGCCATTTGTGCAGTCGGGGGGTGGAAAACCACGGTGGGGGGGCAAAGACAGAAAGAGTTAAACACACAGCAGGAGGCACCGGCAGCCCAGCCCAGCCCAGCCCAGCCCTGCCTTTAATCGCTGATAACGGGGGACATTTCCCGTGGGACGCAGCCCCTGCCTGTGGCCGCCCCGTTACGGCACCGAGGGGCCCAGGGGCACCCCCGCGGCCCTCAGGGCCCATTTGGCGTGCGCAGCTACTCGGCGCCGGGCGGTAGGGCGGTGACGTCAGCGTGTTGTTGGGTCTCGGCGCGGGGTGGCCGGGCAGGCCGAAGGGAGCCCACGTGACCCGCCCGGCGGAAAGGAGCCGGCGGGGGGAGGGGAGGGGACGGGACGGGAGGGGAGGGGGTGGGGGGGGCAGCGGGCGGGCCGTGCCCCAGCCCCCGCTGCGTGCGCATAAATAAATAAAATAGAGACATCAATAAATGAATTTAGGCAGAAATAGATGTATGCACGCACCTTATATGTACATATATAGAGATACATATATATATATGGGGGGGGGTGTACGTGGAGGCCCGCCGCTAACGGCCGCCGGCGGGCGGTTGGCGGTTAACGGGCGGCCGGTCTGTGTGTGTGTGTGTGAGGGGGGGAGGGGAGCGGGGTGGGGGAGGGGGCAGCCCGTTTAACTCCAATTCCCTTCGATTCGGTTCGATTCAATTTAAATTTATCTATTTCTGGCGGGGGGGCTGCCGGCGGGGGCACACGGCCACAGGCGGTGCCTGCCCGCTGCCCCCTGCCCCCCCCCCTCCCCCCCCCCCCGGCCGCCATTCCGCCCCCAAAGTTTCCTCGCCCCCCTGCCCGCCCGCCCGCCGGGGCTCCCTCGTGTGCCGGCCGTGTGCGCCGGGGGGGGGGAGGAGGAGGAGGAGGAGGAGGAGGAGGCGGCGGTGGTGGTGGTGGTGGTGGAGGAAGGGGGGGGGCAGCAGGCTGCCGGCAGCCCGGCCGGGACCCGCGAGCTGCACCATGCGCGGCAAGTGAGGGCAGCCGCCGCCCGGCCCCTGCCCGCAGCGCCAGGTGAGTCCCTGCCCGCGGCGCCCCGGCTCGGGGAGGGGACGGCTGCCCCCCCATCCCCATCCCCATCCTCCTCCTCCTCCTCCTCCTCCTCTCCCTCCTCCTCTCCCGGGGCCCCGCCGCGCCCCTCGCCCGTGCGGCGGCTCCGCGCCCCCCCCCCCCCCCCCGCAGCCCTCAGCCAAGTTTCGGGCGCGCTCCTCGCTTCGTTATTTCCATTATTATTATTTTTATTTTTATTATTTTTTTTATTTACTCCTGGCTTTTATTGCGGCAAAACGTGCGGGGGCTGCCTCCTGCCAGCCGGGGGCTGCGCTGCGCCTCAGCCTGCCCCCAACCCCCCCCCCCCCCCATATCCGCCCCCTACCCCTCCACCGTCTCCCCGCCGCCCAGACACCGGCCCCGGCCGTGTGCTCTGCCCCCCCCCCCCCTTCCCCGTCCCGTCCCGTCCCGTCCCGGCTGGGGGCAGGCGGGCGAAGCGCCGAGAGGGAGGAAAAACGCGAGGCTGCCGCTGCCGGCCGCTGGGGGAGGGGAGCCCATTCATCGCCAGGGCGCGGAGCGGCGGCAGGCAGCGAGCGCAGCCCGGCTCCGGCACCGCCAAGTTTACTTCCAAGTAGGTAAAAACCCGCCGCTCTCACACACACACACGCACATATACACACTTATACACACATACACACGCGCACACCCGGCCCCGGGCTCCCCCCGGCAGCGGTGCGGGGAGGCCGGGGGGGGGCACGGACCTGTTGCACGCCTGCCAAGTGCGGAGGGGACGGGGAGCGGGGAGCGGGGAGCAGGGAGCAGGGGCAGCGCGGCCGGAGCTGCGGCTGGGGGCACCTCTCCACCCTGTGCCCCCTCCACCACACCCCCCGGGACAGCCTCGGTGCTGCGGGGTGAGCGTGCGGGGAGCGCGGTGCACGGGCGGTGACCCCTGACCTGGCTCCCCAGGAGGCATCCTGCCCGGCGCTGGGAGGGGAGGGGAGGGGAGGGAGGAAAAAAAAAAACAACAAAACCACCAAACACACAACAACAACAAAGCCACACCCTAAAAGTTGGGCTCGGTTATTAATTTCTCCAAGTGGGCGTCCGGCTGCCCTCGCGTCGCCGCCGTCGCAGCGTGCCTCCTCCTGCGCTGCGCCACGAGGGTCCGGCCGTGCGAGGCTCAGAGAGGGGCGTGGGGAGGGCGAGCGGCCGTCCTGGTGCGCCTCGTTGCGTGTTGTAGGAGCAGGGACACGTCCCCGGGTAATGCTGCAGGGAGCTCGGTGGAAAGAGCGCCCTGTCAGGGATGGTCGGAGTAAAATGGAGTGCCAGGTTAAAATTTCGGGTCTGATGTTTTAGGCTGGTAGTGTGAAAGTATGTTGTGCTGGAGGGGACTCTGACTGTAGGTAATGAATACGAGGTCTTTGCTGGTGACCAATGTGTTGTGTTGCATCTTTCTTCCTTAGCAATCCTTTAACAGCTTGCCCGTGTGGCAAGTACCAGATTTAACATAACACACCTTGCTCACCGTGTGACTGCACGTGCTGGGCTCAGGCCTTTCCTGCCCTGCAGGTAGTGTCCCATCCGACACAGGGACACCTGGCAGGGTTTGAAGTAAATACCTTCCTTCTGAGATAGCTGATACGGTTGGCAACAGAGTGGGGTTGTCTTGGTGTGTTTTGGTGGTGTTTGTTTACGTTTTTAACAATTACAGATGATAATTGCAACGCCTCAATGACGGTTGTAGTAGTAGAAAAGGGAAGCTCTCCCACAGAGGGTTTGGGGAGGGGGTGGGAGGGAAAAAACGAGTGCTAGAGGGGGAGGATGCTATCACCTTAAAAGTACATTAAACCTTTCTTGGGCTGCATGCGACAACAGTAAAACGTTAGAGATTTGAGCAAACTGCTGTTCCTTGTCTCTGTTTAACACCTTCAGTGACCTAGCGAGCAGCCATGGTTGGTTTTTCACCCTTCAGCATCCTTTTTGTAAGGAAAGGGGGTTAAGAACTTTGTGCGCATGTGAGCGCTGCCAACTACACAACTGTCCGAGAGTCTCATAGGACGCTCCCTCCTTCCCCCCGCAAATAAGTTGTACCTGAATACATCCTCTGCCCTCCTGCTCTCGATGAAGTAAGACAACTTCAGTGTCTGATGCCTGTCACAGCACAGGCAATGAGCTGCGTGCACTGCTCGCTGTTACGGCCAGCGAATTGCGCCCCTTGTTCTATTCAGCGGGTGGCGAGTATCCCCTGTGCTCAACAGGAAGAGTATCAAAGAGCAAAAGTAATTTAAATTATTGCTAGAGATGGGATCGTGTCTGCACTTAAAATTGTACGGCTTCTGCTCTGCCAGTTTTCCCAGTTTGGGCCCTCGTGTTTCTTTGCGGATAGGCCTTTCCCATTCCCATGGCAGCACGGCTGGAGGTGGACCTGTTGGCCGCTTGGTAAACGCAGTGTGGCAGCCCCCTGGGAGAGCTCCTCAGCTGAGTGAGACCCTCCGGTAGCAGCAGCTATTGAAGGCCTCTGTCCTTGGGCACGGAAGGTATCGATGAGAACGTCCTCGAGTGCGGATGGGCTGTTGCTTCTTGGTAGGTGATACAAGCCCGTCGTGAGATGCGCTCAGGACTTGGTGGTGTTCTGAATTGGGTTCATCTCGGAGATCAGGCGGGGAAACCTGTCCCAGGGCTATAGCTGGCGTGCTTCGGTGTGCTCTTGCTGTTTTCTGTTGACAGCTTTTAAAGTTCAGTGCTAGAATTCGTGCTGTAGTTTGTCCTGAACTGATGTTGTTTATATTTTAGTAGTGCCAAGGGGCCCCCATTCAAGTCAGGGCCATGTTGGGAATATCCTAGATGACAGTTGTTATCCTGGAAAGGTTGTAATCGGAGTAAGTGAGAGAGACAGAAAACTGGGAAGGTAAATGGTGGAAAAAACTGGCTCCAGGGAGCAGCAGCTGATCGTGGTGCCCGATCTGCTGGACAACAGCCTAGGACCTCGTCTGGAAGGAGAGAGGAGAGTTGTTCGCACCGGGAGGTGCCATGTGGAGGTAAAGGATCAGATTGCTCCATGCAGCCGGGCTGTGGCCACTTCTCACCTTTGCAACGTGCAGGCCTGACCCTGCCGTCCCTTCACTGCTACTCCTTGGGTTCGTGGTATTAGTTCATGTTATATGCACCAGCCTGCCTGTAAAAACAGCAAGGTTTTGTAACTCTTGAGGGCAGATTCTTTTTCATAATCTTCATTATGAGGCAAGATGGAAGTAATTTTGTAAACTCCTTTTCAGCTGCTAAATTAAACTCCATTCCCTCTTTCCCTCCCTCCTCTTGCCTATTTTTAGTTAGGAGGAAATAGCTGACCTCTTTACAGCAAGAGCCCAGACCCCCTGGGTGCCATTTATAGGTTTCTACCAAATGGCCTACTTGGACAAGTTGGTTGAAATTAAACAAAACCATTGGAACTGCAGCTCCACACAGGAATAGCAGCCTTCCTTAAACATGAAATCGGTCATTTTAACAATACTGCAACCAACGTCCAAAGGTGAGAAACAGGTTTTAGGTTATTTTTCTTTTCTTTGGTAGACAGGGAATATCTTATTCATTCATTTTTTTGTTTTCTTCTATGGCAGTCTGACCATCAATACCGTGGAATTTTGGATAAGAATGGTGTTTTGTTTGGAAAACAACACAAGAAGCCTTTCCAAGTTAGGACTGGGTGAAAACTAGGTGGAATCAGAAAAGGATGTTTGATTTCATAAGAAAAAGCTATCCTTTCTTACCTGTTTTCTTGTATAGGCATCTTATCCTACGCAGAGAATAATAAATTACGGCTACTAATATTTGTTAATTACATGGAAATACATAAAATACATTCTGCAAGCTTGACTGAAAGCACGTTGAACTATGGTTATATGACTTTTTGCCTGTTAAGGGGCACGGGCATTTTGCGTCACCATTCTCGTGCGTGTTTGTATTTTGTTGAAGTGGTATTGATGACTTCAAGCGCTGTGCTCCAGCAGGAAGTGACGGATTTCTTCATTTGTTGCTTAAGGAGAAAAGAGCGTATGGTTATGTGTGCAGCCCGTGTGAGGCCTCAATAACGCCCTGTCCAGCTCCCAGCCACCAAACCCGTTTTTATGTTTGGTTACCACTATGGCTGCGGTAGGAAGAGAGGCTTGGTCTTAGGCACAGCTGGTGGTTTGGCTTCCATTTTTATCATTTTGTGGACTTTATGCAGTAAAAGGGCCATCACAGGGTTTAACCCCATTTCTTGACCTTCTCTGTTTGTCATACAGGCGATCAATACGTGTCTGCTTGTCCTATTGAAATCGGAGAGTGTGCGGAGATTCATTAATTTGTGCAGAGTAGAACTTTATGCCCCAAACCCTACCGTAGCCACGCAGTGTAAAATCATGCCAGTAGTACCGTAGTGTGAAGAAGCAATTATTTCAATTCTTAATAAGCGCGTTGCGTAGATACAGTTTGGCTTGGGTGTTGAGCCTTAGTCACTGGTTACGAGAAGTTACGCAGCCCGCTGAGCATGTGGACAGAGCTGCGCCTCTTGATCCTGAGGTGATAAGGCTTGTGGCTGCTTCTGAGCAAACGAGCAGCGCTAATAATGCACAGTAATTATGTACGTATGCTTATCATGATACCTTTGTCTAATTAAGTGCTGAGTTTTATTGACTGCCATTGGAGGGTGAAACGAGGCTTTTTAAAAAGCAATATTCTCTGCTGATACGTAGCAGTTGGTCTATACGTCAGTCTGCTGCCATTCAAAACACGGCTGCGTTTACTTGACCTAAATCTCATTTGATCCCCTAATTCTTGGTTACCATTCAACTTGCTGTTATGTTGTGGGTTCAGAATGTGTCCTATCATATGAAACCGTAATTTTCTTAGGTGGAAAGATGTGGTAACATCAAATGCGACTTTACTCTATTTCTTTCCTACTGTAACACAACTTTTCCATACCTACAATAAATTATTGATACAGCAAAGAAGCAACTTTTTTTTCCCTTAGGCATTAAAATACTTGGAAAATATCCTTTGACATTGTCTTTGGGAAAACAAAGAGGATTTTCTTTTGGTGGATAGATTCCCTTTGTCGTTCTGCAGAATAATGCATTTGTTGTGCTTCTTTTTGAAGACAGCAAACTACACTGGGCGTGCAACTTTGGTTTCTGGGGCGTTTTGCTGTGCAGCACCGTTGGCTCCTCGTTAATCCCTTACCACTGAACCCAGGCTGCAAGGTGTGCTCCTCAGCTCAAGAGCGAAGCCAACTACATACGATGTATATGTCCGAGCAGAAGAATCGTGTGCTATAGGAGCGCTAGTGAAAGGATGCTGTGGCACTGTTATGATTTACGTGGATAGGGCTGCTAGTGTGTTTTTCATGCTTAGAAGTGTCTGCTGATGAGCCTGTGCTGATTTGACCACGGTCCAGTAGCTGACAGCAAAATCACTGGGAAGAAGTTCTTCCAAAAGAACTGACCTTCACACTGCATGGTTGGTAGATGTTAAGTCAAAAACTGAGCTTTTGAAAATCCATGTATGTTGGTAACTTGTGCTTACAAATTGTTACGGCCATCTGATAGCTTCGGTGTTGTTCAGCAGCTACAGGTTGCTTGTTGTCTCCAGCCCGGTCGCTGCTGGCAGGGCACGAGTGCGTCCAGAGACCCATTAGGGTTCAGACTTGTGTTAGCACGCAGTCTCAGCTGGGATTGTTAACGGGTTTCACAAATACTAATCGTTTAACATGAACTAACTAATTGTCCTCTCTACGTGCACGTGCTTACATACACACAGCCTTAAGGTAGTCAAAAACCCCCAGATTTAGAGAAAAAAGGAACCGTCCCGAGGCTGAAGAAACGTGCTGCGGTGCAATGGTTATGCTCTCGGGCCCTTCACCAGGATATGCAGGGATATCAAGGCCCAGCAGCAGCACCCGGGGCGGTGCAGAGGCAGTGAGATGAGTGTGGGACGGGGCCAGGCTGGCCGTCAGGCCCGTGGGGAAGGTGGAGGTGAGGCACAGCGGCGGTGTGCTGTGCTGTGCTGTGCTGTGCTGTGCTCGACCTGCTCGCTGGAAGGTGGCCAGCTCGGGCACGGCCGCTGTGCTCCTGCACCCACGCCACGGACCAGGGCAGGCGGGGAGGCTGCGGCTGGGGTGCCATCACAGTCATCACCTCTTCATTTCTTCCTCCTTGGTTATTTTAATATTATTTTAATCTTATTTTAGTCCACTATTTGGTTTTTGGTCACTCCTAGAAGTAAAATGCAAACCCAGATCTCAGCAGAGATGGGGGCAGAACTCCCCTCTTTCCTAGCATTCCTCGCAGATAGGGCTGAGCTTTGCTGACAGGGTAGGACAGAGAACCCTAGCACAGGCGGTGCCTATTCATATTGTGGGGATTAGTTTCCAAGGATATATCTATCTGGTGCTTTTTACAGTTACAAAACAAACTTAACTCTTCTTGTACCCCTTTACACGCGTGTAGGAATTAGACGTCTAGGAAAGCAATGTGATTGTAGACTTGATTGAAGCACACCAAATCCCTTTGATTTTTCAGAAGGTATTGCCAATTATCTGTACACAACTCTCTTTCCTTTTGGTTTAACTTTGCTGTTTTTTACTTTTTGGATTTAATTTTGTTGCCTTTTTCAGTCATTTAAAAAAGCTTGTATAGTTCTGTGTAGTTAATATAGTTTACTTCTTTTATTTTTACTCTTAAAATAATGTAAGCTGGAAGGCATAGATAAAAGGCAGGCATGAGAATTATTCTAATGAGGAGCGTATCTTCTTTCCCATCCATCCAGTTCTCAGAAATGAAAGAAAAGAACAGGAGCAGGTGAATTTTTAATAATGTGGCATGGTGTTCACAGGACTTTGTCATTCTGTGTGAAAGGTACTGAAGGTCTCTTTAATTCCATTTTCATTAGTACTTTCTATTTTGTACTGCTGTTATTATATAATTCATTAAGAATTTGTGGGAATCTGTTTTTATATTACAAAAAAAAAAAAAGCAAACTCTAGGCTCTGATGCTTCTGCTTGTATCAGTAAGTGTCTTAAATAACCAGTTAATTTAAATGAGCCAATTAATTTGAAAGCAGAGCATGACAGTGTATCATAAAAATTCATCCAGCTTCATTCTCACAGGATTTTATGTGCTTAGAAAAAAACATAAGGCGAGCTGAAAAAGATGGCCCTAAATACAATACTGGAGAAGAAGAAAACAGTGATTGTGAGCTCTGTATAATGCATGGACTGAAACGGTCTCGTAATGATTACTTTCACTGCTGATGAATCAAGCCAGCTTGTCTGGGGGACCACTGTCATGTATCTGCTACGTAGTCTGGTGGTGCTGGGTAGAGGTTAGGTAAAAAATAGAATGCAGTTTAGGCCATGACGGGCAGTTTACAAGGAAGAGGAGGAAGAGTGGGAGGAGGTTGCCTCAAAAGCCAGGCTCCACTGGTTTTAACTTGCAGACTGTCAAGCAGCCAACAAAAAATTTTTAGGAATGTTTTGAACTGTATTTTTTTTCTTGGCTAGGATGACACATCTTCAGAGCACTTATTCCAGTGCATTTCTTCACTATTATGATGGTAGCATATAAACTATGTGGGTATTTTCTAATATGTCAACGTTATTTTGTGGTTACAGCACTGGCTTTTTGTGTCCGTTTTTTCTTTGTTTTTTAACGCTTTATGTGTATGTATGCATATGTGATCACTGATGTGTATATAATTTTTTTTTCATTTAAATTTTGCTTAGAGTAAGAAGTATATTCGTCATGGTGTCTATGACATTACCAGCAGCATATATTCTGGATTTAAAAAAAAAAAAAAAAAAAAAAAAAAAACTTTTGACACCTGGACGGGTTCAGTGTTCTCTGATGTCAATGTGTTTAATGCCATTATACACCGTCAGTTTGATCATAGTCAGTGAATGGTGGATTTGTAGATAAGCTGTGTTGTGCTTATTAGTGGGTGTGTATGTACATATATCTATACACCTGCTGTATGTCATATAGCATGAAATTAATTTCTCATATTATAAAAGTAGCATGTCTTCTGCACATATTTTAAAATACATATTTTTGTAGTTGCTTACTACTATCTTCAGATCACCATGGGGTTGTTTGGAACTACAACTTTATTCCTTGATTTTTTTTTGGTAAATTGGGATATGTATCTGTTAAAAGAAAAATATGTTACTTAATATCTTTACAAGACGATTGATAGGGCACTCCTTTCTGCAGTTAGATAATTTCAGTGGAATGTGATGATTTATCTGCCTGACATCCTACAGAACTACTATGAAGTTTCTATTCATGTTTTCTTAGAAATTTCAAAGATCAAAATACATTGACAATTTATTTTACATCTAGTTTATTAAAAAGTGTGAATGTCAAGTTCTGCTTACTATAGTACAATCTTACTTTCCATCAAATTATAAATAAATTAGGATAGCGAAGTATCAAAAGGAAATTATGAAAAAAGTTTTCTCTTTTGTTGAAGAGTTCAGGGTTAGAAGTAATGATTGCTTTAATTTGTTAATCTGTAAATTATGTTCTTGGCTAACAGAGTTGAATTTAGTGTATTAGGTTGCTGTGGAACAAACCTCGGTTGCGTTTTTCCAACGTTTTTTTTTTTAACAGCTTTTAAACTTTTTTTTTTTCATTCTTTTTTTCCTCATCTGCTTAAAGACTATTGGAGTTTCCAGTGGTGTTTAAGAGATTTCATTTCACTGGAGGCTTTTAATGTTTCACAATTTTTCTTTGTCAGCTCCTCAGTGTGTGGGTAGTGCTAGCAAGGGCCACGTTGATCATACATTTGTGTTCTGAACATGCAACAAATCCAGTTATAGATATGGTCTGAAACTGTAAAAACTTCCTCAGCAACATGCAGAAGACTTCTAGGATCAAGCCTTACATGATGACGGTACAGATTCTTGACTGGTTAAGTCAGTGTGTTTCAGTCTTTTTTAAAGTGCCTGAGTAATGGTGCGCGTGATTTTTAGCTTTTACACTGAAAGTCAGTATTCTGGTAATGAAATAGGCAATGCAGTGTCCCTTCCTCCTCTTGTAGCCTAATTAAGTAGTCTTTTTCATATAGTATAACTTCTATTATCTGTTTTGAATACCATTATTACCTGAGTCCTCACGGTGTTCTTTGAAGTTCGTGTGGCTGACAAACATGAAGTCCAGATTTGGAGCCCAGTTTCTTTAAAATGTGCAAAAGCTCTCTTGACTTATCTCAGCATTTTCAGAGGTGTAGTATTTTGCAGTAGAAAGTGTGAAACTTAGCAGCTTGAGGTTCTAAGTACGTATTTTGGAAAATGTCCAACTTAGGTCAGTGATTAGAGCCTGTGGCTTTTCTCAGACAAGCGCCCGTAGTTTTTTCAGGCCAGCCCACATCAAAAGGTCTCAAACTCTAGCAGCAGCCGCCCATCGAGCACCTTGTGAGCATTGGCAGGATGCTCTTGTTGTTGTCCATCCGTATCATGTATAGTCTCAAAGCTCTTCTGCTGACCGTGACCTGTTAAAACAGAAGCCCTCAACACAGCCCAGCAGCTGATGCACACCTTTGCCTAAGCGTTACCTGCATCATACCCTCTGGGAGGACCCCAAGCCAGGCTTCACCCTTGGCAGTAGAGCACCCTGCATCTTTTGCATCTGCTCAGTAACAGAAGCAGTGCCTTCTGTAACCCGTGCTGCTACCAGTCTCAGCAGCATGGCTCTGTGCAGCTTGAGATGGATCACAGCCAGCTGACCCAGGCCATCACAGCAAAGCCTTGCTGAGCTCTCAATCCTGCTGCTGGCTGGGGTGGCATCAGCTGGGCTGTGCTTAAAGGCAGAAACCTGGCAGTGCACGGTGCCGTGCTTCATCTGTCATGGGAGATGTTGGCCATAGAAATAAACATGATTTGCTGCTCCCAAGTGAAGGGGGAAAAAAAAAAAAGCCTAGAATGAGTATGGCTGTGTATTGGCAATGTGGTGTATGTGGGCTTTTTTACTTATTGGTTTGCTCTGGGGTAGCTGCTCTATATATGTCAACAGTGGAAAACTGGGTAGAAAGAGCATTATATTCTCTAGTTTTAGAAGTAAATTTTATGACTTGGACATTTTTGATGACTTGGACGTTCTATAGATAGTTCTTTTTTATGTAAATATCTAATTGTTTGCGCTTTAAGCATTGTCTTAATTGTTCTTTTTGTCTTCGGAAATGCATATGGTTACTTCTCTGGTGTCTCAAGCAGAGAGAATGTCTTGCCAGCCTATTTAACGTGCTAACGTATGTGAGAAAGCATGCCCTGTGGCCTGAAACATCGTTTATGTATTCGCCAATTGCCACAGCCTTTTAATTTCTGTTTGTATGCACTGCATTTGGTTAGGTTGAATTTATTATTGATTTCAACAGTTTGCAAATATTATACTGACAGACCGTTTGCTTCTGTCTCCTTTGAGCCAGCATTTTACCCTCATTAGTCTATGGATGTGTTCTTTTGAATGTTAGCCAAATGCGTTCATAAAAATGGCAGAGTTAGAGCTGTTTGACCTATTACTGGTAAACAACATTATCAAAATGTATTTCAGCGTTATACTCTACACCATAATATGTATAAATAGGTATATATTAATTTTTCCCAAGTTTTCCCTTTTTATTTTCTCCAGTTTTCTGAGCTCCCCATCACATGCAGACATTTGATCAAATGTTATAGTTGTCTTCTGGTATTTTTGTGCATTCTTGGTTTGTTTTTTGAAGACTAAAGCTACTAGGTAAATAACAGCAGTAATATTTATCAGTTCTCTAAATCTGTAGTTTCAAACCACAGCTTACAAGCTTCTAGGGGACACAGACTTTTTTTTTAAGAGATCTGTGGGGGAAAAAAAGGAAGTCTATTGTCCTTCTGTTCAAATTCACTATTCAAGGTATCTTTATAGGTCCACACATTTTAAGAGATTAAAAACCACTGATTTAATTATATTGTAAGCTTCTAAAGGATGTGATGATATCTTATTTTTTATGACTTACTACTTTGTGGGTGTATATATCGTACACAAGTAATAATCTTTGTTTTTGCAGGTGGTAATTTATACCAACATTAATTTTTGGCGTCAGTTTTGTTACATTGTGTAGATTTTTTTTTTTTTAATAACCCTTCTCTTTTGTAGGGCTGTGATCTGTATTCTCTGACAGCACAGATCTATCTGGCTGATCTTTAGTTGCACAAAGAGTGATCTATACACAGGAGCATTTGGATTCCTTTAGTTTGTGTTTACCAGGTCTGTCATGTAGCAACAACTGCTGCTCAACTGATTTTTCTTTTCTTTTTCCTTTTTTTTTTTTTTGGTCTCATGCAGCATTGTTTTTGTTTTAGTCTCGATCCATTTGTGTGGTACTATCACATTTCAGTAAATCCAAACCCTTGCATCTCAGAATGTCAGGAATTTTGTTATTTGATGTTACCACCTCTCTGTTCTCTCCTTGGCTTGATGGCAGCTCTCCGTGTTGACGTTGGGAGGTTACGTAGAGGAGGTGAGAGTGGGGGTGGGAAGTAAAGCAGGCTCTGGCTGTTTACACATTCCAGGCAACCATAGATCTGCTCTCTTTGAGGCCAGAAATATTTTCCTTTTCACTATCAGCCTTGCAGATCTGGGGTGTTTGGGCACACTGCCAATAAAAATAAATAGTAATGTGTTAATCTCTTAGGCTGAAATGTAATAAACCGTATTTTACATTTTTGAGCGTGTGCATAAGAATAAAGATTAACATCACTGTAATTAGAATGACATTTTTAGAAATACTGAGGATTATGACAATTGCTACACTTTCTTCAAGAATTGCCTGTAAAAGGACAAAGTCAAATTTGACTCCTTCCTTCTTCCTGGCTTGTTCCAAAGAGAGAGCCACATAATCAAAATATTTTTGCTAATTAGATTCTGTATTTTCACCATGTTTATCTTTTGGCTCAAGGAGCTGACAATGAGACCCTTTTTCTGATTGCTATGTCATGTGCACATTACGTGCATTTTTCATCTAATTTGAGGTGGGTTTAGTCTGCTTTGTAGTCTTTCATTTGGTTACTCTGGTTCCCAGCGCTTACGTTTCTGAGTTCTGATGAAATCAGATACACAGTCACCCACCTGCATGCCTATATTTTTTGACCATGGGAAAGTATTTCCTGCAGTCTACAGTAAAATCCAGACTGAGCAGGCAGGCAGATGAATAATGATTTCTTCCAGGTTCTGCATAATGTAATGAACAGACCTTCTGTTTGTTATTATTTATTATCAGTGTTTGTATACATGTGATTTCCTTCCCTGAAGCTTGCTTGCTTGGGTTTCTTAAAGCTGTATGCTACGTATGCCATCACTGGTTTCCCAAGTGGGGCAGTAATGCCACTTTGTCACTCCAGCAGTTGACGTGGCTCAACTTGTTGTTATTTCTGCTTCCAAAACAAGAGTTTTTGCCCTCCAGAAATACTAGTGTATAATTATGTCACAAAAAACAAGACAGTCCTACTGAGATAACAGCTGCTACCTTCAGTCTTAAGACCTTCCTAGGACATGCAGTGCAAAAGACAGCTCAGGCTGCATTTTTTTTTTTTTTTTTCCAAAGGCAACTAATTGCTTAAAACTCTGCTTAGCTGTGACTGTCATCGAACCGGATTATCAAAATACTAAACCATTTTCTGAAAAACTGTAGACAACTTCAGCTGGACTCCCAGCAAGATGGATAAGTGCATGGTAGTATTCCCTTCTTGAGTACACTTTTAGGAGCAGAGCAGGTGCTTTAACAGGCCGGCACTTTTATATATAGATACCTAAATAGGGGGCTGGGTGTTCGGAAGCTTTGAGGACACACAGCTCTGATTGAAATCAGGAGAATTAGTGGCTGCTTAGCACCTGAGTAAGTAATAAGTAATTACCATTGCTCAGGAGCCTAAATATAGGGGTGCGTCATAAAATTCTGACAACAGGAGATTATGTCCCTCTTTTTCACTTGAAGTTGCATTTTTAAAAGTATTTTAAACAAACATGCAAGTGATTACTGCCAGTATGTATATAGGTGTTTGTTTTTTTTTACCGTCATGCATTTCTCGAAAGGCCAAAAGTTGGTCTCGGTCCTCGGAAGCAACATCTCACATTTTGCCGATGTAAAATACGGGTAGCACCTTGAAGGTGGTGCATGGCCTGTGTTGAAGTGTTGGGGCCTTTACAGTAAACAGGTAACTATGTCTGTTTCTAGTATATGTTCAGTTTTATGTGGTGTAACATTCAACTTAATGGGACAGTGTGCTACCACTGTAATGGTGGTTTGTTTTAGTAGCTGTAACAAGTATTTTCTACCATAAAAACATGAAGACATGTTTTGCGATTGAAGTAGTGGCAACTGGGAATCTTGTTCTTTATTAAGCAAACAGAAACCCTAAAGAAACAAGCATATGAGGTAAAGTGACCTAATGCAAAAACAAACAAGCAAGCAAAACAAAACAAAAATCACACTTCTCAAAATGAAACGTGTTAGTTATGTGCATAAAATATCTAAAAATGTTTAGGGTCAAATAATGAGCTTTGCTATATAAGAATTGTATGCAAATTTCACAGTCTTGGAGGTGTGTTGTTTTTTTCTCTTGCCTGAGTAGTTTAGAAACGTCAGAATGCTGGTTAAGGCCAGATAATATAAAGACATTTATTAAAATAAATTTGATGTGAAGAACAATATGGGATGAACCGTTCCTGTCTGCAGAGGACTAGAAGTAGTAACTTTCCTCTCGTTACATTCTCAACGTATAATGAGAAAGAAGACAGGTATGAGGCATATTCTAGGCTGCTTAAGTATCAACAATTAATTTCAAGCCACAGAAACTGAAATGAAATCGCAGATGTGCATTTAAAGTTTCGATTAGCACCTTTTTGCTAGTAACAGCAGCCTTTTACAGCAGATCACAATATAGCTAGCTTGCACTGTTGGCCGACCTAAAAAAAAAAAAAAAAAGCCTAGGGTTAATTGTACAGCGTTACAGGTATTGCTAAATTACTTTAGTTAAAATTGCTAATTAGTACTCTTTCTAATTATTTCACATTTTTTCATAAGAATCTTAGTTATGAATCTAGCTGATGTAGTATTAAAAAACAAAAAGTAGGGCCCTGCCAAAAGGGCATGCAACCTGTAATGAAAAGAGGCCATTTTAATAGTTAATTTATTTCTTCAACCCAAGTCAATCAATGAGTAATGTGGGCATTTACGTACTTATACCAGAATCTAACTTTGCATCTTCATGGGTTTATGCTTAAATTAGGGAAAAACACAAAAACGTAAAGACAGTTTGTAGTATATCGGCAAGCTACTGTTTCAACAGACTTTCATAGTTAAAAATAAGCTAAAGAAAAGGAATGCAATTTGGCTCTTGCAGGAGGAACACCTCATCCAACTGACAGATTTTTGTTACTTTTTCGCAATTGCTGTTTAGAACAGGTTTCTCTCATGATTGGTTTCACAGTTTTTGAACCTGATAGTTTCAAAGCCTATTCTAGGCTGGTCTGCTTCCTGTGAAGAGTAATGTTGAGTGAGATATGACTAGATGCCACATCACACTGGTAAGAAATCAATTGTGAAGTGTTTTGGTCCTGCAGATTGTGCTTCATGTACTAGATTGTATATTCCTTTGGGGGGGGGAGGGGGTGCAGCTGATGGTGATATGGGGACGTTTTAGTGGGGAGAAAGGCATTTATGCCAGCTTTCCCACATGTTTTGTCTTTTCAGGGCATCCTTATCAGTGGTAGATGTGATTGAGGCTGATAGCAACAAGGTAGCTTAAAGAAACCGTGAGCATTTGCAGAGTGCAAGTTGTCAACCCTAAGTTGAGAGGTGGCCTTTCCAAAAGAGGAAGCTGCTTCTGCAAGTGTTAGTAAATTGCTACGAATTGTCACCACAATGAACCTTTAAAAACAAAAACAAACAAACAAAAAAGACCCTAACAAATGGAAGTAAAAGCAAAAACAAAAACCCTCAACAACCCTCACCAAACTGAATTCAAGCAGGTGACAGACTTGTTACTGAGCACTGGAGGTTGTCTTAGGACCTTACAATTTGAATTGATCCTCAGTTGTCAACTTGTTGTGTGTGGGAGGTAAAGTGAACTTTTCATGAAAAACATTGTTATAGGAACAGTTGCTATTCGTGGCTAATCTGGTATGTTTTTCGTCTATGTTTGGGGGGGGAAGGGAAATGACATGTTTCTAGTCTTCCAGATCAAAGAATTACCTCTTCTATTTTCTTATTTTTTTCCAAGTAACACATCTTTAGATCACATCCTATTGTTTGGCTGCTGGGAAGATATATTTAAATTTTCAGTAAATGCAGTTTTCTTATTTTACAAAACTGTAATTTTGCCATTACAGTTTCAAGCATTTTAATTAAAATGCTGATGATAAAAATAGTATTTATATTAAGGAGTTGGTTTAGCCTGCTAATACAAGATCAAAACTAGGCCAAGATTTTGATATTCTTCATTATGCTTATATAGGCACGTGTATACCTTTCTTCCAGTTGTTCCAGTAACAGGTTGCAGACCATTTCAGGTGCTGTATGATAGCTGGTACTGTACAGGTTGACACTACTCTAAAAAGGGGCTGTGTTGAGAGCCAAGAGCTGATCTTTCTACCAGTTACAAAAATGGCTCTTCCCTCCTTGAATGTACCTCAATTTAGAATTAAACTTAAAGCCCTTTCCTCCCTGCTATCTAGCTTTCCATATTATAAGCATTAAAACCAAAGTGCTGTTAGCTTTTGCTTTGATGAATATGTTTTAAGCTGAATATTCAAATGCCTCACTTGAGAGAGAGACTTCCTTTCTAAATGTATTTATATTCTTAAAGAATACTTCTGTGAAATGTCTGTCTGTATTATAGGCCAGACATTTCCTTCATATAGCATATGGCCATAGGTATTAAATATTTATGCCTGTGCTTAATTGCATGCACAGTCATTTCAGTGAAGGGAACAGTTGTACTCACATGCAGGAAGTTTGGTGTGTGTGTGTATGTTTAGGACTTGGGCATTAATTGCTAGTTTATAAAAATTTACTGTCTGGAGTATAAATGTTTTAAAATACGTCTTAAAGATTAAAAAATAAAATCCAGTTATTAAAAGCTTTCAACGTATAGAGAAAAACTGGTTGGTAGGCCTTCTGGTTAGTCCTCGTGATCCGTGTTTTATCTGCTGTGCAGGTACCGTAGATCTCCTTTCAGTGAAGCCTGGGTAGAGATTTCTGCCCGCTGTCTGCAGCGCCCCTGAGAACAAATGAGTCTGGGAGGCTTCTGTGTAAATAAAATGGCATCTAATAATGAGAAAGTTAGCATCTCTGTTAATTGCCTGGGAGAAATACCTAGTTAGACTTGTGCTTTGAAGGTTTTTTCCAAGTAATCTCCATATCTAGCAGTCTGAATTTTATATCCACTGGCAATGCAGACTCACTCTGCAAGTAAAAGCAAAAAATGTGTATTCTAAGCATTGTCTAGTCACAGTTGGTTTCTCCTGCTTTTGTCCTTAGCAAAATTAATGCTCCCCTTCTGAGATGAAGGTGGCGTGTCACCAAAGGAATGAGATAAATTATAGTGGTATTCAAGGAATAAAATGGGAAGACAAGGTGTCGATCACAGATGAAAGTTCAGTTAGATGAAGGAACCACTTGTAAAGACGCAGTCTAGCTCATAATGTAGGAAGAAGGGAACTCAGTCCACAGACAGCACCTAGATAGAGTTGATGAGCGATTTGTAAGTATTTGTAAGGGGTGCTTGTTACCACATTTCCTCACACAGCTGTTTTTAGAGGCTTTCTGTCCAAGGTACGTACCAGACTTGGTTTACCAGCCTACGTTTGGAAGCAGTGCTGATCCTTTTGCTGACCTTTTTCCTATTGTGAGGTGCATGTGATGCTTGCCCTGTTTTCCAGACTGTCTCTGTTGGACAGTGCCTTGCGCGTTAGCATGCCGGTGCCCGGCTGCAGCCCGCCCGCCCTCTGTGAGCTGTGTTGGCGAGCTGCTCGGCCTTGCAGGCTGCTTCCTGGTGTCTGCCTTGGAAACACGTGCGCTTGGTGGTAGCCACAGGTCTCCTCTGGCTTAGGCGAAGCACCTGGTGGGACCTCGATACACTCTGGTGGAGCCTTGGTGCCTCTTCCAGGTGGAAGAGCATGGACAACCATGTTTTCTGTAGGGGAGTTTCCTGTGGTAAAAGGGATCCGTCTGCTGACTCTGGGGAGGCCAGCGAGGTGTCCAGCAGCGGGTTGAGTGGCACGGCCCCGTGGTGGCCGGGACACCATGGCCAGGCAGCCCGCTGTACTGCGGGCAGGGGGTGGCAGGGGCTGTGCCCCGGGGTGCCTGCACCACGGCCTGCGTTTGATGCAATTAGCTTTTATCGACTAGGACGGCCTTAATAGGTTTCACTTATGTACCTTGGCTTTATTGCAGTCTAGCCCTCTAAATACCCAGGAGGCTCCTAAAATAACAAAGATACTATTAATTAGAAGTCAAATGGCATGTGAGCTTTAGAACAATGCTTTCTTTTCATTTTCTCATCTTACTATGCGTGTTCGTATTGAAAGCTATACCTTCAGTCTTGGCGTTGTGCAACAGCTAAACTGTTCTGACAAGTGATACCTGAGGTTACTGTAAAAAAAAAAAAAATCTATGTAATTCTTTTTTCTTCTCTTCCTCTTTTATTTATTTTGCATATCTGAGACACTGTTGTCACAGTCGGCTTCATTGCAGTCCTCTAAGGCCACTGTTTTTCTCATCCAGTCTGTTGGCTGTTCTACCCAATAGCAAGGAGTAGTTTTTACATAGCAAAAATAACATGCAACGTGTTTTCAAATCCATAAAAGCACACGTAAGAATTGGGACTGATTTAACCTCTCACACTATTTTGCCTCACTTGTTTGAACAGATTTCGCATTGACGGTATCACTTAAAATGGGGGGAAAAGGAAGAGAAGAAAAACTAGCTATAGCTGAATAAAAGATGTTGTAGCTAAAAGCCTCAATAGAATGCATTTCTGTAATTTGTTTTATCAGAAACAAAAGAATAAAAACAGTGTAGTCCAATGTACATTGGACTACAAGCTAGACTCTTCTGTTGCGAGATGAAAATTTGTCTGGGTTATTGTACTTTCAAAAATACATTTGTTTTCTGCTAATGAGTGCATGCCAGATGAGTTACCATTCTGGTCCAAATCTGAATTGAAGTTGGCACAACATAAAGGAAATCTCAAGACAGCTCAATTTCGTAGTCCAGAGCTTCATTTACTGTATGTTTTCTTAGTTCAAGATTACAATAGATCAGGGAACAGGCGATTTTGGGTTACCAGCATGATGTGGTGTTCAGTTCAAATAATTCATATTTTTAGGGATTCTTCCTGCTTAAGCGTTGATTAAAATCAGTATTAGTGCCTTTACAAAATAAAAACCAATTGACTATTTAAAATGGAGCTGTTCAGAGTGGAAAGCTAGCACAGACTTGTTTCTTGCCTGTGGGTTTGAGTGTAGTATTTCCATAAAACCTGTGCACAACCAGCAGTGGAAACTGAATAATCTAAGATAAAGTCTGGAGGCCAATGACCACTACTTACCATCAGTGAGGAACTACAAATAAAGCACAGTGCTTTTTCCTCATGGGATGGTCTGATTGGCTCTGGTGGTATAAAATTTTAAGTTGCTAGGTGTTTTGCTCGGCTGACAATTAGAGCCATTTTACTGGATCTTAATTTGAACTGCCTGACTGTAAGAGTGTGAAAAGGCCGAGAGGAAAAAGAAACTGAAATCATCAATCTGTGTGCGCTGAGCATATCATATCGAGGGCTACAGCCAGAGCTGACTTCAGGCTGATTTCAACACTTAGCAATAGAAGTCAGGGTTTGTGTGGTAAAAGCTAAATGTGGGGCTGGTCCAGAAACTTGCCTTGGGCAATGCTCGTGAGCACGGGGACTGCTCGTGAGTTGGTGTGTGTGGCATATCTTCATGGTCCTGAGATTTTCCTAGGAGGCAGTGCTTGAGTGGTTTGCATTGTCCATCCCTATGTCTGTTAAGCTGTGTCAGCCATCACTGATGTTGTTAATGCTCTCAGAGATGCAGAATTCCTACAGGTTTTGTGAAAATCAGTGGATGAGGAGATGGAGACCAAAGCAGTGCCACGCCCCCCAGCATAGGAAGAACACAGCTCATTCTCTTAGGCAGCAACCAACTTGGTGATTGAGTATGTGCGTGGCCAGATAGAGCATGGCATAATCATATGGGTTAGAGCAGAAGGTTGTGAGGCAGAAGTGGGATATGAAAGTGTAAAAAAGCAACCAACCAAAAAAGCAGATTTCATTACTTCTGTTCATAAAACAACATATTTATTCGTTATGTGGGCTGCAGTCTGTATAAACTTGATTCAAATGCTGTTGCAAGTGCCTGTTTGCAGAAGGGGTATGAACTTACTCTTTCTGAAGTATGCTTTTTTGACTACAGTTGTGAAACGTGGATTAAAAAAAAAGTTATAAATCCATCAGTGAACTGACTATTTTAAGCCTTTCTACTCATGTTTCCAGAGATTAGATTTTTACAAACGAGATATTTTTAGATGGATGAGATGAGCATGTACCACATGCTAGAGTATGAAACAGCTTTTTAAGTTGTAAGTTTAAAGCCTTCTGTTTACAATATGATGTTTTGAAATCTAATGGTGTACAGTGTTTGTCGTGTAGTGTATCATTACAGAAATATAACGCTTTTCCAAATATGTGCAGAATAATTCATTTCTGTGTTGGTTTGAAGAATCATCACATAAATTTTCTGTTTGTCAAGCAACCAGAAAACTTATAATGATAATTAACACTTCTTACATAGTTAATTTCTGTAACTGTTGCATTAAGACTTTGTTACTAAGCTATGTACAGGAACCTGTATAAATTCCTTTGAAATACTCATGTGTGATACGCAATACGCAAAGACTTAATGGTGTGTAGACCGTGGCTTCATCCTAAGCCACAGGAGGACTGTGGATTTGCTTTGTTTTTATTTTGTTCTGTACAGTGGCGCAGCTGGCATTTCCTGATTCGTCCTGTATATAACAAAATGCCCACCTCCATCAGTACTTGCTATATGGTTCTCATCCAGGTTGGTCCTTTAGCTGTGGACCTCCTGTTAATTTTGTTACTAGACCTGTAGAGCTTCGTATCTCCATAGATCAGGCCGAATGTATGTCCTTTAACCGTGCGAATCGTAGAAGAAAAAAATACTCAGGTGTTCCTTTAGACTGGGACCTAATAGAAAGTGTGCTTGTAGCATGGGGATGTGGCAGCTCAGGTATTTTGAAACATCCACGCTTGGCAGTAAAGTGAAGAAGTTTGTTACAGCTTCCACTTGGTGTCTGTTTTTCCAGGCATAAGAAGCTTTATGGACCAGTGATGTGTGCGTGTGATATCCCTGCATCGCTTGCACAGATGGACTTTTTTGTTAGAGGTGCTAAGGTGTTTGTCTGTGGTTTTTTTGTTTTGTTTTGTTTTGTTTTGTTTTGTTTTTTCTGGTTTTATTTAGTCTGTGTAAATCTTGGTCCGTTTACCTGCCCGCTTGCCGTAAGCCAGCTGGTATGAAGTGGTTTAAACAGCGTTACGTTTGGATTATGAAACATTTCTCTAGTAATTAGGTGCTTATTATTAGCTGCGATTACAGCAAATGTAATAGGCATAAATATATGAGTCTCCATACGACTCTAGAACAGGGAAAACTGGCTTATGAAATGACAATATAATGGCCTATTGAGCAGCAATTTTTGCTCCATTGCAAGCATAACAAACAGTGCATACTGAAAGCGTGCAAGTCTTTCTGCAAAAAAAAAAAAAAAAATAAAATCCAAACTTTTATTTTTGAGACAAGGTTATAATGGTGACTGGAAGAGAGCCCAAGAGAAAAATCAGTTGTGTGGTGTTAAGTTCATCTATGATGATGATTTTTCTTGGACTGCCACATCCAACATAGGTCTTGCTTTTGCTTCCTTACCATGTTCAGATTTAATTATCTATATTGGGAATAAAATCCCTTAAAACAGGAAAAAAACATTTGCATTACTTTCCACCCGTTTTGAAATGCTTTACCCACTGCAAGTCACTTTCCCTCTTGCTGCAAAGAAAAAGCAGTGATGAAATGGTGCTTTTAGTGACCATACCAAGTAGTTGGATGGGGTGTGATCCACGGATGGAATGGTTAAAACTTAAAAGCCTCCCTTCACCTGCTTTTGCTCTCTATCCATTTCTCTGAGGAATTATTAACAGGTGCCGAAGGCACAAGTGCTGCATGGCCCTGAACTCTGAATGTACAAAGAAAAGATCAAACATACCTTGGAAAAAAAAAAAAAGTGTGTGTGGGGAACCACTGGAGTTGGAGTTCATTGTGACTATGGAATAGTCTGACAATACTTAACCGTGTTTGAAGTGAGAGTGAAATACAACTGTTAACAATCACAACTGTTGTTTTCCAATCTGTTTTTCACCTCCTACCAAAGGGAGGGCACTAGCAGATCTAGGAGGGACCAGGGAACTATTTTAATCAAATGTTAAAAACTTGAGACAGGTATGACTGGGGGTGCTGCACTCTGAGCGAGATACAGATACTCTTCAAAAATAAGTAAGACTATTTTCCCCTCCCTTTCTTCCTTACATTAGTATATATCACATCCTGCACATCATGTTTGTAAGGCTGAAGATTTTGGAAAGATAACATTTCCTTTCTCCTCATATCAAGATCTCAATCCCGTCTGCGCTGACATTTTAGTTTTTATAAGGGAGAATGCATTATGTAAAGTTTCCATTAGCCTGCGAAATATTAAATTAAGTGTTGAAAACATGAGTTGTTTTTGGTGAGTTAAGCTGAGAAAGCCACTGAGAGGATTTTTCCTCATCAGAAAGAGACAGTGTTTTTTAGGCTAAGTGGAGAACTGAGCTTCCCTGACGCTTGCTTTCCTTCCCCTTTCCTTACCTTTGTTCAGAGAATGAAATGCACTGAACAGAGGCCAAGTTCTTAGTAACACAAGTGAAAGCATAACTATAATTTGTAGTTGGGAATACTGTGAGTAGCATATGTGGCCGTACATTCCTTTGGCAAGATGTTATTCACATTCTCCTTGAACGTATAATTATGTATCATTGCTTAATAAGGAGAGAACTTCTTTGTCAAACATTTCTCTGTAGTATTAAGCTTTCGAGCTGTATATTGTAATGCTATGTTTTGGAAGGTATCAAAAAATTCAACTGCTTCTTTTTTTCTGATTGGAGATAACATTGCTGCAGCATTATCTGTAGTCTAAAATAGGTAAAAGTGTAATATGCTGTAGTGTATTTGTGCATAATAAGTGCGGGAATATAAATGAAATCCGTCTTGACATGCACTCATGGTAACATTTTTCCTGCTTGTTTACAAAATGAAGGAATATCTGTCTCTGGTAGAAAATTCTGTGTTTAAAGCAGTCTCCCACTATCCTTTGAAGTGTTAAATCCTCCTAGGTTTCATTTTTTTTGGCACAAGAGTAGTGGATGTTTAAGAAGCCAACAACATTAGCTTGCACAGGAGCATTCCTGTCTTATTTTTGTTTCTAGGTCTGTTTCCTGTGTTGGGGGAAGGGGAGTGAGAGCACAGCTGCTCCCAAAGTTCAAGATGAAGCTGCTTCTTTGCTGTGTGTTATAAGCCTTAGTCACAGTTTCTTACTGGAAGTCTTTAAATGAGCTTTAGTCTGATCTTCAATTGCTCCTTTATAGGTATGAAATCTCCTTCCTTCTCCCCTCTCTTCCCTCACCCCTCATCTCAGTCCCCAGCAGCTAAACCCTCTCGCTAATAAAACAAACCTCCTGATTATCTGCAAAGCAAATATCCAGGAGAACCCTCAGAAGCAGAGCATTTCAACATGCGTGTTTCTGAGATCCCTCTGGGTAGTTGGCTCAGCGTCAGCTTGACAGAGTGATCGATCAATATTTGGTCTGAGATTTCTTTTTCTTTCATCTTCTTTAAAAATTGCGATGCTTGCCAGCACAATAGATTGACCAGCTTTGGGATCCAAAGTAACCAGTTTGAACCTTTTTTTCTCAGATAAGCTGAATGTCATAAAGAAGGGGAGATTATTTTTCTGCCTGGTTATTTATGGTACCGTAATTCAGATTGAAAAGTCTCTGCCTGTTCCTCTCTCACACCTCCTTATAAATATCTTAAACAAAGTTGTCAGTCTAAATTTTGGCACACATGTTCCCCAATCAGAAACGTTTCTAGTTTTTCAAAGTTATACGAACAAATGAAAACAGTCCCTTCTGCTTGCCAATGTAACATTTTTATTGGCCTGTGTTGCAATCAGGTAGAAAAGGAATAGGCCAAGCCTGCAGCAGGAAGAATGTGGGTGTTGCACCATCTTCTTTTGTGCACTGGTAGGACTTTCTGATGAGGTGCCTTTGCTCATACAGAATAAAATGTTTGGGTCAGAAGGGGAAGCACGTACTGTTGGTTGTGTGCATTTCCTACCTGAGAGCACGTTGAATGTTGGTATAAGAAGGGTATGTTTTGTTTGAAATGTAGAATAATGGAAATTAAAACTGTTGCTACCTCTCCAGAGGCATGTCCAATGGATATGTAGATGGACACTGAGTTTTCAGCTTAGTTATTTTAAAACCTGCAGGTAGTTTCACCCCAGAAAAGCTGACAAAGAAGTTAATGTTAGGCTCTAATGTTGATGTTAAAAAAAAAAAAAAGTGTTAGAATACCAGGAAGGTAGTAGAAAGCTGGGTGAGAGCCAGTGCTGTAGATCTGGTAAATGAGGTGGTTGTAAGCCAAGATACTGGTCCAGGTGAAATAATCAAATAGTGGGTTATTACTGGATTTCATTAGGGAAGGACAGAGGAGAGTCACAGGACATAACTAGTGCTTATCATCACAAATCTGTTAATCTAAGTCTTGCTAAACTACTGGTACCATAATTGTGTTTTGGAGGTGCTTATAGCTGGGTTTGTTTATAATGAAGTAGTGTGAAAACACGTTTAGGTTTCTATAAGGGTGCTCCTTTGGGTGCTGCTCACCCTTGTGATGAAGAAACAAGAATGATACGAGGTGCGATGGACACTCGGTAAATGAACTAGCACAGAAGGTGATGCCATTTACAGTTGCGTCTGAGGCCTGTGTGTACCTGTGAGTCCCACTCCTCCACGCTTCAGCTCTTTCTGTCTGTGCCCTTGTAAACCTTGTTACCACTCACAAAGTTTATATTGAGAGGTCTAAGGCTGGATTGTTTTGTCTAGTTCTGGGGTCTGTAGGTAAAGAAGAAAATAGGTAAAGGCTCAAAGAAGAGTCACAGGAGTGATTAAAGGGCTGGAAACAAGTCTTAGGTGAAAACATTGACGTTGAGGTATTGAGCTTAACAAAAAGCTAAAAGGTATTTTCTGCAAGCCTTCGTAATATCTAAATCTCTGAACTTCTGATGTTTAATTACATAACTTATATTAAATAAATTAAATAACTGGGAGAATAATGGAGTCCCTCTATTCTGTTTCCAGTTCTGCCATGTCCTGACAGCTTTAAAAGCACTACAGATATTATATACAATCAGGGCTTAAGACTGTTCTGTTAACTTTTAAAAATGCACCCTCTTATTTGTAATGAAAATAGTATATCAACCAGTGTATATATATATATAAATATATTTATTTCTGTAGAATTTCTGTGGAAATTAAAAGTTTTTTATTAAACGCCGTATGCTGATGTTGGAGAAAAGTTTTTTATTGTATTTTCTTACAATTAAAATATATATTAAAGAAGAAGTAACACAACACCTAAATTATCAACTATGTTGTAGATTTTGCATAAGTATTCATTATGCGCTGACTTTTCCTATTTAAGAAGTAGGAGGCAAATAATGAACTAAATAATTAATGCAGTACACAATACAGTATTTTCAAGCAAAGTGCTTATGGTTACATAAAGCCGGAAAAATACAACTAAAACCCAGAAATGCGGAGGGGAGTGGGGGAAGGACTGGAACCAATGGGATTAGACTTGTAAACTTTCAGATCTTATTTTCATGTAAGCAATTTTCATATTGGTACATATATATATATATATATTTATCTAAACAGAGCTTGCCTAATCATTCCCCATTTGAATTTTCTCAAGCATGTCTGAGTACTTGCTATCCTATGTCAAAACCAATTATTTTTCAGGTATAAACTTGTCAGCAGATGTTCCAAGGATCCAGTCTGCTTCCACCCTCATGATATGATGGGGTGTGGTGCTTCAAAACTTGGCTACTCTGTACCTGGGAAGAGTGAATCAACCTTAATTAGGTCAGTCTTTTAATGCCAAAACCCTCAAGACTTCCACTGTCCCAACAGATGCATGACAAGAAATTAAACCCACTGGCCCCAGTGCTGTGTGCATGTACGTGAACTCTGGGAACTTCAGTGTTAGGGGAGTTGTAGGCCCGAAATTGTTTATGGTACTAACAGATAGCAAAGGGCCTGCCTTCGGCCTCTTCTCAACTCTCAACAACTGAGCAAAAATGTTCCAAGCAACTTCTGAGTGGTAATAGTCTTTCAAATTACAAGAATATTGAGAACATGTGTTTTTTGAAAGTATTAGGCAGATAATCCAGTTCAGTGCTGAAGTTTCTGGGCTCAGCCCTGCAGTCTGACATAGAAGTTGTGGCTGATTAAACCTGAGCTCATTTGGTTACTGTGTCAGAATTATGGCATTGCTCGGAGCCTTTTTAACTTGTTCCAGGTGAAACAAGGCTCCCTCTTCTAGCTGGTGTTACTTTAAAAAGCGATCCCAAGTTATGAAGGTTACAACAGTCTTGTTGACTGATGTGATCAACAGGGAGAATGATTTCTCACTCATGTATAGCTGTTGGGTGGCTGGGTACACTGGAGTTCTTTAGGACTTGCCTGAATTTTGTTCTAAATGTTGTGTCTGTACGGTCAATGTTCATTACTCTTGCAGATAAGAGGTGGAACATGCAAATGCGTTTATAGCAGTGGTTGCATAAGTCTGTTCTAAAACGCTATATTCTGTTGCCTAATGCTTCTGAATTAATGTGTTTTCTTCACTCAAGAGTACATTATTTCACCTGAACAATATGAGCAAAAATCCCAGGCTTTGGAATAGAGTGATACCAGGGAGGTTCCGTATAGTTTGTGTGAGTACTTGAAAGGGATGGGGGGGGAACCTAGAAAGGAATCTTGTTTACAATCATCCCCTCCCCCCTTCCTTTTCTAGTGTTTTAAGACCACAGCAGGATTTTGGGTGTAAATGATTCACTTGACATGGCATGTGAGAAAACTTGTTTTTAAAATACATACAGATAGATTTTAATGTTGACTGTTTTGCTTTGCTCCTACTTGTGTTCAGCACCAGCCTGTCTGTTTGAGCCAGCATCCTTTTGTGAGATGTGTGCCTGGGGGAAGGGAGGGTGACGTGCCTTTCTGAACTCTGCTGTGATTTACAGCAGTATATTAAGAAAATGGCAGGGCCCGATGATACTGCATCATACATCGTCATCGTTGTCTTTGCTCTGGGTATACTTCCTCTTCCATTATTCTTCCTACTGTTTTCTAGGTCAAAATTTAGGTGTTTGTCTGATTTTGCCCCTGTCAGCTGGCTATCCCTGTAGATAAAATGAATCCTACATTAACTGCATTCTTTTCTTGAAGAGCTCTGTCCTAAATTTCAAAGTGCTTGGAGATGGAATCATGATTTATTACACAGTGTTATCCAGTGAATTGCTTCACATCCTTACTTTTTTGGACGAGCAGGGATGGGGCCAGGGACAGTAATGTCTTCCACCTAGCCTTCATTTTAAAACTTTTTTTTTTTAAACCAAATTCATTCAGACACTGACCACAGGGAATGTTGACATTTTCTTTTGTTTTCTTTTATTATCACAAATTGAAATGAAAAGATGTTAATTTCAAATTCAACACTAAAAATAAGACCAAAAAAGCCTCATTTTCATGCAAGTTATCAGTCCCGATTATCAAGTTGATTGCTTTGCTTGGACCATTTCTACAACATTAAGCATGTATGATACTTGTTTAAAGTAAATTATTAAAAATACAGTATGCTCTAATATTTATATTTTATCCTAATTTGCATTGTATCTTTAATTATATTTGTATTTCTTCCACTAACTTTCCACAGAATATGTTCTTCCTTGGTGTGTTACAAAAATATTTATTTTCCTTTGTATTGATGGGAAATGCTCTTCTGTGAAAAATCCTAACCAGATGTACTTAGAATTGTTGTACCAGCAAAATGATTTCTCATTCTGTGGGCATTGAGTAACTACTTGGTGTTCATACCAAAAAAGAAAATAAAATATTCTTGGCAAGCAGAAGGTACCACGCCCTATCCATCATTATACCTTCTCCTAAAATTGATCTGCTTTCATTATGGCTTGAGATGCCATGGAGCTTCTCAGTATGTTTTCAAGTGCCATGTATAAGTGTTCACGACGAAATAAAGCTGTTTTGTGATTTCCATGTCTCCTGCATTTTAAAATGCACTACAGAGAAAAATAGATTGTTTTGTATTATATATGCTTAGCTTTCACACAGCTGTGGATGTTATTGCTGTAGGCAGCACTTAAAAAAGAAATCTGACTTCAAATTTTGTTTGTCTAGTCTCATCCACACTATTATCTATGCCCAGTGCATTGAACAGTGAACTGAACTACTTCTGGAAGAGGCTTTAAGCCATTCATAGGTGCAATTCACTTGTTGGGAATCACAAGGAAAATTATTCCTGGTTACTCACAAATTTGTCTGCTTTTTCTAACAGGCAGTCCTCTTACAGCACAGAGCTAATGTAGCAAGAGAACTTATTAAAAAATAACATAATGTGGCAATGGCAACACATAAAGTGCTTGCTACAGTTTTGTCTGTCCCTTTAGTCCAAAATAAAGTCTCTCAAACGTATCCTTACTCCAGAATACATCCATGAGATACAATTGAATGTGAAGTCATACTCTGTAATGCACTGATTGCTTCCTTAGGAAGTCATTTGGCATACCATAAAATCAGTATGATCGTAGTAACATGTAGAATTTTCATAATTGCCCTGCAAAGCTCATTTATAACAGTTTCAAGTTCAGGCCATCAAAGCTGAGCTGTTACAGAAACCTAAAGCTAAAGAACGATGTGTTATGTGTGTATCTTTGCATGGTGGTAATAGTCATAGGATCATGGAATTGGTTTGGGTTGGAAGGGACATTAAAGACCATCTAATTCCACCCCCCTGCCATGGGCAGGGACACCTCCCAGCAGACCAGGTTGCCCAAAGCCCCATCCAGCCTGGCCTTGAACACCTCCAGGGATGGGGCATCCACAGCTTCTCTGGGCAACCTGTGCCAGGGCCTCACCACCCTCAGAGTAAAAGATTTCTTCCAAATACCTAATTTAATCTATATTTTTTTTAGTTTAAAGCCATTGTACCTTGTCCTATCACTTCATTCCCTGACAAAGAGTCCCTCTCCTGCTTTTTTGTAGGCAGTAACAATAATGGTTCAACTGGAGAACTGCACTTCCAGCACTACAGCATCCTCTGAGTGCTAAGTGTCACTGATAGAACAGGTTCAAGTGCTCATGAAGAATGTGATCTTTCCGGTCTTGCTATTTAAATATAAAAGGTGACCATATACGGTAGTCTGAAGGTACCTGGGAGATCTTTCTGCAATCTTTTCACAAATGGGTTTTTGCATGAAGATGAACAACCACACCAAGAAAGCAATATGCTTATATCAAGTTGTTTTCAATCCCTGAGTGCAGAAATGAGCTGAGTAAAATGCAAAGTATGCTGAAACATTGTGCGTGGAAATCAGTCATGCCATCTTGGCGAATTACACAGTTTTACTTCTGTGCAGAAGCCAGCAAAATTGCCATGATACGTAAAGCTCCAGGCTCCTAGAAAATTTCAGCCAGCTCCGCAGATGGAGCAAGAAGGGTGAAGGTGCCTTGCTTTGAGCTGTTACATCCCATTTGTCCACTGACTAGAGGAAGAACAGCCAGTCTAAGCTACAAGGGAAAATGGAGTTCTCTCTTTCTCATAGGAAAAATAAGCTTCTTTGTTTCTGGTCCTTCTTCCTTTCCCCATCTAATCGTTACCTCCTCAGGCCTGCTTGCAGGTATAGGAGGGGAGGTAGCCTTGGGCCTATGTTGTGCCTCACCTCTGTCTTCCAAATCTGGAAAGAAGTGGTTGACCTTACTTCATCTGTCCTTGGCCTGAAAAACAGGGTTTGGGTAGACTTTGCTATAGCAGGAAGAGCAGACCTTGTTTAAGAAGAAGAAACACATGTGAGTGCAGGTAGTTGCTGATCCAGGGTAGAGGCAAGCATAAGGTTGTCAAAATGGATACCTAATGAGAAGTTTGGGGAATAGCAGCAAATGATGCTGCACTGTTACGTACCCAGGGAGTACAGCTGCAGCAGGAAACAAGATTACTGTACCCTGTAAAATGGCAGCCCTGTAGCTGCCATGTGTATTATACAAGCACAAGAGTTAAAAAAGTCAAAGAATGTTAGGAGAAAACTAAAGCGTATTCTTACCACTCCCCCCCCCCAAAAAAAAAAAAAAAAAAAGGGTAATTTTTAAGTCAGGTGTTTCTGATTTTTGAACAGTTACCATTACAAGCAAAACACTTGGGCTTATGCTTAATGGTGAACACGTCTTACAGTATTTCAACAAATCTGACACCAAGTCTAATTTTTACATATGGTTTGTTTGCTGCTGATGAGAATTGCATTTCACTGGGGTTTAGATAGAAGAGATACTTGATCTGCTTCGGCAACATCATTCTGTTAACAAACTGCTCCTATCCTTACAGTGATCAGTCAGTTACTTTTCTGATTAAGAAAGGTATGTTTTGTAGTTTGGGTGGGGTTTTCAGCTGTGGACGAATAAAGATAGGTATGACCAAAAAAAAACCCACAAACAATGGGAAAAAAAAACAGTTAATAATATTTGTGCTTTGATCTTTGAAAATCCAGTCATATTTGGAGACAAAGGCAAAAAAAAAAAAAAAAAAACACAACGTAATTTAAAATCTCTAGGCAGCTCAACCAGTGTTGGCTGTTTTAGCCAAATAAATTTAAATTCATACAAGCTGCTGAAATTTATAAAATCTGTCAGTCCAATAGAAAACCCTTTTTTATCCTTATCCATTGGACCAAAACTATGATCATTTGATAAGACAGATCTCTTGTTTCTAGTCCAACTTGATATTACAATGTTTCTGAGCCTTCCTTCCCTCAGCTTCTCCCAGTTAAAACCTTGTCATGAAAGGTAAATAAAGTAACCTTTAGGGAGAAAGCCTGTGTGCCAAACTCTAGGGAAAAAAGAAGTACCAAGGGTCTATATGATGACAATGAAAATCTGCATAATGATGGAAAGGATTTTCACAGCAGTAATAATGCAGCAGTGGTAATTAAGCCACTTAAAAAAAAAGAAAACGTTTGTATGAGGATAAAGTTTTGCAACTGCTGTTGCTGTTCTGCAGTCTTAACAATTGTGCAAAGATGTGTGAAATACTAAACCAAAAACTACCATTGATTTTTTTTTTCAGTAAAATCAGCAAGACTCGCATTCAATCAACTATACTTGTGAGCACGATTCTGCTGTCTGTGGGCCTAGTACTGCAAATCCGTAATGTGTGCGTGCCTTTGTGCTGGATGAGATCTGTCACGTGTGGAAACGTGCCATAGGCCATGCTGGTACAGTGTCTGGTGAAACTTTCACGAAGCCTTTGACATAGCTGTCAAGAAATTCCCAAGCATGTATCTGGAATGGAAGGAACCACAGAGGTGACCTTGGAAATCAGACTTTGTTAGAATATTATGCAACGTATTTTGTAAATCCTACTTAAATGTTTGCAGAAGTAATTCTACAAGTTGAGTTGTATTGCACAGTGCTACCACTATTAAATGCTGAACAACACATTGCATTCACTACTAATAGTGAATGTAAAAGTCATTTAAAATAAAAAATCCTCTGGGCTCTGGAAACCCATACTAGCTTTAGCTTCTTCCTGTAGCTAAAAAACTCAGCAACCTGTTGAATCTGGAGCTGTGTTTCACGAGGGAGGCAAGATCAAGCTTTCCAGCTCCAGTAGAACTGGAGGCAAAGCATGTTTCTTCTGTCTGTAGAGATGATAAGGATCATGTTTTAATAACAAAAACAATAAAAAAAAATAGCAGGATGATTCACATAAACTATTTTCCTGCCTTGGGAGGCCAGTTACCCATGTTAAGGTCTAATTACATGTCACTGAAGTCATCCTTTTAACTCCATTTCCCTTATTTGGATAATTTAGCAACAAGATATCTCAGTGAAAATAGGACAAAACAAACAAATAAACAAAAAAATCTCTCCATGAAAACAGGAATGAAGACACTTTCCAAACACTACACAATAGTCTCAACTATTGTCAGGACTACAAAGGATTTTTTCAATGCTCTTCTTCAATAGGAAGTGCTGTGAGACCAGGCAGTAGCTCCCTAACTGCTTATGCAGTTTTGCTTCAGCACTCTATTCGTTAAGGTTTTCCTTCTGCTCTAGTAGAACAGATTTGCAGGCATGGAGATATAGATGGACAGTATATTTTTTCCTTGTTACTCTAAAATTTAATGTCTCTCATAGTTAAAACTTTTCATCCAGAAAAAAAAAAAAAAAGCCTCATCAAATTCCCAGCAGAAAATACAGAAATAGGGAAATTCTCAACTTTGAATTGAATTCAAGAAAGTTTCTGATACGTCACTAAAATAGTCTAATGATAAACAAATCCCAGAGGAGACCTCCCATAGTGGAAGCCTTCTGACCAAACTCAGCAATTAATTGATCTATATCTAAGATAAAGATGTAATTAATTTTTGATATAATTATATTGTCAAGGGTTATCAAATCAGTACCCAAGGATCTGCATGTGACTTTTTACAACTAAATCAATAGCCCCTGCCCTTTTTTCAGAGATAAAACAGAGAGTATAATTTAGTCACTAATACTGTTTTATACCAATTAGAAGATTAATCAGAACATTTCTTTTTCTCCAGATAAAATGGTCAGGTCCCTTCTCTTGTAGGTGTTGCACCTCCTTAAAATTTAGCTACTTGTCCCTCACAAATTTGCTCTACATACCTCGTGTAAATGGTGAGGCTGTTGTTGCTGTTGGGGTGAAGGGCTACTTGTCCCCAAGGAGCGACCTGAAAAGCTCACCTACAGCAGAAGAAGCCACCCCAAACCAGGCAGTGGGAAACACTGAGCCACGGAAGGGCTGATCCATGGTCTTGGGCTGAAGGTGCACTGGCCTCTGCAAACCTATCTGCACACGCTTAGGTGTGCTGTGTAAATGTTTTTGGGCTGAAAACACACCTCAGATTAAGTAGTTGGAGTTTGGGTAACCCAGATTGCTTTCCTGGGGCTGAGGGTTAGGTAGCTGTAATCCATTCAAATCCCGTGTTACATGCTGTTGTGGGTCTTGTCTGTCTGTGCATTGGACGGGGGAAGGAAACCTAACGCTGGCTGGCCTGGGGAGGTGAATGGAGCAAACAGCGATAGCGATCACCAAGTCTTCCTTCCGCCAGCCCTGCCCTTCACTGCGCATCACCAGGGGCTGGTAGGCTTTGAGGTGCTTGCACGTTGTAGAAACATGACTGATTACCCTAAAAGGCTGGGAAGTCGAGTGCAAGTGCCTCCCTCCTTTGTCTGGGGCTTCGAGAGAATTGCCATCCTTTCCGGGTCAGGAGGGGAGTTATTCGAGTCCGTTCTGCACGTGCTAATCCTCAGCCAGCTCCAAAGCCCATAGTGCTTTGGCTTGGCTGTTGGAGAGTGACGAGAGGTGGTGTGTACTCGCTTTGCCACTACTGCACATTACGCCTAACCCCTACCTTAAAGCTACCATCTCGATGGCTTTAGCATGCAAGTCATGGAGACAGTGGAGAGCCTGGTTAGAGGACTTACAACAGAAGGGAACACAGCATGCATGTGGCAGGGGTGGCTTTCAGCTTGCTGGGTTGATCTGCCCCATGCCTGTCCTCACCTCCTCTCTTTGCTTTCGGCTACAGCTGTGGGATCAGGAGGTCCCCTGCCAGCGAGGAATAGCCCAGTAACCAGGGGAGCATTGCGATGGCCCCAGCAGTGGCAGGCCCCAGCTTGTTCAGATGCAGAACGAAAATCATCTGCTTACCAGTCCTTAAACCCCGTAGTAGTTTGTGTTTCGTCTGCTCCTGGAAATATACTCCATGTTACATTTCCAGTCTTCTCACCCGAGTGAGTTACGGTAGGTGAGGCAGCCTCACTCCATCCTTGCTCCTCTGCCTTCATCTCCATCCTAGGCCGAGGGCTTTCCCCAGGGACTGCAGGGCAGAGGGGTCACCCCCAGCTCCCCGGGGCAGCTCCTCGAACCCCACAGCCGCAGCCGCCCTCCTGCAGAAAGCTACGGGACTGGCAGCGCGGGGCCCCCCAGTTCCCCCCAAGCCTCCCTGCTGGAAGACTGGGCCGCATGTCCAGCACCCCTTGCACATGGTGACGTTTCAGATATTTATTTTTCTGTGGCCTCTAAAGCAAAGTCTACTGTACTTGGTATACTGTGTCAGCTGAATGTTGCCTACTAGGGAAGTTTATTATGTATTTTTTCCAAATGTACTGCGAATACTTGATCTTTGCTTGTTCCTTCTGCCCTTTTTAGTGTGTTAGGGAGAGTGGGAGCATGCAGGCTATGCTTCTACACGGTATTTTTGAGCAGCTCTTCTCTTTCTTGATCTTCAAAGTATGTATTTTTTAGAGCAGAAGGATTTTATTTTTTTTGTGGGCTATTTTAACTGATTAGCCAGTGGTGTTTTCTGTACATACACACACAGATGAATGTGTGGACACATACAGACACGTATATGTAAACAAAGATATGTAAAGACTCTGGACTAAACTCTTTTATAAATTGTGTTCTCATCCTGCTTCACTTTCTAAAAAGTAATTGCATCAAAGGTTTTAACCCAAGTGTATCCATTTTCTGCCTTCTCATCCAACACAACATTGTTCCGAAGTCTGGCCTAATTCTTCACAGAAGTATTCTTGACACTTACAGCACTATTCTGTGTTTGATACCAGAAAAATGTGCAGCAATCTTAAACCTTTGCCAAGTCACTGTTTATCCATGTCTCTTTATCACCATATTTACAGTGTGGTTCTCTTTTTTAATATAAAATGCCAGCATTTATATTGGGACATATATCTCCAGGTATTTGGAGAAAGTCACGACACAGCTTAAAGAAGGGTTAGGCCTTCAGCTGAGAGTAATGCTTAATGTAATCCTTACCTGCTACAATTACGCTGGAAGTAATTTTTTGCAGCTTATTATACTGAAAATAGTTTGTCAAAAAGAATTGATGATCATCTCTGATAAAGAGAGGAATTTCACCATGTAAAAATCTTAGCATGTGTTTTGTTTTTTCTTTTGTGATTGATAAATATTGCAATAATCAGAAGTCTGATGCTCCAAACAAAAATTTGAGGAGTGCATTAATTAATGTAATGCATTTGGATTTTTGTATATGCAGTAATGTGTGCAGCTGTTTTGCCTCTTAAATACTTGGTAAATACTATTTATGTTCAGTGTCACTTTAAGTCACCGGATCATATTGCAGCTGGCTATGTGCAGGGAACTCCTGAATGGGTCCTCCACCTGAAGGACAGTTGAAGCAGCTGTCCAGTATAGAGATACCTGCTTTGGTCTGGCAAATCACACGGATTGCATGGTAGTACTGAGTTTGTACTACCTCGTTGCTTCTGACGAAGTTGTGGTGGTGTAGAATAAGGTAGAAAATGCTGAATGTAAATATTCATTTGTAGTTGTTCCAGGCTTATCACCATGCATTTCTAGCTTTTTCCCTCTTTTTCTGGTATGAATTGATGGTTTTCCCCTTTTGCTGACTAATTTTTACTGTGTCTTTCTCAAATTCCCTTCCTTTCATCTCCTTTGATCATCAGACTATGTTCATCATCGAGAGAAACTGTGTTTCAGATGCTTAATCTTTGACTTCTTCATCCTTAAGCATTAGAGGGTGTTACTGAATGACAAAGTGAGTTAGTAAATGTGATAGCCACTATGTGCTATTCTTGTGATGGCTAAGCATACAGAAAGAAAGACCTCTGAATCTGCGCAATTTATTGGTAACTTGCTTGTCTTGTCAAATTTTGCCCTTCCAGTCACAGAGGAATAGTTTGTTACACTTCACATTTGACAGGGAGTGAAGAGTGGCTGGCGCATGAGCTACTGAAGGCGCCATGGGAGAAGGGGTGGCCAGAGGATGGTTTGTTTCAGGGGTCCTCAGATGAAGGACAGGCACCTTTGGCAGCCGTTAGCAGCAGCAACTTCATCTAAGACTCTCTGGCCTTGTTGCTCTCCCAAAAGGAAAGAAAGAAAGTGCAACAGGCTCACAAATCATTTCATTAATAATAGATGTATATCATACTCCTGGTTTGCTTGGCATGTCTAGTACAGAAAATACTGCCCTTACTTGACAAGGGAGGCGTACCTTATTTTGAGATACAGGAAAGCTATATTGTCATCCCTTGCTAGAAAGTAAGCTTGCGTTCACAGCAAGCACTGCGTTTGCTTATTGCATGTTATATAAAGTCTCCTTTGAACTTGATATGTGTGATATTTCACAGGAACATGGGAATATTGCTATTTTTCAGAATGCACTGTCAGGCAATGCAAATAATATCAGTTCTCAAAATCCCAGGTTATAGGAACATAGTATTTTCTGAAATACGCTATTCTAAAAATGATGATGAAGTGATGACACAAATCAATAAAGCTAGGGGATTTTCTAAGTGGAGACAAGTCTGAAACATCTCTCCTTCAGTCTTCCTGTTGTGCTCTGATGCCAGCTTCTGCTCAAGCTGTAGTTGTAGTGTCAGTTCTAATTCTTCTGAATTTATCTGTCAGATTTATCTCTGTCAGCCATAGTATTTGTGTGCCATCTCATGCTTCAGTTTCTAATGTCTGTACTTAACTGATTTGTTTCCTATCTGCCTAGTCCATCTTTTCATTTTTTTTTTGTGAAATGGATTTATCTTGTTTTTATGATTAAATGGAAGGAGTTGCTAAGGAATCAGATCTGGATCCTTTATTGCATTTTAGCATCGTTCCTTGGAAACCTGATTATATCTTGCAAAGCAGAGTAACATCTCAAAGGTAATAAATCCTACGCAGCTTGTTAAATATCCCACTTTTTTTACTTCTAGGTTCTTACTGAAGCAGAATTACATTATTCAAAACTGTGCTGTGTGTGAAGTGTTCTGCTGCTGCTCTCTGCGTGTGTTAGCAACTAAGCATTTGCCATGCTAGGGCAGAATTACTTTGTCTCAAAGGCTGTATGTTCAGAGTATGATTTCATAACTGTCAGCTCAATGACTTTTTACTAATGATATTTAAATATTTATCACCTCTCAAAAAAAACAAACTGTTGTGAAAAAGCAGGGGAAAGACTTGTGTAGACAAGTTCAAAGCCATGTCTATCAACTACATGGCCGATACTTGTTTTTTGTTATTACTCAGTGGGCTATAAAATTCACTTTTGTGTCTGATGCATTGAAAATGTGCAACATAAATGTATATTTTGGTATTGCTGATAATTGGATTGGAGTTTTGCCAGTAACAGCTTGCTTCTGAGAGTTTACGATACAGATCCATTTCCATTCATGAAATAATTTTAATTGGTGTTTCTGACTGAGAGGTGTTCAGAGTATGTACGTGTGTTTTCTGCTTCTGTCCTGGCTTCTGGATACCTTCTAACTTCATTCATGTGGGCAACCTTCATTAATAAAGAGCTCTTTGGATTTGAGGTATTTCACGTTTCTCTGTATTTTTCTCTGGGGAAATTCTTGTTGCTGCTGACAGTGAGACACCAAAATGGAAACAGTGTGGAGAGCTCATAATACCAGGTGCCTTTGGACACAACGCATTTTCAGTCATCTCTAGATGAAAATCTTGAAAATAAAAGTGTTGTTTTTTTTTATTAAAAAATCCCCCATGAGTTTCAGATTTTGATTTCTTATGATTGATAATGATGTAAATGAATAATCAGTTCAGGAAAGTAAATATATGATGTGGTTGCCTCTGACAGCAGAACTTGAACTTGGTGACCGAAAAGGAACCAGGGAGAGTATTTCTTCAGCAAATCAAGTGTATTTCAGTAACACTTACACCAAAATCAGGATTGTGATGGGGGACTAAAAGTGCTGGGTAGCAAGACCGATTCTTGCTGGCAAGGAAATCCAGAGGATTAACTAAGATGGCTTAGAAGTAAGACACAAAAAAGATGTGTATTCAGGTAGAAAACAGAACTGAAAATAGAAGCGAGCAGATCATGCGAGCACTGACCGCGAGGGAAAGAAATTCCTGCAGTAGGTAGGTGGATCCAGGAGTGTTTCCCAGCCTGGAGGTGGCACCGGGGTCATCTACCAGCTGCCTCCTGACCTGAATGCGAGGGGAACCAAACCTGCCCCAGCTCTTTCACCTCAGCTTCCACAGCAGGGAGGCTGGTGAGTGTGCTGGGGCTTTCGGGAGCGTGGTTGGCCCCTGGTGTCAGCGCCATGGCAAGAGCCGACCTTCTGCTGCTCGCTGGCAGGGGTCTGGCAGCTCTTAGCCCTGCCCCAGGCGGTGGGCAGCGCGCTGCTGCTGTGGGCCCTGAGGCTTGGGGCTGCCGGCGGTGAGAGCCAGCGTGAGCAGAACGTCCCCGGACCGGCAAGTGCCAGCAAAGCAAAATTCGGAGAAGTACAAAGAAGCAATGAAATGAAGAATTATTTCTGTTCTGCTGAGGGATCTAAGATAGGCTGCCCTCTGTATACAAGCAAGCTTCCAGCAGTTACTGAAAACAGACTTGACAGCAGCATTTTTTACAACTCCGTCAGAACTTCCAAGGGTAATGTGGTGAAACTGGAGTTTAAAACCGGCAGGCGTCCTATTTCTTCACTTGTTGAGCTTCCTAAAAAGAAATGTGGCATTTTTTTTTAATTTTTAAATACTTATTACCTTTATTTTTAATGTAAATTTCCGTGTTTTCAATACAGATCTTCAAACAAATAGTAGTCCCTAATAAGCAGCATTCTTTAAGTATTTTTTTGTGTCTTATTTCCTCTTTAAAGTAAGCGTGGTTTGCCTAAGCTTCTTCCCTGCAGTCGATGTCTGCTTGGATAGGGGAGCAGATGCACTTCATGGAGAGGCATGACTGCAGTCAGCAAACTCCCGTTGTGCAGTTTCCTTAGGAATCGTAACTCACAGCATGCTAAGGTTTACTCTAATTTATACACCTAGGACACGTTTCTTAGCTAGTGCAACGCAGTGAAAGGTTCGTGGTGTGGGAGATCTCTGCCCTGGCTTCCACATACCCCTGTCTACTGCTGGTGAATGGCCAGGCTGGGAAGGAGAAGGATTGCTTTGCCAGTTCTGTGTGGGATGAGTGGTCCTGGGCTTCAGCACGGCTGTCTCACAGCTCGGAGAGGTTTCAGCTGCCTCCTTGCTGTAGGAATCTGCCCGGTACCTGTTACAGGAACTGCGTGCTGGGATCAGGTCATGTTCTTGTTCTGCCCTGGAGGGCTGGCAACTTCGGTATCCCTGCTTCATGGCAGCATATCGTGTGTATACTGAGGGCTGCCACCATTCCGGAACGGTGTGCTGCTGAGCCATCAAGAGTTGCCAGTTAGAGAAGATGCATGGAGAACCTCATGTGCATATCGTAATTTCCAAGATTCCCTGACCTCTTGGCATATAATTCATTACCCAAACAACTGAGAACCCACACTTAAAGTGGGATATAATATTATACTACTTCATCAAGACTTACGTGAAGCAAAGAGGAAACAAAGGATTAAGACTGTTAGAGGAAAACTTCTCCCCTCCCCCACCAGGGCTAGTTTTGCTCTAGTTTTTATTTTAAAGTCAAGAAAATTACTGTTTTACAGACTTAACATCTAGCCACTTCATTTAATGCCTAGTACACAGGATGGCTAAATAGAGGAAAGCACATGCAATATTTATGTTGCTGTGAGAAAGCATTGTGTTCTCAACTCGGCCTGATCTGAAAATAAAACCTTTTGTGTCAGGATAGCTCTGTTGGCGAGGATTGCTATTGTTTTTTAAAGTCTGTAATCATATTTCTGCAGCCCCTAGTATTAACAATATTTACAAATACATCATATTTCCATTTGGGATTAAACTGGTCCCATGAAAACACCTACTGCGTCTGATAAACAGCGGTTCTGAAATATGTGGAGCAGTGCACACTTCATGTATAACATTCAAAATGTCACTCCTTTTCCTGGGAGGTTGCCTTTTTGGGAAAATGTTGATTCATGGCCACTGACAGATTCTGCATTTTCTTTTCAAACACGTTCCCCGGCTGTACGTCTGTGCTGAAGGGCTCAGCTCCCTGCTGCCAGAGTAGGTCACTGGAGAAACCGTGGCTGTTTGTGGGAGCGTCCTGTATAAATCTGGGCCACGGGAGGAAAAGGTGAAACCTGCAGTCAGTTCAGCAGCAGCTCTTGAGAGTGATTTAGCTGACGCAGACTGTGATGCAATACTGATAAAAATGTGTGCAGTGCTGAGCAGCAGAGACCGCGGGGAATTCTCCATTTCTGCTTGCCCTCTGAAATCGTAACCACAATACGTGTAGTCTTTGAGGTGAAGAAGATCCCCTTGTTATTTTCAAGCTCTAGGTGCAACTATAGTGTCACAGGGTAATGCCATCACTTTGACAAGAGGATTTCTTTTTTGTTTTGTTTTTTAGCAGGCATGGCTTGCGTGTTACACGAGTAAACCCACCCGTTCTTTCCTGCAAACTGGACAGGGTCAACATGACTGGTAGATGGCAAATATTTTGGTACGGGCTGTTTTCACAACATGCAGAAATACTGCCTGCAAAAGATAAAAGAGCTGAATATAGGAAAAAATCTAATTTCCTTGGGAATAAATAGAATAGAAATTTTTAAGCCCTTAAAAATCTGTTTTTAAGCATTTCGCTTGCTTTCCCTTTTCTCTGTTTCTTTGAGAGGAGAAAACTTAGAAGATGGGAATGCAAAATGGAAAAAAAAGATTATAAAAATTAAAACACCAAAATATTTAAATGTTTTAAATGAACTAATTTTAATGGAAAACCCACCATTTCATTGGTAATTGCTTTTACTTCAGTAAGTTTCCCTTGAAAAATGTCAGTGTTCTCCATATGTGGAAAGGAGAGTGCATATCTTGCAGAGAAGTATTTTGGAGTGGAATATTTCTGTTCTTTTTTCACATCTGCCTCTCCCAATCTTAACAGGATTTATCAGAAAACAACCCATTCACTTTGTTAGCAATATAACTTTGGCTTAATATCTAACATTGGGTGTAAGTGACTTAATGCAGCATCTAGCCAGGGGTCACAACTGCAGGTGACATTTCAGGAAAATTTGAAATTGCTCCTTTTTTCAGCTCTTCTGCATGTAAGCATCTTATATTCACTCCTGTTTTCAGGGAACCTAATATGTGTGAAAGATGCTTTACTGTCATTTGCACTGAAGCATAACTCTTGCAGATGGCATCGAGTCTTTTATCGTTATATTCGTGTCTGGGATAATTATGATGTAGACTGCCATGAGCAAGCTTGGTCTTAAAGGCATAGACATATTGAGGTAAAAAAGTAGTATCTGGTGTCCTTTTTCTGTTGCTGTAACTAGACACCATCGCCCTTAGAGGCCAGCATTTTTTTGAATAGATGTTTGACCCATATTTCATCTAACCAAAAGCCTAATCCTGCAAACACCAAAGCAAGTGTGAAACTTGCTCAAATAAGCGTTTTTTACTGACATGGAGATTGCTGAGGTGAATAGTGACTTACTTGCATGTAGTAAAAAATCCAGAAATGGAATCATGATCTCTCAGAAGTGTAAAGGTGCCCTACAGTTAGACTTTAAAACCTGTTTTATCTTAGCATAAAGAATTGCTGTAGGAGAAAGCACTCCTCTGTGACTTATTTGAAACAAAGCCTTTCAGAAGTCTTTCTTAATATGCAGAGTATGTCTCTTCACATACGTCAAAGAGGTCTTGACTGTGCCGTTTAGTCTGACATGCACTATAGGAGTGTGTTAAATAAAATATATGTAGATTAAAATTCCTGTGAAATTACATTTGTTTTTATTTTGTTTCTTCATCGGTAGGTCCTAGATGAATAATACGAAATTATATTTTAAAATGCTCGCTCTTCCACACTAATGCTTTCTGCTTTTCACTAGATGTGCCTAGTTTAATACTTTGGCTCTCATGTACTAACCAAAAATTCTTGCACCAGTTGGCTGGAACTACATCAGCAGGTATTTAGGTCCAGCCAATTTATACGAGGAGTTTCATACAGTTTCTAAGTAATGCAAATATTTCTGCTGATCTTTCAGCAAAGCCGTAACTTTTTATCTCAGCATCCAACATGGTGTGTTAAATATCAGGTGCTTTAGTCTGTGGAAACTTCCCAGTGCTTTCAGTATATTTCCCTATCATCACCTGTACCATGTCCCTGAGAGCTACATCGGCATGGTGTGGAGATTCCGCATGGTTTGGTTTCAGTGTCAGGTTGTGGGCAACCTTTTCCAGACATCATCTGTGATATTAATTTAATCGGTTATGCTGAGTATTTTAAACACTAGGGTGTCACAAAAGTACTAAAAAAGATGTGTGACCTAATTTATTGTCTGCCGCTCGGAGTCTGGGTGTCCAACCGGTTACTCCGTGTCTAGAACTCCCGTGGGCCCGTGCGGCACGAGCAGTTTCAGGAAATCTTAATTACCTACGCTGTTGCTTTGATGCAAAATCAAGACAATAAACTGAAGGAAGTAGTTCTGGTCTTGTGTGTTTTGCTTTTGATCTGAACAAGTTTAAATTTACTGTAAATTGATCAAAGTTCAGAAACGGAAGCAAAAAGTATCAATGAAATGACGCCCCCAGCAAGCCTGGTAAAACTCCACTTGTAAAACTTTTTGAGTGGTCCTTCTGTAGTCTCTTGAGTCCTTTGTATGGCCATTAACTATACGGTATTAGTTCTGGTTTGCAGGTTATTATCCACCTGAAATTTGCATATGCTGAGTCTTAATGCTGAGTCGTACCTATAACTTCTCTCACATCACACTAATACATACATGCCGCACAAAACACATTCACTGGAAGATCCTCTTCATTGTTGGGTAGAACGGAGTGTGCTGTAGGTAAATGTACATTTAGGAGTTGTAGACTCCCTGCATTTGAAAGGAGTTAGGAGCTAGGCTCTTCAGCATAGGCATAGGCTCTGTCTTGTGCCAGTGCTTTTATTTTTTTTTCTTACTCTGGTGGTTTTTATAAATAAAAGATTCCAAAAATTTAAAGGTGAAATGATGAGGTCAGTCGGAAAGAGTGAGTGGGACTTAGTGACTAGGAGTGGAAGTTTTTATGATAATGATATCTGTTCAAGTGTGTTGTGATTTAAAAGCCTGTTTCTTTCATGCTAAAATCAAAAATAAACAGTGCTCAGATATAGATAATTTAGTATTCTTGAGAAATTAATTGAAAGATCAAGCACCACAAGGCAGCAACGCAAACTTCCTTAATTGAGTCTCGTAACTGCGTATCATCCGTGGCCAGTAGGGGTAATTTACTGTAAATCACTTTAATTCTCAAAGTTAACCAGATAACACTGGTACTACAGTGTCAACTTGAAACACTGCCTGCTCATTTTTGCTTGCAAATTGCAGCGTTTCTTTTACCATTTATACGTACAAAGATTTTCCTATGTATTTGTATACACACAAACTATTTGTCCTATTTGCAAATCTGTCCGGCACATGCATTTGCCAACCAGGAATGTGGGTGGCTTCTGCTAGCAGGACTTTTGCAAGAGGTACTTGCAGTCGGATTCAAGTAAAATTCATTTTTCAAGTCTTCCTGAAGTCATGCTGGTTTTCAACGTGCAGATTCCACATTAGAAAGAGGAAATACATTTCTGTTTTACAAGATTTATGGACTCTGGTATATAAACATTGTCAGCCTAGATCCCAACTGCAAATATCAGGAGATAATTGTCCTGGTTTTCAAATTACTTGCTTTTTGTCGGAATAAGTCAAGTGTATACTCAATCAAAAGTGCGTGTATTTTATATTCCATGTATCATATATCAGAGGCCTAACCAGAATTGTGCCTGATACCTTCCTACAATTTCAGTGAAGCATAACCTTTTCCATCATCCAGAAGAAAAGGGCCGAGGTGATACATTCACATCTAGTTAATGAGTCCATGTGGCACAGAGGACAGAAAACCATCTTCAGCCTGGGGCAAATGGCACTTCTGCAGATTAATAAAATGCTGGGAGTTGCTGCAGCGTTGTAAGGGACAGGGCATCAGCAGAGTCATCCTAACCGGCTGTAGGATGGCTTTTTCATCACTTCAGTTGTAAAGTAGAAGATGGGCACCAAAGCCACCTTGGAGTTACTTTTTCCCATTGCTGGGCAGTTGGCTCACTGCTGCCTGAGAGGAACACATCCCCTGCAGTTTACAAGCTCGGCCCCGCTGACCTTCAGAAACGTGCTAGGTCATGTTAGCTCGGTTGTTTCTGGTCCGTTCCTTCAGTATGCATGAAAGCTCTCTGAAAACATAACTACTAAGGTATTTGTATTTCATATGCAGGAGTGGTGTAGTGAGTATGTAAGCATACAGCTGCTGAGGGGCAATGCTCACGGCTTTGCGCAGCTCCACTCCTTCATCCTCGTGCAGCACTGTTCTGAACAGCAACTTTTACACCACTAGGTACTAGTAGGAGCCATCCCATCTGACTTACGTATCTGTGAGCATTTTTTAAATGCCAGTGGTATGTTCATGTGTGGAAGACAGCTCATAGTACAGCCTTACTGTGAAATGTTTAAGGTATACACGTGATAATGGGCAAAAAGAGAGAAGCCGAGTTCAAATATAACTGGGATATTTATTTTCTTAGAGGAAGCGGTTGTGTGCTGTTTGACTAGAATGCCTGCCTTATTTAAAGAAAAAGACTCCCGTGTGTTAGCTCAGGGGGCAGTGCTGGCTCTGCTGCAGTTGCTTGGAAGAAAAAGTATATTTTGGAATGTAACTGCAAAACATGTGTGGCATTTCTGAGGCAATTAAGAGATTTCAAGCTTTAAGGGAAATTAATTCGTGTTCTGTCTAGTCCTAGTAATGGTCATGTTCCAGGCAAATTTTTCACAAAGATAGGGTTTGTTAGTGGGAATAAGTTGGCATTAGGAGTTTTTGAGTATTATTATGAAATTAACACTATGATGTGAGCAGCTACAATACACTGGTTTGTGTAGGAACCATCAAGCTCTTTCCTTGCTTACCAGGTCAGCTCATTTGTCCATCATTCTTTGAATTTGTGCTGCTGCGTTTTTAGATTTTTTTTTCCTAGTTTTATTTTGACCTGTGACTTACAGTGTGATCTAAATTTCAGAATAAGAAGAACATTGAAATTAAAGATTCAGAGTCCTGAAAACATTTTTTTCGGGAGAACGTACATGTGTAAACACGAGCTTTGAGAAAAGTGGTTATAATGGAGCAGCTTTTGCTCCAACAACTAAGAGCAAGTATGTGTAGGAGGTGGTGACCTAAAGCCTAGAGGCTTGTCTGGATGGGAACACCACAAAAGGGCACTTGCAGTGCCAGCTGAGGACATGAAGATGAGAGCGAGCTGTGATGAGCCGTGAGGTCTGGCCTTCCCGGGTATGTTCTGTGTGGTTCCTCGGCAGCAATTACATGGTGGGGGAGAGAAGTGGCCATCTATAACTGTCTGTTTAGAAATGGCTGTTGAGTGCAGGCACAAGCATTTGGCATGAAGTAACAGGAGTACCCTTGTTACGGTGCTCTGTCAGTTCATCTGTTTGCTGCTACTGTTTGGAGGTGTATATTTAGGATTACGGATCAGAAAGTCTCAGTTGCTAATTCAGCTCTGCAGGCCCCCAGTGTCTGGTCTCAGACAGGTCGTTCTGGTCTTTATCTCGATATGCAAATATTTAAAATGAGAAGAACATCTGTTAACATCATAGGATGCTGTGTAGATGATTTAATGGTTGTAGCAGTCTGAATTAGGTAAAGTGCTGTGATAATGCCATTAATATGGCTCTAAGCCACCAGTATGATGCAGCTGTGAGAAAGGCTAATGTGCTCCTACAATGCATTAGATACAATATTTTTGTAGAGAGAGGGAGAAATGCTAATAGCATATTACAAAGCCTCCCTGAGACCTCATTTGGAATATTGTGTCTGATGCTGGTCACTTACAGTCAGGAAAGATGGCCTTAAATTGGAACAGGTGCAAAGACAGACTACGAGGCTGATCAGAGTAATGGAGTACTTATCTTTCAAAGTGCAAATTAGAAAGCTTCTGTTGTTTAGCTTGGTCAAATGAAGGCTGAGAAGGGATAAAGCTGTTCTTTGTAAATAAATTTACGGATAAACATCAGGACTAAAGAACTGTTTCACCTAATGTATAACCATTTTGTCTGGTTATTGATATGATCAATTGGCCTTGAATGAATTTAGTCAAGAAATTATAAGAAGGTTCCTAGACATTATTTTTTTGAGACTTGGATTTAAAGTATTTGAAGTATTGAGGTCTCCAAGAGGTCTGAAGGGAGACTGAAACTGTTTATTTTCATTACACTTTTTTGGCACTAACAGCATACCTCAGGGTTTCCAGTGGTTGCCTGTGGATAAGAAGTATGTTTTTTCTGCTCTTCTCCTCGTGAACCCTTTAATAACTTATTTTACTTGTCCTCACTTCTACCCCCCATCTTCCCACATTGACCATTGCTGATTACAAGATCTGGGATCAAGGATGAATGACTCCTTGTGGGGAAATAGGCACACAATGGTAGATATTTTAATCCTCTTTTGTTGTGTGATGCATGGCCCATTTCTTGTGATAATTTAGGAGAAGTTGTTACTTTGCAATTAAAAAAATATATCACTGTTATTATTAAGACATACGATATGGCCAGTGACCTTGATCTCCATTTCTCCCTCTATCATATTCTGTAAGTCTATTCTTTCATATACCTACTGTGCTTTTAGTAGGGTATTGAGAAGGTTTCTGTGGTGTTTAGAGCACAAAGAACAGATATCTGTGGAAGCTTCAAGACCAAGCACTCATTGCGTGGTTGCCTACAGTTGCACACCCATCCCGGAGTGCCCATCCTGTGTCTCTGAACTATGTTGAGGTGCACGCTGAAATGTTGCGCTGGTGATCCAGGCACGATGTTGTGGTCTTTCTACTACTAAAACTTTTCTGTTTTCTCCGGAGAAGTTTTTCTGTCTTGATGTCTGAAGGATATATGAGTTTGGGTTGTCGTGTACCCAGGAGGAATGTTGTTAGTAAGCGATACCTTGGTGTTTGGTCATCCTCTGCCATTGCTTTGTCCGCATCCGTGAGAAAGTGAACTTCCAGGGAAATCAGCATATCGTCAGAGACCTCAGGTTGAAAGGGGAAATAAGGAAGGAGAATGAGATGTGAAATTCTTTCACAGGGTCTAACTTTGGTATTGAATTAAGTCATCAGAATGTGGGCAGGAAGTAGCGGATGATAAAGAGCAGCACTTCCATTAGGTTGTCTTGTTTTTCACTAAGCCATACAACCAGAGAGTCGAGTAGTGTTTATAACACATTCATGGCATAGCTGCTTCCTGCTAAGTGTGCAACAGGAAGAAGTGGTGTTCTTAAATTAGTAAGTTAAGGTCACAGAGAAAGCAGCTGGTAAAAGATGGAGTACAGCTTTCTAGATTTTATTCTGGACAGGATTTAAAGAGAAAGATTCCCCTCAGTGTTTCACTGGAGGGCCAGATTACAAATTAAGTCTAAGTTCTTAAGTTACTGTTTTTTTAGACCCAGGCCATATCGTGCCACCAAATGTTCAGCTGACTGTGAAGAGGACTCTGTGCTTTATGTGACTGTTATCACCAAAAAAAAAAAAAAAATTCTTGCAGGGAGCAGCTATAATACTGAATATGAATAAAATACCTTGTTAGTCAATGGAGAACTCTTAGCAAAGTAAATGAGGTAAGCAAGAGACTATAGCTGCTTTTACCAATAGCTTGCCATGTGGTTTTGTACAAATTATTTGAAAAGGAGTCAAATAATTTTGAACAGCTCATTAATTTTTCTAATTGGGGCCAGTTGAACATCGCTTTTATTTTCTCCATAAAAAGACTGGAGCTCCACTTTAGGATGAATTCTCTTTCAATAAATGAGTTGAATTCAGAAGAGTATACTTTAGCTTTGCTGACTAAACTTAATAGCCAGTCTCTTGAAAATTTTAGCCATAATATTTATAGTATAGTAGACAGTTAACGTGATTTATAATTTACTTTGAGATAAAACAAGAAAAACACGCGAGGGAATAAGTTTTAATTGAACAGACATACTTTGGCATATTTCTTTCCCCCTGTCCAACAGTTTATAGATTGTCAATCTGAACAAAAATGCACCAAGAACTTGTCTTTCATTGACAACTGTGTGACAGCAACTGTGCTGTTTATATTTAAACGATGGGATTATCTCGAATACTTTCAGATGGTCTGAAGCGGACTTCCAGCAATGCCCTTCACGATGAGTCGCTATAATTAATGGTTCCTGAAACTACCAGGCCTCCGGCACTTCCTCTCTCCCACAACTCTCCGTGAACTGTGAAGCCTAAGGATCAAAGCAATGCTAACGATATTGGCTTCAGGCTGTACAAATATAAACCCATATCACTTGTGCTGAAATGTTTGCTGAAAAGTTCTAGTGCTTGCCTGTGTGAGCAAGGTAACTACCATAAACCAGACTAAAATTGCTATAGCCGTAACGTTAAAGTCCTCTTACTCTAGTAAGAGAGGCTTTTCTAGGTTGAAGGTTGTTAAGCTGGCAACCTGTTTATTACAAAAACCAGAAGATACCTCCTGAAGGTTCGCAGTGGTGCATTGTCCACACGCAGCAGCCATCAGTGCCTGCATCCCGCTCGTCCTGCGGCCAAAGGGCCGTGTCACCATGAGGGGGGATTTGCAGGAGATGAGGCGAACCTGCCTCTCTGCGTGACTGTCCTGGCCTTCCTGGCAAGGAACAACGCGGGGCTGAGCACGGTGTCCTTCCAAGTCATCTGGCAGGAACCGGCACGTAAACACCATGCCTCTGCCCGTCTCAGGCCAGGGAGCGTCAGCCGGGAGGAGTAAAATAGACTGAGGAGGATGGTTTCAGAAAGTGTGCAGGGACAAACACTGAAGCTCTTCTTGTGTCTTAAAAAAAATATTCAGCATCAATCTACAGTAGTTACAGATGTTTATGTACCCGTTAACCTAAATAGCAAACAAACGGGAACGTGCTGGTGAATAGGAGTGACTTAGAGTGCCAACTTTTGATAAATGTTTAGGATTACGAGTGATAATTGGCTTCAGTATGAGTTATAGCCATTGGATTATTTAGGTTTTGAAGCCTAGTTCCAAGGTCATGACTCACAGTAACAGTCCTGCTTCCTCCACGGGATGTGCAAGTGGTGGATTTGCAGGGTCGGGCCAAGCCGGTGGTGGGAGCTGGGATGACTGGGTCTCAATTTAGCACCATCAGCCAGTGGTATGCCAAGCTGGAGAACGGGAGGTGGCACAGCATTAAATATATTGGTGTTGCTGTTTGAGTCCTCTTCAGAAGAAATAAGGGTGAATACCATCTTACATTATCCTGACACATACCTTTTAACATTCAGTGCTTATCAGCAAGATTCAAGTGTTTTGAGCAGTTTTGTCTCCCTGCATTTAGGGGTCAAATGAGGATAACTAGATATTACTTTGAGCGTTAAGGTGTACGTAATGCAGTGGCTGAGCAAAGGAATGAGTAATTTATTTGTAATTATTGCATTCATTAATGGTACTGCATCTTAATTTTTGTGTCTCAAATACCCAGAACGTTTCTTGGAAGGCTGTCTTGTAGCATACATAAATATTACCCATCATTTGTTTTTTAAATATAAGATATATCAGTGTACTGTCTTTATTTCAGATAAATCAGAGTTACTTTTCTTTTGTTTCAGTGTTGAAAACATGGAGATGTGTCTCTTTAGCAGTCACCTTCTGGCATCGAATCATTTAGCTGTACTCTTAAGTATGCTGTTACTAACTCACCTCCCAGCACTGCAGTAGCAGTATAGCAGGGATAGGTATTTTTTTCACTGAACCTACATTTCAGCTGACGGTGAGATTTTTAAATGAAGGCAATTCAGTCACATAGGTTTTATTACAGGCTGTGAGAATCCTTGAGCTTAAACCTCCTGGCTGTGTTCAAAAAGTTCACCCCTAAGAGAAAGGCTGTCCATTGCTGCCCCTCCTGAGCAAGCACTCGCTCTTATGCATACAGGCACCTACACACACACACAAAATCCCTGCTTAGCCTCCTGGGTATTTCATGGCAGGCCAGAGGATTCAGGGGCTGACCCCATTAGTTGTTTGGGAGGTATAGGATTTGGTAGTGCAGAAGAGCACAAGGGTAGATGAGCAACTATGACTGCGGTTGTTATCCTGGAGGGGTGGGATTGCATTTGAGTGAAGAGGAACCCGGACCTGTTGCTGGGGCAGAGAAAGGCAGAGGAGCAATGTGACTGACTGTGGTACTGTCCTAATGAGATGGGGAAGTCTACTGGTTCACAGGAAGCAGTGAAGAAAAGCCATGTGTCTTTTGCATTATTTTAAATGAATCTTCAGGAAAGAAACCCAGGGCTTAGGCGCAGAGCAGTTTGCCAGCACATGAAGCAAAATGGCCTGTGCAGTGTGCCGTGAAAATGTGACCCTGTGTATTAGAATGAAGTAGGGGTAGAAGACAAATAGTAAGAATTTTAAGCTCTGGGTAGCAATTAGCAACAGAGCTGCTTTTAAATGCAATGCCATCCTTCTAGATTTGTCTTTTTCCAGAACTTCTGTATTCTGGACAGTCAACATGCAGGTTACAGCAAACAAGATTACAAACTTTAGGAAGTTACTCTCAAAGGTATTATGAAAGTTTAATATCAATTTTTCACTTACTCCAATTTAGTGTTTCTGTTTACCTTATTCACCTTTCTAATATACCAGTCCTAAATTGTATTAAAGCTAAGGAAAAGCTTCTTCAGTACTTGCAGCACATGTAGGTTGTGACTCGTAAAGTACTGATTATACTATGCAGAAAGGCAATTGTGTAGTAGTATAATTGTGATTATACTAGTATATACATACATACTATTACACATAGTGTAATTGTGATTATACTATGCAGAAACTGAAATCTGGGTTGTATTTCAGTGAAGAAATGATGGGGAAGAGGAAGAAACAAACATAGGGAGATGAATGGAAGAGGAGGAGTTTCATGAGACAAGAAAATGTTTATGAGAAAAGAAAAAATAAGATAGCAGGGCAGATTAGTGAGAGAACTGACAGGTTTAGGATATATATGTAAATTCACGTTAGGAAGAATCCTACAGCATGTTAGGTTTCATTTATATGAAGAGATATCACATATCCTACTCTATATAAAAGTCTGTGTTACCTCTTCCTTTTTAAAAATGCTTGTTACAAATAGTGGTGATGTCATGGGGTAGTCCAAAGAGCTATTTTTGTGTGTTCAAAGGTGGGAATAATGTTCTTAATGAAATTCTCATCAGATTTGAATTTATTATATAACTGTGACTTGTTTGTGTTGATTTACTCTTAATTCTGTTGTTACAAACCCTATTGTCACCAACCCAATTATTTAAACTATTCTAAAAATAGGACTTCTGCAGTAAATCAAATGTCTTTTAATTTCTTTTATTATTTTACATTTTGGAGGAAATAGCCTCTCACAACTGTATGAAATCATCGTAAATTCAGACTTAACCCCTTTAAGCCTCTTCCCAGAAAAGGGGGAGCTGTTTGAGACAAGATGGGAAGGTATCTTTGGTTGGTTTGTGCTTTCTGGAAAAAGAGATGAATGTATGCTATCATCTGTTTTCTTCCAGTGGAATAAAGATAAGTGCACTTATCCTTGGTAAACAGAGCTGAGAACAACCACTGTTAATTAAAAACTACCTTCCCCCCAGTAGTTAATATACGTGACTGAATCAAGGGCTGTTCTGTGTTAAGAAAGAATGACTTCAAGAAGTGCTAGCGTATTAACTGAAATGTAGAAAGAGTTTAGGTTAAGATTTACACTCAATCTAATTGTTTTTTTTTTTTTTTTGGGGGGGGGGTCACTGTACAAATGGAGGATAAGGAGATGTATTACTGTATTTTTTTAATTTTAAAGTCGAGATGGTGTTAATTTAACATCAAGACTGAAGTACGTGCAATCCACGAAACCGTCATATAGCTGCCCCGACATCCAAATATGTATAGTTGTCTGTGTTTTTCTGTAGTAAAGGATTTCAGTGCCTAAAATTCTACCTCTTCACAGATAGCACTGCTGCTTTGGCTTGTCTCTTGGGATCCTCAAATTAAGTGTTCCTGCACATAAGCAGCTCTGGTGCAGATCTATTTAACACCCATCACTGGAAGCGAGTTCAGCATGGAGCACAGCAGCCATAGCTATGGCATGCGAATCACAAGGACTGTGTGGGAGCCAGGAAAGGAAATACAGGAAAGATAGTCAGCTGTTGTGTTGAGAATAAATCTGAAAGTAAGGTAGGGCAAGAGGGACGTGCAGAAGGGTGAGAGGGAGAGTAAAACAGTGGGAAAACTACTGGAAAGTAAAAAGCAGTGCGAAAGAGCACTGAGATCTATCGGTGGAGGGGACAGAAAGCTGAGAGATGATGCTGAGATTAGAAGGAAAGGTAGTGCTTGAGAGCTGGAAACTGATGGGAATGGGATTCTCATTGGGGGGAGGGCAGGGAGCAACATATCGTGTAATGAAGCGGATGAGAGCAAAGCTCTATTCATCTCTTCTAAAGAGGCAGGGAGACAGGACTGAGATCACAAGGCTGGGCCTAATCACAGGGAGTGTGATACGGGTGGGTGGTGGTGATTGCCCCGTGGTTGGCGCTGGTACAGCTTGGGTGAGGAGAGGTGGGCAAGTTCTGGGGGAGAAGCTGGGTGAGCAAAATGGAATTTCTCCTGCCCCGTGGCTGCTTTCCCAGCAGAGCTGGGAGTTAAACCAAGCTCAGAAAGCTGTCTTGAAGAACATTGTTAGAGCTATGAAGAGTGAGCATTGCAGAGGTGGGAAAGTGAAGAATTAAGGTTGTCTAGACCTTGGTAACTGTGCACCCTTGGATGTTATATTGCAGTTAGAAGTTATATGATCTCAGAATTATATTGTCTTTTTGCAGGAGCACAAGTGTACGAAGACTGTGCAGCAAAGGAGACAGGTCTTTGGAAAATTGCTTTAATTTGTTGTAGAAGCTTTGGGATGGGTAGCGAACAGGACAATGTGCTACACGAAATGAAAGATGCATCACCTAGTTAAGGCAGATCACTACAGCTTCTGCAGAAAATTAAAAAATGTGTAATGCTAGGTGCTCTAATAAATGTCTTTTAGAAATATTTAGTTGAATGCTAAGGTTTGTAATACTCTCAACTCAAAAGTTTAATTCTTTAAGTTCCCTGTCTGTGGTGATCATACATGGTACTTCACAGGGGACTACAGTGCGATCTGTATCATGGCAGTAGCAAAGAGAAGCTCTGTGGGAACCCAGAGCAGATAAATTATAGAGCTGTGCCGTGACCATATGTAATTCAGTTAACGTCAAGATTTTCAGTACTCTGTTTTCTTCTACCTGCTGTGTTCACTGAGTGAGGTGGGGGGTACTGTGGAAGGAAATTGCACCTCATCTCCTAATAAAATGACTGGATATGAACCAATTAACTAGGAATACTTAAAAAATAAAAATAAAAATTTGGACTTACATAGTGTTTGCCTTAAAAATGTTAGTTTCCACCTCATCAGATACCTTTCTTGTTTTGAGACTTACGGTTTTGAGGATGTTAGCACATATATATAGCTTGCTGACTTTATTTATTTATTTAATGTATGCTCTCCTGGGAAAATCTGGATGCACGATATGCAAACAAAACTTAAAAACTAGGAAGCATAGTTATAGTCAGTTTTGAAATTTCCAATGACTTCTAGTAAATTCTTCTTTGAAAGAGAGTACCTTGCTTACTTTTAGGGTGATATATCTATTTGCATGATGGAGAAAATTAAAAATAATTTTCTTTTGACCTGATGTAATTTGAATTGTGCTTTAGGGAAACTAGTTCCACGTTTGTTTTCTTTTTAATTTGGTTATATTCTGACCATGGTAAAAAGTTAGGTAGTAATTACTATTTAGAGAGAATAGCTTCGGTTGTTGTGTTATATCAAATGCATTGCTCTTCTCCTCTGTTATTGTTAGATGGGCTGGTCTAAATTAGATGGTCTAATTCTGGAAAATTTGAATATGTGCAGGTGGACTTTTGTGTCAGTAAAGCCACGCTTATTTAATTGGAACTCCATATGTCTGCAGAAATTGATTCCATATGGTTGAATAGCACATTTTGGAATGGTTCTTTAATCCATACTAGTGCCAGGAGAAAGTAGAATAACTTTATTTTTTGAGCTCCTCCTTAACTGAGTGACAGCACACCTGTACACAAACCTTCTTTCAGTTTTTAAAGTGGCAATTGAATATGTAGGGTTTTCTTGTCACATGTTAACAGTTTTAAGGTAGCTTAAATCTGTGGCTAACAAAGCCTTAACTGTGTTACTTTCTGTTTGTACTCCTAAAAACAAGTGATGAAACATACCTAAATCATGCAATCCCACCTTCTACGAGGTTGAATTTACATAAGGTTTCTCACAGAAAACTCTTTCATTTAAGGCTGTGCTAAGTCTTAAAAAAAATGGTCAAGTAAAAAACGGTCTTTCTGCAGAGAAAAAAGCTCTGAGTTTCCTCCTGGTTAAACCAACTGATGGGAAATAATCTTGTTAGAAAATTTCTTAATTGCTGATAATGTTGGGTCGTAAGAGTTGATTTAATCAATAGATGAACCTAAGAGGAGTTACATAAATTGTTTTTTTTTTTGTTTTTTTTTTCCCTAGGTACCTAAGGATAAAACTGGCGTGAAAGGAAAATCTGGGGGAAACTGGGGAGCTTGAGTGTACTTGCACGTGAGTAAGTGAACATTTAGCCGGAAATCAGCTTTGCAAAATGTTGAAAGTGTTGACTGTTTTTCAGCATCTTCTCACCTACTTGCAAAGTGTAAATTGAGACAGTACCTTAGCTTTTGGATTGAAAAATACTAGAAGTAGTGGGGCTAGCTAAATGGAATGCAGCATATAACCTTCAGTGCTTTTTATTCCTACCCTTAAAGCCTCCATAAAATTAAATGTAGATTATATGCAAGATTCAGGTATTTTGCCTTTTCGGTTATTTATCTGGAGACTGAATGCTGAGTTTGAGTGACCTCTCTGTTTCTTAAACTCAAACTTGTGAGTTGCAATCATTATGGGGCACTGAGGTTCAGCAGGATTGAAGTCCTAACGAGAGGCCAAGTTAAGTATGAGGCCATCAGAGGGTGAAGTCTAAGAAGAGGACCTCGCAGTGGCTTAATATGGTTGTCTTGCAAGGGGTAAATTAGCTACCATTAAAATAGGACAAGAAGAGATTTTATTCATCAGTTTTGAAGGGGCATGCGACAGACCTTCTGAGGCGTTGGAAGGTGGCCAACAGTTCCAAACCCAACCAACACAGGTTTCTCAAAAGGCAGGAGAAAAAGAGTTGTAGCAGTTTCAGCTATAGCAGTTATCCGCCTCGCTTCCTTTCCTGTCAACCCAAGCATTATTTTGGTTACAATAAATTATTCTACATGTCAAAAAGGTACTTTGTTGTATTATTTAATGTGTTTATTTATTCATATGTATTATTATATGAAATGCATATAATTTAATGAGTGGATAAATACAGTATAGCACAAAACTTCTTTCTACTGGTAACATATTTTTAATAATGGGCAAGTTAATTGAGTTTTCTGAAACAATTGCCAGAGCTGAAGCCTTTCTTCCTGCTGGCATTTATCACGTTAAAAGAATTAGTTTTAGTTTTGTAAGACTTCAGTAAGTTGAATATTCTTACTGGTATTAAATTTTACAAACTCTATTTCTCAGCTGAGAGTCACTCAATTTAATCTGATCTTGTTATCAGTGCATTTGATTCTAAATCTGTTCTGTGGTTTAATCATGTTCTTGTGCTGAACTTATAGACTGGTATCTGTCATGTCACTGCGTAAAAAAGTATATTACATTTTGCCATAGTATTCACCGTGTTTCTCTCTTTGCAATACAATAGAAGAAAAAGTATTCTTCATTGGTTTTAATATTAAAGAGAAATAAATATGTACCTTAAAATATGCTAGGCTTTGTAAGCTGTACACACATAAGACTTATAATTAATTTACAACTTGGAAACATTTCATGCCTGCATTCTGCATGATCATTCTTTGATTTTTAAGTTAGATATTGAATCACAAATAATGCTAATGCCTGAGACGTTATTATAAGTAACTGGTTGCTCTCTGGTGCATTTGTTGTTCTCACCAAAGTTCTGGTTCCTGCAAAAATGTGCATCGTCAAACTCGCATTCATTGTGCACAGTTGTAGGAACTGGGACCATGAACTCTAGTGAACAGGTGTAAGGTTTATTAAAGGAGAGAAACTCGGTGTTCTTAAATGATAATGGCATGTTTTTAAATTGAAATTGGCTCAACAGCTCTGTTTTAAATCCAGCAGGGACCTTTGAGAGAGCTTTTTGCCTTGCTTCTTTTAACTTTTGCACTAACGCACAGCAAATGTTTTCATTTATTTCCTGTGTTATCAGTCCTACTCTGCATATTTTAGCCTATTGCTTTTGACAGTGATGAAAGGCAGGTATTTCCTGACCTTTTGTATTTCGGGTGCTACATGAGTTCAGCTGTTCATTTCAAGAATATTTTCTTCTTCTGTCTTGTTCCTGTTTTGTCATTTTGAAGGTAGCGCTAGAAATTCCAGGTGCAATTGCAGTCCTTTTGGAATGGCAATTTAAGTGTTGTGGTTGTGTATGTGAAAAAGGAACTTGGCCATACGAAAGAAAGGTGGTCATTCTGCTGCTGGGCTTGAGTATTTGTAAGGGTAGTGGCTCTTGGATGAAAAAGAGATCTTGTCAATTTTCTGTCACTTTTTACTTGGAAATTGTCCATAATTGTTGTTTGAAGAAGGCAGAATTGTCCTTAATTGTTGTTTGAGGAAGGCAGAAATCAAGAACTATTGGACCAACAGGTGGAGATAATCTAGCTAAACTGTATGGTCTGTGCCTTTATGAATATGAGGTTGATCCCTACTCTAATTCAGGTGTTTTATCCAGTTTATTATTTGCCAGTTATTTGTAGTTACTGCATCACTTACATTTGTCCTCATAAAGAGTAGAAATTGAGTGCCCCAAGGCAAGATTTTCTCAGTTGAGCATGGAAATGAACTGGCCATGCTTTTGAAAGCATTTCCATGTAGCAGCCCGTGTGCCTGGTGTTCTGAAAAGATCTTCGGCTTTGTGGAAATCTGCATCTTGGTGTGAAACAGCATAAAACGTGTCAATGACGCAAGTCTCTGTGTACTGTATTGTGTTATTTTTCAGGGGTTGGTTAGGTAATGTTCTGTACCTTAGTTTGTGGGCTGAAGTGAAGCTGACTGATAGAGCCTGTTGATGCTGTAGGATAAAGCTCTTCAGCTTATTTAGCAGTTAACCTCAGGGAGATTGTTATTATTTTTGTAGATCATATTGTATGTTTCTGACAGTTTTTCAAGATATCATATGCTCTGCTGTTCCATTAGCATGAAAAATAGTCAAGAAGTCTCAGGGGGTTTAAAATGCTTTTTCTACAATATCTTTCTCACGGAGATTGATTAAGTTTCTAATTAGAGATGTATCAACTCCGAATCCACTGAAATTTAAAAAGGCTGATGTATGGTGAGACAATTCTAGAAGGTTGTTTAATCTTATGAGCAATTTTTGGTTGATTTTTTTAAATATATATAGTTTTCAGAGGGCTTCTTTGGTTGGAAAGTGACGTTTGAGTAATGGAAAGTTTCAACAGCTGAAATTCTATTAAAAGGAAACCAAATTTATTTAAACAATTTTATTTATTAAATAATATGTTCTCAGACAGCTAATAGAATTGTACTTGCAGCCTTCCCCCATGCTTTCTGTCTTTGAAAGACAACTTATTTTGATCTGACCTAAAATGTTAATGAAATTATATCTCCTTGTGTTAGTTGCCTGAAGCCAAGTGTCACAGTTTTTCAGTGGTGTTTGGAAAGTTGTATATCACTGAATTTGAAAGGTACAAAAGTCCTGTGGTTGGCCTCAGCATTAAAATATATAGACACTTCTGCTTTATGAGGCTGTAAACCAGATAATTCATCACTAGTGGGGATCTGGAGGTAGCCATGGGCTTTTAAAGAACAATATGTTACATTACAAATTCCTTTGGAGGGGGAGTGTTTGTTTTTAAGGGATTTCTGGAGAGTGGGTGCCAATTATGAAGATGTTGTTTATCTAATAAACCATATATTTACCTGCTTGGTTTGTTTCTCTGTTTTGTTTTCCTAAAAGTCTGAGAGCATTCAAATCTTCTGTCATAATAACAATAACAAGTACTATTGTCTCTTCAAGCACAGGAGGGGAGGGAAAAAACGATTTATTTTTTTTCTTAAATAGGTGAAATGTTCTCACTGCCTGTTCAAATAAATGATGGTGTGTCTACGGTAACACACACTTCACATGAACAGCAGTGCAGCTGTACTGCTGCTGTTTGCCCAAATAACGAGAAATGAGAAGGAAAAGGAGGATGACAAGGGAGATATGTTCAGGAGATTGGCATTGTGGTATGAACAAATTTACTCTGTGGCTTTATGGGGAAGGGGGGCTCATTACAGGATGCTTGATGTGTTTGCTGCTTTTTGATATTATGAAAGCATCTTTAGTGATCCTTTTTGCAAACCAGCTCATGCAGTAACTGGCAAAACAGAAGCAATTAGTGGTGTAATCTCAAAGGGAATCTCAAGCTTCACTTTAAGTGCAATGATTAAATCCACTAAAATGATAACCATTGCTGCCAAGAACTCCTGTAATTGGTCACTAATGTATTTTGTTGTAGCAGTCGATAACTACTAGATTTCAGGCATGTAATTAGTAATGCATACACGTTTGGTCAGTAAAATTGAAAATCCTAATAACCGAGGCTGGAGGGGGCAGAAAGGAACACAGAGCTGGAGAACTGAAATAGCGCTCTGTTGATAGTACCTAACTAGAACTGTATGCTTCAGTAAAACAAGTGTCCTACTGTGCTGGAATACAAATGGGCTGTCTGTGGCAGGATATAGCAAAGACGTTTGGCAGAGAGGGATTTGAAAGCTTCTGGCATAATGTAATTGAATTGGCCATTTCTTTAAAGATACAGCAAATTGTTTGCTGCAGCATTCATCATCATAAGGAAGGTCAGACAGCTTGCCAAACATATGATATTCATAATAAAAAGTAAAACGGCGACGCTTATATTTAAACACAAATCATATTATCATATTTGTAAAAGCTGTGGAAATGAATGGGAATATTTTGGTGGCGCTGAGGCATTAGTAATTTAAGTAAGATTGTAATTCAAGAGGGGAAAAGCTTGTAGTCAGGGAAAAGACCCCCAGGGGACTTCAGCTAGTGAGCAACATATGATCCCCCTGATTTGCGAGGATAGTGGGTGTTTTGGCAGGAGTATTGCTGACTCTTATTTCTGATCACTTAAGGGAAGACAAGCTTATGTCATCCTATTTTTTCCCCTTTTAAGAAGACAAAGGGGAAAATAACAAAGAAGAAGGAATTAAGTGTTCAAAAAGAGACAAAATCTAAACTGAAGCATTGCGGGTGTTTGTTAGAATCGGTTATGTTGTGACAGAACAAGATGATGCAACATGCTGTAGCATATCTGAAATGTTATATGAAATGCTCAGTAGCGGTACACTGGGAAAACCCTCTCAAGTCACATCCAGAACGCTGAACATAAATTGTATGATGACAGGGGCTTTGGGCCGCACAGTGATGCCTCTGCAAATGAGGAGCTGTTAGCTTTTGGGTTCTAACGCATTCAGGAGACTGGCATTTTGATTTCTTGCACCACTGCACCACTGATAGGGTTGGAAATGGGAATCAAAATAATTAGATTGGATATATAGATCCCTGCAAACCAGCCAAGAAAGCGGCGAGGGGTGGGGAGAGCCACTTTCGATTCTAAAACGTGCCTGTGCTTTTTTATGAGAGGGTGAGGATGGAAGATGTAAACTAGAGTGCAGATGCTCACCATTTATATTCAAAGCATGTAATAAAATAATTGAATATATGCTTCCTCCCATTAAAGCCTGTTAAAATCAGTAATAAAGTACATTAGGATTATTTTAAAAGGCAGCTAAATTTTTTGGGCAATATATCTCAGTTACAGTACCAGAGAGGTACTGTACAGAGATAGGCAAACTGGGAACCGTTCTTATACATCACCTGAGGCATTACGCTTTGAGGATTCGGGATTGTTTTCATCAGTGCATTTGCCATTATTTTGTCCAGCAGTAGCTTTGCAGTATGCCCTCTAGCAATTTTTCCACAGGCCAACAGTTGTTCTTCTCCAGAACAACATCTTCTTGCTAAGTCACTCACCATTTTCGCTTTTAAAAAAGACATCCTTCCCTTTATTCCCGAGTTTCCATATCTGATAGAAAATGCTCTCCTTTTTCTGCTATGCAGATTCCTCCATCGGGTATTTGTAAATTATTACCCCCCCTTTCTCTTATTTTGTCATTTTTCACCTGCACAAATAGCTCTTTGCAACACCTAGTCAATGCAACAGTCTAGTAAATACTGAGTACAAGTCTGAAATAGCCTAGTGGTTTCTGTGCTCATCAGTGACAAGGAAAGCAGTGGACTCGGATCCTTTGCTTTGAAACCAGGTGTCCAGATCAGTCTCTGCCAATACTATATGATAATAACACATGCTTGAGTATTTGCCCACTTTTGCAGAAAGCTGTCCTGTGTCCTGTCCTGAAAACAGTAGCTGGATTTGCAAGCAAAATTCAGCAGTTCTTACCTTGGGTTTTAATCACTGGAAAAAAGCTGTGGTGAGCAGTTTCTGAGCATCCTTGTTTGGAACTAAATGCCAGCATTTTTTCTCTGTCTGGTTCCCTGCTCCAGGTCTCCAAGCAGTTTTAAAAGTTAGTTTTCTTACTATGCTCCTCAGTTCATTCTTTCACATTAGGCTACTCAGTTATAAATAAAGACAGTAATGAGGAACAGCAAAGTGATCTTTTCTTCCTGATCTGCAAACCCATAATATCTAAAGCTCCTTCAAAAGTTTTCACTTGTGTACCTCAAGGTGCACTGCATCATATTGTACAACTTGCATCTGACACCACCATTCAGTGATTTGGCCAAAAGTAAATACGGAGTTTTGGTATATGATTGCAAGATAACAAATAAACGGTGTATTTGTGCTATCCATATGGAATGAATGATATGTAAATACTATGGAGGTGCAGCAAAGGTGCAACGTGTAGGAGCAGCACTTGTACTTGACAGCTGGAATTCAGGGCATCTGGGGAAAGAGTTGGGAGCTCTGGAGGAGCTCATCTTCCTAGTAGGAAAATGGTGTAATCCAATCTGTTTTGTCAAGTAGAGACTGAAATTGAGAAGTAATCATCATCTGGTAATGAGCATGTTAAGATGTATGACATGAGAAGGATCTCTTATTTGGAAGATATGGAAATAAGACGTTTAGATGTAGAGCTTAGGGATATGGTTTAGTGGGGACTGTTAGCGTTAGGTTGGAGGTTGGACTCGATGACCTTGAGGTCTCTTCCAACCTAGAAAAATTCTGTGATTCTGTGATTCTGTAAAAAGACGCATTGGAATAAACTAACGGTAGAGTTCAAACAGGAAACAGATTCTGCTATTCCCCCAAAATTTGTAGCTATTTAAGTTGGTAAATTGTTGAAATTGAGATGAGGAATTCATCATTAGCTGACATTTTTGCATCCCATTCAGATTAATTTCTTAAATACAGATTTCTTTCAAAGTTATTTTTAATGCAAAAATTGCATCTTTGAGTTAAAAAACAAAACAAACAAACAAAAAACTCGCATTACTGAGGAAACCCAGTTATATAATACTGGTCTCTTTTGGTCTTTGTGCTTCTGAGGGTCTTTCAGTTAGAGGTTGTCTCCATATATATGCAGATTATTTAGCTGAGGTGACGGCCATATGTTTCTGTGGAAAGTCACCACACAGTCGTCACTGCACAAAAAAACTGAAGAAATAATTCAGTAATTTGTCCTGCTCCTAAAATTACCTCTGTAAGCACTGATGTCCAAAGTTTACTTGAGTGTTTGGCACTTGTTCGGCACTGATGTTTCACATAAAGAATTCGAAAAACTGTTGTGGTTTTTAGAATTTTTCCCTCAACCTTTATCTACAGTGGAATGGGCTGGCAGTATTACAGACTCTCTAAACAACATTTTATTTATGGCAATAATTCTGTAGAAGAATAAATCCCACAGAGAATTGGAAGAAAACAGGGAATGATGTATCTTGGCTTTTTCAGATTGATAACGTGCTGAATGTGAATGAATGCAAATGTGACTGACTTGAGCAAAGAGACCAAATGAAATACCTTGCACAGGTTCCATAATGTCAAAGAGGACTGCCACATTTGATCACCCATGTTTTACTTGCCACCATTCAGTGAATTGTATTTTACACTGGCTGTGATAACAAGGCAGTGCGTTACACAGGTAATGTTTTCTATACCTGTTAAAGTGTGAAATGCTAAACAGTATTTCCCTTTCCAATGTATCAATATCCTTCTATGGTATGAATTCTGAGTAAAGGAAGCACCTTCAGCACCCCAGTATGGTGTTTGTTTTGTCAAGAGACTTGCAGACAGCTTTAATTTTGTATTTTACGTTTTTAAAATAACACGATACAAACATCAGGATGTGCCACATGCCTAATTGATAGTACTGTAACTCAGAGCAAATCAGGCAGTTTCTTCCTTATCGTGAAGACTTTTCTGTGCATTTTGTTATCTTATCCTTGGTTATTGGAACCATGCTTAGGTTATATTAGAAGAAAGCTTCTACTATTGTCTTCAGAATTATGTTCCATGAATATCTTACCCAAGTTATATCTTCAAACTTTTCACTGCCAATGCACGTGAGATGGGACTTTGTCTTTTGCTTTACAACTAATGAACCCAGCTCTTCATTACTTCATGTTGACCTTGCTTTGAAAGCTATCTGAAAATACGCAAAAGCATATGCAAATTCTTTTGCTTTTTCTGATCTATTTAAGTGAATATTTAGAAACATGGCGAATGATCTCCTCATGTGAGGTCATGTAGAATGGTAGTTTCTTTCTAAACTGGTGGAGGAATTTCATTTATGCACAAACTTAGCTGTAAAGAGATGCATACAACTTGTTACTTAAAAACATAGATAGGATGGCTGCCTGGGACTCAATTTTACCAAAGATGTAGAAAATGTTTGTTTGTTTGTTTATTCTTGAAACAAAAACATTATGTTATCCTAGGGGGATATGTTTTTGAAACTTACTTTGTTACTGTAATGGGATTTTTAGACTTTTAAAGCATTAGTTAGTTGTTAAAGGAACAAAACCTTTCTCCTACCCATGGATTGTTTAGAAAAAAATTAGGCTTGTTTAGGAAATGATAAGTGACAGCATTAATATATTACCCTCCCTACCTGGGGAAGTGCTTCCCTTATTTTTCTTTTCTATGCCCCTCTCCAGGAACAAAAGCAATACAAAAATGCAGATGTTGAAAGGCACGAAAATGTGTTTAAAGTATTTTCCTTCTGTCTTGGAACAATGGTTGCTGACAGCAGAAGGCTTGCTTGCTTGTTAAAATTAGATTTGAATCATCAGTGTAATAGCTGTAGGAAATTGTAGGATGGAAGGATGCCAGGAAGCCTATCTATATCTACCCTTGCAGTAAGTGTAAGGTGGTCCCTGAATGACTTTGGCTGGTTCCTCAGTTGAGTAAGCTTGCTCTAAATGATGAGTTATGGAAACTACTTTAAGCATCCTTAAGATAAAATATTTTGTACCTGAGCAAAAGCTATTTAGGTGGGGTGCCGAGAAGAGAAACAAGGCTTTATCAACAAAGTAAGATTGCTGGTACAATTTAGGCTTCCTGAGTGCATGTTCTTGGTTCTTACATCTCCCTTAAGCGGGCCCAAGCTCTTTGCCTCTTACCATTTGCCCTCACTAAGATAAAAAATATATATATCTGTGTTTGAGGGGTTGGTTTACTGGGCTTTAATGATCTTAAGTACCCTGAGAAGTTCTCATGAGCCAGCTGTGAGTAAAGTAGGGGACTGTGCCCTCTCAGAAGCTGCGTCAGAGCCATGATCATTTGGCTTACTCTGTTTCTCCTCAGCTGTTTTGAGGCAGTCCAGCACCCAGTTGTTTCCTTGCTGTAGTTGTTATCCACTGGCTTTGCAGTAATCCAATCTGGAGAAGACAGTGACCTCTCTATGCACCTTAAAGCCATTCACAGAAATGGCTGTTGATGCAGAACACAGCTGCCCATTTAAATCTTTTTTTTTTTTTTTTTTTTTCCTTTCTTGCAGAGGGTCTGGTTGTATCTCTGCTGTGTACTGGCTTCTATTTCATTCCTGATGTGGTTTTTGTACTATTTCCATAAGCAGCTTGGTTCCTGATTACTTCAGGGAGTGCTTTACGTGATATAATGGTAATTGATATCAGCTGAAGTGCTAAAGCTACCAGTCTCTAATTTAAATTAGTGCCAATTTGAGATGGGAGGACTGAAAGCAGAATTGTGCCTGGGAGAGGCCCCTGCTTTTGGAAATTATTTAGTTGGTTCTCATAGCAGAGTAACAATTTTCTGACCTTCAGGTCGTGTGGTTATTCTTTTCCTGGGTGGTAAAACAGAATCAAAGTGGTCGTGAGGGATGATCAAGGGGGAATTTCAGTTTAAGTGTTTAATGATGTTTAGTGCGTTACTGTTCTCTTCATCAGTGCTATGAATGCAATCAGACATATTTTAAAATAAATCTACATAAATAACTGGCTTATAATAATGCAGCATTGGTTTATATCTTTTTCTATCATTTGTTTATATCTACTCCATTTAACACTCTCTCTCTGTATTGTATGTATGTATGTATCCATCTGTATATATTTGGAGTTTATATATACAGTTATTTATTTTACTGAGACATAAGCAGTTCTACAGCTGGACTGTATCGTTTATAGGTATTATTTAATTGTTAGCAAATATTTGGAAGGCACAGGACCACCACAGTTTTGTGAGACTGGTATAGCAAACTTTGACAGTATACCCAAGAGAAAATTGGAAGCGTTGCTTGAGCTCACAAGGCTGCCTTGAGTTGACCTGCTCGTGTGTTCAGTTTATAGATCGTAAGCTGTGCTCCTGCCCGTGTACCAACTGGAAGAGAAGCGGGTTATGTGGGAGATTGTGCTGGAAGTTACTAATGTATTTATGGCTGAAGAAATTGTTGGGGGTTGTACTGTTGTTTTGCCTGGAGTCCTTACAGGGCAGGTAGAGTGATGTCCTGTCAGGTAGGCTTTGGGTGACCCATGTGACGGTGGTTTGGTGGTTTGCACTGTTGCACTCGAAGCTTCTTCTTCTGCTAAGTTCTTTCCAGAAACAGAGCTCAAGGTGTTTTGTGGTTGTGTTTTTTTTTGTTTTTTTTTTTTTTTTCTTTTTTCTCCCCTGTACATTGAGTTCATTATTTATCATTATATCTTTGATAATTAATTCAATTGCTCGTCTTTTTTGTAGTATCCTCTGTCATATTTATGGACTGTTGTTTGCCACGTTTGTGAAGAGGAGGACAAGAGCCATTACTTTTAGTATTCTAGTTACTTGAATTACCTAGAGCTTGGTCTTTTTCTTGAGTGTTTTTCCGATATATGTTTATAAAAGTAAGTCTAACCTAGTCTATAAATGTAAGTGAAACTTAGTATATTAAGATTCTCATGGCCTTACTACTTACATTATTGTTCAACTCAGCGCATTGTAATATTGCGCATCCTCTTAATCATACTGTTAGCCAGTATCATCTTTAAACATATTCTATGTCCCCATGGTGTCTACCTACCATCTGTTACTCTATCCCATTAGATTTCCACCAGATTTCCCATTTTCTCTCCAGCGTACCATGCTGAAAAAAACTCCTTATAGTTTCCCTCATTGATCTCCCAGTTTAGTCGTAATTACACAGCTAATCAGATTATGGTGACTTTTTCTATTTCTCAGCACCTTGTACTTTCCAATTAGACCAAAACCATACTGCAGAACTGCTTCTGTTGTTGTTTGGTTTTGTGTATCTGGAGGCTGTTCTCTTCGTTTCTACACTCAGGTATTCATATGCATGCCGAATGAGTGCAAGTGGTTCTTTTAAGCACTGTTTTCTGTTCAGCTCATTTTATGTGGTAGGTATAAAGACTTACTTTGGGGTCTCGTTCTTCACAACTGCAGCATCTGTTCATGGAGGAGGGATGGCACAGCAGGGGCAGGCTGCTGCTGCCCCTGGCTGTCTGTCCTTGTGCCCTCCGCTTTCTTCTGTGGGCAAAGGGGAGCCAACTCCTTCCATGGTTGACCTCTGCCAACATAAATGCAGGCTGCTGCAAAATGGACTATCCTGCCCTCCCCTTATCCTTGACCCTCTGCTCCCAATGTTGGCTCTATAATTGTGCTGGTGCACAACGCTGAAAAAGTGATTTTATTTGCAAGATGGGCTTTCAGTCCGATCAACAGCCTGATCCAACTCGTATCCCGGCCACATGGCAATGGTAGAGTCTTAAATAAGCCTAGGCTGGCTATTAATACACAATGCTGAGTCACTGCTGAAGCACTTTACTTTACTGTGCACCTTTTCAAAGCAGACTGCTGGTAATTCCAGCCTGAGCAGAATTGCTATAAATTGCAGTTTTGGGCAATCTAGTGTTGAGTGGCTTAGCCGCTGGTGCCGAGAAGCAAGGTAGGCAGATGGGAGAAATACTTTGGTGGGTGTCTGCAGCTAAGCTGTCACTGCTTGAATATCACCGCCCAAACAAAAATTGGTGGAAATTCAGTCCAGTTGGAGAAAGTGGTTTTCAGTTTTCTGTAAAGCCTGTAAGAAATGTAGGATTCGTAGCAAACCTATGAGACATACATATGAATGTGTGTGTTCTTACAACAAAGATGACTGATGTCAATAAATGTTTTTTTGTTGTTGTTGTTACTGAAATATTTTAACAGGCTGGAGCTCAGATCTGATGACAGTTCCAAACAACTGTAATAACATCATTATTGTTAACTGCAAATTCCTCTAAAGTTAGGTAGCATTGTTTTATAGGATAGGAAGGTATTCAGTCATTCCCTACTCAGGTTTTATATTGCCAGATAAAGGCTTGCCTGCTAAGACTCCATGCTTTCATGACTAATGAGCTCAGCCAGTCCTCGGTTTCTGTCCATGTACTACGGGAATTAAACCGTATGGAATATTCCTGTGGAATATTTAGGTTCATTTAGAAATACAAAGATTCATGTGTACAAATTAGCTTCAGTCTTAATTGATTTAGAATACCTGATTAGACAACACAGCTGAGCCAGTGCAACTCTTGCTGCTGCTGAGAGCACTGGTCCGACCCTCGCTTTTGTCTTCCCTCACTTCTGCCCATATGGTGCTTGTCTGACTCCTTGCTACACCACTGAACTCCTTCCTGGAAGAGATCAAGCCATTCTATCTAGTGTGATGTATGAAACAGGTGCGAGAACTTTCTTTCTGGAAACTGTATTTCAGCACAAGGGCTGCAGGCCTAATGAGAAAAACTCTGGTGCCAAAAGGTACAAGCTAGATCAATGTGGGTTCATTCGTACTTAGAGTTTACAACAAAAAAGGAGTGGTCTAGTTTTACATATGTCTTCCATGATATTTTTTTAGATATTACCACTTGCACACAATGTAATAGTCCTGTGGCAAAAAAAAAAAAAAAGGCATTTCTAGCACAGATGGCATGACTGAGAGAGCTGTGGTTTTGCATACTTTGAATTTTAGTGGAGTGAGTGGACTTTCTACTCTTAAACTTATGATATCCTGCATTCCAAAATAAAAGATATTAAAAATGCTGCGATGCATGTATACTTGGCACAGAAACAATGGTTTATTACTTTGTCTAGCAAAAATCAATGGCCACAGAACCAAAATGTTCTTCACCAGCCAATGATGTTGAACTTCGCTGTGTTTCAGTAATTTTCATAATTGATGATGGAATCGCATGTCTGAAATATGGGTGCTCTGCCTGTGTTTATTCTGACTTACTGGGCTTCTGCAAAACTGGGAAGCCGCCTTTGGTACGGTGCCATCCCTTACAGCAGCCTCGCTGTAAAGCAAGGCACAAAGTGACGCTGTAACTTTGGGGAACAGTTCTGCAGTTCGCGGTGTTAAGAGTGACTGGTTGGGTACCCTCTTGGTTTAAAAACAGCCTTGGGAAGCATGGCACAGATGTAAAGGTTGCATGACCAAACTCTGTTCTTGTGCTCAAGAGCTGGAGCAGGCACTCCACACAAGAATCACCCATGTTGTCGTCTGTGCGCAGCGGGGCACCTGGCCTGGGCAGTTGCCTTGTGCCTGCTTTGCCTCCGGGTGGGCGAGGGCCCTGGTGTGGCCCAGAGGTGGCCGTGTGGGCACAAGTCCCCCACCATGTGGGCAGCCTTTGGGCCTTGGGGCCCGAGCAGCAGAGCCACATGCTGGCTGGGCGCTGCCTGAAGGTACATTTTGCATTTCGGGTGGTGAAATGAGCCAGGGCTCAGTGGGCGGCAAGAGTGGAAGCAGAGGGATTTTAGCAGCTTGGTTTTAGCTGCCTCTGCTGACAAACCTGAAGTGGGAACTTTTTTTTTTCCCCAGCAGCCTTGAGCGTGGCTGAGTCTGAACACATTTTGCATGGGACAGGAAAGGCATCTCCCTGAGCCTGGGGCTTTTCGCTGCCAAATTTCACAACACTGCTGCAAAATAGTGAGGTTTCCAAGAATGACAAGAAAGGGGATTACAATGGAAAACAGAAGTGAACTGAACTATAGGGGCATGGCTTCTTGCCCTACATGTGGGGCCAGCCCTTTGTATTTTCAAGTGATTAGCCATTTTGAATATTCGGAGCTGTGCACTTTAAAGAGTGCTCAGCAGTTTTGGCAGTCTGGTCCCCTAGCAAATTATTGGAGAGAGGTTACTTGCAGCTGTGTCACTCACAGAAATTACATCAGGTATGTATGTGCATACAGGTGCACGTACGTGTGTGTTTCTGCCAACTGCACATTAAGATTGTTTTCTTCCCCTTCTCACACCGAGATAGAGTTGTTTTTAAAAACAAGTCTGAGGCAATGCCTGAGACCCAATGGCTCTGTAAAAGCCAATTTCTTTTTTTTTTTTTTTTTTTTTTCCCCTAATGGTAGTTAGTTTGGGGAATGCACGCACATAAGGAAGCAGCATTATTTCAGGGATCTCCACGGTTTTGCAGGGCCGCAGGGTGAAGCCAGCTGAGAGGGTAAGGCAGAGCGCTACAGCATATCGATTTGTCTGCATCCAGGCCTCCCCAGCCTCCCCCCGGCCCCATCTGCTGCCACGGCGTGACTCATATCAGGCAAGTGCAAAAATGGCTGTGGTCGCTACCTGTTTGTGGGTGATTGGCTGTTTTTCCCCTCCGAGTGCTGCAGGCACGGAAGAGAGCAGCAGCGTATCAAGCACTTCAATCTGGTTTGCCGAGTGTAACAGCTTAAGAGAAAATGGCTGCCTTGTTTTCCAGAGCTGTCCTAGGGATGACCATGCAAGAGAAAATGAGGATCTGAGCATGAGAAATCTCTAAGTAGTTTCCCGGGCCATTTAGCATTTCTAAATACACGATGAAGGATCCTTTTTCTTTCCAGGTAGCTGCATGACTTCAGTCCTTTAAGATTTACCATTCAGCACGGTGCTTCGGGCTGGTCTGCCTGAAGGATGGCTGGCTCTGCTTACAGGCAGCAAAGGAGCTGCTCCAAATTGTCATAAATACTCCTTGGGAGCCTGCTTGATGCATGTGTCTGTGTGCGTGTGTGCGTGCGTGTGTAGATACGCATACATACATGCATATATATAGGAGGTGAGATTTTAGGCTTGAAATTTGTCATCCAAGGTGTTGGTTCTGTACTCACTCACTTCTGACTGGTTATATTAATGAAGTGTTGTTTTCTAAAGTATACAGTGCTTTTCTCCCTAAAAATGGCTTTCTTCATTTTCTCACCTTTTGAGTAACACGGCATTATAAGCAGACATTATGTGACGGGAAATAGAAATGCATATAACCGTTACATTGCAGCATCTCTAGGCCAAGAAGCTTTTAATATTAATGCAGAAATGATCTGCACAAAACAATTCCCTCTGAATAACCTGCTACAGAATTGTCGTCTGTTTAAGTGCATTGTGGCATTTTTAGGTACGATAATATTTTTTTTAACCAAAATGTGCTACTGTTTTGCAGGGGTAGGTGGTTACCTTCCATTCTTCAAAGGATTCCAAAATGCTTTAGTGAATTAATGCTCTCAGCATCCTTTTGAGAAAGGCGGAAATGTTATACAGACTTCTGAATTCTAGGAGAGCTGGAAAATAACTTAGTTGAAATATCATGGGAAGCCTTTCGAAAAGAGTGAGTAGGTTATTTGACATTTGGACCTTTAATGTAAGTGACTGTCTCACAGTCTGGTAGATTTAGCTGTGGTGGTTTGAGATGTGACAATTATCTGCTGTACCCATCTGCAGGGCTTAATCCTTCATCGACTGCTCTGGCAAATGTGAGCTGGCCTGTGGGCTGGAGTGGGAGCACTGGGGCCCTGTGCTCGTGTAGCCCCTCTGCCTCGTAGGCGGTGGTGGGGCTCTTGGGCCTGAAAATACCAGAAATGTTCAACAGCCAGGCTCGTGACCATCCTCATCTCTTTAGAGTGTAATAAGGGAGAGGAAAAAAAGAAAAGGGAAAAAAAAAAAGTCGGTTATGTAGCCTTTAAATGTGGGCTTCCCTACCAGCTTCCAAGTGGCGCTTTTAAAAGTGTTGATTTCAGGTTACTAATAGCAATATCAATATTGTGGCACTGATGTATGTAGATTTCTGCAGACTCGTTTCTTCCCTTGAGTAGGCTTTTCCTCTCCTTCCTGTCATCTCTTTAACACAATAGCACAATAAGCCTTTTCTGCAGAACCGGTGTTGCTTTAGAGCATAATCACGTCCTGTGCAGTCCTCATCAGTTGAAAGCAGAAGGGTAGCATACCCTTCATTTTGCAATGGAGAGCTGTAGAGAGGGAGAGAGGTTTTGCCCCCCTTTTTCTTAAATTGACAGCACTGAAAAATCTCTGCTAGAGCACCTCCAATTCTGTGAATGCTACACTGCACATCAATGCACTAGAAAGCACTAGGAAGCACTAGAGAGCAAATGTAGCTGATTCCCAAAGACTGGCTGTGCTGCTTCAGTGTCACTGCAAGCCCAGGGACCAGTTTGGAAAACTCTTTAGAGAGATCACTGCAGCTGTGCTGGTATCAAAGATAAGATGTGTTTCTGTGAATCAAACACCTACTTTATATTTTCTAGAGATGTGTAGATAACTGTTCTTGTATTGGGAAAAAAGTGCTTTATCAAGGAACTATACATTCACTTTGTGTGTATATCAAAGGAATAGGAGGTAAACTAATTTGGAAGAGATACTGTGTTGTTGTTGTTTTTTATGTATTTTTCTATCACTGTCATTTCTTTTTCCTAATTGTTGCCTTTGGAAAAGGGGAGAGGAACACCTGGAGCAGAGGAGGTAAAAATGAAACTGGAAAGTAAACTGCAGTTTTTGTTCTGAAAAACCCTTTGGAAGGAATACCTGTTTCATACTGCTGTGCCAGCATGGAAGCTGGCAGCGCTGCTCCTTCCCTCAGAGCAAGGCTCCACCGCAGTGCTTTGTGGAGTAGACTGGCTGTGCCACTGCCTGCTTTCATTGCAGCCCTGGCTTTGGGTAGGTCCCGCAAGGTCTGCGACAACATGAATTCAGGCAGAGAGCGACAGTCTCGTCAGGTGTTGTCAACTCTTAGAGATACCCGCTTCAAAACAAAGAACAAATTATTGTATCGAAAATGATGATTGATGTTTGTTCATTGGCCGTAACAGCACTGCACGGTGTGGGGTGATGTACAGAAGCACAAGTTAGTGTGGTTAGCAAAGCAGTGCAGCTTCTTCAGGGCTATGCTTTACCTGGGCCAACTATATTTTAATACAGGAAAAATTATACAATGTGGGACGTGCTGTGTCCTGCAGTACTCAGGCTAATAGGAACATCTCCTGTGCAGCATGGCCTGGAGATACACCCATTGTTTTATTTCCATCTCCCAGAATACATCTACCCTGTGTTGATTTTGTTCTTGGATTATAACTTGTGAGGCAAGGATTATCATGTCTCTTTTTTATTTTTATTTTTTCTGGATTTTAATAATTTAGTATTTTTAACTTACAGTCTTACATACAAGATACAGGCAGCAGCATAATACAAATAAGTCTACATTATTATTCATCAAGGCTTCCTGTCCTTTGTTATATCATGTAAACAACTGTCTGGATTGGATGTTTCTGAGTTTCTCTTAACTGGTAGTTCTCACTAACAATTCACCAGTGTATAATTCTACAGAGAAGAATAGATAATTAAGGTCAGGCTAGGAGTTTTTATTTGTCTTTTAAAAAATTGTTGCCGAAATACGGTTTGAGAATTAGGCTCATCTAAGTGAATTCCAAATAGGTAAACAAAAAATAGAAAACTTATGAGAGAATTATATTGATGTTCTATCTTGCCACATAAATAAATTTTTCAGTAGGTTAATAATGTGGAGCTGATTTGGAAAGATCTTTGCTGTTATTTTTGTTACACTGTGTGGATGTTAGGCTGTGGATGTTAGGCCCTGAACCTGACCTCCTGTAAAATGTTTACAATTTCGTGTTCTCTGTGTTCTAAAAGTGGAGCAGCATCCATAGTCTCTTGTTCTTGTAGAAGTTCTCCTTTTTGACACAGTGAAACCAGAAACCAGCTGTTTGGTTTGCAGGGCTGATGTGCTTGATGCTTTATTTTTCAATTTCCTCAATAAGAGGCTTTTCCCAAATTGTAATGGTGCTCTGTTAACATAATGAAGTTATTTCTTATTCACACCAAAAAATCTGGTAAAGTCTCTCCACTGATTCTAGTGGGGTTATGTAAATGAGTAAAATGATCTATACTAATAGCTTTAATTTCTCAGCTCTTTATTGTAGGTTTTCTTGAAATAGAATATTCATTTACAGCACTGCTTCAGGATGCATTGAGCCTCCCTGTCTGCTATACACCCCTTCGGCTTCTGTCTTAGCTGGGCTTTGAAGCGACAGGATGCCGTGCACATTCTGGTTTCCACAGAGTGGGGACAAGAGAAAAATAAAACTTTTCTTTGGGACTTTTTAACCTTCTTAAAGAATATGGTACGTCTCCGTCTTCACAGTCAGGATCCGTTTGCATGCCCACCCAGATACAAAACAAGTATATTCAATATACAAGGATTTGTTGAAAAGCGAGCCTGTAAGCACAGTGTTGCAGCCTCCCATCAGGGAGGAAATGTCTCTGTTCTCTCTCCTTTCTATAGCATTTGGCACAGCTTCTGGGGATCAGCAATGGGTGTTTAAATGAGAGTCCAAAGAGTTCTCAGAGGACCGAAAGTCACAAGGATGCTGACAGCTCCAACGCCGAACAGAACTTTCCACACAAATAGATTTTCTTGCTGACATTACCAAGTAAATTCCATATCAGCCCTTGGATTCACAGTGATACACGAGGCCTAAACAGTCTGCAAATGGATTTTCTTCTATTGCAGAAAGCGGTTCTAGATGGAGAACCCCAGAGACAGAGCTTGCTTTCAAGCTTGAGCTCTCCTGTCTTTAAGCAGATGGAAACAACAACAAAATAACAAAGCACGTGTGGTTTTGTTTATTTGTTTTCTCTCTTTCAGTCATGGGCTTTTCAGTTGCTCTTCACTTAGTGTTGCATTTCTCAGCCTAGGTTTCGAGGCCAACAGCCCATCCCCAGCTGCGTGTTGCTGCCCTGTTTAGCTGTTTGCTGTCCCCTGAAAGCGGGGTTGCCCTTTCTGCTGTGGTCAGCTCCAGGTGCCTCTGCTGAGGAGGAGTACAGAGGAAAAAGGGTAAATGGGCCTCCTCTGGGCCAGAAAAATGCCAGCAGAGGCTCTATCTGCCAGACTGTGGGAGCTTCTGTCATCGAAGCCAGTGCCATTTGGGAAGATGGGGCCCTTAATGATGCAGATACACTTTCTATGCATAAGCATGGTATCTCAGCTGGGCCAGAAGCAGCTTTCTAATGGACACAGGTCCTCAGATCTGACAATCTGTTCTGCTTTAGAAAGTCTGGCCACCAGAACTTAAGCTAAGGTGGATATATTATTCTTCCCTGCCTGCCCATTTAGGCAGTGAAGTACTGTCTGTCTTCCATCCTTTGCTTTGGTGGAAGCTACTTTGCACTGCTGATAGCAGTGTGAGGCTAAAGGTTGTTTCTTAATGCCTTTTGGCCCCCAGAGCATATCCACATGAGCAACGTGCCATTAACTGCAGGTAGCAAAGGCTTTTTGACTCGGATGGCTGTGGTTTGAGAGAGTTAGGCATAATTATATTATTTGTGACATGTACGAAAAAAGTTGATTTTGAAAGATGGCACATCTATTCTAAGGAAAAGGGGGCCACTTACATTGTAACATTGCAAGGTACTTTTTTAATGTGTACTCTTGAGGGAGGCTTTCTTTGTTTGTTGTTACTTCTGTTAGGCCTGAAACCATGAGGAAATAAAACTGAAACTGTATTTTTTTCTGGAGCATAGAGTTTAAACCAAGGACAGGTGAGCAAGTTACTGTGTGCTAACAAGTTACTTCATGTCTAGGGAAGAACACTAAGTTAATTTGCACTACTTCTTGTGTATCTGAAATGTCTGCACAGATACAGCACTCTGTTCATACCAGTAGTAAGTTACATGATGTCTACAGGACCAGTGACTAAGCCCTAAATGCTGTGCTCTCCTGGGATTAAATTTAGGGAGGGACACTGGGGTCAGTGATAGTCACAAAGGTAGCCATGCACAAAAGGTAGACTACACAATTCCCTAGTTGCAACAAAGAGCAGAGTAAAATATTTCATTGTAGTTGTTCTGAGGAAAGGTATCCACTGGACTTTTTGATTGTAGCCTAAATTGAGAGCATCAGCAGTTTGAAAGCTGTTCTTATCTGTAAATTGGACAAATTTGGTCTGGAAGTAGCAGAACACAAAAAGCATGGAGCTCAATAATGTTGTCACTAGAATCAGCCTTCACATTAAGATTTGCAGACCTGGGTTTGGACCTCAGATTCACCAGTGAAAATCTGGAGCAGTTTACTCTGTAATTTGTTTGATTCCCTCCAGACATACTTTGCTGTAACTGAGTTCAGACCCGGCCAACACAGTCCAAACTAAATCATTCACCTGTTTATTCACCTATGCGCTCATTCATCTACATACCCACTAACACACATTTCCTATAAAGCCAAAAGACATGCACATATTTGATAAAAACTCAAAAATTTGAGTAATCTTGAAATTCATGACTTCTGACAGCCATGAAAAGTAAGCAGCCATATCCATTGCCAGTCCAGACAAATTAACTAGAGTTATCTAGTATCCTTTCTTTATATAGTTTCTTATTGTATTTTTAATCAATCTTCTTTTCACTCGTTATTTATTATTCATAGCATTAATGAGTTCGCTTCTTGGCTTTTATTTTCATAATAATTGGTGTCTCGGATGTTTTAATACAGTATCTGTGCTTGGTTTGATTCCTTGCTGTAGATGTTTTAGTGCTTTTTTCACTGTGTGTTTTCCTATTCTGTCATCTGGAAATATTATTAAAGATATTATATACCTTTTCTTTATCCAAAGTCATGGTGCATCTGTTGACCTTCAGGGCATATTGCTGGGCCATCTGGTTTTCAAGGGAAGTGGGGGTCGGGAAGGAATGGGGAAGGATTTAAGGCAGAAGGAGATATTAGGTTACGTATTTATTATTTGATTAAGGTTTTGTTTTGTCAAAGGATAAGACTGATTGGCACTTTGTTACAGTGTTTGACTTTCTGTAGTGTCTGTTTTTTCTTGCTGTTTGTTTTGTTTTGGAGTTGTGCTGGTCCCAGAAAGTTGTGTGCGCCTGTGCTTCGGTGTATCAGCATAAACAAAGCAGTGTGGCCCCAAAGTGCTTTGAGGAGTTGACCAGCACTGCTGTCTGTTAGCACCGTGATTGCATTACGTTGTTTAGAAGCTTGTTCCTAGACTGTGCTCATCTCTCAACTGGGGACAGTGTTAGTTGCTAGTGAGGAATTAGCAGGACAAGGTACCATCCTCATTTGAACCTAGAAAAATGAATATCTAGAACACGGCTGTGTTCTGGAAAAACACTTTTACCCCAGTTTTCCAAAAAAGAACCTGATTGTGCCCACATGTGGCTGCCCAGTTTAGATGATCCATAGCATGTGCACACGAGATCCCGTTCTGTTTCTGCTATTGTCTCTCCAGATTGAAAGAATCTGATGTGCTTCTGTGGATCTCACTGGGGGCTGGAGGCAGAAGGGAGGAAAACAGAGAGCATTATCAGCTCTGAGGGGTCCTAGCTTTTCCAAATGGCCAATGTGGCAGTGATTCCCTGTTTTTGATGAGGAGTTTAACATTAGCTAAAATCTTCCATTTTTTTTTCATTTTTTCTCTTAATGCCCTTAAGAAACCATGAGATGACGATCTAGGGTATAATATCTTTTTTTTTTTAATTATTATTTTCTCAGTGTATGTTATATATCATGAAATACACTGTAACACATAAAAAAAATCTTCAGTTTTCATTTGTTAAAAGCTCGGTTAACCAAAGTCTCATGAATGAACTGAAAATATGGCACAGGCTATTTTAGAATGAGAAAGAAAAGGCCTCTTAAGTAAATTTGCAGGATAAAGTAATTTGTTTCAAATGAAAACGAGAAACAGCTTGGTTATAAGAAAAGTTTAAACTCACATGTTAGAAATAATCTTCTCTAAAATAACAAAGAGCTAAGTTAAATTAAAGCAGAATTTCCAACATGAAATTATGTTATTGCTCCTGAGTTAAAATCTGCTTAAAACACAAAACACATCCCAACACATCCCTGGTATTCAGGGGCGTGCGTGGGGCAATTCTAGTGAAAATTTTGATCCCAACCCTTCTCTTCCCCGTGTAATCTCCCATAACTGATACCCTGTAAGACAAAATCTCCCTCGAGTCCAGCTTCTCTTGCCCTCTTGCACATCTGATAACCTAGCAAGTGAAGTGTCTATGTTACAGTCGTGAGAACGTGATAATCTCATTGTACGCTCCTCTATTTACTAACGTCCACGATGATTATTAAATACTCAATTCATCGTCAGTCTTCTCAAAAGATTTATTTCTCCCTCTCAGTCACTGCATTTTAGAAGGAAATAAGCCAGCTGAACAATACGTTTTCCTTACAAATAAAATATCAGTGTAAATGGATGGAAAAGAGTAAAAGAAGTGATATACCTTTGTAATGCTTAATCAGTTCTGCCTGAAATTGGGGAAGTTCACAAACAGAGGGAGAAAAAGCTCTATACTTCGAAACAGAAAATTAAACCACATTAGGAAAGTTTGCTTCACTCGTGATTTCCAGGGATATTTCATGTTTATTGTGCTTTATCAGCTCGATATGTTATTCCAGTCTTGCTCCTGGGTATTTTCTTCATTTTCTGTTAGATAAACTCTACATTTCAGATTGAGGCAAGAGTTTTTAGGAGTGTGCTTTGATGTTTTCCTTGTAAGCTAACAACATCATTACAAAGGTTTACCTAAATGAACCTCTCGGCCTATCATCCTTCTCACTTCTTTTTTTTTTTTTTTTTCTTTTTTTTTGGGTGGGAGAGGATGGGGCGTGAACTAATTCCAATTTTCCTAGCTATTGTGGAACAGCAGACAAGCAAAAGTTAGCAGACTATTGTCTTTGCCCTGGGATTTCCGATGTCTATGATCAAAAGCCTTTCTCACAAAGCCAGGCATGGTTTTGCAAAAATTCCACCGAGGGGTCATAGCTGCTTGAGTTAAAAAGCTTTCAAGACTATGTAGCTTTTCTTAGGAAAACATGTTAAAACATAAAACATCTGTCAGAAGAGTTCTTTGTTTGGAAGGCTTCTTGAAGCACACCTTGGAATTTCCTTCCTTGGTGATCGTGGTTTTGTGTGGTAAACATGAAATAACCAGCGGTTATGTCACCTGGGTTCAGCATCTGAGGCGTTTGTGGAGGTGTTAAAGAGACGGGGCTTTCAGAGTATTTCATTGTGCTGTAAAATATCGTCTCGATACACTCTGAGGTAATTGCAGTTTTTGCCTTTTTTCCACAACAGGCATTAAAACCAGACACAATAAGAACACGCAAAAGCAAGGAAGCATGTTGTGTTCAGGATAGCATACGGTACTAAAAGTTTAACATTTAAAACTTTATTTTCAAAACTGTGTAGATTAATTTGTTCGGCTCTTTTTATTCTGTGGATCAGATCCTCACCTTCTTTGTATTTGAGTGTGCTGAGCTCCTGCATACCACTTTTTTATTCATGTGAAATGCTTATGGAATTGTAAATTAGATTCCTTTCTGGCTCAGACATCAGCTACATCATTAGCTAAAGTCTAAGAGTTGAGCCAAACCTTATCCTGGCTGCCTCCATAACGATAATGGAATTACAACAGGTGTGGTGGCAAAAGAATTTTACGACGACAATCTTGATTGCTTTGGTTAGCCATAACAGAGAAAATCTGTTTGACTTTCAAGTCCAGAATGAAATTGTAGGATGTGAATCTGGAATAACCCCAGTAAGCTGAACAGATTTAGTGACAAGTCGTTGGAGTCCCTTAACAAGAGCCATTCTTCCCATTCTTTTTTGAAAATATATCTGAAGGAATAAAATGGCTTAAAATTCTCTTGACTTTAAGAAGTGACTTTTTTTCCTCACGAGAATAGTACTTTTTGGGTTTCTTACCAAAGGTATGTTTTTCATGGAAAATGATCATCTTTTCTAAGGATCTAAAGATTGCAAAGGACCTTAGTGGAGTAGCTCGAGGGATGTTTATACGAAACATTTTCCAGATAGAATGAGCAGCATGAAGAGAAACATAAAGACTACAGTTTGAAAGCGTAAGTAGAGTAAGTAAGTAAGTAAGACTAGGATGCAAATAAAAAAAGGAGGTTGGAGAAGGATGATGAAGGGCCGTAAAAAGACAAAAATTACTTACATTTGAGCTGAGTATGAATCATTGGTAAGCTCATTAGAAATGTTATGCACAAACTTCGTAATTAATAAGAGTTGCACATGTGTATTATATATATATTAAAACAACAGTAAAGTTATTTATATGACCCAGAGATGGTGATCTAGAAAAATTTGTGGGTTAAAGATAATGTTATCAAGGGTCACGAGTCTGCATGACAAATAAGGTGACTGTCATGTTGACAGTCTTGACAAAAGTAGCAGTTCAGCAAGAGGGATTGCAGACCAAGGGGAAAAAGAGTATTGAGTGTTCAGAGTGGTTCTGGAGTTGACAGCCAAAAGTCCTGATTGCATCAGAAGAGGCTGGAGGTTCAGGTCTGTGATGAAAACGAGGCAAATCTGGAGCACAAAGTATCCATGAATAAGTGATAATTAAAATCACTTTTGCATGAGATTCCCTGATGAGCAGAGGAGAAGGGAGTCAAGGGCAGAGTTCTGTGGAATCCCCAAATGAAGTATAAAATACAATTAACAGTGATAAGGAATGTTTAAAACAAAGACGTGTTACGTATTCTGAATAGCTTATTTAAGAAGAAATTTTAAAAATGAGCAGTTTCTTTTTCAATTGAGAGCGTGTTTATATGCTGCATTCATGTTTCAGTTGATGGTATTTATTTTCATTTTATTTTTTGGCAGTAGGATCAGATTTCAAAAGTAGGAAAAATCAAGAGTATGCAAGAGTATTTTAGGATATGCTAGAAGCCGGAGGAATAAAACCTACCATCTTCTGATACACATTTTACATCTGCAGTTTATGTTGGTTGCAAAGGAAAAAAATGTTGTTTTACAGTTTATTGAGTTAAATAATACACTAGATTGAATTAAATCTCCATTAAACAGGAAGGAATATTGAGGAAACCAGTTTATTTACATGAGAGGTTCCATTAAACCCCATAGACAATAACAGCGAGTAAAATAAACTGTATAATGTTGTATCCAAGCAGACAAGAGGAACATGAGGGCAGATTCATTTAGATTTTCAGGGTGATGCTATCTGACTTTTTGTTTAAAAAAAAGTGCAGATTCAGACATGCATTTACATACATACATGAGAAAGAAAAGTAGAAGGCAGTATTTCTAGCCTGTTGGCTGTATCCCTGTTACTTATTAGCATAGGGTCTTTTGGGTGGGATCATCTCACCTAACTTCTCAGGTAACAGAGACATCAAGTAACAGAGGTGTCTTCCTTCATCATCAGGGAGTAAAAAATGGGTGCTCCCAGCACCCGACCTCTTTCCTTCTGGGGCAGAGTCTAGCCCACAAGGCGCATCATGCTCCAGAAGTGCCCGTCTCCTGACTTGGAGAGGAGCCTTGCTCGGACACAGATGTCTGTGCTGTGCCTCTCACAAAGACGTCAGTGCAGGTACCAGCGTCTGCCGCATTCCTGTGACCTGAACGTGGGACTCCTTAGTGCTCCTGAACGACTTAGAGAGCTGAGCTTGTGTTTGTTTTGTCTGTAGTTTTAATCAGCTGTGCCCTCCGGCCAAGGATTTTATTTATCCTAATTGATATTTGGTGTTATGACCTTTCTGAAATGAAAGTAACGTGTTATAAGGTACTTGCTTAGAGGAGAAATTGAGGTAAGTTTCAAGGCAGAGAAGACACTGAGGTAAGAACATGAGTGCGCTGTCAAAGAGATCCCACAGCAGACGGTACTGGAAGGGTATTGAGTGAGGTCAGCATAGTCTTGGGAGGAGCTGGGTAGCTCCAGGCATGTTTATAACTAATTTTTGAAATACTACAAGTGTAGCTCACATTATAAATAACCATATGTTCATTAAATAACTGAAGAAGGGAAATCTGGGAAAAGTTTGTCCAGACATTTATAACTTTTTAAAAGGGCAGTTGATTTTTTCCATATGATTTTCAGGCTAAGAAACTATTTTCATCTCTTGAGACTGCTCATTGTTGTTGAGAGCTGCAGTAAAAGAAAAGAGCGAAGTTATCATCCAGCCTTAAATGCAAAACATTTGGAATTTAAGCAGACTCTTGGTTGCCTGTGTAGCTTTTACTTTATAGATGAGGTCTATAGAAAGGCTTCATTGAAAGCTTAATTTAGCTTTTTGGTTGGTTGGTTGGATTTCTGTTTGTTTGCTTTTCCCCAAAGTCCAAGGGGATGGTTGAATGCTTGACCAGAGAAAGAAGAGTGTGCTTTCTGCCTACCAAGTTGAAGATGAGATGTTCGATACATGTTATGCAATTCATCCTCATCTTGTCATGAGGAACGTACAGTTACTCTATTTTAAATTTTGTACTCAACTATAATATAAATGTATACCAAAAACGATAAGCTTTATATGAGGAGTATACAATGGAAGTGTATTCATAAAGTAAGAGCAAGAGTAGTTCACAGGGAAGAAACTGAAATAGATACAGACACTGTTATAAATGTCAAGTAGAGTTTGACAGCTGGTAGGTTGGAGACATAATTAAAAAAAAATCCATACATGTACAGACTGCCTTTTAGCATGCAGAATTGGCACATGGCAAAACAAGAAGGTGAGTGGCATATGGGGATTAAGGCAGCTGAGTTCTAGCGGAAACTGGAGGCAAACAAATAGGCCTTTGAGACAAAGACAAAATGGTAGTGGTAGTACTGGTGCCATGTATTTGTTGATTCATGGCACAGCAATCTACACTAATTAAAGGAAGGCTGTCTTGTGCAGTTTCCTATCCCGGTCATAGCCACTGTAATACAGAAGAGAGAAAGGTATCAAAGGAAGGCAAAGATGCCCCTCTAACAGGCTGGTCTGTGTGACAGCCCATTTTGATGGAAAGGAGCAATAAGGTCTTTGCACACCAAACCACATCGTTAGAAATTGGGGTGGATTGGATTAATAAAGACATCTAGGGGCGATCCAGTTTTAAGCAAGAATTAGTATTTCTGTCAAATGTCTTTTTTTTTTTTTTAAGATTCTTTTGCATTTAGACATCTTCTAAAGTATTCCTAGGAAATTAAAGCTTGAAGGTGGAATATTTGTGCCCTTTATATATTATTTCCTTTGTATTTATTTTTGGCTTCAGTTTAGATTACAAATACATTGGCGCTTGGCTGTGACCCTACAGATGGAGAAATTAGTTTGGTAATGTAAACTATTTTAGGAACTGAGCCTTGCATTTATTTATGCATCTTCGTTTTTACTCTGTTGCTTGGATTTCTCTGGATGTTTGCATTAAAGTTGCATTTAACCACTTCCGTTTTTTCAGACATGCTTTTTAAATCAGCGTTCTGCAAGTCTAGCAGTATTCCCCGACACGCCGCATCCACTGTGGCCTGTTGCTGAAGCATGAGAGTATGCTGAATCATAAGTCAATATGAATCTATTAAAAATAAAATACTTTACTTTTTACTAGAAATGGAACAGATTTTCTTTACATATGAAATGCGAAATCACGAGCTATCATTAAATCCTGAATTTATTTTATTATTTTGATTGATCTGAGCAAAATTGTATTCAGACAGTATTTGCTGCTGCAGTTTCAGAGAAAGTCATCTACTTAGCTCTGAGTAGACTCAAATTATACCGCTTTCTAAGTAGTAAACCTGTAACTGGTAGCTGTAGCTTTTCCAGCAGGTGAAGGGCTTTTCTTCATTTCTGTGTATCAGTTTAGTGAGTGGCTTAAAGACGAGAAACTGCCTGGCAGATTACTGGTAGGAAAGCCCCTCCTTTCTTCCAGTTAGTAAGTTAATTAGAAAACCAAGACAGAGGGGCTGGGATGCATTGGTTTTACAGTCTTGGAGGATATGGAGACCAGAAATACTCACTTCATTTCACTAGTTATAGATTCTTCTTGTATGTATTGAATTGGTTCAAAATGCAGAAAGAACTGTTTTATTAAATGTCATGCATGTTTTACATAAGCTTGTGCTAACTGGTAAAACATTGCTTCTAAATGGTTTCCTATTATGGTTAAAAGATGGATTTTTTTATATTTGCATTGAAGTTTAATTTCTGTGTTAAAAAATGACCTTGTATACAAGAAAGGGTCATTCATTACTTTACAGTCAAATAGCGTGCAAAAATAGTAAATGTGGGGCTTAGCACACATTATTCCTTAGGTATGCATGTAGCACAGCTTCACAGTAAGCAAACCGCAGTATCAAGTTGGAGTAAAGATTGTATTTCATTATACATTAATCAGTGTATACTGAAAAAACCTGGAGAAAAAAAAAATAAAAATAAAATATCACTGTTTTAAATGGCTTCACAACACCAGAATCTTTTTGGCCATAATCAGTAACCACATGCAGTGTAGTTGGGTTGAAGTGGAGTGTGAGGTAGCAACACACCTTTTGCACCCCTCCAGGATGAGGCTCGTCTGGGCACATCGCTGCATCTCCGGGCACAGGGGTGAAGCCATGGCACTTCTGGCCAACTCTCTCCCACCTCGCTTCCCCTCCCATCCAGAGGTGCAACATTCCCTGTGCTGGGACAGTGCCATGGCCCCGTGTTGGGACAGAAGCCATGGCATAGGAGCCCAGAGCTGGCCACCTGTAGTTGAGAGGGAGTGAAGAAACTAGAAAAGCCCAGGTGTGTTTGAAGTTGTTTTACTGTTCTTCCTGCAATTTGTAAGGATGAACATAGACTGTGTGCTGCATGGCATATGTTTTCTGGATCCTTTTGAGGGAGGTGCTAGCTGAAACACACTTCATAGAGCTTGAAGTAAATCTTGTTGAGACAAAAAAAAATGAGATCTGTTGTAAAATAGATACCAAGCATACAGTTTCTGTTCCCATTACCAATAGGTCTGGGGAAAAAATAATGTTCTTTTGCAAAATTGAATTTCAACTTCGGAAAGTAATGCTTCTGAAAGTATAGTATCAAGAGTCATCAACTACTTAATAGTTGTTTTCCATTTGAAATGCTATCTATTCTTCAATAGTCAAGAGTTGTTAATTTTATACTGTGCATGGGTTAAAGTTGAATTACAGTGTTTTATAAATCCCGTATCTTTAAACGTGAAATACAAGAAGCAACTCAGAATTGAAGGGTATAGAGTATGCAGAGTCTTCGCCTCCATGTTGGTGGCTTGATGGTGTTGTTATCACTGTTAATTAATTTATTTAGTCATCTAAAATTGCTACTGTTTGACTTGCAAGTTCATTTCTTGGCCTGGTTTTAAGTGTTTCTAAATTCATTAGAGAATTCCATCAGAAAGGACGATAGTTTGAAGAGACTTGGAAACTGTCTCCATTCCTCTGTAAATCTGAGTGTAAACGTGATAGCAGGGCAGCGTGGGGAAAATTCAGACTCCTTCACAAGCATCTTTCATTTGTTGGGAGTCTCAGCCTAGGACTGCTTTTATTAATAATGCCCTATTGATTCACTGCAGGACAAGAGAAGAACAAAAAAAAAAAAACAAAAACAAACACATGACTTCTTTAGAGTTTCTAGAAAGTCTCCTAAAATTCTTGGAAACTTAAGTTTTCCTAAATTTGCATTGAGCAGACTTCAGATAGTATTTATTGTATGTGGCCTTTTGTTTGTCTTTCCCTATTGCAATCACATGGTAGAAGGTTCAGAAATAGTTTAATGCAGTAAGAAAACAGCTTTGTCTAAGAAACAGTTTAATTCATTTTTTTCCTGTAAACTGAATACTTTAAATATTTTTCCACTGAGAGTTTTCTGTGATTCCCTGTGACGATTCCCTGAAACCTGTGAAGATGGGGAATTTAGAAGAAAAGAACGAGAAGTGTCTGTTGGTTGCTGTTGTAGTGTAACAGATCTCTGAGCTTAATCTGAATTCCACTGTGCATTGTTGTGTGCATTGTTTGTTCACAAGTGTGTGTGCACGTTTGGTAGGACATGTAAAATGCAAAAAAATAATAATAAAAATAGTCTCCTATTCTTTTCCCTCTTGCCTTATCCATTTTGCTGTGTGCAACAGTTGCCTAAGCCTAATTCCCTTTTATGTGATATTGATTAACAGCCATGCTGTGTAGGACTGTCAGAAGGACTAAAGTGTATTTAATTATTCAACTAGAATAAAGTAGAAGGCAGTGCAGCAGCTGTAACATAAGACATGGGCACTTCATCTCTAAAATGTAAGAACTGTTCAGTAACAATTTTGCAGTTGTGTCCCCCTGGTTTGAAGGAAATTCATAAAATGCTGAAGACTAAATACAAGGCTTGTCCTCATGAGCTCTCCATACTTTGGGTATGTTCTTTAGGCACAGTGCCTAATCACATGAAAAGAACAGCAATTTACCAGAGATACAGTATTCTTAAAGGGAGATTTTCAAAGGGGAAGAATTGTGTAAGAACATTTCTCTGGCTAATTTCCAGGTAGGTCTGTCACTTCTACAGGTTGTATTTTGCACATGTACATTAACATTTGATGCTGGATGAATAGAAGTTTGTGAAAATCTCCAGTTCTCTTGCATAGCTTTCACGTGAAGATAAATTGTAGAAGCATTCACTTATTTGCATGGTTTTGAATTTGGGCTGTATTGCAGGTTCCAAGGAAGGAACTGAATGCTAGGATATTTTTGAAACTTGGAACATGACGTACAAAAATGAAGGACAGAGTTACACTCAACAAATAGAGTTAAGATAGCTAACGCCAGAATCAGGTATTTAGTAATTAAAATGATACCTGCTACAAATCTGCAGAAGGATTTTTTTTTCTCTGTCATAAGTAGCAAGTAGCATGCATTAATGTTCCACTAAAATATGTCCTGGTGTGTCTTGATGCTGGAACCATCAGGAGGTCCCAGAGCTGTAGGCTGCTGGGGGTTGGGAGAGCACTACTGCGTCCTTGCTTTGTTCATACACGTACGTTCTTCATTAGATAACTACTTTTGCCATTGTTAAAGAAGACACTGGCTAAAGTGGATGTTTGACATGATGTTGTAAGTTTGGTTTTTATGATCTTTTAATTTTAAATTTGAATTAAAAAAATATGTTACAAATACTATGCAGAACTGTGCTTTGTGGATAGTGTTTACATAAAAAATGTAAAATGCTTGAAAAGAATAACTTAGGTGAATTGAAAAGAAATTAATTTCTTTTAGTGTAAGACGGTTACATTTATCTGGATTAAACTGTAAGAAACAGTTCTATAGAAAAGGATTTCTTAAATCAGAAAATACCAATGTTGATGTTTGGTAGTTTTTGGTTTTCTTGCTAGCACGTTTTAGTTCGGTGTTAGGAGCAGTGGCTGTCCGTAGCAGAGACATGTATTTCTGTCCTTAGCATCTGAGTGTTTGGATGTGATGCCATTAATTTACTTATGGGAAAAGAAAACTCCAGTCTTCTGATGTTTAAATGGGCATGATTCAATTTACACATGTTGTTATTCGGTCTTCAACTGTATTTTTTCCTTTTCTTGTTTGTAGGGGGTGGGGTAGAAAAGAAAGGACAAGGGAATCCAGTAGCTTGTTATCAGTTTTTGGAATCATTATTTTTATCTTGGTCTTTTAAAACACCCCAAAAACAGTTCTCCCTGTTTCATGCAGCCTGTGTAGTATCTGTAAAATCCTCATGTATGTATGTTTTTGGGAGGGGGAAGGGAGAACTCTCGGAAAAAAAAAATAGAAGAAAAAAAAAAAAAAAGTGGGTTTCCTGTGAAAAACTTTTAAAAGGTTGTGTTACCTATTGAAGTAAAACAAGACCACAGCAGTTTCTGTTCTTCAAATTATTGAGCCAAGTGGGCTCCCTCCTGCTGCGGTGGGTGGTGTGGCCTTTCCAAATTACCGCTACCTCGTCTAAGGCCAAGATGCGTTTTAGTCAACACTTCTTACGCATCAGGGCTCGTCAGAGAGGTGTAAGACAGAATTGATAGGCGTTGGTGAAATAGCTCCCTGCCTTGTCTTTCCACCTAATGAGGAGAGCTTCACGTCTTTTATTCTCGGCCATGCTCGTTTTCATGTTAAGCTGAGTTTTTAGGAATCTAGTTGGAAGGCAGCTTCGTGCACCAGGGTAGAACAAGTCGTGATCCTCCACTGGGTGTTTGTGCTACCTGCGACAGCCAGTGACTGTACAGTTTTGAGGTAAACCTCTGAGACTTGTTGTGTCACAGAGCTGCTTTTTTCCACCCTGTAAATATCTTTTTCTGCACGAGATAAGTCTAAACCCATTCAGTGCATGTGAAATAACACACGAAGCTTGTACGTGGTTTGGTGTGAGGTTGTGTGGGGCAACTCTCTCACAGCCCTCACCATGAGGCGCGGCCATGTGGGCCTCTTGGGGGAGGCCTCCCGGTCACAAGGCACAGCAGAAAGAGGCTGAGTGCATGGGAAAAATCAAATGTTAGGGTGCAGAGTATGGATTAAAGCTGGCTTGTCACGCTGTTTGTTTAAGAGGTGAAATTTGCCGTGAGTGGAGAACAGATCATGAACCTATATAATGGAGTTGTTTTACTCATTAAACCTGAAGCCAAGAAGTAAACATAACGTGCACAACTCAGCCTCTGTGCACCGTCTCTTCAGAAGGAAATGAGTTACTGCTGTTAGAAAAAGCAAATTATTTTAAATTAGTTCTTTGTTGCTTCTACAAGTAGACGTTAATTAATTGGTATGTGATCAGGATACAGGCCAGTTGGTGAATCCTAATGTGACTGGTGTCTGGCCAGTCCTTTAATACTTGTACATGTGTGAGCACAGATTTTTTTTAAACAGATCCTGGACCTCCAGTGTTTGGGGTGGTTATGGTATTCTACAAGTAATGTCTGGTCATACAACAAAGTATATAAATTTCTGTGTTTAATTTTTATTGTATGTCATTTTTCAGAACTATGGTTTCTCAACAATATCATTTATTTAGTAATGTTCATTAAATGCACAGGAAATCTTTTTTTCTGTCTATGAATTCCGTGTCATGATAGACATGAGTCTCTCAAGCTGTGCATTTCAGTTCGATTATTCTTGCATTTATTGAATGGTTAAAGTTACTCAGCCTTTTGCCTTGAGCTGTTGTAGCATGCCTCAGGTGGTAAGTAAATTGCCTACAAATGCGCTGCTTGTCATGTCTTATTGCTTAATTTATTCTTTGAAATAAGTTTAGTCTCATAATAGGCAGGAACATTATGAAGCAAAGAAGCATTAGACAGGGACAAAACAGTAGCCGTGTAAAAGTCTTCCCAAAGTTGAGTCACTTGCTTTTCGTAGAAAGCAAGAAGTGGCAACATTAATGGCACACATCTGCATTAAAGAATTGTGCAGACTGTTTGCATATCGCAGCAGGCTGCTAATGAAGTACTACCCTTCACTATCCCTGTGATGGGCGTGTGTACCATCCAATTTTAATATTTGCTTCACCATTTTCCTGGGAAGGAAGAAGTGAAGTTCCTTGGAGAGGTGTCTGCACCCAAAAGATCACCAGTGAATTAGAACATATTCAAGCAAATTAGAACATATTCATCACCTTCAATGGTAATGACAGTCTAGGGTGCATTTTTAGAGTCATACAGTCAGTACAATACAATTTGATGGCTTGTTTTTAATGTGATATTTCTAAGAAAGTCACGCTAGTACCTCTTTTGGAACCAAGGTGTTTTTTCCATCTAAAAACACCCTTCAGTTACATAATTTTGAATAGATCAGCAGCTCAAGAAAAAATAAAGGAGAAACAACAAGAACTTCTGCATTATAAACTTTGTTCTTCCAGAGTACAGGTTGCAGTGTACACAACAAAGAAATCATTCAAGTGTCAGCCTTGGTTTGTGTTGTAATCATGTTACTTAATGATAGATACCTTTATACATTGTTCTTACATTGTTTTTTGTTGCATTTCAGTATATCTTGCTATTCTTTGGTACCTGACTCTAGGTTGTAGAATGAGCTATTGTTTCTGATGGCACAAAATTATTTATCAGTTGACTCTTTAATGAGATTTCATGCTATTGTATCTTACTACATTCAATAAAACTGAAATGTATTTTTAGGTTTGTATCTCTGGTAATTACTATGGATAGTTGATTCAATCTTACTAAAACAGTTGGTTTGGTTTCCTTATTCATAGAATGGTTTGGGTTGAAAAGGACCTCTAAAGACCATCTGGTTCCATGCCACCCTGCCATGGGCAGGGATACCTCCCACCAGACCAGGTTGCTCAAAGCCCCATTTTCCATATTGTGGCCATTAGCAACCACAAATGAATTTCATCATACCATTCAAAACCATGGAAAGCTGTACAGAATTTTAACCATGTGAATCATTGAATTTTAAGCTATAAGAGGAGGCTCTAAAAATAGATTGATTAATCACTGTGTTATAACAATATAACACCTTAAATTAGACTTCTACTTTGCTGAAAAGTCTAAGATAGTGGTTTAGTATCAATATTGGAAGGCAGTAGTCTCCTCAATCAGTTCTGGCTCAGTAACAGGGTTTGCTGTGCTTTAATCATTTTAGGATCATTTAAGATTGCTTTTATAGTCATCCTGTGCTAAATTTGGTGCAATGTCTGTGCATACACACTAAGCACATGAAGCCCTAACAGGAATTTGAAGTGTTTTTTTGTTTTGTTTTGTTTTGTTTTGTAATTTGCTCACCTATGACAAGAAAATGATACCTGTTTCAGCTATTCAGTAAGGAAAATTGATGTTGAGACATTTTTCCAGACTTTCCCACAATTTTCTTTCTACATAGGGGTGAAAGTAGTGTTCCCAGTTTGATATGAAAGGGTTTGTTGGAGTTTTAGTGTATTACAGTACCAAGAACAATGGTATGCACCTCCTGAAATCCTGGTGCTGGAACCAGTGGGCCCACAAACCCATGCATGGTTCTGCAGTACAGTTTCTGACATTCAAGTTACTCATTCAAGTAAATCCTGAGCCATCTTGGTATGGAAAACTGGTAACATATTTCTTTTTCCATGTTTTCTTTCTTTTTTTCTTGGTTTCCTCTGTGAAAAAATATGATGTAGGGAAAATGGCAGCACAGCAATCGGTAATTCTTTATGTAAAGTTATGTAGCAGCACTGTGCACAAGCAATAGTAGAAGTGCAGATAGAAGTGCAGTTAATAGAAGTGCAGTTGGAAAAAAAAAAACAAAAACATTTTCTATGAGCTTAGTTAGGGCTGAAAATTGGCTAACAATATGTATATAAGCATGTTTAAATAATATAAGCATGTTTAAAGCAGCAATAGATAAATGTAAAAGAAATGTTGTGTTTCAGTTAAAATCAGATTTTGTGGAGTATGACGAGGTAGAGTCGTGAAGTCTGCAAGATTTGTTCCATTTGCTGTTATGTTCAGCTCTTATGCACTGAATTTGGTACACCGAAACAAAAAAATATGAGTTCTCTAGAATAATCCAGCTTTTCATTTTATTTTGCTGCCTTGTCTAAGCAGATGAATCTAATAATTCCTTAAATGGGAAGCTTGCCAGCTGAGAGAAACCTAGAGGGCAACAAATGGGCAGCGATGACAGAATGTCTTGAATGCTGGGAATGTTGTTTTGATTCCAGCCTGTTTAAAAATATATTTGTCTAGTGGAAGGTAATGCTAGACAGACAGATAACACAGGAGATTTCCTAGGCATTACTTACACACACACACACACACACACAGTATTTATATATATATATATTTATATATATATATATATATATATATATATATATATATATATATATTATTTCCGTAGGCTTAACCCAGGTAAGTTAAATTGCAAAATCTTTCACTTAATAAATAAATAAATAAATAAATGAAAGAAAATAAGTACAGGACACAGAATAATGAAATCAAAGCAACCGTGCCTTAAGGCTGCAGAGATTTCCTTATCTTACCCTGCTGTGTTTGAGTATTGCAAAACATACGGCTCACCTTTAGGAGGAGTCTCCTCCAAACAGGGAGCTGCCACATCCCGTCTGTGCCACAGTAACTCAAGGTGCAAGATCAAGGTGAAGCGAGGACACCGGGATGACTGTCTTTAAACTGGCTGCTGTTTTACTGAGGTGGTGTTGGGTGTGGGTGGGGGTGCTTGTTTTGGTTTTTTAAGCTACCATAGCCGTGTACCTTGACTTTTACAAAAGTTTTAACACTGGTATTGGCGAGGTCATTGTTTTGAGGAAACTTGGAAGCCTGAGCCAGGACTAAGAATGCTGGATATTAAGTACTGGCAAAAATGAACAAGTATCAGAACAAGGGCAGCCCTGTTTCCCACATTTTGTTCTGGCAGCAGCTGAATTGGCTGAGTAGGCTCTGGTCCCCAACTGTTCACAAGGGTTCATTACTGCTCCCCAGAGGTTTAATTGATCATGTAGTCACTCCCTAACCTGATTTGTTCGCTATAGTCTGGGTTAGTTCAAACACTTTTTAACACCAAGTCTCTGAACTCTTTTAATCAGAATCATTCTGACATCAGCAGTTATTCCACAGATACTGAGGGGCAGGAATGTAAGGGAAGAGTGATTACGAGAAGCAAGGGAATAAGTCTGCCCCAGTGAAGCTTCAGCCAGAACAAGAAGTGTAACTGCAGCCTGAAATTACAAACCACAGTGGACAGAATGGGGAATATGGCTAGGCTTACTGCTGCCCTGGTAAAATTTAACTTCTAATACCTGTCCTCCAAAATTCTTAGTAGAGCTTCTCAACCTAGAGGCTATGCCTCAGCATTTCCCTAAATAATTTCAAAGGATAGAGCAAAAAGTGACTGCAACACCTTGCATCTCACTAAAGCGCTTATATGCAAAGCAAACAAAATCTGTAAAATGACATGCAAAAAAATTATTAACGATCCTTCTTTGTTGTTGCTATCTTGTTGATATTCCTCTTTGGCTTTCGTGAATCTTCTTTGCTATTAGGTTCTTCTTCTCCTGCTAATGTAATACAAGAAAGCTACTCATTATAATGAAGACTGAATATTCATGCAATCCAGCTTTAGGCATCAGCATCCACATACTTAAATTGGAATCAAAGTTAAGTGGCATCCCTGACATGTTCCATCATGAAATAAAAAGGTTCTGTTTCATCTAATCTAGCATGATAAAAGCAGATATCTTTCTGTGCAAATAGTTGTTCTCACTTTTCAGAGTTTTCTCAATTTGCAGAAGGAGAGTTTAGTTTCCAAGATGAAAAGGCTGACATGGTTTCCAGAGCTGCAGGTTGTTTCCCTTTTGTTTTGAAGTCAGTGGCACTTGCACTTCTCAGACCCTGGGAAAAATAACTTTTTAATGCTGACTATACGTAATATCGCCTACTGGCTGCAGAAAAGTTAAGTGCTATAAAATTTACATGAAGGCATGGTGTTATGTTAGGTCATACACATATATATTAGAATTTAAGCAATCTGGATTGTCATTCAGATTATTGCCCTGATCTGTATGACTTTCAGAGGTTCTTAATTTCTCACTTTAGCATTTGAAAAAACAGACCTGATGTTTATTGAACAGAGCTGGCAGAATACATTAAAGTTGGTGTACAGATAAGCATTAAGCACCATGAGACACTCAGTGGTGCTGAGCGTAATAATCATCATTTTCCCCTTTCCAATCTTAAGCTCTTTGGTCCTTGGTCTTTAAAGAAATTATGTTTAGAGTAACAGAATCAGAACCTTTGTGTTTTCCTGCTGGAGTAGCAAGGCCAAGGAAGCTTCAGAAAGGCAGCCTAACTTTGCAGTTTTCCACGTTTCAAAAGTCTTTCTCTGTCCTCAGTGAGTTTAACTAATTAGTTGCATTTTCAAGCTTTGGGTTGTGTGGTTTTGTCTGCCTTTTATTTTTCCTTAAGTTCTGATATTTGATAAAGATTTTTCATAATGGCTTTGGAACATACTTTACAAACTTCTCTCTGTCTGAACATAGCATAAGATAGAGAATATAAAATATGATAGCCAATTAATAATACTAAGATCCTGACCATTCTTTATATGTGGTGTCCTTCAATAAAGTACAGACTAGAGAGTTGTTAAAAATCTAAGGGCTACGTTTGCTGAAATACTTCTTGAAGTAGATGGAGAAATGAAAGAAAACACACCAAAGATGGTTGGATCATACTGTTTATGGTATCAGAATTGCACTGAAACATAGAAGATCACATATATTAAGAGACAGTACTTTACTCAAATTCATTGTGTGTATTTCTCCCTATCTTGTTATGTTGTTATACAAACAAACCTTTCATATATATGCTAGTCAGAAGAGGTGAACTTGTCATCAGTGAAGAGAAATAGTTACCCATTGATTCCTGTAAGGAATGTGACTAAGAGGCAGCTCGTGTCAACCATCAGGTTACTCAGGCTGCCCGATCAACTGGACCACAACTTAGAGCAATATGTCCTGTAACATGCAGCTGATAATTTTGGTATCTTTTTTTTTTTTTCCTGGAATTTCACTTCTATTACAGACTCCTACAGTATTTTATTAAAAAGTTCCAATATGGTGAAATATTTAGGCTACCGGCCAGCTCAGAGGTTTGGCTTCCTTAGACCAAGAAGCTGCCAGACCAGTTTTCTTTACTACAGAGTCTACATGATATTTATGTGTGGTTTTTTGTTGCTTTTTTTTTGGTTGGTTGGTTGGGTTTTTGTCTGCACATTTGGAAATGGACAGGTTTTTCCCTGCCCTGTTTTCTGCAGATAAACTCATGTTCCTGCTCTTTATTTAATTCAGTGTATTTCTCTAGCCAGTATTCTGGGCTGCATTTTTAATACCCAGACAGTATAACCTCTCGCTGTATGTCATGCATTTTAATTGGGGGAGGATTATAATTCACATAGTTAAACTGTGAGTAATTTAATTTAAATAGTTCTAACCACTGTAGCTCTACAAATGATTTAAGTAAAGGGAAAAGGTAAAGTTGGAAAGTAATTTGCAGCATAAGAAAAAGTTTCAGCATCTTCAGTCTTTAGTCTTTACCATAGTTATAGTTGCTTAACCAGCATAAACTTTATATGAGCAGAATGAACATCTGTTTGATGTTTCTAAGACCTTTGGTCTTACTAAATAAAATATGTATGTTTGTGCCCCTAGTTTTCTTCTTAACACTCCTTATTTTCTATGTAAATAGCAAAACAGGCGTATGTAATTTAATATGAATAAATTATTATCGCCAGATCATAAGATAATTCAGACTGGAAGGGATGTTGGGAGGTGCCTGGCCCAGCACCTGACTCAAAGCAGGGCCAGCTCGGGGTCAGACTGGGCTGCTCAGGGCTTGGTCCACTCCATTCTAACATCCAGAGGTAGAGACTGCACAGAAGTCTTCTTGCAGGAAAATTCAGTCTTTCTAACGCTGAATGTACCAATTACTCCGTATAAAAATCTAATTTTCAAATAGCTTTTACTAATCAGTGTTCTCTTTGGAGATTGGGTCACTTCTGCCACGCTTTTTAGAACAGCTATTTATTTGCACTCCTAATACCGGCTGCATTTTTGCAGTGTCGAACTGCTTAGCATGCCATGCTTTTCCAAGTGTACGCGAACTGAAGTATGACTCCAGCTGTAAGTTTTATTCTTAGATGATTCCTCTCCTCAAACTCTTTTTCTGATTCTAAGCAAATAAATAAATAAGTAATAGTGCAACCATTTAACTATAAAGCTTCTGCATATTTGACCCTGGCTTAAAATAAAGGGAAGAATCTATTTATGTAATAGTTTTGCAAAGTGCTTTAAAAAGATATTAGTTACCTCAAGAATTAAAGAATTGTTTCAAATGAGAAATAGTACCCTGGAAATGAAGCTCCACTGACAATACAGCAGAGTTTGTCTTAAAGCATGGAAATTAAGGTAATATTACATCCCCTGCTTTGCCTAAGTTCGTGACCATGATCTATTTTATTAGGAATGATTAAAAGGAGGAGATTTTTCAACATTTTTTGCTTAGGGAATGTTCCTTAGATCAGATCTGATGTTTGTGTTGTTTAGTGCTGCTGCCTTTTAAAGGAGTCTTTGGAAATGGGAGCGTGAAATTGTGAAATCACGCATTTCTCATGAAGTGACGAGTATTGAGGTTAGTACAGTTGGGGCACACCTTGCTCAGGAAACTCTCTGCTCTTGTGTAGAAGTAGAAAACACGGCAAGCAGAGAAGATGGAGCTCAGAAGAAAGGGGCTGGCTATGGCTGTGGGGAAGTCGGCTGGCTCCTGCAGTGTCGGTATCGCTGGAATGAGTTTCCCAGTTTCAGGCCGGAGGGAAGGAGTGGGTGGAGGGTGCCTGGGAAATTGAGATTGATGCCGCTGGATGATGCACATGAAATCTCCCACTCTCCAACAGCTTAGCGTTTAATAACCTGCTAGGTACTTTACCAGACAGTGTAAGCACCTGTGACTGTATTTTCAAAGCTCAAGTGTGGCAATGTCCAAGCAGCTGCCATTTGTTAGCCACAGCCAGAGACTGATGGTCAGTCTGTGATCCCAGGAAGAGCTGCCTGGGTCTCATCTTTCAGCTTCCTGACTCACAAGCTAAATAAGCTTGTTTTTGATCCCTGAATAACTAACTATATTTCAGCTGTATCTTTCCTTCTTACAAATTTAAGAACAGCTTTTGCAGTCACTCTTTGGAATTGAATTCATATTCGTATCTGTCTTTCCAAGCAAAAGGATGAGACCGTGTGTAGGTAGGTAGAAGAAGACAGGATGGAAGGATGTGTAAACTTGAGCTTTTTGCCACGTTCAGTGTGTTGTTTCAGAGTGAGGCTGTGGTTTTTGCATATTCTCAGTAGGCTAGGATTTCCCAAGAAATTCAGCTGGTGGTGACCTGAATTAGGTAAAATTTAAAATATAAGCAAAGGTGGTGGGGGTGGGGGAGTGCTTATCTTAGTGCTTAGCTCTGAGTTTAGAATCTTCATCGTCTTACGTGGTGCAAAATCCAAACCAAGGAGAGACTTGTTTCTCTCTCTCCCTATTGCATGTGAGATCTTCTTTTATAAACCTTTTTCTTTCTTCTAGAAAGCTTGTCCTTATTTAAATAACCCATGACCCATTGTTCCTCTTAACTTCAACCCACATTACTAATTTAAGAGAGTTCATGAATGTTGACTGTCAGCTTTACAACAAACATATTGCGTGGGCCCATGTAGAAGAAATACAAGAAATTATTTCTTCTTCTGTTTCCCTTACACTGGGGTATATATGTGTTTTCCTTCACTTACACTCTTATTATGTGCTGTCCCACAACATCTTTTAAAGGAAACATGAGTGTAACATCCTAGAGTATTTTTTAAATGCTTTAAGGAATTTGATGAGAATTTCACATTTTTACAATGATATTTTTCAACAGCATGGTAGAAGACACCTGCACTCCCCCAGAATTACAGCCCCTGCAGAGGTCCCTGTCTGGAAATAAAAGCCACAGGGATACAATGATAAGATAGTTCATGTAACAACATTGAGAAACTGCCAAAGAAATGTATTTTTTTTTCTGTTTTTGTGAGACTTCTTTAGCAACTTGCAAAATGAATAGTTCTATGTCAGCATGCTCTGTAGCATAACGTGTCCATTTGCATATAATTCAAGCACTTTTAAAATTTCTTTTGTCACCTATAATTCATGAGGATGTGGAAGAAGTAAATAACATGCAGAAGTATTGGCTGGGCAGCTATCGTCAGGCCATCTGCGGGAGGGATACCCCGAAAACTATCCTCTGGTCCAACTTCTGAAAACTTTTGAATGGCTGGAAAGCTGCCAATAGTTCTTCCAGTGTTTGTGCATTTCCCTGTTATTTTTGGCACTGTACAGTTCCACAACATGTACGTTTCTTTCCTATTTTCTGCCCAATAACTCCAGCATCACACTTAGTGAGCTAATCAAACAAATAACATTGTTCAGCACTGTGAAGAGATGAGCGAGTTGTGTATTTTTTTCTTCCCTCTCTGAATAATGCAGATTTTCCATTGCAGAAATTTACCAGATAAGGAATGAACCAAAACGTTGGCTTGAGAAATGTTATTAGTCGAAGGGTCCATAGTACTGGTGATTCAGTCATCTGTCAGCCTGATAAATGGATTAGCGTAAGAGGTGTTCCAGTGGGGAAATGCAGCCCATAGGGCTTCCAGCTAATTATATTTAAGTTGTTTAGTACTGCTGGGAAGCAGCATCCAGGCAATTACTGAAAGCTTTGATGCAGTGTGCACTATTAGAGTGTGTGTTCAGAAACTCATTACCCTTTCGTGCTTGTGTTGGATGGATTCTAGGAAGCTGACATGAAACAGAGAGCAGGAATCAATAACTGAAAAGACATTTTAGTTAGCTTCTGATCCATTTCCTGATTCAGCAGCTTCCAGCCTCGAGTGTTTCATACAGTTGCTGTAACATAAAGGGAGAAAGGGACTTAAATATATTAATTATCATATGTACGCATCTAGTTACGACAATATGCAGCGGAAGGTCCTCCCTAGATGAAGCTGCAAAAGGCCCTTTGGGGACAGGCCCCTCTCAGGTGCCCTGTGGCATGCCCAGAGCGCCTGCCCTGCCTGCCCCTAGGGCGGTGACTGCAGTCATTCCTCTCGTGGTGGTTATTTTTGCCTCCCCAACAGCAAGATTGCGTTACTGCGGCGTCCGTCATGCCCCCTCCTCGCAATTTCTTGGAAACTACAGCTAATCCGAAACAAAGCCAATGATATTGCCTACGCATATTAAAGCCCTTTTAGGAAAATTGTGCTAGCTTTGTCTTTGCTGCAGGCTGCAGTTCCCGTTACTGATGCACCTCTAGAAAACTGTACACACTCTGCATCATTCAAATGTGGAAAACAATAATTCTTATCATGTGCTGCTCATCTGTTGGGTACATGCAAGAGGTGCACGCTAAAAGTAATGCAGTATTTGCACAAACGGAGGCCTATATATAGTGTATTTTCCTTTTTAAGCATTCAGTTATTAATCAGTTAATGGAGATTGTAAGGGTAATGCTGAGGAGACTAAATTCATCTTTTCTGTTTCTTCTACTTCTCCACTTTTGCCTGAGGTAGAGCTAAATAGACAAAATAGAGGATTACAGCTGAGTGCTTCTTAAGGGGATAATTCTTTCCCACCTTTAATAATTAAAAGCTTTTATTTATTTCTCCATCACAACAATCCTAGTCATGCTGTGCTTTGTGTTTCATATTTCATAAAGTTAAGCAGAAATCTCATGACTTACTATCAAGAAGCAAGTGGGTTGTTTTGTTGTTGTTGTTGTGGGATTTTTTTTTAATCTGGGCTTCATTGTTAGAAAATATTTTTTTGCTTGAGAGTTGCCAAGATAAATGTTGCGCTAATTGGTACATATATATCTGTCTGATATACAATAATATATAGTTTATCTCTCTGATAAAAAATTCTTGTCAGAAGACCATGGTGTGGTGTTATAGGCTGCAGTACCCATGAATCCACATACTGTAAAAAATACTCTTACAATACTAAGCATGGTCACTATCAGTACCTGCCTTGGTTACTGACAGACAGAGGAGCTTTCCATAAATTCATTAATAGTGCAGAAAGTGCTGGTCTTCCAAGTAAAGACAGATAGCTCACCTATTTCCTATCTCAAAAACTATTATGCAATGATAGTAGAATATACACAGCTAAAGCAGACAAAGACTGAGGCTGGCAAAGCATCTGTGCAGGCAAAGTATTAACTGTGGTAAATAATGTTGAGAATCAGTGCTCTTAACTTTGGCTTCGAATCTGGCTCCGAGATTGCTTGTCCTGAGTTTCTGTTCAGGATGCTAATAGTGAATTTACTTCTGGATAAAGAGCCTGCACACAAAGCATGGCAGGATGGAGCCAAATTAACGATACCATGTTTCTGCAATTCTTCGTTTCATGATGTCCACTAGCTTTGACTGAATTAGTTAAGAAGAAACATGAAAAGAATTTCCCCTCACAGTGAAGGCTGTAAGTGGAAGTTTTATGTTCCCTAGAGACTCTTGCTTCAGTGTTTCAGCCCAAACTCTGAACTACACCTGAATGAGTAAAATGTTCTGGGGAGCGGCTCTTGAGTCTTAAGTATTTTAAGATTTTCTGGAAGGACGGGGGTTATTTCTGAGGTTTCTTTGTTGCTTTGTCTCAAACTTTACCCTGGGAAAACTTTTTGCACAAGTATTATAATGAATATTTATTTCAAAGTTGACTCTCTGATTTCTGACTGACTCATGACTTGACTTCCTTCATCTAATCTCCCTTTACCATTCATTTATGGTAGATTTAAAATATTAAAAAAAAAAAAAAATCAGAACCCTCTTCTAACTTCCTTTAGAGGAGGTGGCTGTGGGGAAAAGATTGATAAGTATTGAGGTAGAAAAGAATTTTTATCATAGCAAGCCATTAAATAGTGTTTATTTACTCTATAAGACCTCAGGGCAAATACATTAATATGCAGGCATTGTGTGGGTGTTTCTGAACAGAGGCTGAAGTTCCAGTGCATCCATATTCTGTGGAAATACATTAGAGAAAGCCAGCACGTTGTGTTGAAAATGATGGACCTGTTTTTGGCTCCACATGACTGCAGGGTTTTGTCCATGATCCTTGGACAGGTGAATTGCTGGTCGTGTCCCAGAGATGGCCATGTCTGCACTGTCCTGTTGTGATTATGTTTATGTATAATGTTAATCCTTAAAGAAACTGAAAACCCAGCACAACAGTAGAGGTTTTGCAAATGCTGGAGTGTTTTCTTCACTGATTCGTGCACTTTTCAGGAATTGTTTTATCTGTTTTGAACATCTTCAGAAAGGACAACTCAGTTTATTTTTTGCTGGAGGTGGCATAATTATTGATGTCCTGCTGGAATCTTCTATATATTCCTGTTTTCCTGCGAGTCTAATCCCCCAGGGATTGTTTGAAAATATTAAAGCTGTTTGTCAAGTTGAAAGAAAGCAAAATATTCATGTTGCGCACTAGGTATCCTGTACTTCTTTTACAGAGATTGATAGCGAAATCTCTCAAAAATGCTTTTGTAGTTCAGTGTCTGCTGACGATGGCCTATTTATCATTTAAATTCTCCCTTGCCTTTAAAATTTGGAAAGGAGGGGGGATAATAAATTACCCACCCAATTAATGCTTTTTGTTACGGAACAATGTTAGAGAAGTGTGCGGAAAGAATAACGTCACTGGTTTGGTTTCTCCTTATCTTTGTTGTCTGGTAGAAGTAAATAGAATTATTTAGGTGAAGCTACATAGAAATTGCATTTAAACATGAGTCATTTTAGAAACATATTTAAGTACCTAAATCTATTTAGAGGAATTCAATAGATTTTATAAAATAGTCTTCCTAAAGAATGTGACTAAATACTGTAAGTCAAGAGTAAATCTGCTATACCAGTCAGGTGTGTGACTCCTGGACACCTGTGCAGCAGGTATTTTCCAGTGCCTCCTGTAAACGTCTGTGTTCTGGATTTCAGTGGGCACCTTCCATACAAGCTGGGATTTTCCAGTTGCGTGTACGGGAGCTGAAGCCCATATTGCCTGTGGGATTGCTTCACTGAGGTTGTGTCCTATGGAGTACCTGCAAGAAAAGGGGGTTGGTGGACATCTCTGCGTTGTTTGGCCAAATTTTCTGCTTATAGTAGTACAACATCCAAAGTCAAGCCACATGTATGAGATTTGAAGTCGGTGAACAAGAATGAGGTTTTGTAAGACTTATTTTCAGTTGGTAATTGAACATGGATAATTTGTCGGGCCATTTAGCAGCCCAGTGCATCGCGACAAAGATAGCTACCTCGAGACTTGCAGTATCTATCCTCACCTTTGTGGAAGAGATGAAATTTTTTTAAGGTTGCTGACTCCGGTGTCACTGGTTCACAGCGGTTCCTCATGGAGACACGTGAGTTGGAAGTGTTGGGAGCCCAGCAAGCTCCCTGAGGCAGCGGTCAGCTCGGCCGTGGCTGCTGGCACCTGGGGCTGAGGCGCGGGTTCAGGGAGCCGCTGCCTGCGGCCATCTCACCACCAAGCTGCATGCGCTGGGCAGGGGAGCACCTGACACCACTCGGCTTTGACAGAGCCCTTTCAGCTCCAGGAGGAGAGCACTGCTGTCCTAAATTAGGAGCCAGAGTATTATTCACAGCAGAGTTTAGTCCACCTGTCTCCGAAGGGCTGCTTGCCATTCTCGGGCCCTGCATATAGCCCATGTAGCACGCACTCCCTCACTGCAACCAGCGGCACTGCCTGCTCACCGCCCGTCTCCCCCTGTGCTGCGGTTACCGAGCCAGACCATGGCTGCAGATCATAAGATACTTAATTTATGAGCAGCAAAGCGCAATTACATCACCTGACTTCCCTCCTCTGTATTACAGACTTTGCCCAGCCGTCTTTGTATGAAACCCAGGAACTTGTGCGTTTGGCTGCAGGGTAGCTTGTGTTTTCACATCAGTTTGCCTTCCAGAAGTCTCTCCAGACGGGCCTTGCTATCAACAAATGGAGAATCTCTGCATTCTCCTTTTGATAGCTACGCGAATGGTTAATCACAGGTGATGATGAGCATGTGCTTTATTTCTAATTTGAACTTGGCCTCAGCTTCCAGGTAGTGCTTTGTTTTATAGATACCCTCCTGTGCTAGACTAACAAGCCAGTTGGTACTTAGCATTTTCTTCCCATGGAAATACTTACATGCTGTAATCAGGTCATCTGTCTTTTTTTTTTCCTTCTTTTGATAAACTGCGTAGGTTGAACTCTTCAAATATTTCATATTAAAGTATTTTCTTCAGCCCTCTAATCACTTTTGCAGCTGTTTTCTGTGATTTCTGTTTTTTTGCAACTTCTTTCCAAACTGTGGAGATCTGAATCCACAGCTGGTTATCAGATGTAATACTAGCATTGCCAATGAAAGTCTAAAAAGTGAAATGTTAAGACAAATTTTCCTTCTTTCTACACTGTTTATTTCAAAGCTTATATTAGCTCTTATTGCAATATGAAATTTGATTTTAAGAAACCTTTTTTGTTGAGTAAAGACTTATGTGTAGGGGCATCTGCTAACAAAACAGGTTATTACAACCATCCACGAATGCTCTCACCCAGTTGTAAAGGAAATCTTTAACTTTTAAGTGTCACTGACACTTGTGGATAATAAAACCTGAATATATATGCAATTTCTTTTTATCTCCAAGTTGTCTCTTTTCCCTTGCTTCTTTCTTGCAGATCATTAATTTACTTGACTCTAGTCTTAGTATGAAAGCTTTTTCAAGTAGAGAGCTAGTGTAAATGCTTTTACCAAAAAGTTGTCTGGCGAGGTAACCAAAACCAGTCTTAGAATAGGATTTGAGACTTTTCCAGCCTGTGTGACCTGTGTTACCTGATACCTTCTGTTTGTCCATGGGCAACATGGGAAGATGACAGGCCTTCAAGGGATTCCAACACTGATAAAAACTGCTGGGGCCTGGAGCACCTCTCCTGTGAGGAGAGGCTGAGAGCTGGGGCTGCTCAGCCTGGAGAAGAGGAGGCTCAGGGAGAGGAGGCTGGGCCATGTCTATAAATGCCTGAAGGGAGGGTGCTGAGAGGATGGAGCCAGGCTCTACCCAGTGCCAGGACAAGGGGTAATGGGCTCAAGATGGAACACAGGAGTCTCCCTCTGAACATCAGGCAGCACTTCTGTGCTGTGTGGGTGGCTGAGCTCTGGGATCTTCCTCCCTGGAGATTTTCAAAAGTTGCCTGGACATGGGCCCAGGCAGCCAGCTCTGGGTGTCCCTGCTTGAGCTGGGGATTGGACCAGATGAGCTCCAGAGCTCCCTTCCCACCCCAGCCATGCTGTGATAAGGTGATCCAGTATGTAATATTATGTAACAAGACAAGTGAAACCATAGTCCAGCCAATTTAGGAGTATAATTAGGACAGAAATAAATATATAGCTCACATAATACTTCAATTTACATTGCTGTAATATGAGCCTGTATCTGGTATTTTGCGATATCCACTAAACTATATGAATCCTGCAGAAGCCTTCAGCACACGAGTCAGTTATTTCCCTTGTATTTCTCTCCAGAGCAGCCCCTATGCATTAGCTATTGTTGTACCCCATAATGTCAGAGTATTGAATAGAGTTAATTTTAATATACTAATACTCTTAACAATTTTACCATAAGACATTGAAGTTGTAACAGCAAAATCCTCTAATTATTGCTGGGATTTTCAGATTGCACATTTACACAGAGCTGTATTTTTTGAATGTATTGTATTTTGCATAAACATGACATGCTCCACAGAAAAATTAGAAGGAAAACAATTCCAATGTCTTCTGAGAATTAGATAGGCAAGCATATGGGTAGCCAGACAGATGGAGGTTCATACGTGTTCAACAGACAAACTCGGAAAACATACAGGCTTATAGCTGATGATGTATCATGAATAATTTGTGATGCTTAAATAGTCATTTCTTGTCCCTTGTATAGTCATTCAGCTTGGATTAGAATAGGTGTGTGTCTTTCTCATGTGAATAGTTGTATTTGGTTAGATGGCATACTTGTCTCACGGTGTTGTGTATGAGAACATGTTGTTGTACTGCAGACTGAGAATTAGAACTGGATTTATGAAAGCTTCTCCTGATGATGTTTTTAAATATGCTATTTATTAAATTGACTGTATTATAAAGTGATCCTCAATGTATAGTTTTAAAAGCTGTTAAACATTTGTGTGGAAGAGTATAATTAGTTTAAGAAGTCTCTAAAGAATATCTCATTTCACTTTACAGCATTTAATTATTATATTATATAGAAAAAACTGAGCATAAGACATAAGGCTTGAGATGCAGGAGTAGGAAGATAGTTAAGATACATTGCAGTTGAATCACAGAGGAAATGTGAAATAAGGATTTACTCATCGTGTTTGATGGCAGGCATGGAAAAGTCTGTAAATAGGTTTATTATTGCAGAAGAATGCCGGACTATCTTTCATGTTTGATTTTCACAAATACTTTCTTTTAGGCCTTGCCCAAAAAACTTAGAGGAAGGTAAATTCTTTGGCCTACTTCTTTTTGCACAGAAATCAGTTTCCACTGGCATTTTTCTCAGAGACAACTTTTGTGTGCTGCTGTGAGGCAGTGAACCAGCTTTTCAGTGCTGTCTTCAACTGTGGTTCCCTAGCCTGTCAGCTAGATGAATTTCTTGCTGATGTTTGATCAAAGACGCTGGAGATTGTTGAGCCAAGTTCAGTGTGCATTAGGTTCCTGGAAAAGTGCACTTAGCTTTGCAAAGCACTTGAATGCTTTGGGTCACTGGGTCTTGCTCTTTCTCTCTTTCTGTCACAGATGGTGTTCTTTTTCCTCTTAGGGTTCTGCCAAAGCTCCTAACTTGGGAGACAGAACATTGGCGAATGCCAAAAGAGCAATGGGTCAAATGCTCTTGTTTCGATGAGGCGATGCAAAGCGGCTTGACCGGTACCTCTCTCTCTCTTATTGCAGCCCTCTCCGCTGTCAGATGTGGTGATCTCCATGGTAACTCAAACCCCCAGACTCTTGACAGCAGCCTGCGAGGAGCAGCATTCAGCAGCTCAAGGGTCTCACGACCAGGTAAGCCAAAGTACGCGCCAGGCATGAGCCTGCCTCGGGAACACAGTCTCCTGGCCAGCTGCCTTTCAGATTTTTTCATGGTGAAACCACACATGCAGCTCAAGCTTAGCAAGTTAATTCCTATGCTTGTATCTGATGATAAAGTTTTACCAGTGCTATCATTCAAGGGTACCGCAATCCAGCCCTCGCAAACAGAGACATTTGACAAAAAGTGTACATTTACTCAGAGACGACTTCTAAGCTACAGACTGAAGAGCTGCGATGTAACAAAACAAAGTACTTTATGATTCTTTAAGTGGCTGTGCTAAGTAATTGCTTTGGTTGGAAATAACCCCAAAACACATCTGCATTAAGATCTGTCTTTCTGCTGTACCCACACTGCTGTCAGTACTGCTCCTTCTCTGACAGGAGGTTTGAGCTCTCTTAACCTCCTGGAATCATTTGTAGAGCCTGTTTGGGTGTTTATGTAACCTTCATTGGTACTCTGTAGCCTTTTCAAATTGTTGTTTTGCTCTTTACACACTGCTGCCTTCTAAATCCCTCACTATGCTAATTACAGCATATGGGGTGTTCTGGTTAACATCGTAAGGAGGTACAAAATTCTTCCTTTTTTTTTTTTTTGGTGAATGATGGAGAAAATGTCAAGAAAAAACAAGATCCTTCCCATTTGGGGAAAATACAGGGAACTATACAGCTGTATTCACTATTCCAGTATCCCTAATGCTGTGAACAAAAGTAATATCTCTGTTCTTACATGTGTGGAGGTTTTATTAACCCTTTTTGTCATAAGGTTTCACTAGCATTTGTATTACATTGTTTCTGTGACATGAAAATTATATTATTATTTTTTTAAGTCCCCAGTTTCTATGCACCATTCTCTGGGTATGACCTACTTTCTTTCTTGATACTTAAGTCCACATGGCTATAATACACTTTGCCCATCCTATGAATTGATGCATACTGCTCTGAGTAAACACTCTGCTACCCTTATCAACCACTGTGCCACCTTCTGTGTCATAACTGCTATCAAGAATATTTTATACTTACTTTTGTATCAGTGATTAGACTCAGCTAATGTTGAGCTAGTACTGGATGATTTTATTGGGGAAGTATAGAACAGTTTTCTTCAGTTATTATTTTCTGTCAACAAGTACTATTTTTTATCTGTCTCTGTCTTAATCCATTTAACTCACATTTTGATACAACTGATAATACAGAGAGCAGATTTCTTAATCTTGAATGTGTGGCTGTAAGCTACATGCCTTTCAAAAGTATCTGTGTTTCACCTATGAAGTAACTTTTTTTGACCAAAATTCATAACTTTATCAGATGATTAAATCCCATCTGCTGTATTGACCAATTTGCTATAAAATGTTGTTGACTGGTGTTGACTGTTTATTCTTATCATTTCCCAGTGAATTTATACTTTATCACTTTGTCAGTTGTTTTGCCTGAGATTAATAGTGGCTTAGAGCTCTATAATTACTCATATCATACCGTTTACCAGCTTCAAATATTGGCAGAAAATGCTAGCAGTCTTACTGAATTTCTTTGGTGTTCCATAATGTATTGAAAATTAGCGTCATTGAAATGATACTCTCTCAAACACTTTTAAGACTCTAAAGCACAAATTATCTGGGTGTGCTGATTTAAAGTTGTCTTTTAACATTCATTTTGGTTACTAATGGCCCCCTCATCTGTAAAAATGCTTTTTTCTACTTTCAGAGACAAAATATATATATATATATATATTTTTTTTTTTTTTAAAGCATACCATGTTTATATTCTGTTAAACATAAGTCAGAAGTTGGAGACTATCAGCTGATAATTTCCTATTTAAATTAATTGTATTTGAATACTTTTTTTAGCAAGTGTAATGTGTATTTCAATCTAATTAGGGCCTTAATGCAGGACTAAAGTAAGCTTTTTGCCACAGGTTGCCATTTTTTTGTTCTGTTTTAGTAGTGGCTTTGGTCCCTGCTGGTAGTGGGGTGGGGAGAGTCCTTCCACATTTTCATCTCTGTACTTTCTCTCAAATGTATAGTTTTCCTCAGGTTCACAAGGCCAATGAGCTTCTATGCTTGTGATTAACCAGTCTTTACATGCTGAATATGCAGGTTTAGAATGGAGTTATCCTTTTGGTGTTTGAAGAAGTATTTTAGGAACAAAATTTAGGAGTGGCTGATATTTTACTACGGACTGCATGTTATTTCTAGATGACATCTGAGATGGAAATCCTTTGTAGTTATTTTCATGTTTCACAAATACATTCTTAAGGAATAGATGACCCAGTTTTCTGATACGGTTTGGTGGCTTGCTTTATCTCATCTTACTAACAATATATTCTCCTGAGATCTCCTAGTTTATTATCTATGTGTATTCAGGATCTTAAGCCTTTGGTTTATCAATAATTTGGGTAGATAATGGTACCATCAATGTGGTGTATCATCCTCTATTTATTTTTTCCTTGCTTTGCTTAATAACAAGTTTTCCTGAAAAGTTAAAAAAATACAATTTCAATATTTTAATTGTGGAGATCTCCCCAGTAGTTTGAAGCAACAGCAACTATACAAAGTATCTCCTTCAAAATAAAAATTTACAGCCTTGTTTGCTGGCTTCTCAGGCCTCTGATCCTTCCCTCCACAGAGGTTGCCATATGTAAGGCTGAGTTTATAGTGCATTTGTTTCTGTAACACCTCACAGTTTACTTTAGAAGCCTTTTGCCTGCCCTAGCTCATCCTTATCCGAAGACAGTAACCACATGTCACTGACATGAAGCTTATTCTGTAAATATTGCTCCTTCTCTCCATGGATATGAATTGCAGTTCCAAAGACCAGAGTCTGTCAACTCTTCACCAGAAACATAGCCAATAATTGATCCTCAGTCTTTTTACTTCTTGTTTTCTGTCACTTAGAAGATCAGGCAGATCTCCAGGACCTCTTTCACGTCTTTCTTTCTGAAATGTGCAGCTGTTCTTACTCTAGCCAGAGATGATGTAAGTTGAACTGACGATATGTGCTTTAGCACTTTTCCGTCTCATAGTAACACTATCTCCTGAGGAGAATGGCTCTCGCCAGTCTACAGTGAAGATGGAGCCAATATAGGTAGAAAATGTCACGCTTCAAAGAAAGAAGTTGCAGAAGAAATTCATGCAAATTCACGACATCAAGTGCTGTAGAAACCCTTTCTTGGATTTTGGAGAGGTACTAGGAGCAGCTGGTGCCAATCTGCTTAGACAGTTCTGGAGTAATTTCTTACTTGAACCAGTAAGAGGAAACCAAAAAGCTACAGGGTTTTGCATGACTAAAGCAGGTATTTCTGAGGGTCTAAGGAAACAAACAAACAACAAATAAATAAATAAAACTAATTTTGCCACTGTTGTGAGAGCCACTAAGCATAAAGTTAGGTAGAATCAGGTTATTTTGCTAATTCTCATCCTTACTTTAATGAAGAAGAACTTTGCATTTTGTGTGTTGTTGTCTTCATACATAATGCTTCACAGAAGCAATCAGTGAAGAGGATCTGTGCTGTCTCTTAGATAAGTAACCTTTCTTAATTCAGGGGTCAAGTTTTAGAGACAGAAGAGAAGAGCTTCTAGAGTCTCTTCCTGTTCTGCCCTTAGTGTAGTACTCTATGCCTGTGTGCTGTACAGCTTTTTCAGCCTCCCCGGGGTCTGTTCCTGCATCTAATTTTGATTCTTTGGCTCCTTTGGCTATGCAGAGAATGTTGCATATCTTATTTATTCCTCTGATTCATTACAGAGGTGTAATGTTATTTAGCTATTAAGCATAAAAAATCAGTAAGATTTTGCAAAGTCAGTAATTGATTGTTAGTGGATCTACCCTTTTGCCCGGTATTGGACTACAGAAGTTTTTTCAGTCCTGTGCTTTAGTACTGCAGTTACACAAACACAGTTTCCATGTTGGGTGCCAGACCACTTTAGTATCTTCTACTAGGTAGCCACTGAAATTATTTCCTGAAGTTTGTAGTGGCTTTTGAAATTCAAGGCTAAAATCATTATCAAGAGTAACAAAAAAAAAGTGTTTTAACAAAAAAAGTGTGTTGATTTTGTCACATGCATTCTTACTGTTATCACTCTATTACTGATATGATGGGAGTGGCAAATGAGGTCATGTGTGATGTGTTGTATGAATGCATAGGGTAGATGTGAGAGTATGAAAAATTGGGTAAGATCAGTTAGGAACAGTAAGAGTATGCATACCATACCAGGAAGAAAGAGACAAACCTTTACTAGATTGATGCTTATTGCATTAATTAGTTTCTTTGAATTTAAGAATTGGATGGATAGGGCATAAGTGAAAGATATTTCAAGCATATTAGTAAAAAGGTTACAATGGTAAAAAGGGGTCCTGTTGGCAGTAGATCCTACCAGTGCATTTCGTAGGTCACTTAGACTTATGAACTACAACATTCAAGCTACTTTGAAATAATATCCTTTATAATGTTATTCTTTTTTTTTTTCTTTTTTTTTTTTTTGTTGGTAAAAAAAACTGTATATTGGTTTTGATTTCTAAGATTGCTTTTCAGATATAGCCACCAACTAATTCAGAGCCTGTGGGCCGACAGGAGAACTTCTCGCTTTGACTGCTCAGTGTTCATTATTTCTTATTCTGAAGTTATTCTTACAAGTCACTGTTCACTGAAAAATAGTGAACCGTTGGCATAATATTTTTAAAAGTAAGCATATTTTAAAATAACGTAGAATTTTAAAGGATGTTTATTTTTATCATTTGTGGTTATTTCAGGTCTAAAACCGTGTTATGTTTGCATATTTCCTGATACTGCCCTTGCTAGTTGGTGCATCAGTTTACTGAACTCTTTCTTTTTGTTCATGAAAATATTATTTGATTAGTTTGTTGGTTTTTTTTTTGTTTGTTTGTTTGTTTGACCTTCTAGATGAGTCAGAAGAAAGTATATCTTGCTAGAACATGAACGTTTAGGGTTATGGTTCAGTGGGTGATACTGGTGGTAGGGGGATGGTTGGACCAGATGATCTTGGAGATTTTTTTCAACCTTAATGATTCTATGAACTTGAACTTGGGTGACAATTTCTATGACTTTACATTGTCCTAAAGAGGTAAGGAAGCTACTCTTCCTGTCATGGCCAACTTCTGAGATCCTTGTTTTGAGCCTTGCTTTTTCATAATAGCAATACTTCAATCAATTGCTACTCTTCCTCCCCCGTCCTCCCTCTGGAAGGTTTTTGATGATAGTGGAGAGTCTTGAGGATGCATTCCAAAATAAGATGATAAAATGTATTATCCTTGGATTTTTAAACTAAATTTGTGATTATTTAAGGCATAACGCAGATCTTTTAAGACTGAGGTCTGACCATCCTGCACTCTCTGTACCTGATGTGCAGAGCTTGTTAGGATTCCATGTTCACCACGTCAATCACCTGAAAGTGCTAGTAATAGATACAAAGCCTGGTGAAAGATGATTTATGTGCTAATCACTAATAAAGTCTGTATTTAGTTTACCCAGAGTGCCAGACTAAGTCAAAGGTGTGTGCGTACCTCCACAAGTGTCTTGGTTTAACCCGGCTGGCAGCTAAACACCACGCAGCCGTTCGCTCACCCTCCCCCCTCCCTCTCTGGGACGGGGGAGAGAAATGGAAAGTGAAGCCCGTGAGTTGAGATAAAGACAGTTTAATAAGACAGGAAAATAATAATAATAATAATAATAATAATAATAATAATAATAATAATACAATGATGATAATAGTACTACTACTAATAATATGTACAAACAAGTGATGCACAATGCAATTGCTCACCACCCGCTGACCGATGCCCAGCCTAACCCCGAGCAGTCCGGCCCCCTCCCCCCGGCTAGCCACCCCTATATATTGTTTAGCATGACATCAGATGGTATGGAATACCCCTTTGGCTAGTTCGGGTCACCTGTCCTGGGTCTGTCCCCTCCCAGCTCTTACTGCACCCCCAGCCTGCCTGTTGGCAGGACAGAGCAAAAGTCTGAGGTGTCCTTGGCTTGGTATAAGCACTGCTCTGCAACAATTAAAACATCGGGGTGTTATCAGCACTCTTCTCATCCTAAGCCAAAACACAGCATTCCACCAGCTACTAGGAAGAAAATTAATTCTGTTCTAACTGAAACCATGAATGAATGAAATCTGTTTTAGAAATCTGCCACCGCTCCGGTTGGGAGTGTGGAGCAGCCGCACAGTGATGTTGGGGAAGGAGAACTGTGCCTTGTGGAGACCACGCAGCCAAGCCACTCTTCTTCTCCACCTGAAGCCTGCTTGACTTGTCTGGGCAGAACTGAAGAAATTCACTGTCCACATGGATTCAGCTCAGGCTGTGGTGCTCTTGGAAAACTTGGTATGGCTGGCACATACTGGAGGCATAGTGTCTTCTGCAAACTACTGGTGATGAGAAAGTATGTATGAGCAGTGAACCTGCTGCTTCCCAAGTAGAGTTAGAGCAGTTTCCTTCTGAAGAAGACTAGGATTTTCTGCTTTTCAAATGTTTGTTTACTTGAAGCCTTTGCTTTAAACTAAATTCTTTTCTTTTATCACATTTTTCTGTCGAAAATGAATTATTATGAGCAGTCTAGCTGAACGTACTTTTAAATATCTGAACATCTCCCAGATTCATGCCACAGAGAAAAAGGACACATAGTATACAAGTTTTTTCAGTAAGTTCTCTGTAAGAGAAGCCTTTGAGATGCACAGGATCTGTGTTGCTATTTACTTACTTGTATGGGCTGTTCCTACCTGAACTGCTTTGATTTAATGGAGCATTGATAGAAATTATTGATAATCATGCTTCTGTATAGATTGCATGTGCTCAAGATTTGCGCCCAGTATGTGGATTAGCATCAGTTCCTTTTATCAGCTTCAGTGAATAATTTCAGTCTTCGGTCAGTCTGTGAGGATTTTCACACAATATTTTACTGTCTAGTCTTCACTTCAAGTGCTGCAAGTGAAAATAAATCAAATTATTATTTTTCCTCAAAAGTTTAATTATCTGCAGTCGTGAGAGTTAAGACATAATTATTCAGTGTGAACTTGTGAGATTTGAGGTATAATTAATCAAAATGGAATTGCAAGTGTGTCTTTGCTGGCACAACATTTTTACTTACACACTGAGGTCACAGGTTCACACTTGACTTTGTAACGGGGAACCTTGGCCCAAGGAATGTGAATGTGATTATGCAGACAGACTTGGTAGAGTTGTAGCATTACAGCTGGAGAGGAAATATCATCACCGAGAAAGCCGTGGTGGAGTAAGATACAGCAGAGCCTGCACCTGAGCCACAAGAGCAGAGCTCTCTGGTGTCCCCCACCATTTGGTGCAAAGTTGGTGCCCAGCCACCAGTGGCTGATCTCAGCTGCCACATGCTGGGATGTAGGATGGAGGCAGCTCCAGAGCAGGCAGGGGGAGATGAGGCAGCGTCCTGCTGTGCCAGACCGGAGCTCCAGCTGCCCAACAGAAGCAAACGCTGCTGCTCGCTCCGTGTTGCGGTGGGCAGCCGACCCTGCAGTGCTTTGTGTGGGTTCGGGCAAAGCCCTCTGAATAATCAACGTTGCCTTCAGATGGTCACAGGTGAAGTGGCTTCCCCGGGGCTGTACAGCATCGTACCTTTTTCTGATATGTGGCTCCAACCATTGGGTTTTATTATGTTTTTTACCGATTCAGAAGATGTATGAGGAATAGAAAGGGACTTCTTCAAACAATGTGTCCATTTTAATAAAACAAAGCTGTTTTATAGTCTTTATTCTGTATGAGGTGGTTAAAGTTTTCATGTTGGCTACTCTGTGAGCTACAATGTAGGTTAGCAACTATCCCAAATCTGTCTAGCATGAATTGTATTTATGGTCAACTTAAATCAGTTTAAATAATCTTAGTTCAAGTGATGCATGCACAAATTAATTTCCCATTTATCTAGCCTGCTTCCAGTCCTAATAAACAGAATAATCAATCACAGGAACCTTCTTCTATAGCATGCATGTGCATCTCTGATCAAGGAAATGTAAAATAATTTCTCCCTAGTCTCTCTTTGGTTCCCCCAGTAATCAAGGTCTCTGCATTAATGACTCATCTTAATCACCATTCCGTGCCATTATGGAAAATAGAGAAGAAAGATAAGAACACCCCTTTTTTCTTTATTTGTATATTCATATATTTAAAGAGTGATTACATTCAACATCATAAATCTAATTTTGTAAGTATAAGGTACTCCCAGTTCCCCACAGCACAAAAAAGATGCCAGTCTAACTCAGATAAATCTTTACAAACAAAAAGGCAAAGATGCCATGTTTTAGTGTTTGTATTTTAGTGGTCTATACTAATCTTTGTCAGTAATGGCTTGTCTGAAGTCACTGGCTCCTTTCTTACTGATTCCACTGAGTTCGAGACTTTGGCTAGAAATTTTCTGTCTTCATTGAAATGTAGTATAAAGTGCCAAGCAAAACCTGATGTTACTTTATAGGAAAGTACTAGGAAAAAAAAAAGAACAAACAATTAAAAGCTTCTCTTCAGGTCACCATTTGAAAGATCCGCCTTAATGAACTAGCTACATCCCACAGAGTTACAGTCACAGCGTGGCTGAGGCTGGCAGGGAGCTCTGGAGGTCATCTGCTCCGACCCCCTGCTCAGGCAGGGCCACCAGAGGACACTGCACAGCATCACGTCGGGGTGGAACAGGACAGAGCAGGAACTGGCCTGACAATGCAAAAATGTTCTTACTTTTATGCTGAACTACATATATATAAACTGTCCGTGGTATTTTAATTATATACTTACATAGTTTATTATTTATTTAATAGACTTTGCCTGGGTACACTATTGCGAAAAATGTATAATATCCAAAAGATCAACTTGCAGTTTGTTTCTTGTAGTATTTTGCAACTTCTTGGTATATTTTTGCCTTCATAAATCAATTCCCCCGCTTGCAATCACCACAGCATTAAGGCAAACTTGTGTTCTAGCTGGTTTATCTAAAAAAGTGTTAAGAATATGTCCCATTAAGTGTAGTTGACAAGATTAGGAAAACAGCAATCCATCTTAAGTATTCCTACCATGCTAGTTAATGGCAGTGTCGGGACTGCTGGTTCAGAAATACTTTTCCAGATCATGGTATAGCAAGGAGTTGCTTGCAAATGGTATGTAAATACATCCTGAGCAGTCCAATGCTGCTTCTGATGTTTTAGCTTGGAGGTGCTGCTGCTGTTTCTGCCTCTTCTGCTCAATGCTGATAGCACAGTAAAATTAGTTTGGGGAAATCTGGGTGTAATTCAAGTGTAGCTGCTGGCTTTTTTACAGGAATTGAATCGTGTCCCATATAAACTCAAAGTAGACTTGAAACATTTTGTCATCTTGCCTTGTTAATAATACACTCAATGTTAAATACTTGTTTAATATTAGAATATCTTCTTATGTCTGTAGAGAAATGAAATGCAGAAAGTATGCTTATTTGTCCTGTGAGCTTCCAAGTTACAAAATTTGTTCCAAAAAAGATCTGGCATGAATACATGAATATGCTTTGACATTGAAAAGGGGCTTTTGCTCTATATTAAAAAGTGAGCATCGTCAGGCAAAAACAATAATCCTTTTATTGGCACAAAACAAGGGTGTAGCATACCTTTTGAATAAATATTGCAATTCAGACTCAAAAGGAAACGGTGTCTTCTTTTTACTTATCTGGTTCTGTTCCATGAATACAGATATTAAATAGCTTTGGTCATTTAAGGCTTAATTACTTACTTCAAGATGTTTATTGACCTGAAATGGAAGTTAATTCCATGTTTTAAAATTTCTTGATTTCTTGCTAAAGTTTTAGCACAGTAACATCTTTTTACACTTTCTTTCATGATTTTTTTCCCAAATTCTTTCTTCTTTGAGCCAAAAGTTCAGCTGCGATAGCAAGTTTAGCCTTAGGCATATTTTATCTGATATGCCAGCAGGTTTGTTTCCAGCCATGTTTTGCCAAAACCCTGCTTCAGACCTTTCTAGATCATACATTATTATTCCCATATTCTCTCCCCCCCCTGCTTTTACTTTTAACAACTCTAGCTTTATGTCAAGCTGTTAATCATAGTGAGATGGTTCTGTTTTAAACAATTTGATTAATCTGTATTTAGTAGTAAACAGGAGAAACCATTCTTCCCTTTATATGTATGCATTAGATTTCTCTCTAGATACTGACGTATCTTTGCAAGTTATCTGCTTAAGGGTAGACCCAAATATTTTGAATTCATCCTGATTAGATAACGTTTTGAAAATCTGGTAATAAATACAATCTTTGTAAGCTCAAAGAATGAAAAATCTCCCCATAAGTGCATATCTAAAATTATGCAGAGATCATTCAAAAAAGCACGTAACTAATTCAACACTAGTTTGAAATAAAACAGCCCAAGGTCGGAGCAGCAAAAGTGAAGGACACAAAGCTATCTGTAGTGACATCAATCTGAGGACTGTGCTGTGAGGGATGAAGAAGAGGATCAGTAAAAGCAATTGGAGCAGTGCAGTTGAGTGAAAGGGGAGAAAAAAATGGTCTGACCAAAACCCAGCTGGGAGGCTGGAGGCAGGAGGTCCTACGAGTTTTTCCAGTCCATAGATGCTTGATTGGCTACAGCAGCCAAAATCCAAAAATGAGGGAAAACGTGGTATCTATCTGAGATAGACTAAGCCTGTAGTTTTTGCTTAGTACCAATTTTGTAGTAGACATAAATAGCAGCTTACCAACTGTTTTCCCTATTGTTCTATAAACTAACGATCTTTCTCTCCCTTTATATTAACTTTTCCATCAATATTTCAAAAATTTCCAAAATCTCCTTCCATAGAATTTCGGTTTCTCTTGCAGGTGCTTATTTCAGTCATTCCCCAAAGCGTTCATTGTGCCGTGTCTCTCAGAGCTCTCTCTTCTTGCTGTGTCACCAGTCCTGTAATCACTGTCTGCCTGCAGTGATGTGATTAAAGAGGGTGGCAACTTTGCTGGAGGTTTTTAGAAATCTAGTGTTTTTGCAAATGTTCTCCTCTTGACTTGTAAGTCACATTTGCTTATGGATTTCACAGTAGAGAGAACGTTAATAATTCATTGTTAGGTGAGTGTCACCACCATTACATAATGCTTCTGTTACTAAAATTTTCTCACATGTCTATCGGAGACAGATGAGGTTGCATTTGTATTGATTCAAAGCATTGGTTCCATGCAGGGGAAGAATTGCATGTTGCTTCAAAAGAGGGAGCAAAGTAGGGGTAGCCTTGTTTCTAGAAAGATGGAGGAAATATAATTTCTAGTACTGTGGCATGTCCATTATTACTGAAGTCGATGCGTTGATGAATTATTTTAGCTATATGGCTTTTGCTGCGGCTTTGTCACATTTGTTCTGGCTGACCACTGAACTCGGCCCCAGGGCTTGTTTACATAATTCTAATTATACTTTTCAGTAGATTTAGAGGGAGTTTAAACAGCAGATTATATTCATCTAAATGATTGCCTGGTGTTCTAGAAGCTTGCATATTTCTCTTCATTGTAGCTGCTTGTCTTGAGAAGGCACCAAAAGCTTGAAATACGTTTGCAGAGAATGGGGGTTTAGCTACAAAACTGTGAACGTAGCAGATCGCAATCTCTCTTTCTCCCATATGAAGATGTTACCTTGGAAGGCAGATGCTAAGCTGTTTACCACAGTCAGATGTGATCACTCAGCTCTAAATTAAATCTACCCATGATGGTTAGCATGAAGCTAATCAAATCACTTGCACCATTTGAGCTGGTTCCGTCACCTTTCATTATCAAAGCTCATTTAAACTGCTTTAAACTAGAGCTGAGCTGATACAACAGATAATTTCATGTATCTGTGATCACATTTTCCTACTGTTGTGTTTTTGTATTATCTGAGCCTAAAGACTGGGCGTTAAAAAAACACTAAATCCAACAACAATTTATCTTACACTTTATCTTGTCATGTTAATATTTATATTAATTAGCCACTCTTCATTTACTTTTGTTCAATACAGAATAAAGCAGAATAGGGTTTGGGTTACATGTAGGGTTTCTAATTGATACAGCACACACAAACTTAGCATTCTGCCCTTAGAAATTGCTTCTTTCCTACTGGACCATAGACAGTTAATAAAAATTTACTTGGTCATTGCTTTAAAACAACAGCGACTTCTTCCTTCTATTGATTCCAATTTAGCAGCTGAGAACAACAATGATTTTGCTGTGGATGGTGTGTAATCTCACATAATTTTGAGGCTTTTCAGTCCAGTGTAAGAATAAGAACAGTCAGTGACACACTGTCTTCACCCCTACACACACCCATTTGTATTTTACCTTCTCCACATAGTAAACATGAAGAAAACAGACTTAGGAGTGAAAACAGAGCATGCTGTCAGTAGGATTCTGATGAAGCTCTTACTTCCCATGCATTTTGTAAAATGACAAGTTCTGGTTTGCTCATCAGCAGCATCTAATTGTGTCTAATCCTCAGGCTTGAGTTCTGCTGTCTGCGTGAGTGTCATCTGTGATACCTTCAATCTGGCAGCTAAGGAAGCAACCACTGAAGGCAAAATAGCCACTGGGACTTGAATTCTGCTCGGTTTTGCTGGCATTTTTAGTGCTTTTCCACCTAATTAGTAAACCACTATTTAAATTAGGCCCGCCAAACTGAAATAGAGGTAAAAGGATGTGGTCAAGACCTAAAAACATGATGTGGTTACTTATTGTATGCAGTACAGATGTGACTAGATTTTGCAGAACCCCAGGGCTTGGGAAAGTGATGACAGGGTGCATCTTTTTTTCCAAGGGAGTTTAAACTACAATTGAAATTATTTAGCTCTTAGACAGGCAGAACGGTTGAATTATTTCAGAATCCGTGAAGATGTGGGGAGGGGGAACAATTGAAAAGTGAGCTTTTGGGTACCTTGCTTAGTGATGCCCCCGTTTTTAGATGTTAGGATTGGATGTTGGACCCACTGAGATGAACTGTTACTCCCTGCGTCTTCAAAGGGCATTCAATTATGTTAGAAGCTAAATTATGCCTTCTAATTTGCATGCAGATTCTGCGAAGTAACTGTGTAGCTTGTAGCTGTAATATCTTTGATTTACGACTGTCTTCAGCATGTACTTGGAACTGGTGCTGTTGCTCATAGTAACGAGGGGCTGTTGCCTGTGTTTGTGGCTATTAGCCAGAGTCAGCACTGCCCCCAGACAGCCAGGTGTGACTTCTCCTCCCTGTTCAACAGTAGAGTGGTTGAGTAAGTTTTAGTTTTTTTTCAGTAAGTTTCAGTAAGTGTTCATTCCTATCTGTGTCAGTGACTCTGCAAAAGAGGTATTGTACTCAAAGATCTGAAAAAGATTCACTTTAAGACGTCTTCTTATTAGTAGTGATGTGCAAGAAGAAAAACTATGCAGGTTGACTTTTGGTTCCCACTCACCGGATGGACGAATAAAAGGCAAGTGCATTTTGCATGGGAACAGTATCACAAAAAGCAACATGAAATCCAAAGTCCATAATGCCATTTCTCATATTGCTATGCAGCAAGGAGTGAAAAATTCATCAACTGGACCACAGTACTGTAGTAATTCTGCTTGACTGTATCTGAGCTCCCCGCAGCGTTCTCCCACTAAAGAAGTTGTGTGCATCCTCCTAGGATCATTTGCCACTGTCAGCTGAACTACCAAAGTCTCTCCGCTTTTGACCATCAGGTTTTCATTAAGGAAAGAAATTGAGGGCATATAAATAAAATTGTGGACTACTTTTAGCTCCAGCCCTTCTAAATGCTGACATAACTTGGCACAACTGAGTCTGAATTGTATGTTTTTTACATATAACCATTTTCTCTTTCAATGGTAGCAGTAAAAAGTGACTGATATCAAAACAAGGCAGATGACAGTGATCAGGTTTTTTTTTTCTTTTTTTTTTTCCTCCTTTTTTTAATGTCAGTTATCTAGCCAATGCTACTTGGTATAGAGGAAGTCAGGTGTTGATTTCAGCAGATACTGTAAATGTTGCCAAATTTAGTCAACTGTGTCTTGGAAATAGAAAACTGTGAAGTTTCAGCCACCCCAGCATAAAGCTAACTGTTCTGAATACCCCAAACCCTGAGGGGAAATAGGGAAATTCTAAAAGAATAACAAAGAAATGATAAAAGACAAAAATAATCAGGGGAGGTAATGCAAGAAAGATAGAACTGAGAAAGTGGAGAAATCAAATTTTCTGTCTATTTGTGTGCTAGCTCCTGCATCCCTCCTCTTTTTCCTCTGAAACTTTGCCTCCGCTAGACCTGCAAGAGATGAGGTCCTGTAAGTACACTGGAACTGCTGTCGTGCCCCTGCTTTCATTGAGAGCTGTAGCGTCTTAGCCTTTACTTTAATAACCCCTGTGGGTTTAGCTTAGAGCTTCAAATGCAACTTTTATGGGAAGGCAGCCTTGCCTTTACATCTTCTGTCTGAGGAACTTGCTGTGGTGTGCAGTGCTTAAAATATAGCTAATACAAGTGATGAAAACAAAGGGAGAAAAAAAGGCAAGGCTATGTGTTTCTGCAGTTGCTGAAAAATTGTTATACTTTCAGCACTTCGTCATTTTGAACTAAAAACTACTTCTGCTCTCATTCTGTTGCTTTTTCTGGAAGATGAACAGAGGGAATAGGAAGATAAGCAATTGTAAAGGGAGTTTTTACTTGTGTAAGTGCATACACAAATTAGATTTCCCCTCCTCTGCTCCTTCTGGATATATGCCAATTAATAATTTGAATTAACAGGAAGCTGAAAGGTTGAGAGTGTGACGAAATTCAATCAACCTTGAATTCAAAGTCAGGGTCATTTTTCTATTATTGTGATGATGATGTATCTCAAAGCAAAGATATGCGGTGGTTTATATCCTTTGATAAGTTTAGTGCTACCATTTTGTTTTTCATTTCATTTTTTCTTTAATTTTTGTCTAGTTAATTACCACAAAATACTGGTGAGGTAGATTTCCTAAATGAAATATTATAAAGCGCTTTACAGTGGGCTGTAAGTAAAAAGATGAAGTTAGTATTTCCCAAGGTTGCAGAGTTGGAATTGAGAGTCAATTATGATCTTCAGGAATTAGTCTTCAGCTTAAATGACCTAGTATATCTCATTGTTTTGAATTATAAACCATACTTCAACAGGGCAATATGGAGCAAGCTTGAAATATTTTTTCTTAATTCCAGTGTTCAAATGATGGTTTTATTTACAAGTAAGTTATGGTTCCAAGGAAATGCAGTAATTTTCAGTACTAAAGGCTTGTTTTCTTCTCTGGCACAAAGACCGTTTAGGGATTATAGAAGATGAAACATAAGACTTTATAGCGAAGGATTTTCTCTCTGGATAATACTGTTTTTCTGTGTAGGTGCACGTGGCTGTTACTAAATTTTGGAATAGTTCTGACTTTTTAAGGAAAGGGGGGGGGGTTGTATAGGATAAGAAAACAAATCTATGTCTTTTTAATAAACATTTTTATGCTAACACAGACTTCAGCAGTTTATAATTAATCACTGGGCATTTGCTGCTGCCTGGTGGCACTTGTGTCTCATCAGGCACCTGCCAGAGCCACATTCCCTCTCGCTGGTTGGAGCTGACAGAAAACCCCAGTTGAGGCGTAAACCCCAACACAAATCCGTGACAGAGACGGGCTTCAGAGCCTGATTTTCATCCCCTTGCTTTTATCACTTGCTGCCATTCCCATTAGGGTGCCATCTAATGCTAAGCTCAGACTTTGGGGCTGAGGGCTGACCCGTCCCCAGAGGCAGGGACGGCCACAGTGCCCGTTGTGACTGCCAGGCCATCAGGGCTCTGTCATGGCCCGCTACCTTAGTTAGCACCTGGGCCCTGATGGTGCCACACGCCCGGGCCGCCTCCACGGCAGTTTTCTGGCCACAGCAGGCAGCAGCTCAGGGGAAGGAGCAAAGCGCCAGAGTCAAGGGCATGCAAGTCGGGATTTGCCTCAAATACATACGTACCTTGGAGTTTCTTTCTGCCTTTAGCCACAGCTTCTGTAGCTAAGCACACCAAACAAAACGTGTCCACATTTTCAGTAACAGAATATTGCCCCATTTGCAGTCCTGATTCAGATACCCAAGGTTAGCATTTCTTGTTTTAAATTCTTCAAGGGCATTTGTTTTCCTTAGTTTTGAGGTCAGAGAGATTAATCTGTGCCTGTATGGAGTACCAGGCTTGTTTTTGAAACTAGAGTTTTGATGGCAAGGAAGTAAAACATCAGTTGTCTGTCAGGGTGTAGACCAAGGAATTTGATAGTGGAAGGTGCAATTTGAACTTCAGGCACCTAGACCAGAGGTTACCCTTGTGGCCCTAAAGAAGAAAAAACAAAGTTCCTTGGTGACTTTTGCTATAACAACACTGTACTAAAATTACTATGTTGCTCCATGTGAGGGAGAAAAGGCGTGTTGCATCCTTCACGTTGTGTGTCATGTGGCTTTAGCAGACTGACACTTTTCCCTTATAGTCACAGCTCCCTAAAATGTTCCTCATCTTCTTTATACAAACCTATTTGAAACCTGTGTGCCATTCATCATCATCATCAACAACTTCTCTTTAAGCTGTTGTAAGTTTATTTAGTGCCCAGAACTGGAGCAGAGTATGAAAATTGGTCTAGCAAGTGCCTGGAATAGTTGTCATAAAGAAGCTATTGAATGCTGTCACAGTTGCAAGTCCAAGTCTGGAAGCCTTTTCTGTCATATGTCAATATCATCCATTGATGTGTGGTTTGGTTTTGGTTATGGCCTGGAGCTACACAATAATGAGCCAAAGAGGGCAATGGAAGCACCAGGGACACTTTTAAAATTCTTCCCCCGTAGCTAATATTCTTGTACAGATAAACAGTCGTGTTCACTTTTGCAAAATGGGCTTCACCCTCATGCTGGTCCCCCAAGCAACAGTT